>NC_135315.1:116461750-117661750 GCF_048772815.1 Callospermophilus lateralis
TTCATTGTTAGAGGAAATAATGGTCCATAACAAATTCTTTTAAATGTCAGATTTTAGTGCGTTTAAAATGCTCTTTTGCATAATCTCTCTCAGTGGAAAATACAGTGTCTAAGGATACAGGCTTAACTTTTCCATTAGAATTTGCTCAATTTAAGTAATCCAGGAGAGTAACATTTTTCTCTCAAAAGTCACTGATAAAAATCAATCAAGTACAATCTGGAGAATACCTATAAACCTCTCACAATGATACATTTCATAGACTTTTTGACTAATAAATGGCACAATTACTTTTGCATATAGTGAGAATATTTCCCAGAAGTTTTAACTATCACATTTTGTAAATTCCAAAAAGGAGGAAAAATTAATGATAACATAGTGATCAGTTTCAGTACTATTTGTTACATGAATGAATTCATGCACAAATATTAGCAAAACATAAATGAAGGGTGTATGAGCCATATCTGAGATTACATGATGCTTAATGAACTATAAAAATAAAATTCATCATCTGCATAGTGCTTTACTTTTTAAAATCAAGTAAATAAAGCTTTTTCATAAAAATGGACCTCAGTTTGATGCAGAATGAATACTTCTTGAGCAAAATGAAAATGACCTTTCAGGGGTGACTCCGTAACTTCCAATAATCCCACCTCAACTTATAGCTAAATTTTAAGCATAGGATATTTGTAGCAGGGCTATCTAGCCATTTAGATCTCACTAAGAAGTCAATCCATCCTCTTTCTTCTACAACTGCTGAGTCAGATTATGCAATTTGGTAATAATGTATTTGAGTGCCAGAAAGTGATAAAACTCTTAAACTAGACACTAAAGCCAATTATTGAGTTGTGTACATTTTCCACATAGGATACATAAATATTTAAAAGAAGATCCCTACAAACAAGTGCTTTCAGCTTTCCTCTCACTTCTATTCTTTGACAGGACAAAAGATATTAAGAGGAGGGTAAGAAAGTGTTCTCTGTTTAGTGAGTAAGAGTTTGGTTTCTGAGCTCGAAATTTAACTCCTCACTCAAAAGGTATTGCCTTAACTTACATACATGTAAAAGAAATATGAACTTATTCCAATTTTTTTTCTTTGGTACTTGGGATTGGACCCAGGAATGCTTTACCATTGAGCCACACCCCCAGCCCTTTTAGTTTTTATTTTGTGACAAGATCTTGCTAAGTTGTGTAAGGCCTTGGTAAGTTGCTGAGGCTGGCCTCGAAATTTGTGATCCTCCTGAGTTGTTGGGATTATAGGCATGCAAAAGTTACTACTTCCTTGAGTTGTCATGAGGATTATAAGAGATACTGTATATGAAGTGCTCAGATGCACAGAAAAACTCAATAAATGCCAATCATAATTGCTTTCTCCTGTCTTCTCTTCCTCATAGCAAAACCAGTTTCACTTGTTTTCTGAAGTCTTACTTGTCAGAAAAGGCCTCATATTCAGAATAAAAATAATAATAAGCTTGCTCAGTTATAAGTATGTAATTATTGTTTTTAAGGTAAATGAACCTCAATTCCTCATTTCCTTAACCCACCAATGACTAAGGTCTATTTCCTTTTTACAGGATCAGAACTATATTTCAATGATTGAGAGAAGAATGCTTGAGCTATTTGTTCTTCCTGATCACTCCCTTTCAACTTTATGTATGCACAATCCTAATCACATTCTACAGCATTTTAGAAATGTCATTTGAATCTCACCTGAACCAAGTGCCTAAGAAAGAAGTTCCAACACCTCCGTATTCTAGATGATGACACTAAGGCTCTGAATGTTATGTGATTTGCCTTCACATAGCAAGAGAACAATCAGATTTACTACTGAGCAGCTTAACTTGAAACTATTTCTAGAGCTCTGAACCTCATTGTTGAAGCCCTTGCTCAGATTCAAGAAAGCTACTCATTATTATGCTTCCAAACAACAACAGGCTTTAAAATGTGTTCTGGAAATAGCTGAAGCACAGAGAGAATTACTGAGGACTTTACAACCAACACTTATTTTCTCCCTGTTCTGAAGAAATATCTGTTCTTTCATTTGATCAGTCTGGGTAGGACTATTATTCATCAACACGTGCGTCTTAGGACGTCTTAACAACACTTTGAGATGGAGGTGAGCTTGATATAACTGACAACTGTTAAAATCTCTTGAGATCTGATCTTTAGAGAAGCAAGCCACAGTCTGCTGCTTCACCTTGAACCCTGTATCATCTGAAGGCCAGAGTACCTAAATTATGTTTTAACGGAGCAGATATTGATGCCTTGTAAACATATTTGACCCTTTTCTCTTAAAATAAAAATGTAAATAGTTGGATAGTTAAAGCTTAAAAAATGACTTCTCTGTAAAAAAAATAAATCATAAAAGTGATTCATTTTAAAATTAAACATATGGTCTATTTTAAAAAAATATTAAAAGATTTAGCTATTGTTACCAATATTTTATATTATATACACATACAACTATGATTTCAAATACTATTTTAAAACATCTGAGTTTTATTGTATAGTTTTTACTGGTTGGATTTTTAACAAGAAGTACTCAGAACTTATATATTGAATGCATTATAAAAGTGTTTCAAAGAGGGTAAGAAGTTCACTCAAATAATTCAGAAATGCCCAATTTTCTTTGTCACTGTGATTATTTTAAATTGGTTACACCAATGTGCACAGATTTAAAAATCCCATAATATATGATTAGCTAGCCATGGGGCAGTTAATTCTTAGATTTGGCCCCTAGGAAACATAGCTATAAATAAAAGAATTAAACAAAAGTGTAACATTAAACTCAATTAGACTAAACTGTAAAAGGAATAATCACCTCACTCTTACCTACTAAAAATGCTTTCTATCACCAATTCAAGTAATTCTGTATTCAAATGTAGATGAAGTAGTTAATATAATTCCTGGATATATGTAAATGTCACTCAAGAGATTAATGGATTCAAAAAGCAGCGAGCACCATTGTGAATCCTGTTCTGCTTTCAATTACTCAAAAGATAACGTTTAAATTTGGTGACAATCAATCTATACAGAACATTTAATGAAAGATTTACAGGTCTTATGGAGTCCATGGCTTGCAATATGGAGATTTCTTTTCATATATTGCTTGATCTTTACATATATTTAATGAAATAAAAAGGAAGATCCAACAAAATTACTTTTTAATTATTCAGAAAAATTGTGGGACTAATTATAAATAAATGCCAGCATAAATGACATAGAAGGTCATTCAAAACATTCCCTTATATTATTAAGCCAGTTTAAATTCATAACAGATGTTTAAAATTTTCTGAATTCTATAATGTACCTAATCCTACCAATAGGCAAGAAGAGCAAATGACTCATTTTGGAGGGAAGAGACAGCATTAACATTTTCATTCTGAGAAGGTTCCATCTCCTGAGGAAAAGTAATTTAGTAAATGTAACCCTAATGATAAGAAAAAGTTAACTCTTCATAGTCTTGATGCCTGGGAGACTGCACAGTATCATAGTACACTATAATCCTTTATTATTAATATGTAATTTTAAAAAAACAAACAAAAACTCCATAAAAACAATTAGCATATAATTAAGCATATTAAGTAAGTGGAGTCAGGAACCAGTCAGAAGTAGGCAGATAAAGGCATGTGATGTAAATAGGTGGAATTTACAATGTGGTTAATACAATATCCTCACATACAAAGGGAGGATAACTCATTAGAATAGGAATATATTTCTATCCAATAAAATGCATTTTTCCTTACACTTGTTGGTTTAGCTGATATTTCTCAAATATATATTAAAAGTGACAGCATAAAATAGTTATTGTTATCAAATATTGTATTTTTTGAAGTAAAAATTAATAATTTCACATATTAACATTCATATTTAGCATAGTAATCATTGAATTGATAACTATTACATAATATTTGAGAGGTTGTCCTAAAATAGGAAGTTATATCATTGGCATCCCAATATGAAATCATCTCCGAGATTATTTTCATTTCAGTTGAATTTATCTTTTGATATCAATGACCTGGAATTAACTTTCATGCATGATCTTTTTATTATAAAGTTCTTTGGACTCATATATTTGGTTCAAGATGGAATGAACTCATCTGCTCTTTAAGGAATAGTAATTAGTAAAATGGCACTATTTTTCTTTCAATGCATTATTATGCAGTTAGTACGTAAGTGATGACAATGATTTTTATTGCCCACCCCCACCAAGGCATAATTTCACCAGGATCAACTGTTATTGTCATTTGGAAGATAAATGCCTGACAGTGGCTTGTGATTCAATATTTCCTCATCAGTTGTTAGGGAACACAGGTCATATGCTGGTGACAAACAAATATTTCTCCTTACTGTGATGAGACCAATCTGAGAGACTGCCACTACTTTCTGAGCTGTTGTGAGAGCTGGTGGTGCTGAAATACTGTGACTGGTTGTGTGGCATTCTATTAGACAATCCCTCAGCCAATCGGTAGTCAGGGATGTAAAGTAAGGCTAAGGGTTAAAGGTCAGAGGTCATAGTGGCATCATGTGATTAGTTCACAGCACAAGCCTATGCAGAACATGCAGTTAGCAACTCAGAAGCGCATGTCGTGGGAGAGTGGAGGAATGTTTCCTCTAGCCTGTCCTAATGGAAGTACAGATGGATTGCTGATCACTATATTGAAAAACAGCTGAAAGGATGAACCCGATTGGTATTGGTGTGTGGTAGTGGCGGTGGAGGCAGTGGCGGTGGTGGTAGGAATTGTTCAAGGTACTGAATACATGCCAGTATGTTTTTTTAGTTTAGGTAGTGAACCTGGTAATGCATCACTGAATTGAACAACAAATACTAATTTCTATCTCATGCACAAATGACATGAAGTTAACTTCTCAAGACAGAAGAATGTGACTCACCATTGTTACCTTTGTTCTGTTCGGGCAGAGAATAACCAAATCCCATCAGATCTGTTTTTTGCTGAATTGAGCTTTTCCACTGTGGATCAGGCAGATCAACAGCCAATTCATGGATGCTATTGGAATGCAAGATCTGTGTCGTGGCATATGGGGTAGCCTGTGTTATTTGGCTGGAACTGTTGTAAGTGGTTTTGGTAGTGAAGTCAATGCTGCTATAAATGGCTCCATATGAGAGCATCTTTGCTGTTTTATCCCCTTGGCCTGGAACTGGTGGCAGCACATCTGTGATGAACATAGGGAAATGAAACAATTTAATGACACACAGGAAGCCCGAAACTATCAGAATTGAAGATGAAAAATAAATGTGTCATGCCACACGTTTGCATTTCAGCTGAGATGGGCTTCATAAATCAATGAAAGGTAGATGATATACAACCATCACCAAGCTATCAACCTCAGTGACAGGCAGGCCTACTGCTCGTCCTTCACGTCTCACTGCTTAACACATCCCTTCCCCATTTCCTCTAATCAGGAATGAGAAATTTGGGATATTTCACTACTGAAAAATGCTTTCAGTTGTTCACTATGTTTTAGAATCAAGGAAAGTGGTAGCAAGATACAGCAGCAAAGAACAGAGGGAATCTACAAATCGTGCCTGAAAACAGCTCTTTCCACTTCATCCCCAAAGATATGGAATATGGCTGCTAAATAGTTGCAAAAATTTCCAAAATTATACGACCCTGATTTTGAAATTCATTTTTCTGAAGTTTTTACTTGACATTTATGTGATCTGCTTTTATAACTGCAGAAATGGAGAACTGATGGTAGAAAATGTGTTCTTTTTTCTTGCATAACAAAGGAAAATTTTCATGAATAAGTCATTTCCATAATATAGCAGGATTTAACTATAGAAAAAGCAACCTTAGTGATCAGTGAGTTTAATTTATGCTATCAACACTTAGAAGTGGAGAATTACAGTTTCACGTTGTAATACAGCAAGAGTAAAATTAAACTTCAGGAACAACACTGAATATCAATCGGTCCATTTATCATTTTGGTATGCTGAATTATCTTTACAGGATGCTTTATAATTCAAATCTGCCACCTTGCTCCTGAGCTCTTTTCCCTTTTCAGAAGAAAGACACTAAGTGAATCTAAAAGAGAAATCACTAACTCTAGTATTAATCATGTACAGTTAAGATAAATCTAATTATAGTGCAGTCCTTAATAATGTATGTTCTGAAAATATCACTTCATAGGACTTGAGGTCATGAAACCACTTGATCTCTTCATTATAAGACATTTCAACTGACTTTAAAACTTTTAGATTTGATAATGCCCATAGTACTTGAAATAAAAGTGCTTACAGAAGTATTAGCTTTTCTTTGGAATTTTATAAATACTAAAAAAAATCTTCATTAACAACAGTGACAAGAAATTTATAATATATTGTGTACAGTGTGCAATTTCACTCTTTCTGAAGTTTTGAAATTCTGGAATACCAACCTGTTTTACAAATATGTGGATGTTTATTGAAGTAAAGATTTTAAAGGCATCTCAGTGAGACTGTTACACATATTCACATTTTAAATTATGCTAGGTTGCATAAGCAAGAAATTGTTTTTGGATTTCAGAATATCAAAATTGTTTTTCTGTCATTATTTATTTGTGATTAATAATTATAGAATCTGATTTTAAGAAGCATTGTTCATTCTCAAGTATTAGTATCATTTTTTTTATTCTCAGAACCTTGAATATTTAAGACTATATCAAAAATTGGCAAAAAAAAAAAAAAAACAACCCACCAGATCTTTTTTTTGCAAAAGTTTTTGGGCTCTCTCCACCTATCTCTCACTGCTGAATATTTGAATATTAATTGAATAGAAATGTTTCTCCTACATGGACCTCAGTTTCTCATATCTTGAACTTAAGGTTCTCCAGAGTCCCTTCAGTTACATGTTATTGAAAGGGTTCTGTGCTCAAACAATTAAAAAATGGAACAATGTTGTCCAAGAATATAATTCTACATAATATTACTAACAATTAAACACTAAAGTTATGGCTCTGGAAATAGAGTATCTCTCTTTCTCTTCTAGATGAAATTATAGTCAGCCTTCCAGCCTAAGTGCTTCTATATTGATTTTTGGTCTGCATGTATTTTCTTCAAATATTATTTGATCACTCCCACATTTTCAAAAACTAAATTAAATTATATCCAACACTGAAATATTGGAGGATCACACATGAATATCTGTATGTGGAGGAGAATCTTATAACATGAAATACTCTGGAACTCTGGACTAGCCCTCCATTCAACAAGCTGGCTCTGAATAAGTGCTGCCATCATTAGGAAGGACTTTTCATTTAATATTTCTTGCTGTCCCCGCCAACCTTAATGCTGTCTGACTGGCACTTGTTAACATTTGTTTTGGAAACCTATGAATTCGAGAAACCTTGACTCCAGTTTGGATTAGTGGTGCAGCTTTTGAGTACCTTGGCTTTATTTGTATTCATGGATTTATTTTATTTTTGCCCAATGTAATTATTTGTATGAAGGACTGCCTTCCTCATGGCATCATAAGTTACTTGAGAACAGGAGCCTATTGGATATATGCTTTCATTACCATAATTCCTCACCTACTGTTATGAGAGTAAGCACTTGCTGATGGAATGTTTAAATGAATTTCTCATAGTTTGCATTGGTAAAATGCAAAATTATGAGATAATTAATATTTTCATTTTTCAAAATATGATTTTCATTACATTCATATATTGGTATTCTATTTGTAAAGGGAAAATGTCAGTATCCATGCTTATTTTTCTAAGTGAATGTGGTTATAAAATCATACATATGAACCCAACTTCAGACTACACAGCAGTATAAATAAAATAGCAGAGGCATTAAAAATCTACCAGACGTGCAATCTATATCCACTTCTCAAAGTATCTTGCTTAACTCTAGTCTCTTGACTTTAAACATGTAAATATGTTTATGTATTTCATAATTATGCAAAATACATAAATTTAAATATACAAAAATGTCCTACAGTATTTCTGGCACAAGTGTTTAAATGACTATCAAATTGAAGAGAGAGTGGGTAGAAACTGGAAAAACTTTGTCTTGGCCTTGATATTCATGCCATAAAAATAAGGTAGAAATGGAAGAAAAACCTTGCATTCTACCTTCAGTTAAATTGGACTAAGATATTTTAGATGTTTATTTAGCTTGCTAGCCAACAGAAAAAAGAAAATGTTTTCTCCATCTGAGGCATGTATCTCTTGATACAAAGATAGAACCTTGTGATGTTCTAATACAAAGTGTAAAATAAGAAGTTATTATTGACTGATAAAAACTTTGGGAACAGAATTCCTTTAGGCAAAAATCAGTCTGCATTTTAGGGGAAAGATGATCTGTTTCCTTGGTTGGGAATACTCAGACACACAAACTTCCCAGGCGACAGTAAAGGCATACAGAGAGAAAGCAGGAAGTCAAAGAAACTTACAGCTTTCTTTGTATTCTCTCATTTAATCTGATACCTTTTGGGAGTTGATTATGCAGTTAAGCTCTGTGTGAAAACTATATATTGTCATCCATTTAATTCTTATTACACACCTACGAGGTAGGGATGGTTATCTATATTTTATTTTCAAGAAGGAAAAGGAGTTAATTGAAATGATATTCATAGAAATCAGGCTTATGAAATACTTAGTAACTTTATAATTTGAGGTATTACTTTATATGCAAATACATTGTTAATCCATCTTGAAGAGAAAATGCAAGGATCCATGATTACTCCAAATTTTTTAAAAATTTTTTTTAGTTGTAGGTGGACACAATGCCTTTATTTTTATGTATTGATTTTTATGTGGTGCTGAGGATGGAACCCTATGTCTCACCCATACTAGGTGAGCACTCTACCACTGAGCCACAGGCCCAGCCCTTCTTTTTAAGTGAATATGCTTATATAGTCATACATGTGAAATCCACTGCAGCTTTTAGTAGAACTGGAACAGTTTAGCAAAGCCCTGGGTCTTCCGAATTAATTCTCCAAGTGTGGAAATCTTCTAGTGTGTCTATCTAAATTTGCTTTGCTTTACAAGAATCTCCGAATTCCTCACTCCAGTTTTCTACTTTTTCCATTCTCCACCCAGAAGAAGCCTGAATGATTTAAAACAGTGTTTACATCTCAGCATTCTCCTCTTAAAAATCCACCAATAATTTCTGATTACCCTCTGGACAAAGTTTAAACTCTTAATGTGACTTAGAACATCTTTTCTTTCTTGACCCTTTGTGCTTTCTAACATCGTTGAACTCAACCGTTAGGAAGTTCTGTCTTTCCATTCCTTCTTATCCCCTCACCTACCCTCCCTTTCAGTGCTGGGTAATCAACTTAGGCCCCGGGTCATGCTGGAGAAGTCCTCTACCAATAAGCTACATCCACAGTCTCCTATTAATTTCTTAAAAAGGTTGAATGTCTGTCATTTTGTCTTTTAATTTTTTTCATTGTAGATGGACAACAATAATACCTTTATTATTTTGTTATTTTTAGGTTCGAACCCAGGGCCTCACATGTGCTAGGCAAAAGCTCTACCATTGAACCACAACCCCAGCCCAATGTCTCTCTTATTTCTAGTTTCTTATTTCTAGCAGCCTTTATTTCAGCCTTTCTTATCAGGGTACTGATAAGGCAGTTCAAGTCCATTTACTGTCTGCATAGTATTGTACCAGGAGAAAACTTATATATAATTGCTGAGCCAATCAGGGAATTCTCTACTCCTCTCATCTTTATCTAAACTAACCTATCCAATTGACCAGAAGAAAAAGTGCATTTGGGAGGAAGCAGTCATTATTTATATTAGATACAATTCTGTCTCTTTAGAAAAACCTATGGAGGGGAGTTTAGCGTGAAATTTTGGAGGTTTTATCATGTCAGCCACTTTGCACTGTTTTATCTTTGCTTTGGAATAGCAATTAATGATTGTAGAATAGAAAGTTCTCTCTGAACATGCCACCCCATCTAGTTAACTGTCTTCCTCACATGAAATAAAATGGGGTAAAGGATGATCACTTTTTATACCAATATTATATTCTTTCTGACTGCCATAGTGCCAGGTACACAGGAGGTACTCAATAAATACATGTTGAATAAGATTTTGAAAAATGAAGTATTTGTTCCAAAAGCATAAACCCTAATTATCAGTATACTCCCTGATTTTAGTTACCTTGTACTGATATTCCTAAAAACAAAATGTATTATGGATACTTCCACATTAATAATGGCCTTCTTTACTTTATTATTTAAGGTATTATAGACACACTAATTTTATAATAAAATATTTTGGAAATATACAGCAATATTAATATATGTGCTTTATTCTTTTAACTATGGAAGAAATACTCTCCATCTCTTAAAAATATCTGGAAAATGAAAACAGAAACAAAAACAAAATTAAAAACAACATTATTTCAAAAAATACAACTTACCTCCACGCCCAAAATTTCCAATTTCATTTGAGCTACTATTGCTGTTGTTCACTGGCAAGCTTGTGGCTGGCCATGAATCATCAAGCCATGGATAGCTGGGATCACCCGCATTTAGAAGGCCTGGATGGCTACAACAGAAATGAAAAGGAAATCAGACTATGGAGCTCAATGAAAGATTTTGATGCCTGTCTCATGCACTATAAAGGATTAAGGAATTTAAGAAGATTTTAATTGAATTTAGAATTAAAATGTGTAGGCTCTCAAAATTAAGGAACTTTGGCAATTCATTAAGGCTATATATTCCACAACCCTGTCAGTGGAAGAAGTCTCTTTGCCTGGGATCCTGTCAAACTCCACAAGAAATCAGACGTCTGCCCTGAAACTGGTGGGAATTGGCCATAGTAGTGACCCCACACAAGGTTTGATGATAAATTGACACCTCAAGGGAACAATCTTTCAGAATGGCTTCTTGGTATTAGCCATTTCCAGGACTTTGGGTTATTTTGTTCCTAGTAACTGCAGTCCCAACATGAATCTGTCCTCTCTAGCCTGTCACCCTTATTGTGAGCCTTCATGTTTGATTTAGAGGCAAAGAACTTGAAAGAAATTAATGAACAGTACTTATACTGTTCCATCAATAGCATATTTCCAAGTTCTTTAAATGGAAAAATATCAGGGGGCTATTAAGTGTTTTTCTGAAGGCAATAAAAGACACCTGTGATCTGCTCCAGCATGTGAGTATAGTCTACAAGGAAAATTTCCTTCACATCGTATTTAATAAAGAATTCCCTTCTTTAATGTTAAAATGGGATTTTTATTCCTTTCCAAGTTATTAACATATTTACAAAGAAATAGAACATCTATAATCATTGTACTTTTTGTTGTTGTTGTTGATAGACCCCTTCTGGTATAATACCTAAGAGGAACATGTGTTTCTATGGGAACTGCAATAAGAAGATTCAACTGCTTCCTTGCTACATCCACTAGTTCTCATTAGACTTAATCTCTTTTTGCTAAAATATTGATTAAGTGGGAGATTGGAAGTTATTACCAGAGCCTAATTACAATCTCCATATTGGCAAAGGGAAAATAGATGACGATATATGGGTTTGTTATCAGCTTTTATCAATTTCAATTGAGTATCCAAAGTTGTGGAATCCAGTCCTATCAATCTACAGCCTATTCATCATCCATGAATCATTTACTTTGTGATCGATTGTATGTAATTGTTCACTCACAGCAATTTAGTGTGAGCCAATAAGGAGTCTTAAACAACAGCAACTTCATTTGCTAATGTCTAATTAATGCAATAAACATCCTGCTAACAAATGAACACATTCCTTGTGATATTTACTAACAATTTCTTCAGGGGCATCTGGGATATATGAAGCATCTGGCCTTGATTCCTCTAAAGTGCACAACAGATAGATCATTAAACCTAGTAGTAAGCCATTTAATTCCTCCTAGAATTCTCAGACTTATAAGTGATCATTTATCACAATAATAGCTTCTTACTACAGAGTTTTTCTAGTCCTGATTAAAAATACTAATAAAGAATCTCCTTAGCATACCTTCCATTGCTCATTATTCCTCCATCTCCTCTTTGAAATGTAACTTAAAAAAAGACACAAAAAACAGAAAGACATGTACACACACAAGTAGTCAATATTAATTACAATGAATAACAACTGCATATTGGACCTCAGTTTAGAACTAAGCCTATCGGAATTTTAACAAAATATAATTAACATAATTGTGCAGATAGTAAAAAGCAGTGGTTTGGCTCAGGGCAAAGTTATCACTTGCTCCAACTTTAATAGAATATTTCAAGTTTCTTCAAGTCAAAAGTATGGATAAATAAAAGTGACAATTTGGATTTAAACATCAAACACTATTATAAGTGGTGGACCTAGTAGTCCTGGAAGATTGACACAACATTAATGAAGAGTTATCAAATCAATCTGCTAATATAAACATAAAACTGTCTTAATTAGAAGGCATAAAGCAAAATATATACTAGAAATTGAAACAGGAGAGTTTTAACAGGTAATGTCTTTCCAACAAGATAAGAAAAACAGGTAACTGTTATGATTCATACCCGAGAAAGGTAATATACTTTTCATACTATAATGTTTGAAGTAGCAAATTGCACTCAAATTTATGTAATATTTGTCCAATGAAAACTGAATATGAATGATTATAAAGTCTAAAATAGCTTCACACCAGTTTGTATCAAGTTTTGCCACTAAATTATTTAACTAGAAAATTATGGACAAGGTATTTGTTAAGAAACTTACAGATTACAAAATTGCAATAAACTTGGAATTGTAAAATCAAATCAAAACAAAACAAACAGCAAGTGTCAGTTAAATCAATCCCTGGGAATAAAATAAAAATACCATTTTTCACAGTTGTGAAAACAATACATCTTATCTTTGGAACAGAATAATTATGTCTTTTAAAAGTTGTTGCTTGGTGACTAAAAGTGAAATTTACTAAAATTTTAATGAAAGAATTCATATTTCAAGTAAACAAGCATATTTCCACTTAAGATAGACAAATTGTTTGGATACTTTTTCATTTGAATGGTTCTCCAAAATTCTGCTTTTCAAGTTTGAGCTATTAAATATGATAACTCTTTAAATTTTGCAAGTTTCCAAGCACTGTTTCCTAGGCCCATTTGAAAGGTCATCTAGTAACATTACTTTTCATGACACTACCAGGCAATATGAACATAATTCCAAGGGTCCATCAGGATTTCAAGACAGTAAAATAAATAAGGGCCTTCAAACTGGGATCTGAAATATACAACCTTATCATTTTTTTCAGGTAACACCTCAAATGCATTGTAAAGCAATCCTGACAAAACCTTAACATCTGCCCAGAATTGGCAGTAGATAGCTCCGCAGAGATGATGAAAAAATACTGATCACTACAGAGTGACTTCAGGGCTGGGAGTCATGAATCAGCAGTGCAACTGTATCACATTGTGCCTCTTATTAATTGCTTTGAACACAATAGAATTAATCTGAAACAATTAATGCAAAAAAAATTGAGCACTAGAGGTATTCAATAAAGGCCTGATTAGGACACACACATGTAAAAATGCATTTTCACAATGTGAATGTGGTACAGCTAATTAGCTTTCCATCTGATGTGACTTTCCAATTATGTGGCATTTTAATGGAATATCAAGTGATTGTTTTACTCTGCCAAAAGGGAGTTAAGATAATGCTGTGAACATCATTGCAAATATGCAAATAAGCAGGTTCTGATGGGCTGCATCTCAAAAATGTGCTGTTTAAGAGATATGTGAGATGCCACATAGTTCTCCCTAATTTAGATGACTTTTATTTCATCATCCAAAATTTCTGATACTGCCACAGGAATAAAGTATAGCAAAGAAAAGAAAAGAAGCTAAAGCTGAGTCACAAAAATTGCGTTGTACTTAACTCTATGAGATAACCAATGGCATATTTTCATCAAATGTGAAGTTTAAAGTAGTATGACATAACACTCAAAATACTATCAAAATATATCATTTATTAAGGTTAATTTGCAGATGTGCTAGAATATAGACCGCATGGGATGGTCCATATCTGCCAGTTGAGAGCTAAATTTGGAAGCAAAATAATTAATTTCAAAGCATTTCACATTCAGTATTCAGGACATATCCATTTTATTTGTGTCCTAGTCGTCATTAACACATGTTTCTCAAAGGATTCTAGACTGCTAATAGTTTGTCAAATATTCTATAATGTCATTCATCTCTATATCTGCATGCCTGCTAACATAGGAAAAACTTCACAGAACATTATGTGAATACCCGAATAACTTAAAATGGGTTCCATAAAATTTAGTATACACAGGAATCTTTCATTTTGCATTTTTCTGTCACAGAAGAAGCAGGTGGATGAGGAAAAGAGGAAGAAGGAAAGTAGAGTAGGAGGAGGAAGAGAACACACACACATATTTTCTCTTACTGACACTGGTTAGCTGTGTTTTTAAAGTGAGGGAAGAAAGGGGACATCTTTTCACACTTCTTTTTTTAATGTTTTGCTTCAAAATATTTAGATTAATTTCATTTTGAAAAGTAGAACAAGAGTAACTTAGTCTATTAGGCCATCAAAGGAGACTACAAAATAGACTGAACAACTAAAACTTCTAAAATGGAAATAATATATAGCATTTTGATGAATGTTTGTGTGTATATAAACGTGCAAGTATGTGTGTGTGTGTGTGTGTGTGTGTGTGTGTACGGGCATGTGTAACATAAAAATAAATGCCATTGCATACTACAAGCTATTTTGAGGTAGTCCTCATTTATAAGAAAAGTTTAACTTGAAGGTGAAAGAAAGTGGGGTGACGGGGTGATAGATCGATGGTGAATAATCTTTTTCTTGTTATTTTTTTTTTATAATTTTGAAATCACAGTGCAGTAACTTTGTGCTCATCAGAAATAAATTTGGAGTAACAATTATTACAAGCTCTTAATCAGAAGTCTGTGTGGAATCTCAAATTAAAAGCTTACAAGGCATAACATATAGAAGTTTTGACCAAAAATGAACTGAATACTAATAATGTTTCCAGAAATTTCTCCCACATACCAGTGGGATTTTTCAAAGCTATATCATATACAAAGTAAGTCTACTACTATCTGACAGGATTAATACTACATGTCTGCCAGAATTGGGGGGAAAATGTAACTATGTGGTAAATTGGCATTTTGAGGTAATGTAGCTTTCGGAGTGCCAATCTCTAGTAGTTCACATTTTCCTACTTCAAATTCTTGCAGCCAATTCTCATTCTCTTTCCTGATATGCTTATTTGGCAAATATGAAAGCATATTAATCCTTTTTAATAAGCATTAACTCACCCCAGATAATCAGAGTATAAAAATTCCATCAAATCTTTTAGCTGCTTTTGGATAGTACTGTCAAGTAACTTATTTCACCACCAGTTATAAAACCTATGTGTGAGGTGTTTAGCATTTTCAAATTTGCTCACTCACGAATTGTTTATATTTACTGAGTTTCATAAAATGTTAACCTCAGAGATAATATTCAGAAAACATAACTTACCCTTTATACTTCTGGAAAATTACATTTATTTTCATTAAAATTTGATGACTTCAGTAATCACAAATAGAAAAATGGATAGCAGAAGTTTGAAAAATACTGTGCATTTATCATAAAGATTATAATACAGTTATATACATTTATACTGATATATTTATATGAACCTTATCAAAGCTATATAGATTTTTTCCAAACTTACATTGTTCTTTTTTCTATTGTCAAAAATTATTACAGATATTATCAAATATTTACTTCAAATTCAAAACCACTTAATATTTTCTATCTAAATTTCTACAACTTTTTTTTTATTGTTTATAATAGTTTAAGGACTGAATATGTTGAGCAAACAGGACCCCCATTGGCAGTGATATGGAGATTGATAGTGCTCAGTGAAAATTAAGGTAGATGGCGCTTCATGTTGCTTATAGAAGTATGATATTATTTCACTTAGGATATGATACACAGAGATGCTTTTAGTTCTTGCAGCTGCCCTTATTGCTATGGGTCAAAACCTGAGATGTGTATTTATATCTGAAGAGTTTAAGTAAGTGATTAATATGCAGATATAAAATTATAAGTTGATGTGTAACATTGTCTCAGAGGATCCTCTACTTTCTCCTATGTGAAGAGGCAAAACATATTTAGGCCAGATTTTCCTCCCAGATGATATTTTACTTATGCCTGTATCAACATGTGGTTTTATATATGCTTTCATACATAATTTAACAGTATATTCTTATGAATATTGATATTTCCCAATTCACATATTAATTCTTACACTAAAACCCTAACACAATCCAAAATTTAATATTGACCTTTATATTACTTCTATAAGAAAGGCAAATTTTACTTCAATCCTTGTACACCAATAAGAATTTTAAAGTGTATTTTGACTTTTATTTTCAATGATCAATATTAAATTCACATACATATCACTGTATATAATTTATAGGGTATATCCTTGAAACTCCCTATTTACAAAATGTCTCATCATATGATTCATATAGCAGTCTCCCTAATGTCATGCCATGCATGTTTTTTATGTATTTTTTAACATATTTTCACACATTCATCTTATGAATACAGATATTTCCCAGTATACATGTTCATTCTTTAACCCTAATCCTAACTCAAACCAAAATTTTATATTATCTTTACATTACCTTTTTATCTAAATCCAGTTTGACTTGAATCCATGTAGTCCAATAAATTTTAAATTGTATTTTGACTTCTATTTTAATTGTTTAAAGATAAATCTGCATCTATACTAATATATGTCATTTATAGGTTATATCCTCACCTCCACTTGTATACAACATGTGTAATCACATGACTCATATTGTATTTTTCTCTATGTCATATCATGTATGTTTATATATGTTTTGGTTCATTTTTAATGTAAATTCTTAGGACTGTTCATATTTTCACATACACATGTTAATCTTTAACCCTACCACTAACTCAAACCAAAATTTCATATTAACCCTAACCTTACCTCTACATATTAACCAATTTTACATAAATCCATGTGATCAGGTGTATCAGGTGTATATATGTGCCTGTGAGTGCTAGCTGTGCTTACTGGTTCAGATATGTACACACACATATGTATATGTGTGTGTATATGTGTGTGTGTGTGTATATATATATATATATATATATATATATATATATATATATATATAACTGACAGGAGACCTCAGCAGTCTTGTGCAGCCAAGCAATTGCATCATCACTACCAGGTCCCTGGATTGGCACCAGCAGGTTTCCATGTTTGGCCAGAGTTATTTAGTGCTGAGCACCGCATTGGCCAGAACTCCAATCCTCCCACAAGTTGAAGCCAGAAGGGCTGTGAGAACTCCCTTGGCTCCAAAAAGCAAAAGTTGTGCATTGACCCCAACCTCAAGCGCAACTGCAGTGGAGGGGGGGAACGACACAACATTCCTGCGCTGCCTCCTATACTCTGGCCCAGTCAAGGAACCGGCAGGCACCCTACGCCACCTCCTGGGCAAGTTCTGCAGTGCCCCCTCCTGCAACACAAGCCATCCTCCCCATCTTCCCGGGAACTTTGCTTCCCGCTCGCCCTCCCTGCACATCATGTGGCCCCACCCCTATATTGTTGGGTACAGCCCTGCCCTCAACTCATAAGTGAATGCAAGACGCGTGCACGCATGCACACACGCAAGCACACACGCAAGCACGCGTGCATAGACGCAGTGCGAACTACTTCTGTGCAGTGGTTTCCTGTGGCCTAGAAGTTTCAGGCAGATGGTGGAGAAACACGTGTCTTCAAGTAGCTGAGGACCTACCTTTGGAAGGCTGCCTGGCCTGCTCTGCTCCTGGCCAAGAAGCTTTGTCACCCTCTGGGATGAAGTCTCTTCCGGCTTTCCACTTTGCGGTTCCTGGTGAGGATGTGAGGCCTCCCACAAAGGCAGCCTGGCACTCACCACTGTGTTCCTGTTGGAAATTGTGGATTCCAGTGGAGAGCCTCAGGTAGAGAGGGCACCAGTGTGTCCAGCAGTTTGTGGGGTGCACCACTGGCTGGAGCGGCGTCATGGGACCAGAGCTGGGTAAGTAATGCATGGGGAAGAGGCAAAGTGTGTCTCTCTCCCTATAAGGTGGTTCATGGATGCGCGGACCCTGCTGAGTCCTGTTTGGGATAGGAACCTTGCTGGATAGTTCTTAGGGAACCAGGAGCAGGGTGGGGTAGAAGGTGTGAGGGGTAGGAGGTAAGTGAGGTAGGCTCTCCATGGGGTAGGAGGTGGGTTGGATAGTGCAGGGGAGGGGATGCTCTGTGCTAACCCTGGGAGGCAGTGACTGAAGGGGTGACCATGCTGAGGCTTGTGGGGGAAGGGTCCTGGCTGGAGATCTTAGGGGACCTGAGCTGGGTGGGGTAGTGTCTGGGGAGAAGGCTCACTGTGCCTGTTGCTGCTAGGCATTACCTTGTAACATTCCTGGGCAAAACCCCACCCTCAACACACAGGCAGGTGCATGAGGCACACAAGCTTGGGCGGGCATATTGCAAGCTGTTTCTGTGCTCTGAGTTTCCAGGCATCCAGAAGTGGTCAGTAGACAGTACCTGAGATCCTTCCTGCTGATCCTGGGAGCAGAGCCAAGGTAGGGAGACCTCCAGTGTCCTATGGCCCTGGCTGGAGAGGTGTTGGGGGGACCAGACTGGATGGGGTAGATGCTAGGTGTGGTAGTGTGTGAGGAGGGGGCACGCTGTTTCTGTAAAGTGGTGCCTGGAGAGGAAGCTCATGCTGAGGCCTTTGGGGGCATTGCCCTGGCTGAAGAGGCTTCAGGGGAATGGAGCTGGGTGAGGTAGTTGGTGGGGAGGGGGCACACTGTGTTTCTACCTGTGAGGAGATGCCTGGAGGGGGCGCTCTTGCGGAGTCCTGTGGGTACAAGGCCCTCACTGGAGAGGTGTTAGGGCACCAGGAACTGGATGGGGTAGTACATGGGGAGGGTACTTGCTGTGCCTGTCACTGCAATGCAGTGCCTACAGTAGATGCTTGTGCTGAGGCCTGTGGGGGTGCAGTCCTGGCTGGAGAATTATTGGGAGACCAGAGCTGAATGGGGTGGAGCTTGGTGGGGTAGGAACTTTTGTGGAGAGAGGTGCACTGTGCCTGTTCTTGCTAGGGGGTAGCTGGAGGGGGCAGTTGTCCTGAGGCTTGTAGGGGCACAACCCTGGCTGGAGAGGTCTTAGGGGACCAGAGCTGGATGAGGTAGTACCTTGGGAGAGCTGAACTGTTTCTATAACTGTGAGGTAGGGCCTGGGAACATCCCTGCATATAGCCCTGCCCTCAACACACATGTGCATGCAGTTTGCACACATTCACTGATTCATGCAGGAACTTATCCCAAACTGCATCTGCACAGTGGATTTCTGGGCAGCCTAAAAGTATACTGCAGATTGTGGAGAGGCTAGGGCCTTCAAATCAGAGAGATCCTTTCTACTGATGGCTGCCTGGGCTGCTCCAGTCTTGCCCCTAGACTATGTCACCCTCTGGGAAGGTGTCCTTGCCGTCCTTTCTCATTCATGGTTCCTGGTGAGGATGTTGGGCCTCCCACAGGGGCAGCATGGCCCTCACCACCACCTCTTGTTGGTCTTTGTGGACTTATGAGGACAATCTCAGTTCGGGAGAACTCCAGTGTCCCCAGTGGTATGTGGCATATGGCCCTGGGTGAAGAGGTTTTAGGGGACTGGAGCTGGGTGGTGAAGTAGTTCGGTGGGTAATGTGTGGTGATGGGGCACACTGTGCCTGTCTCTGCGAGGCAGTTACTTGAGGGGATGCTCATGCTGAGGCCTGGAGGGGGCACGCAGCCCTGGCTGGAGAGGCATTGGGGACTAGAGCTGGATGAGTTAGAACTGGGTGGGTTAGTGTGTGTGGAGGGGGCATACTGTGCTGGCCCCTTGAGAGGGCCCTCTTTCTGAGGCCTGTTGGGGTTGGACCCTTGCAGGAGAGGTGTCCTGGGACCAGAGGCTAGGTGGGGTAGTGTGTGGGGAGGGGCCACTCAGTGCCTGTGGCTGCAAGGTGATGACTGGAGCAGACACACGTCGTGAGGCCTCTGGGGGTGCAACTTTGGCTGGAGAGGTGCAGGGGGACTGGCAGCTAAGTGGGGTAGTGGGTGCATGCTGTGAGGGAGTGCCTGGAGGGGGCACTAGTGCTAAGGCCTGTTGAGGTGGGGAAGTGTGGCATAGGAGTTAGTGTGCTGTTCCTGGGTGCTCTTGGCAGGAGCTGAGTGGGTGTGGCAGAGGTTGCAGGGCAGTGGGGCAGAGGCACTTGGGTGCTGTTCCTGGGTGTTCCTGGAGGCAGATGAGTTTGTGTGGTGGAAGTTTTAGGGCCGGTACCTGGCTTCGATAGTGGGACCTTGTTGGGGGAGTAAGTGTGAAGGGAAACTTTGGTTGGGGGCTGACCTGAATGGGGGAATGTTGAAGGGAGAAAGAGGAACACTTGGTTTAAATGGGAGTACACATGTATCATTTTTAAAGTTGTGCATATGGTGTATCATTTTAAAAGCTGTGTTCTAAACTTTATCTGCCAGTGTTTTCTTTTGTTTGTCCCACCAAAAGAATAAATTACAAGTTTTCAGTGTAAGTCTATTCTAAACATTCTGTACATATAATTTATGTGTTTTTTGTACCTTATATTTTATTACAATTAGGTGATTTGTAATGATTCATTGTTTATATATCAATGACTTTCATATTTTAAATCAATCATTTTTATCAAAACCATTTTTGTAAGTCCTCATTTTCTTTGCTTTTTAGTTCACTATTTCCCAGTAAGTACAATTACTCATCCATTGGCATTTCCCTTTTTGCTGTGCAAAGGGTATATTCATTCTGAAATACTTTGATGTGTATTTTGTCCAGTGTGTCTTACTCAAGCTTCATGGAAATTTAATTATCAGTTGTTTTTGTCTTAAAATGGGAGATAACTTATTGTTGAAATGGTCAGGTTTTTAAGGCATTTGTCTTCTGTTGACATGACATTTTGCTCTTTTGAGACATGCATTTTGTAAGTACATGTCTTTATAGTAACACCCATATTTCATGTCAATTTTTTTGTTCATACAACCAGTTTTAGTAAAAAAAGGTTTTCTATTTTTTCACTTCATCATTCGATATGTTTGAGCCTCTGTTCATGTTCTATAGATGGGAATTGTTTATGATCACCATTCTGATAAAAGAAGCTGGTAGCAAAGTTAGGGCTAATTTTTATTTTTACCACAAGTTCATTTGTCATAACGAGTTTTTACTTAGGGGTTTTAAATGTTAGCACCAAAGTAGGCAATTAAGAATATTAACATTAACCAGCACTATTATAATTAATTCTTTTTTACTTTGGGGATTTCACAGTGGGATTGAGAACTATATGAGGAGTATCATTTCTTAGAAGTATTTTTAAGTGTAGCAGCTTAATAAATATGCCTAGATGCAACCAAGCTTACATATTTTAATGGAAATATTAAGCCCTGAATTCCTGGACTGGGGTTGTGGCTACACCTAAACATATATGCGTGGTGTGTGTGTGTGTGTGTGTGTGTGTGTGTGTGTGTGTGTATGCTCTGAAATCCTGTCACTTTTGATTTTCAATTATGTAGAATACCTTTCTGAGTGTTGATTATGTTTGTATAAGTTAATTTCATAGTTTTTGCTATTTAGAATACCTTAAAATGTAAATGAGGGCTCTCATGAGGAAACTAAATGTGTAAATTTTGGTTTCCCACAGCAGTTCTGTGACATACCCCAGGGTCTCTAAGCCCCGGCTAGTGGTTTGGTTTAGAATAATGATGGTATAAATGGAGAAAAGGGATGCATACTTGATTGTTTTATTTGTTCATATGAGTTATAATTGACAATAAAATGTATTTTGACATATCATACATAAATGGAGTATAACTTCTCATTCTTTTGGTTGTATATGATGTAGATTCACACTGGTCATGTAATAATATATGTATATAGGGTAATAATGTCAAATTCATTCCACTATTCTTCTTAACCTCTTACCCTCCTCCACTCCCTTCATTCCTCTCTGCCTTATCCAAATCACCTGTATTCTTCCCTAGGGGGCATCCTCCTATCTCAGTCTCTAAACTCATGGACATTACAGGTGTGCACCACAGTGCCTGGCTTTTCTTCTCATTTATTCTGACCTCCCAGGCAATATTTCTTCTCTCAAAGATTTATTCTGTTTAACACCTCATAAGTACATATTAGTATGTGCAATGTAATTACTTTGATTCCTGGGTAATATCTATCTCAACTTTTATCATTTTTTTGTAAATATATTTTAAATATCCTCCCTTCTATCTAGTTTCAGTTATTCAATGCTATATTCACCCTCCTCTGCCATAGAACACAAGAACTTATTCATCCTAACTGTAATGGTGTTCTGGTTGACCAATTTCTCTCCATCCTCCCATCCTCTACACTCTTCCCAGCTTCTGGTAACAACTATCCTCTCAACATCTATGAGATTGACTTTTGTAGAATTCACATATACATGTAATCAGGTAATATTTGTTTTTATGTTCCTGGATTATTTTATTTAACTTAATGTCCTCCATGTTTATCTCTGTTGTTGCGTATGACAGGACTTCTTTTAATTTTGTGGTCGCATAATATTTCTTTGTATATATCAGATTTTCTTTATCCATTTGTCAGTTTATGGGCACATCTGTTGTTTTCATTTCCTGGCTATTATGAACAGTGCTGCAATCAGTAGGGTAGTGCAGGTGTTTCTTTGTCATGCTCATTTCATTCCTTTTTGTATACCCCCAATAGTGGAATTTCAAGATTATGTGGTAGCTCTATTTTTAGTTTTTGGAGGACTCTCCATACTTTCTTCTATAATAACTGAACTAACTACATTCCAACCATCACACTCTTCAAAAATGTTTTTTGTGTCTTGCCTACCACATATATCCCAATATTTTCCTAATATTATGGCTTTCCAAGTATGAGAATATCTACCTAGCCAAACCGTTATCTCACTGTCCTCAATACTGTCATGTAAATAAAAAGTTTTTATAAATGTTTCTCAAACACACAATGACAGTTTCTGTTTGGAAGTTTACTAAATTTTTATGCAACAATATCTTTAACTTTCTCAATAATTTACATAGTTCATTCCAGTATACTTAATTTTAAGTGTTTACTATGTTATTATAAAATTGATTTGTCATTTTTACTTTACCATATTTGTTAATAGTAGCTCAATTTTACATTTATATCCCAAGGGGATTGAATCTAGGCCCTAGTGCATGTGAGGAAAGCACCCTACCAACTGAGCTATATCCCCAGCCACAGACTATATTATAAAAATGGAGAATTTCATAGATACCATTAAATTTATGTATTGAGATGCAAGAACAAATAAAATGGCCACACGAGTCATGAATAAAGAATAATTTGAGATTATTCAAGAATAATATCAATAATGATGATATAAATTAAGATATTACCAATAATTAAAATGTCTATTTTTCTAGCACTTAAGACAAATAATCAACCTAGTCAGCAAGAAAATGAGCACATGCATTATTATCTAGGCAGTATATATATCCATGTAAGGTCTAAAAATATTTGGCTTTTATTTGGTGCTAAAGTTAAGAAAAGTCACACATCACTATTGCTGCATTATTTAAATAAAATTCTTTTTGTTAATCTTTTCTTTTTTGCTGGCATTGTAAGGATTTCTAGTAGACTTAATGTATTAATTTATTGAGGTATTCTGCTTAACTTGCATCATACACTCCTCAAGATTTACATTTAATATGTAAAAATATTTTGACATGCATAATCTATTTTTATTTCATCAACACGTTTTCTTAAGTTATGTATTTATGAACCACATAAACAAAAATATTCTACAAAGATAATAACAAAATGAAGAGAAGTAAAACAATTCCATTAAACATAATAATCTATGTTCACCATTGAGCATCAAATTTTTAAATTATCATATCTTGGCATTTTTCCCTTATTTCTTAACACAAATTATATTATTCAATACATCTTATACAAAAACCCTTTAATTCTTAATGTTTTTCAGCTAAAGCAGAATTTTCTGAATATTTCTCTGTGTGTGTGTATGTTTGTGTGCATAAACGTGTATGACTGTGTGTGTGTGTGTGTGTGTGTGTGTGTGTGTGTGTGTAGAGAGAGAGAGAGAGAGCGAGGGGAGAGAGAAGGGCAGAAAGACTTTCTTTGTTAGGTAAATATATTTGGATACTCTGGTATAATTTTGCTATAAAATTTGAACTTAAAAATGAAATATCTGATATAAATAGTTTATAAACAGAAAAATGAAATATCTGATAATAAACAGAAAAATGAAAATTGAAAAAGTATTATTTGCTGGTACATTCTTTATTTTGTAATTGATCTTTTAATATCAGATATTGATCAGATAATATCAGTACACAATGAGACTAATTATTTGGGATGATCATCAATATTAAATGCATTTGAGAAGTCCAAAATAACAGCTATGTTTCCATTTTGTTTTTCTTTTATTAGTTTTATCTTAGTTTTTTTCACTCTTTGCAAAGTATAAACTATCACCACCTCTTTTTCTCATATACTATAGCTACCTAAATAAATTGTTTAGAAAATTTATAATGTATTTTCCAGTATATTACATGATCTTTAAAGTTTGAGACAAATGTTTTCAACTCTTTGTATGTTGTTTACATTGTTGTGATTTTTTTAAAAATTTTATTATAATACATGTAATGGGAGGTAATATCTCTATATTTCAATGTTGAATTTTTTAAAGGTCTTAATCACAGTAATGGTTGTAATATAGAGTTATATACATACCAGAGAATAACATTAATTTGAAAAGATAGGACATAATGGCAATTAAACAGGAGGATTGAAGGTTCAAGCACAGCCTCAGCAACTCTGTGAGATCCTTTCTCAAAAATGGTTTTATCTGCTTCACTGAAATAAAATGTTGGGGATCTAGCTCAGTGGTAGTGCATCCCTGGGTTCAATCTCTAGTGTTAGAAAATAAATGAATAAAAATAAATGAAAAAAAGAATCAATTAGTTGATAACAATTTCATGAAATGAATGTGTATTTTATAAGATAACACATAAAAGGTTGTTTTTTTTTAATTTAGGTAGAACAAACAAAAAAATAAGGTTATTTTGTCCTAATCATAATATTTATGACTTATGGGATTTATTTTGATAATTTTAAATTACTGAAAAATTGGTATATTACTTTAGTTATTTATATTTCTTTTTCTTAATAACTAGTTGTCAGCAAGTTATATCTAATGTATAGTGGGCATGGTTTGGCCACCATTCTTTGATGATATAAAACATTTAATCATAAATATGGCTTAAGAATCCTAATCTGGAGGCTTACTGAAGCTGGGGTGTGAGTGGCAAATAATGAACTATGAAAATAATAACAAGGACTTTGGAAAATGTTTATTTTTCTCTCTCTCTTTCTCTGATTGATATAAGAGTCTATCTATATGTTTATCCATTTATTTATTTACATGTTTGATTGGAGATTGAAAAGGCAATTTGATATGATTTCTTTTTTAATGACAAGGGAGGAAAAAGTTCACCTTGTCCTCTACAAAGGACTCCAAGATGGGTGTTCTGTCATGACAAGTCATCAAGATTTGAACCATTTGCTATTTGGGAACTGAGGCAACTTACTTTTTTTTCTGTTCCTATTTCTCTATCTAAAAGGTAGCAATAAATATAGAAGCTTGTTTATAATTTCCATTAGTTTTCAATAAATGACGTGGAGAAAAGCTGCCATTTAGACAGTGCCCAACAAAAATAGCAGCAGCTTTTGCCAATGGCATCTATCTTGTGGTCCTTTGTTGTCATAACACAACAGTGTTGAAGTATCAGAGAGATATAATCCCTGACAGTATCATTAATTCTCTGTGATCTAAATAGTGACAGCTAATCATAAATCAGTTGGTGATGAATGGTTCCTTTTCCACAAAGGTGTTTGAAAAAATTTATGCATTGTTCATACACTGTAGGGTGACATTCTTGGAACACATTCAACTGCAGCTATTTGAAATGTTACTACTAAGAGCCCTCCCCCCAATTGTCTTCATGACACCTATCTTCTGTAGCTTTTCCTATTATTTTCACTTACATCAGAAATTTCTTTCTAAAAATATTCACTCTTGTCACATTACTTCAGATGTACCTTTAGGATAAAAACACAAACAAAAAAGAAACTAACATAAACATAATGATAATGAATTCTTTTTGTTAGTTGATAAGCTAAACATATTATAGAAGTTCTCTAATTTAGTCCTTCCAGTGATTCTCCAATATGGGTGATTGTTTTCCCAAGTTTAACTACTGAAGAGACTGGCAGAAGTAAGATGAATCATCTTTTAGTGGCATCATCTTCTCTTTGTTATTGAGACTTAATGAAGAATCTCTCAGTTATCTTCTCCTCCTTGCAACTTAGAACTTAACATGCTTTTATGCACTGAAAATAAATACTAAAAATAAAAGAAATTCATGTTGCACATCTTTGTTAAGGGAATAGTATACTAAAAATCCTCAGTATCAGCAGTCAGATATAAGGTAAAAATAAAAATTTTTAAGATATCTGCATCAGTATTTCTGAGAATAATTTGAAAGAGTGATCTAAGGTATATGAAAAAATGTTACAACACTTCACTGAAATAAATAGCACTGTTATTGTTTTTGAGAAAAAAATAAACACTCAGGATATTTTTAATAAAAAATAAGTTATAAATTTAAACTATAAAGGATAATACTTAAATAGTTTAAATTTAACAAAAACATTTGTATAGGATGCATAAGTGTGCATCAAGTATAACTAATCATAATAGAGATACCTGGAAAATAAAAATGAGTAGTTATACAAAATAATTAACTGTATCATTATACTACATTAAAGCATTATAGTGTGGACACAAGGTAGCAGGTCTATTATATGAGAATAAAAATGGATAACTAGAAAATTTCTAATTTTTTGAAAATAAATCTAATAAGTTAATTGTAAAACTTGAAATTTTTATACTATTAATTTCATTTCTAAAAATCTTGTCCGAACTTACAGAAAAAATGTGTGATGTCTTATGGATGAATACATGCATTGTAAGTTAAACAGTAGAACGCATTGGTGTTCAAGTTCTTACAGGCATGACATTAAGCACCTTGTAGCAGAAGAACAAGCTGTAGGTAAATTCTTCTCCATTACATTATCACCTGTTTTTTTAGTAAAGTTCAGAATGAATGCAAATTTAATTCAGGATGACAGTAATTTTTATGAAGTTTTTTATCTGCCATCATTAGAAATGTAATTAATATATAATTTTCCTACAATAAATATAACATTAGAATTTCAACTATTTTGCAGAAATATTATTCCTGTCTCATCACAGTGAAAACTTTAGTAAAGTTTGTATAATCCTTAAAACATTTTTATAAATATTATGCTAATTCAATATTAATAAGAGATCAGACTAGTTTATATTTTTTCCTAAAAATGGCATTTTTAAAACAAAATTGCATATTTATACCTACTTCCATTTTATTTTCAGATGTGCATCTATAAGAAAAAGTGGATTTTTGTGAAAAATAATAAAAAATACTGTTTTGTTAGCTACAATGTGTAATATGCGATTTTCAAAGAACACTATGAATTATGTACACATTAAATACATATAATCATATATGTAAATATTTTAGTGTATATATACACACACACACGTACGCATACACACACAATATAAAGCAGTGTTTTGATGTTCTAGAACAGAAGTATCTAGGGAGTTCTTTCAGATTTCCTTACACTGAATTCTAAATCAGCAAGGTAAAATGGATGTATTTCTCTCAATACAGCATAAACTAATAGAAATAAAGAAAACTATGATTTCTAAATTAATTTAAAAACTACCTGTTATGTTACAAAATGGCAAGATTGGGGCTGGGATTGTGGTTCAGCGGTAGAGTGCTCACCTAGCATGGGCAGGACCCGGGTTCCATCCTCAGCACCACATAAAAATAAAGGCATTGTGTTGTGTCCATCTACATCTAATAAAGTAAATATTTAAAAAATAGCAAGATATTAAAATTAGAATTCAAATTCATATCTGTATATATTTTCAAATATTTGAGCTCTTTTCATTTTTGCACATGAGTCCAAAATAACAATGAAAATACCTAAATCCACACCATACTAGCCAAAATTTTCACAATATCTAATTACATACTTATTCTATCCAGATTCCATGGTAACTCCTGGCAATAACTAAAAGTGTTTCTAGTAGTAATAGTAGGTAAATGTTATTTTTTTTTAAATCCAAAATTATTTTTTCAATTTGTAATCTCTTTATGGTTTATTTATTATTTCTGCCCATGTGTGGTTTAGAGTTATGTGACAGAGCAGCCCTGAATTGGGCTATGTAAGTTTTCTGGAAGTTTCATAACAAAATACCGCAAACTGTGTAGCTAACAACAGACATTTATTCTCTCAAAATTCTAGCTGTCAGAATCTGAAATCAAGGTGTGAGCAAGGCTGTGCTCCTTCTGAGACTCTGGATAAAATCCATTCGTTCCTCTTCCTAGCTTTGGTGATAGCCATTAATCCTCTTCAATTTTTGTCAGCTTGCAGCTGCCTCACTCAAATCTCCTTCTGTTTTCACAGGTCCCTCGCTTCCCATTATCTTATATGTAAGTCCTTCAAGCATATTGGTTAAGGGGCAACATTAATTCCCTCATGTTTACTGCAAGTAATAAAAACATAATGGATTTTACCATCTTAGCCATTATTATAGACTGACAGATTAGTTTTGTTCAAATTATAATTTAAAATAAAACAACTTACAAGAGTGACAGGCTTATTTCGTATTTTATTTTACAGTCCCAAGCTCTATTAAGTATCCCATTTTGTAATGCCATTTGAACATTTTTAAGTTAGATATGTATAGTTTTTTTTTGTATTAAAATATGCTGGTATTTTAAATCTATAATTTTCAGTTAGGAATAAATTTTCTTAAATGATACTTAAAAAATCAAATAGTAATTCCTTTAAAATAACATCTTAGCCATTTTAAGTATGTAATAGAGTAATATTAACAATTCACATTGTTGGAACAACCTAGGTACCCTTCAACAGTTGAATCCATGAAGAAAGTATGGTATATATACACAATGGAATATTACTCAGCCTCAAGGAGAATGAACATATGGCATTTGCTCGTTAATTGATGGGACTGAAGCTGTCATGCTAAGTGATATAAGCCAGTCTGAAAAAAACCAAAGGCCAAATGTTCTCTCTGAGATGAGGATGCTAACCCATAACAAGGGAGGGGAAGTATAGGAGTTCACTGAATTGGACAAAAGGGAATGAAAGGAGGGGTGGGATGAAGAAAGAGTAGAATTAATTGCACATGATTTTTTCAATGTGCATATGAACACATGACCAGTATACCTGCACAAGAATGGGAAAAAAATGGAATGGTTTGCACTTTATATATGCATAATATGTTAAAATACATCCTAGGGTCATGTGTATGTAAAAAATAAACAAATTTTAAAAAGGAAAAATAATTTTATGTAGGTTTTGTATTCAAATTAACATGCTGTCAGTGGTGAGAAATATAATAATGTTTACTGATAAATAAAAAGAATCAGTATTTGCATATTTTTCTTTCCTAGAATGTTTATATGATCATTTGCTTTTTTGTTATACCATTCTTTTGTTTCCACTTGAAAGACTCCCTGTAGCAATTCCAAAAAGGAAGTCTAGTGGTAATTAACTCACTCAGGTTTTATTTTTTTGCCAAGAAAGTTGTTATTTTTTCTTAATTTTTAAAGGAAATTATTGCTGGTGCTCTCTTCTCAGTTGTCAAATTATTTTTAGTTTGTGTGTGGGCATCCTTTTTCTTTGAAAAATTAATACATCATATCTGACCTAAAGTTTTCTTCCAAAAAAATCTGCTGATGTTTTTCTGAAAGCTCCATCTTAGGAGATAAACCACTCTTCACTTCTTGTGTTCAAAATTTTTTATTTTCATTTTATTTACTTATTTGGTTACTTATTTTCTAGTTGCTGATAGACTTTATTTATTTATTTATTTATTTATGGTGCTGAGAATTGAACAGACTTTTATTTATTTATTCATATGAGGTGATGGGAATCAAACCCAGTGCCTCACACTTGCCAGGCAAGTGTTCTTCTGCTGAGCCACAGCCCCAACCCATCAAAAATCTTTATTTTTAAATTTTGATAGTTATAATTTGCCTCACTTTGGGTCCTTTGCTCCAGCCAGAAGCACATGGAACACACAAGGTTGTAGTCACAGTGTAGCTGTAGCATTGGTCCACCTGTCCATTGAAAGAATCAAAGCCCAATAATCTTTATGATATGTGGATACTAACAAATAATCAGAAGGGAGAAGGAAGAATACACCCCTGCACTTGTGTAGACATGAGACTGCTTCCCAGAAATAGTCCCAGAGTACTACAAAGGACTTCAAATCTTTTAGTAGCTACCTCTTTGAGAATCTTAGAGCAGGAATTGATGCATAAAATAACAATGCTCAAATTTACTCATCAATTATCCCAAAAGTTACAATATTACTCTTCTAAATTTGGATTACTAGAATTTCATTGAGTATCCTATGCGGGTTTATAGTATGGAATTAAAAAAAATATTTTTCTTCAGTATTTAGATATATAAATGACAGTAGAGTGAATTCTGAAATATTATATACACATAGAGTATAGCATATAACTTATTCTAATTAGGATCCCATTCTTATGGTTGTAACATGATATGGGGCTTCACTGTGTGTGTGTATTCATAGACGAACATAGGAAAGTTATGTCTGATTCAATCTGTCTTTTCTTTTTTTTTTTTTTTTTTTTTGTTTCTGGATGGTTTAATTGGCAGACTTATCAGACAATCCAATTTCAATCTGTCTTTTCTATTCCCATTTCCCCTACCTTCTATTATTCCCGTCTGTCTAATCCAATCAATTTATATCCTTCCTTCTCCCCCATGATTATTTGTTAGTATCCACATTTCATTAAAATTATTTGGCCTTTGGTTGATAGGGTCTATTATGCTGATTTTATGTCCCTTTAGGTTTATACTGAGAAGTGGAATAACTTGGTCAATTGGCGGCTCCATTACAAGTTTTCTGAGGAATCTCCATACTGCTTTCAAGTATTGGTTGCACCAATTTGCAGTCCCACCAGCAACGTATGAGTGCACCTTTTTCCCACATCCTCTCCAACATTTATTATTACTTGTATTCTTGATAATTGTCATTCCAACTGGAATGAGACAGAATGTCCGTGTTGTTTTAATTTGCATTTTTCTAATTTGTAGTGATGCTGAACATTTATTTCATATATTTGTTAGCCATTTGCATTTCTCCTGTGATGTGCATGTTTAGTTCCTTTGCCCATTTGGTGATTGGAATATTTGTTTGTACTGTGTTAATTTTTCTGATTTCTTTATATATCCTCTAGATGAATGCTGAACCTGATGTGCAGGTGGCAACAATTTTTCTCCCATTGTAGGTTCTCTTCACATGCTTGATTGTTTTCTTTGCTGTAAAGAAGATTTGTAAGTGGGCAACTCAAGTCCCTCTTGAAGCAATTCAATAATAAATGACACATGGAAAGCAAAATATAAATTACATGTGTGTCATGCTCATTTAAAGAGCCATAATACCTTCAACAGATAAAGGCAGTGATAATCCTATTTCAAATCATGAAAGTAGGTTCATAAAATGTGGGACCTTTAGCCAAATCCCAGTTTCAGTAAGTCATAGAGTACAGATAGAAACCTAGTTCTGCACTGTTATTTGTGTTTTCCCTGAGCCAAGCTGTAGTAACAGGTCCTAAAATCTAATGAATTCAGTTTGTTTGAATAGAGATAATAAGACATTCTTATTAAAACCCAGTTGCCCAGATAATATGATGGTTTAGCATTATGTCCTCTTTGCCAATATTAGATGTTGACAATTTATAATTTTTTTAAGGATTCATCATTGATTTTCTAAAAACAGATGTTTGGGGTGGATAAGGTAGGGAGAGAGGCTCTGCTTGCAATAAAAAAAATTGCCTCATTCAAAAGTTGACAGATATAGCTGAAGGATGTTAGAACAGTCAGTGAAAGAACTCAAAGAACTCAGAAGTAAGCCTGTATTCATATATATATATATATATATATATATATATATATATATATTAATACAAACTCTCATTTGTTTTGCCTGCTTTATTCCCTCTTTTTTCCATTTTGATATCAGAAGAAAAAAAATAAAGAAGAAAATGCATAAAAAAGACACAGGAACAGATAAGAGAAGCAAAATCGTAAGACCACAAGCATATGGAAGAGTAAGTAAAAAGGGTCTTCTCTCCTGTACCTTATATCTGGGAATGATTTTATTGTGCTTCAGAGTAACAGGTTTATAACTAGACAGGGCCCCTCCCTCTGTGAATTTCTCCACTGATTAACTTTCCAAACGGTCACTAAATTTAATAGAGATCAATCAGTGGGTAGTTCAATAAAAGTTTGTGGTGCATGAAGTGCCTCTTATATAAAAAGATAAGAGGTTAGGAGATGGTTAAAACACCACTATCTGAATTGTTCAACATCCTTCATTCAGAGCACATGTTGAAAACAAAACTAGTATCCTGGGAGGCACCTGACCTTTGTCCAACAGCTGGAAAATAGTACCCTCCTAGGAGTAATAAGAATGTTGGAAGTTCATTTTCAAGTGTGAGGTTCCAGATTAGTTGGTAAAATGATCCGTTGCTTCAGGGAGAAGATAAAGATGGTCTGCTGCACCCTAGAGGTGTTGCATCAAGAGGTATGTGGGCTTATAATTCTTTACACTATGTAAATGGTGTGTGAGCATTTTGTGAGCTTGTTGAGCACTTATGGAAGTAAATACAATGCCTTGCTGTACCTTTTGATCACTAGCACCCTGCAGAGTTGCTACAAGGTGTAAGCACTCCATAATCAGTGTTTCTTCACAAACCATTATCTGTATAAAAGGACTACTTTGAAAATAGAAAAGGATTATTTGTTGAAACATGAACCTATAGACATGATGTAAAAGGGAGTTTTTAAAAAGGAATTTGGAGTCATCATCAGTGATAGAATAGACTGGCAGACTCCAGGTGTTACCAGATCCAGGTACAGTAATTCCTCATTACTGGAAAATGAGTAGTCAGGAGATGTGAATTAATGGGAAATAAATCAGGTTTACTGAAGATCCAGCACACTGGTAGAGGGAGGGGGCTGTCATCCTCATAGTGATCCTCTTGGGAATTTCAGGGACACAAAGGACTTTTATAGGGAGAGCAAGATGGGATTGTGAGGCAGTGGGAGAGGTTTCTCTAAGCATAACTTTTGTCATTGAGGGTGTGTTTCCTTTTCTTTCTTTCTGAATGGACCATCACAATGGAGCTTGACTTTCTGGGGCTAGTACCTATACTTTTTTTGAATCGACATATTTCTTTATGCATGGTAAATGTCACAGAAATTTGCTTGTTTTGTGTTGGCATATAGCTAAAGACTAAGAAGAGGCATGACACATTATGATTTTATCTGAGAATCACCAGATGTTCTGGGTTTTGTAAATCTAAAGGAACATTATACAGCAGTTCACACCTTAATCAGTTAGCCACAGCTTCTTTCCAAAATTTAGAAACCTGGGTGGAAGAGAGGGTGTAACTCTGTGGGGATGCACAGGGAGGAAAGCTGTAGTAACTACCTAGGACAGCTCCCAGTGGTGATGTCCTCCCCGCCTTTTTCTTTTTCTTTTTTTTTTTTAAGAGAGAGAGAGAATTTTTTAATATTTATTTTTTAGTTCTTGGTGGACACAACATCTTTGTTTGTATGTGGTGCTGAGGATCGAACCCGGGCCTCACACATGCCAGGCTAGCACGCTACCGCTTGAGCCACATGCCCAGCCCCTCCCCACCTTTTTTATTGATTTTTATTAATGAATCCAGAGGCACTTTACCATGCAACTGAACTTATATATTTTTAATTTTAAAAACATTTTTGTTCCAGTCTCTCAGTAAGTTATTGAAACTTGCCTCAAAGTTGAGATATTCTGTCACGGCCTAATGAATAGATGAGGTGACAAGTATGCACCACTGCACCTGGATAAGGGTGGCAACTGTTACACCGAAGCAGTCCTTATTTTTATTTTTTAATATATTGTTATTAAAATGTTTAAACACTCACAAAAATACAAGTACATGGAATACCATCCCACCCTTTTCTGTTATCACACTGTTTAAAAACTTAGCTCTAAAGTACTAAATATGGAAGGATAACTCTTGACCAGGCCAGCATATGATCAAATGTACAGTACGGATTAAAAAAAAAACTTTTAATTTAAAGAAATGTACAAGCTTTTGAATTTTTCTGAAAATGCACCTTTTTTCATACGTACTTTATTATGGATAGAAGAGGAACGATGTAAATGACAAGAAGAGCTCATGAAAAAACAAGATGTGAACTTTTAGCAGATTCTGGATGGGGAGCCAAGGTAAATACAAATAACATTTAATCTCAATTTAGTAAGAATTAAAAACTTTCTGCTTCATGTAAGCAGGGTTACATTTTCAAGAGGCTGGACTGTGGTACCTGAAGTCTTCTGTACCATCCTGGATGACATCACCTGCTAGCCCAACCCCATCCTGGAAGGGCATCCAGCAGCATGTAGGGAAGGCTCTAGGGTGACTAGGGGTAGTGGGAGGTGTTTTATTCTTTGTCAAAAGAAGTTCCAGGGGACCAGCACAGTGTTGCTGAGGAAGGTTGGGGTGAAAAGGAAATGGGGGAGGGGAGACCATTGATGCCTGTTCAGGGGTTCTGTGCAGAGCAGAGTAAGTGGAGTCTGGGTGTTTGTTGGGGGCATCAGCTTTTCAGAGGTGATAGCATGCCAAGCTTGGGAACTGGGAGGGCTTCAGGGTGTGGGAAGCACACTTGGACTTGAATAAAGGAGAGATTTCTTACATAAAGAAGTGTCTGGAAGCGGTGTCATATGAAGTCAAGGTTCAGAACGTGAGCTGTCAGTGGTTGTGTTTCCTCTGAAGAAGAACTTGCAGGTTTTTAGTGCAGGTCTGTACTTCACCTGATTAGTCTCAGGAGTGGTTATTTCCTTTTTCACTGATCGATCATCCCAGTTCAACTGAATGGTAGTGGTCCACTCTTTTGTATGCTAAAGATCTCCACATCCATGCACAGCTTAATGTTGCCAGAAACATTTTGTGTACTTCTTTCTTGACTTTTATTTGGTCTTTCCCAATAAGCAGAGTAGCTGTCCAATGTTGTTTATTAACATGGTCCCCAGCATCTATACAGACATTTAGACAACTGTAGATCCTTTTTGAAGTGCGTGATGAGATGACTTTGAGTCCAAATAGAATTCATGCATGTGCAATTAAGTACTCAAAAGTATTTTGAGCCTGAGGGGGACCATGACATTCTCAAGTAGGAAAGAAAAAGGATGCTGCAGCATGAGCCTTCAAGATATCTCTGAACAGAAAAGCATTATATGTTGAGAAAAAAATTAGCTATGTATTGAGATTTGTGTGTATCTTTTCTAGGTAGAAGAATCTAGAATTGTTTTAGTTTAGCCTTGATCTGATAGTACTGTAATAATGGTGAGGACATTGCCTTTCCTTTTCTTATCTTTCTTGCTTCCAGTTTCCTTCTGTATATAAACTTTAAAAAAAAAAAGTCGAGATTGAGTGTAGTTCTTATTTTCTCTCTCCTTCTTTTGTAAATGATGTTTATATTTTGACCAGTAGAAACTTAGATGTACCAGAGTTGTACATATTTGTGGTAGTTAAATATATTAACGTGGTTATTTTAGCTCATTCTGTTTGTGCTCAGTTTTGATAAATGTATCCCTCTTGTCTGAATGCTTAGTAACACATTGTGGTTGGTATTAGAAGTGTATGGAAATAGCAGCACCGTTGCCTCTGATCCTTGGCCTGGTAGTTTTCAGGGCTTGCTTGCTGAGTAGGAGAAGTTTTACGAGCCTCAAGTCAGTGAACTGGTTTCTTGTGAAGAGTATTTCCTGATAGGGTTGCACTCTAAATTCCATTTCTGTGTATGACAGGTTGTGAGGTTGTGTTGATGGGATGGGACACCAAGTATAATGGGAAGAATGGTGCTCCAATGCTAAGGGAATGACTCCTAGAAACATCAGTTTTCACACTCAAACCAAGTGTGATCTTGCAGGTGCTGGAGAGAGAATCTGAGGCTGACCCTGAATCAGTGGATTGGAGACACTTGGAGACCCTGCTGCAAGCTAGGAGGCACTGGTTTGCAGTTGAGCAGAAAGGCAGTGTGGGCTCTGGTTCAACATCCACTTGGCAGACACCATCACCAGTGCTTAAGGATGGAAGAGAGCCCCCCGATCTGGATTCTGCTTGACTCCAGGGGAATGACACAAATTGGAGGTTAGTTGTGGCCTACATGATGGGGAAGTGTGCTCCTGAATATTGCTACTGGGAGGACCACCTGCCTTCTACATGCACCACAGGGCTTTGGATGCCTGGAAGCCCTGGGATATGTATTTAGGTATTAGTGAGCAGCAGGAAAGTGGGAGGCAGTGGGAGCTTCCAGAGAGGGGAATTGGTAAAATGCAGGGCCCTGTCAGGACAGGGTTCTTGTGGGGATTAGGCTGGAGTGCTGGGAGGGGAAGCAGTGGGAGGCAGTGCAGGGGCTACTGGCTGAGGAGTAGCAGTTTGAGTCTGGACATTGGCTGATTAATCTTTGAAGAGGTTAGAGTATGCCAAGCCTGGGGACACACACCTGTAGGGATGTGTGTCCTCAAGGATGTAGGGCCTGTACCTCAAGGATGTAGGGTGAGGTAGGGTTATTACATGGAGGAGGAAGTGTTTTATGGTGAATGATTGTGGGCATTGGTTAGAGAGAAACTTCCTTTTGTTATTAAGCATATTGAAATAGCAAATAAGGGGCTGGGGATGTGGCTCAAGTGGTAGCGCGCTCGCCTGGCATGCGTGCGGCCCGGGTTCGATCCTCAGCACCACATACAAACAAAGATGTTGTGTCCACCAATAACTAAAAAATAAATATTAAAAACTTCTCTCTCTCTCTCTCTCTCTCTCTCTCTCCCTCCCTCCCTCCCTCCCTCTCTCACTCTCTCTTAAAAAAAAAAGAAATAGCAAATATGAAATCCGGGTTCTGAAAATCATTTAGCACTTTTTTTCCTCAATGAGGAGTCTCCTGCAAACTTGTGACTTTTTCATCGTAGTCAATAGGTCATAGCTGGTTGGTAGGGTTTTATTGTTTTGTATACCAGTGACTCCTATAATTTAAAACAAGCTTACCTTGCCCAAAGCTCTTTTTGTATCTCTTCTGGTACTTTAAATTTTATTTTACCTTTGCCAATAAACAGTGTCTTTCCACTGACATTTGTCATCAAGTTGTGCAAGCTGAGTACTCAGTAACTTTGCTTTCTTTCCCATTCAATGTTTTAAGCTCATCCGTCTTTAAAACTACCTTGCCACTGAAAAGCTGAATATCCAGGTGTCCTGGTGTAAATGCCAGTATTTTGCACTTTGTACCCTCAACCCCCGACAACCACAGCATGCCAAGATGGAGGATCCTATCTTGGTTAGACCTACAGCTCCAGGAGCAAAGCTTCTTCTTTTTTTGTGCTTGAAGAATGCTGGCAGCTGGCTTGGATCAGGGAGGCCCAGCAATTGAGAAGCAAGATATCACAGGAGCTAGAATAGTGTCTGGATCTTCTAAGAGACCCTGCAGTGTAGGCCCCTCCCTCAAATTTCACAAGTTGCTTCTCTAGGAGTTTAGGTGTATGCCTGAAGCAAGTGATATTGATCAGTACCATGAAGTGGACCTTCTAAAAATCACAAGTAGAAAGAGAAAAAGGAAAGACCAATATCTAAGATCAGTGTTGTTAAGAAACAGATGTATAGGGGCTGAGGTTGTGGCTCAGCGGTAGAGCACTTGGCTTGCACATGTGAGACCCTGGGTTCGATCCTCAGCACCACATAAAAATAAATAAGTGAAATAAAGTTATTGTGTGCAACTACAAGTAAAAAATAATTTTTTTAAAAAAAGAAAGAGACAGATGCTTAGTGCTAGTCTGACTTACTCATATATTGAGGTTTGGGGTTTGAGAGAAGAGGAAGTTGTTCTGACCAAGGAAGTAGAAGCTGTGAATGGATGGGGTCTTCATATTTTTGAAAAATTTGAATTTTCTGGTGATTGGTCTTTGGCTAACACCATGCACCCCATTTTCCAAGAACAGGCCTTATGATGATGACCCTGGTAGGTGATCACTGTGTGTGTGAGTATTGCATATAGTAACATCATCTCTGCTGCTGGTGACATCAGCATTCTGCTCATGAGCCATTATCAATGTGTGCCTCTTTGGTAGATCTGTTTGGAGATGTGGAAGTTCCTGCAGTACTGTTTGCTAGTCAAGACATGATGTTGTTGGTCCTGGTGCATCAGTAGCTGATCAGAGCAGACTGTGTACTTGCATCTGTATTGGAGAACCAGCCTTTGAACATGGACTTGAGGATATTTGAGGAAGGAAGCTGTGACATACAGCAGAATTTGAGCAAAAACAAAGATGGAAAAATGGTTATTGATATGGTACTTGGGATAGATATTTCAAAACTCAATAATCTACTAATAGATGTGAAAACCATGACTGACATGAAGAAAGTGCGGAATTCTGGGATTCTTCTGAGAGAGTGCCAGGAGCCCTCCACTCACTCACTGCACTCTGTACTGCCTTCTCGCGACTTATGAATGAACTCTCTCCATAGCCTCAGTTGATACATGTGCAATGTTTCTTTCCTCTGGCACTTAAATCATCTGATGTTTTTTAGGGCATAAATATTGTTTTTAACTTATTCCTCATTGAGAGAGAATTCTCAGAAATTTCAGGGCATTTTTATATACTCCAAAGTACATTTCTTCCTGTAGCTACTGCTTTACCCTCTTACATCTTTGTAACCAGTCAGGTGGCTCATCACTGTGTGATCTTCTTTCTATTTTTATGTGATCCCTGTTTGTTCTTCATTTTTCTCTCTAGCTTTTTCATAGGGTATAAAACATCCAAACTTTTGCATTCTGTGTCTGATTATGTCACTGATCATGTCATTCCTTGTTCCGTTCATAACTTTGCTGGACATAGCATTCTTGGTTGGTGAGTATATACTTTCAAAGCTTGAAATACTTTATTCCAAACCCCCTTGATTTTAAAGTCTGAAGTGAGAAGTTTGAAGTGAAGCTTATAAACGTAAATTAAATTTGTACAAACAAATATAATTTTATCTAAATGTGACCTAATGTTTTTTGTGTGTATGTTTTACTATTTTTCTTTATTTCCATTGTTAGGTCCTTTGATTATAATATGTCTTTCAGAGCTGCTTTTTATCTAATATTTTTTCTTTGGGATTCTTTATGTATAGTGTATGTATATGTCTATCTTATTTTTAATGTTTGAATTCACTTTTAGTGTTATTTTATCAAAAAGGTTAACACCATTAGCCTGAATCTCTATGTTCTTCTCCACCTTTGGCCAAGATTTTCTATTTGACCTTGAGCCCAAAGCAGTGGTGTTTGCAAACCATGTACTGAAAGTTTTGAAAATGTAAGTAAAAATAAACTTTCCTTCTTAAAATTGTTGTATGGTATATTAGTCATATTAATGGATAATTATTAACACGGAAAGAGATACTTTTTAATCAAAATTTTGAGCTATTGTTTTTTTTTTCAGTTTATTCTTTTCCAGGTTTTAAGGCTATTTTGAAGTGGAACTTAATGTATCTCAATTTTATATATTAAGATTTACATTTTCATTTCTACTGGTTTGCTTCAATGTTGAGTTTCTCTTCAAAGTCAAATTGGAAAAAATTGATTGAGACTATAAAATTGATCCATTAGATCCTCCAGGAAATATTCTTATTTAATATGCATAAGCTTATCTCAAATGATTTGGAGAGTTCTTCAGGCTGGGCCACTTGATTTGAAGAGAAGGAAAATTTAAATTAAAAGCTTCAAGTTATAAATGCATTTTGGAACCAACTCATATCCTTCTCAGCTATATTGGTGTTTATATATTGTGACTTGTTAACCACCTGTGGGAAATTTCACTGAGCTGTTCCAATTATTATCTTGCAACTGTTGTTTTAATATTAAGTGATATTTTTCTCAAGACAAATCATAAGTATGTTTTCCACTGATATTTTGTAGCCATATTCACTACACAGTTTTTAAATAACAGATACTTTTACCTCTAAATCTATTTTCTGACAGGATACAGTTAGCAAATATTTTGTGGATTTGTATGGAAAATTAAATAACTCTACCCAATGAAAAATATAAACATTTGACCATGTATCTGAATCAAAAACATCAAGGTATGTTTCTATTGTAGATATAATAAAATAAGATTTTGAATCACTTCTTATTCATACTTATAAACCATTCTTTTAAAAATGATTGTAATAGAGTGAAATGAATTTAATGAAATTCTTAAAACTATATGAGCATCTCAATTACAGTTGAATGGCATTCCCTTGTCCTTCATTAATACTTGACCATATGACACAGAATGAGAATTCAGTAATGAACTTTCCTATGGTTGGAAGAATGATTGATATTAGTGTAGAAACAGAGGATCTGTCCGTGAAACATAAATGCTCTTCAGCAGGGAGTAAATGCTCATATATTTAAATACCTATAACTATAAGCTATCATAACTTCTATATTATGATATGTAAGTAAGTCATTTTATGTTGCCTTTATAAGGCATATGGATATGGTTACTTTTATAGTTTTTTATTTTTTGATTCTTATTCCTTTGTTATTCAGAAAGTTTTTCCTTGGAACCCATTTTTTGCATTTAGCACTATTTTGGATGCTGGAAAATATATAATAGCATTTTTATTTGGTATTTAATATTTTTTACTTTTAATATTGGACAGGTTGTCTATCCCTTTCTGTTTTACATCATGAATATATCTGTAGGGATGTCGAATTGGGGTTAAATTAAATAAAGGACCCAAACAAAAAGCACTTGAATTAGAAAACCACAAGCCATTATATAAAGAGCATAAATCATGCTGTCTTTAGTTAAGTGGGTCCACATTTAGAAGGTCAGGGGCTCACCCTGCTTATGAATAGGTTGAGTTCTTTTGTGAGTCTTGAGTGTTGTAATCTATCTATCTATCTATCTATCTATCTATCTATCTATGTCTATGTTTAGTACAATAATATATATATGTATATGCATATATATATATATATATATATATATATATATATATATATATATGCAGAAATACTTATACATACATGTTTATGTATGGAATAGGGCTTCCAAGAGATAGATCAGCATAAAATAATTATAGATATTTGTAGATTTTTAAGCTGAAACATAATCAATTCCCACTGGCTATTATTTTTTTTTCAATATTTTTAAAATGTGTGCATTATAATTTTACATAACAAGGATTTGTGTTATATATTTATACATGCACAAAATTTAACAATATAATTTGGCCAATATTGCTTCCTAGCACTTCTTCCCTTCCTGCATACCTCTAAACCCTTGGTCTTTTTCTTTAATTATCTCCCTTTGATTTTCCTGAGATTATCCCCCACACCTTTCTATTTCTTTTTCCATTCTAGCTTGCACATATGAGAGAGAGCATATGATCCTTGATCTTCTAAGTTTGACTTATTTTGTTTAATATTATGGTCTCCACCCATTTTCCTGCAGATGACAAAATTTCATTTATTTTATGGCTGAATAAAGTTTCATTTTATCTCACTTCTTTTTGAATTCCTAGCATTAGGCATACAGGAAAGCTAGTGTTAGTCCATCATATTGATGATAGTAATAGCACAGCCCTCCTTTCTCGTTCGCCTACAATTTTGGTGTTCCTCATGTGTGCTTGTCATGGTCCTTGTGGGTGATCTTTCATCCTTGTGGTAGAATAGTATAACTTGCTGTAAGGATGAAGGATACTAAGCCAGAGAAGGAAACAGATGGCTGTGGAGGGAACTCAATTAGTTTGACTCCATGCCCATCATCATTTTTCCTTGAGAAGCGTGGGTGCCAATTTTAAGCCATAAAATGTCTCCAGTATGAGGATTGCCTTCATCTTATAAAATTTTATTCTTCTTGTCTGTATCACAGTATTTTTCACACATGAACTATAATTCTGTATGCAGCATAATTTTGATAATTATTTGACTTTCTTATTTTTTCTGGTTGGGGATATGTTAGTATTATAATAAGATTTTTCATTAATGAAATAGGTGGATTGGATCAGGTGATTTCTAATTCTGCTTTCATCTTTGATACACCTTTTAATTTTTTATGCTGGGAGCCATCAGCCAAGTAGGTATGACAATTTCCTTGCCAGCATAACCCCATGTTTCTTTAGCGGAAGGACTCATGGAAATAGGACATTTCGCAGCTACATTGCATGTAAAGTGACCTTGCTCAAGGACCAGGGCGGATCCATGTTTAGGGTGTTCCCGGTTTAGCATAATAGGAGATTAGGGTGTTCCCCGTTTAGAATAGGGCGTATCCTGCTGCCTGAGTTCCTCTTGAGTTCTTAGGGTCAGACAGTATATTTGGGAGACAGAAGCCCAGGAGGTGTGGATTTGGGCAGAGAACCTGGATTCCCCCAGAACGTGTTTGTAGACGGCCGGTGTGAGTTCGGGAATAAAGAATTGCTGTTTGAATCTACAAGCTGTGCGGTGGCTCATGATTTGTGCCCAGCCAGCTACTGCAGCATCTGGTGGCTCATACGTGGAATGCCTGAAGCTTGGGGGTAAGTGAAATTGCTCGCCCCTGAGGGAAGGCAAGAGAATGGGTGACCATTTCAAAAAACAATGTGTTCTTCTTTTGATTTATTTTGTTTTTCTTTCAAGCTGCTTATCCCTAGAAATTTCTCAGGCAAACTGGAAAAAATGGTTGACTGAAGGTTTGAAGTTTGTCGGCTCTGAGGAAGAGAAAATTGATACAACGATTTTTTATTCCATTTTTGTTTCATTCAGTTTTGATTTTGTTTTGTGGTATCTTATTGGTTTGCATTTTAAAACAAACTGAAAAGATGTTAAGTAAATTGTTGGAGGTTCAGAACATGGAGAAAGACATTTTAGATCAAGCAAAAGAGAAGGTCTCTCGAGCTAGTCAGACAGAGAAAGAAAATTTAAAGGAAAAGGGGTTGTTAGGAAAAAGGCCACAACAGGAGGCTGTTACTAACTCCGTTTTATCACAATAGGGTGTAATTCAACCAACAGCCCCACCGATAGAGACAGCTGAGTGGCCCTCAAACCTTGTAGTTGATAATTGGGATCCTGAGACAGGACCTCAAAGATTAGCATGCCCTGTACTTGAACAGGTAGGAGGGCAACGAATTCACCGTGCTTTAGATTTTAAAACAGTGAAGCAGTTAATGAGGCTGTAACAACCTATGGTCCCCAAGCTCCCTTCACGGTAAGCATGGTCGAGTCCATTACTAACTTGGACATGACACCAGCAGATTGGGCTAGCATGTGTAAATCTGTGCTAAATGGAGGACAATATTTGTTATGGAAGGTTGCCAATGAGGAATTTTGCGCAGAGACAGCTAGGCGAAATGCAGCAGCCGGTTACCCTCAAAGAAATCTAGAAATGTTGCTAGGGAAAGGACCTTATGAGGGTCAGCGGCAACAAATTGAATATGATCCTGCTATATATGCACAAATTGCTGCAGACGCAGTTAGGGCATGGAAGACTTTACATGGACATGGAGATTTACAAGGTCAGCTATCTAAGGTAATACAGAGAGCTAATGAAACTTATGCTGACTTTGTAGATAGGCTAATTCAAATGGCTGCCAAAATTTTTGGGGATACGGAACAAGCAATGCCATTAATAAAACAACTGGCTTATGACCAAGCAAATCGTTGCTGCAGAGAGGTTATTAGACCATGGAGACATGAAGATTTAAACACATATATTAAATTATGTAGAGATATTAATGAACAAGGGCAAGTCTTGGCAGCTGCAGTACAACAGGCTTTAGATGCCAGGCCAAAAACATGCTATGATTGTGAACAAACAAGACATTATAAAAGGAGTTGCCCCATAGGAGGAGGTTTTAACAAAACTAGGTATCAAAGAAATAAAATACCGGGTATTTGCGCACGATGCCGTAGAGGGAGACATTGGGCTAATGAATGCCGTTCTCAAACCACCATAGAGGGTACTTCCTTATTTAAAAACGGACAAGGACCAGGTATTTACCCATGATATCATGGAGAAAGGCATCAGGCTTCATTGCCAAAAAATGGACAAGGGGGCCCAATATTCCGGGGCCCACAACCACAAATATACGGGGCAGTGGAGGAACCCAGCAACACCATCAGGGTAGTGCCCAGGACACATTGTCCATTAAATCCCTCATCAGACAAACCCGAGGGAGCGCAGGGTTGGACATCTGCGCCTCTGCCAGAGCAGTACTAACTCCAGAGATGGGAGTTCAAATCATTCCCACAGGAATAAAAGGACCTCTTCCCCAAGGGACAGTAGGCTTATTATTGGGACGTAGTTCATCTACATTAAAAGGACTTATGATAAGTCGTGGGGTAATTGATCCCGATTATGTAGGTGAAATAAAAATTATAGCTAGTTCTCCAAGAGGTATATCAGTAATTTCACCTGGAGATAGAATAGCACAGTTGTTAATAATACCCAGCCTACATAATAAATTTCCTAGTCATAGTGTAAAAAGAGGTTCCAGGGGATTAGGCTCCACAGGTGTTGATTGGGCTATGCAGTCTTTAAATTCAGATTCTCGCCCAATGTTAAAACTAAATATTCAAGGACACAACTTTAATGGGCTACTGGACACAGGTGCTGACCTTAGCATCATATCTAGTCAGGAATGGCCAAAACATTGGCCATTATAACAAGCCACTCAAATGCTTTGAGGCCTAGGAGTGGCTACTAATCCCCATAGAAGTGCAATGGTATTAGACTGGAAGGATCCTGAAGGATGTGAGGGAACTATACAGGCATATGTATTGGATCATCTTCCTATAAATTTATGGGGACTAGATGTCCTAGATCAATTAGGTTTGACGTTAACAAATAACATCAATCCTAATGCGCCCACTACTAGGGCTAGACAAGGTTTTAGGAATGAAAAAAAGATTAGGAAAACAAGGAGAAGATATAGCAGCACCAATTCAAATAGATCAAGGAACAAACAGACATGGGTTGGATTTTCAGAAAGGGCCACTGAGATAATAAAAATTACTTGGAAATCAGAAAGACCAGTGTGGGTTCCTCAGTGGCCCCTGACTAAAGAAAAGATGCAAGTAGCCCATGATCTGGTCAAACAACAATTAGCGGAAGGACATATACAACCTTCCATATCTCCCCATAATACTCCCATTTTTGTCATTAAAAAGAAATCTGGTAAATGGAGATTATTGCAAGATTTAAGAGCCATTAATAATGAGATGGTTATTATGGGACCTGCTCAATCAGGGATTCCTCAATTGTCTGCTTTGCCAAAAACCTGGCATGTTTTAGCCATAGATATTAAAGATTGTTTTTTTTCAATTCCAATTCATCCCGAGGATAGTCCACGTTTTGCATTTACTATCCCTGCATTAAATCATGAAGGTCCTGATCACAGATATGAATGGAAAGTACTCCCTCAAGGGATGGCTAACAGTCCAACTATGTGTCAAATACATGTTAAAAAAGCAGACCAGCCATTTAGAAATCAAAATCCTGAACTACAAATATTTCACTATATGGATGATGTATTATTGGCACATAAAGATAAAAACATACTGCTGGAATGTTATGCCACACTTACAAACTTATTAAAAAATTATAATCTAGAGATAGCAATAGATAAAGTACAATTAAATTTTCCAATTAATTATTTAGGAGTTCTATTATCCTCAACCATGGTCCATCCACCAAAAATTCAAATACGAGTAGATCAACTCAAATCACTTAATGACTTTCAAAAGTTATTGGGAGACATAAATTGGATAAGGCCTTATCTAGGCATACCAACAGGAGAGTTGGGACCTTTATTTGATATTCTAAAAGGTCCATCAGATCCAAACTCACCTCGCATGTTAACTCCTAAAGCAAGAAAGGCATTGAAAATTATTGAAACATATATGGAAAATATAAATTTGGATAGAATTGATATAAGTTTGCCTTTATTATTTATTGTACTACCAACAAAAAATATTCCTACAGGAGTATTTTGGCAAGAAGGTCCATTATTGTGGATACATTTATCTTATTCTCCTAACACTATTCTTACTAGGTATCCTGAGGCTGTAGGACAATTAATACTCAAAGGAATAAAAGCAGCGAAGGGAGTGTTTGGAATTTCTCCCAATAAAATTATTACTCCATATACAATGGATCAAATTGATGAGTTAGCTAATGAGTTAAATACTTGGTCAATAATCATGTGTAAATCTAATGTTTCATTTGATAATCACTTACCATCTAATCCTTTGTTGTCTTTTTGGTCTAAGCATCCTGTAGTTTTTCCAAAAATGACAAGAAAAACCCCTATCATGAATGCTCCAAATATATTCACTGATGGGTCAAATAATGGAACAGCAGCAGTTGTTACCCCTGATCAAACTTTTACATTTTTAGTACCCAAACAATCAGCTCAAAAGGTAGAGCTTAATGCAGTTTTACAAGCCTTTTTGATGTTTAAAGATTCTGTATTTAATTTATTTTCTGATAGTCAGTATGTAGTTAATGCTATAGTATCTCTTGAAGATGCTGGTAGGATTTCCCCTTCCTCTACTGTTTTCTCTTTGTTTTCCACTATACAAAGTCTAATCTGGGACAGAAAAGATCCATTCTTTATAGGACATATTAGGGCACATACAGGATTGCCTGGAGCCCTTAGTTTGGGCAATGATTTAGCAGATAAAACTACACATGACATACATATTTTCTCTATGCTAGAAGAAGCTACAAATTTTCATAAAAGATTCCATGTTAATGCTAATACTTTACAAAAGCATTTTAAAATAACTAAGGAACAAGCCAGACATATAATAAAACAATGTCAAAATTGTGTGACCTTTTTACCACAAGTTAATCTTGGAGTCAATCCTAGAGGACTGATACCTAACCATATTTGGCAGATGGACGTCACACACTTGCCAGAATTTGGAAAATTAAAATATTTACATGTTACAGTTAATACTTCTTCCGGATTTTTGATGGGCTCCCTTCATGCTGGAGAAAAAACTAAAGATGTTATAGCTCATTGCTTACAAAATTTTGCCACTGTGGGCGTTCCTAAACAGTTAAAAACCGATAACGGTCCTGGCTATACCTCTACCTCTTTTAAACAATTTTGCTCATCATTTGGTATTACTCATATAACAGGAATCCCATACAATCCACAGGGACAAGGCATAGTTGAAAGAGCTCATCAAACTATTAAAACGTACTTATTAAAGCAAAAAGAGGGAATTGGAAGGGGGTATATATCCCCCAAAGATAAACTTAAAATAACGCTTTTTACTCTAAACTTTTTAAATTTGGATTTATCAGGACTTAGTGCTGCGGAAAGGCATATGTATCCAAAAAATGTACATAAGCCTAAAGTACTTTGGAAAGATATTCTAACAGAACAATGGAAAGGTCCTGACCCAGTGATTGTCTGGAGTCGGGGCTCTGTTTGTGTGTTTCCACAGGGAGAACAGCAGCCGATTTGGATTCCAGAAAGACTAACTAAAACGATTTCTACAGATCAAAAAGAAGATAATTTGACTCAAATCCATAACAGCTGATATCCAGAACTCCAGCTTGGCCATTCTTACATCTGTGACAGTGATTAACCAGGATGCTTTTTTCAATATCTATTTTATTATTGCATTTTTCCACATCATAAGGTTCTATTTTATTTTTTGAGCTCATACACACCTAGGTTAATGTTTTTTTGATCAGTTTTATTTTTTGACTGTGGAGTTTTTAAACATTGCAATGGAGATTTCACCTAGGTAAAGCTACAAGGCCTTTATTATTATCTTATGTGTTGTACGTTTGTTTGCACATTTGTGTTTTGTGTTGTATGTCTGTGTGTGCGTATGTCCATATTTCATATATGAGGAGCGCTCATGAGAAAATGGATCCGAATTATTTTTTTTATTCACGTGATTTAAATGGCTTAATTTAAATTAGGTAAATAGCTGTTAAGGATTGTTTTTAAAGGAAGTTAACAAATCTGTTTGTTTACTTTCACCTTTCCTTTTCACTATATTTAATAATTCTTTTCAGGATAATGTCTCTTTAGCATCATTGCCAGAATTCCTATCTTCATCCCAATGAATATAACTCAACAAGTATGCTTAATCAAGGAGTTAACTTACTTTGGGAGGAAACGGACTTTGGGAGGAGACGGACATATTGATAGATTCCTCCACTTTGAACCGCTTGCAGAACTTGCCTGGACTATGTAACTATCGTTTAGTGCAACAAATTGTGGTAATGCTGGCATATCTTTGCTGATGGTGTCACCAGTGATGCAATTTTTATTTCCTGGCCAGCGCACCACATGTTAATTATGATAATGCTGGCATATCTTTGCTGATGGTGTCACCAGTGATGCAATTTTTCCAAAGGAACTGTCAATTGGCTTGGTGTCATGGCATTTCTGTATCCTCCTCCCTTCTGCTAGTGATGGTCTAAATTTGGGGGCCAATGGCTATATGTTGGACCGGTAGTCAGTGACGGGTATGATCCAATTGCAGTGGTATCAACCTAAGACAGGAGGCTGATGCCTAAATATCTGTTTTCCGATGATGGGTAAGAACCATATGTTGAATTGGACAACCTACCAGGCACGGTCCTTAAGCCACATTAACCTCACTCCCCCACTGGCACCAAGACCAAATTTGGGGGCCAACAGAGGTGAGGCAAAGAACCTCACCCCCCACTGGTGCATAGACCTATCCACAAGTATGGCTGTATGCTGGACCGGTAGTCAGTGACGGGTATGATCCAGTTGCAGTGGTATCAACCTAAGACAGGAGGCTGACGCCTAAAGGTCAGTTTTCCAATGACGGGTAAGAACTATATGTTGAACTGGACAACCTACCAGGCACGGTCCTTAAGCCACATTACTTGTTGTTTAATTAATCAGAAGGGGGGAGATGCTGGGAGCCATCAGCCAAGTAGGTATGACAATTTCCTTGACAGCGTACCCCCATGTTTCTTTAGTGGAAGGACTCATGGAAATAGGACATTTTGCAGCTACATTTCATGTAAAGTGACCTTGCTCAAGGACCAGGGTGGATCCGTGTTTAGGGTGTTCCCGGTTTAGCATAATAGGAGATTAGGGTGTTCCCCGTTTAGAATAGGGTGTATCCTGCTGCCTGAGTTCCTCTTGAGTTCTTAGGGTCAGACAGTATATTTGGGAGACAGAAGCCCAGGAGGTGTGGATTTGGGCAGAGAACGTGGATTCCCCCAGAACGTGTTTGTAGATGGCCAGTGTGAGTTCGGGAATAAAGAATTGCTGTTTGAATCTACAAGCTGTGTGGTGGCTCGTGATTTGTGCCCAGCCAGCGACTGCGGCACTTTTACAGTTATTTGATATGTGATTTTTTTTTCCTGAGCACCTAAAAACATTTTTTATTCATTCTATTTAGTTGTACATGGCAGTGGAATGCTCTTTGACACATCATACATAAATGGAGTATAACTTCTCATTCTTCTGGTTGTACATGACGTAGACTCACACTGGTCATGTAGTCATATATGCACATAGGGTAATTATGTCAGATCCATTCTGCTATTCTTCCTACCTCCATTCCTTTTCCCCTCCCTTCACTCCCCTCTGCCTTTTCCACAGTACCTCCGTTCATCCCTAGGAACCCCAACCCTTATTGTCAATTAGCATCTGAAATTCAGTGAAAACATTCAGCCTTTGGTTCTTTGGGATTAGTTAATTTTGTTAAGCATGGTATTCTCCAGCTCCATTCATTTACCACCAAATTCCATAATTTCATTCTTATTTAAGGCTGAGTTATATCTGGTTGTGTATGTATACCACATTTTCTTTATTCATTCATCTGTTGAAAGGCACTTAGAAAGGTTTCATAGTTTAGCTATAACATTGATGTGGCTGCATCACTGTAGTATTCTGACTTTAAATCCTTTGGGTATGAACTGAGAAGTGGGATAACTGGGTCAATTCCAAGTTTTCTGAGGAATCTCCATGCTGCTTTCTTTAATGATAAATTGAAAATTTTCCTTCCCACCAGCAAGGTATGAGTGAACCTTTTTTCCTACTTTCCCCCAACATTTATTGTTGCTTGAATTCCTGATAATTGCCATTCTGACTGAAGGGAGATGAATTCTCAATGTAGATTTGACTTGCATTTTTATAATTACTAAAGATGAACATTTTTTTCATATATTTGTTGATTGTATTTTTTCTTCTGTGCAGTGTCTGTTCAGATCCTTAGTCCATTTATTGATTGGGTGGTTGTTATTGTTATTGTTGTTGTTGTTATTATTATTAGAAGTAGTATAAAGTTTTTGAGTTCTTCATATATCCTGGATATTAATGCTGTAACTGAGGTGCAGGTGGTAAAGATTTTCTCCTGTTCAGTAGACTTTCTCTTCTTATTATTGTTTCTTTAGCTGAGAAGAAGTTTAAAGGCTGCTTCTTTGATTCCATCCCATTTATTAATTCTTGATTTTACTTCTTGTGCTTTACTGGTGTTGTTAAGAAAGTAAGTTCCTAAGCTTACATTTCTACTTTTTCTTCATTTAGTTGCAGGTTCTCTGTGTTCTAATGCCTAAGTCCTTGATCCACTTTGAGTTGTGTGCAGGGTGAGAAGTAGGGGTTTAATTTCATTTTGCTACATGTGTATTTCATGTTTTCCCAGCACCATTTGTTGAAGATGCTATCTTTTCTCCAGTGTTTGTTTTTGGTGCTGTTTTATAATATTAGATAACTATACTTATGTGTGTTTTTTTCTGTGTCTTCTCTTTTTTACCATGGTTCTGGTACTGATTGTGATGCCTCCTGCATCACTTTTCTTGCTAATGACTTCTTTGCCTATTCTGATTCTCTAATATTTCCAAATGAGTTTTATAGGTGATTTTTCTATTTCTACAAAGTAACTCATTGTTTTTTTTTATAGGAATTGCATTGAATCTGTATAGCACTTTGGGTAGTATGGTTAATTTGACAATACTAATTCTGCCTAACATAGGCAGAATTAGGGCATGGGAGATCTATCTTCAAAGGTCTTTAATTTCTTCCTTCAGTATTCTGTAGTTTTCATTGCAGAACTATTTTATACCTTTTCTTATATATATTCCAAAATATTCTATTGTTTTCTGAGGCTATTGTGAATGGGATATTTTTCTAATTTCTCTCTCAGTTCATTTGCCATTGATATATAGGTACATAAATTATTTATGGGTGTTAATAACCCAATGAATTTTGATGTATTGTATTCCTGTTCCCATTTATTCCTGAAATTTTTGCTCCCCTGATTGTATCTGTGATCCAATCCTAATCCAGAGTTGTATATTTTAACCTCCACACATTAAAAAGTTTGTTTCTTGTCATTAACTTGTTATTTCTTTCATTTATGATCTGATAGGGTGCAAGAAGTTATATCTATTTCTTGCATTTACCTTGTACTCAAAAATATGATTCTTTTTGGTTCAAGGGATTGAACTCAGAGGCACTTGACAATTGAGCCACATACTCAGCCTTATTTAGATACAGGATCTCACTGAATTGCTTAGCACCTTTTGTTTGCTGAGGCTGGCTTGGAACTTGCAGTTCTTCTGTCTTAGATTCCTGAGCGGTTGGGATTACAGGTGTGCTCCACCACGCCTGGCAATATGAATTATTTCAAAGAATGGTCATTGTTTGATGGAGAAGCAAATGAATTTATTGTTGATAGATTAAATAGTCCATAGATGTCTATTCAGTCTATCTGATTAATGTTTTCTATTTAGTTCTGAAGAAGCTAGGCTGGCAGGTTTTTCTTTTTGGGTGGGAATGGTACAGAAAGGTTTCCCCAAACCTCAGCAGTGCAAAGAGTATGCAGTGTGGTCCTCACAGGCCTTTCATCTGCCACAAAAACTCTGTGTTCCATATGTGGCTCCCTCCAATTGTCACCTCAACCCCCCCCTCAACATCAGACCATTTTATAGTAATCTTGTTTTGTTTAAAAGCATTGACCCAGGTGTTGGGTATATGGCTTAGTGGTAGAGTGATTTAGCATGAGAACCTGAGTATGGTGCTTATCTCTTTAAAAAATGACTTACCAAAATTATTCTTGCCAATGAAAAAGCTTATCAAGAGAGATTGAGGGATACTGGTTGATGTGGGCCATATGTGGAGGTCCTGACCTGAAAGCCTAGAGAAGCAGAGAGTCCATGAGTGTCTCCATGCATCTATTCACTCATTTTGCAAATTTGACTGAGTCCTGGAGGCTAAAGTGCACGTCAGTTATGTAGGTTAGAACAGTGTCCAAGATAGTATGTCTGGTCTCCTTCGTTTCAGTTAATATTTTAGGGGTAAAACAAATTAAGTACATTAAATACAATAAAGAAGGCCCTGTAAAGGACACAAACTAGGCATTCAGTGTTCACGGTTCCAAGGGTGGCTTGCTTCTGAGTGAGGGCTTCATTATTCTGTGATGACAGGAAAAATGGAAGCAAGGTGCTACCAGAGGCATTGGATTAAGTGCAGGGATATGAAATAATGCCACAGGCCCTGAGGGGAGGGAACAAGATCAAGGGAGGGTACAAAGGATCATGAAGATCACTGCCTGGCCATGGGGAGTGTGGACCATGGTGAGTATTTTGAACTTTATTCTAAGAGGAATAGGAAGTCATCTGTGCCTGAATCAGGGTGGGTTTCATTGGTTGGCTCCTGGTATAAACTTTCTTCATTGAACTGATTTTGTTTTAACCCAACTGTTATGTTGTTCTCCCATTTTCATTATATCAAGGTCTCTAATTTTGTTGGACCATTCATTTAATGAAGACTTTTTGTGATCCTTTTGTTACCAAGTTTCTCTGATTCTTCTTGACCCTAGTAGCTTGAAAAGGTGCATGCACATTTGAAGAAACCATTACTTCTTCCAGACTTAAGGACTTATTTCAGGATGGGAAAGCTTTTTCCTGTGGAACAGTATGGGAGGACATGCTGACCTAGTATAGCACTAGTCTAGTGGCATGGAGCAACATCTTTGTTATCTAAGGTTGAAGGATGCATTGCTTCTCTTTTAGCAGGCACAACTTTTGGTAACATGAGAATCTTCATGGTCATTGGTGGCTAGAGCTATGGGAAATCTAGAGTTGCTATGAGGACTAGCTGGGTCATAGTTAGTGCCTCTAGATCCATGCAGAGAAGACTAGAAAAGGTGAAAGACATATGGGCCAGGCACTGTGCACACTTTGGTGCAGTGTCAGCTGCAGGCATGTGCTATGTAGAGAGGCTACCTGTGGGCAGAGAAGTAGTAAGGAAAAGCTAGGACCAAGGACAGAAGCCAGGGCTGGCAAAGAGTGCCTATGAGGTGGGACCTAGTTTGTTAAAGCACAGGACTGTAGGATCAGATCTGATTGTAGACACATAGGGCTTCAGGGAAGGACCAAAAGCAGAGCTGTGCCTGGCTGCTGTGTATCTACAGCTCTGGGGCCTAATCATGAATGCATAAAAGTAGAAACCTCAGCTGTGAATTCAAGTATGGTGCAAGGGACATGGAGGTGTTGAGGATGGCTGTAAACATGTACTATTTTTTTTGTGAGTGGAGCTGAGGAGAAACGTGAGCAGTGGCACAGAACAACTCTCTTCATGCAAAGCTACATGGTGGTGGTGATGGTTAATGGGAATCTGGGTGCTTACATATGTTAATATCACCATGAAACAGAGCTGGTGACACATGTGTATGTAACTTCAGAGGCTGCTAAATATGGTGAGCAGTGGCTCATGACAGGTGTTGGAAGTGGTATTGTGCATGTGCAACTGCCAGTCCAACATCTGGCAGGGTGCATGGATATGGCTGCAGGTGTACACCCATCACATGGGATTGTGCCTCCAGTATGGGCTGCAGCCTTCATGTTCTCATGCACAGAAAAAGGCTGTTTGGGGACCTTGGGTCTGGATTTGTGGCAACTACAGGTGAGGTTACCTTGGGTAGGCAGAATCTAGAAGTAGTGGTACAGGTGCTTGGAGACTGTGAATGCAAACACCTTAGAGGCTTTTTGTAGTAGGGAAAGATGCAGGGTTCCTCTGTGGCTGTTGGTTTCCTCAGTGGCAAAAACTACTGCAGTCTGTTTGGAGCAAGCACCTGAGGTATGTAATGGCAAACCCTGAGGGAATGCCAGAAATGATGGCTAGAGTTGTTTACAGATGGAGACAGTGCAGAGGTTGTGGGGGTTCTGGGCAGAGTGGCCACTGGGGACCATGATTTCTTCTGCTGCAGGTTGATCCATGTGTTGCACCACTTCTTCTTTGTTTCAGGTCATCTCCAAATAGCTCATCTGTTCTTCTCAGTAATCTGGGTTGGGAGAAACTGAATCAGGACATTTTGGTACTTTATTGGAAAACCTAGGGTGATGGTTGTCACACTATTCTCCTTTTGCTATTGAGTGGAACCGGTGGGCTGCTTACTTCCTCTTTGTGTTGAGCAGATCTATGTCAGGGACTGGATGATGCAGAAGAGTGACACTAAAATTGCTTTTGGTGCAGTAATTCTGTTGTTTTCTTCTAATCTGTTGCTTTAAATTAAATGCATTCCTGAATTTTTCCAGATTTTTTTTAATGGACATCTTAAGTCAGGGATCTCCTTTTCTGCCATTTACTGAATAAAGTAATAGGAAGAGTGCAGTATTTGTTTCCTGCTGTGGACATAGGCAGCTGTGCAATGGCAGAGAGGATGAGTCCTGCCCACCCAGGTCTGGGTGTGGGGGTTCTCACCTGCCCGCCATTGAGGCCCACCTGATTCTGGTGGGTCATCTCACTCACTGTATGGGTATTGGGTGGTCTCAGGGGAGTCCCACCTGGTTCTTGATGGGGTCTGTACAGAATAGCCAGGCACTGATCACAGTACAGGGGGCGGGCCATCCAGGAGCCAATCACCTAGGGCCATGCAGATTGTGGAATGAGCACTTGTGTTTATTATTGTCACCTGGCAACGACTATTTTGCCAGTTGGTTGGCAGATAGCTAATGGAAGAGGTGCTTTTGTATGCCACTTGGCAGAGGTTGTTACCTAATTGTCTTTAGGATGGATAGAGCCTGGAGAAAGTTTTTTTATATAAGCCTGGGAGTCAAGTTTTTCCTATATAACCCTCTTGGGAAGATACACCAGGCTGCCAAAAATTGTGAGCTGGGAAGAATTAAACGTTATCTGGGACGTGGATGTCATATTGATAGCACCGATCATAAAAATAGGTAATAGGATCTGGGAGGCCAGGGACTGAGGGGTAAGGGACCAATGGGCTGATGGAATTGAAGCCTGCACCATCCAGGCTGTGCCAGTAGGAGCAGACCAGAAAGGATACCACTTCTCCTTTCACCAGAATATTTGACTTTAATATCCTGTGGAGTCCTCAATATCCAGGACCTGCAACCTTGGAAGTTCCATACCCAGGACATCTAATGGGAAGCTAAACAAAATCAAAATTTTAACTGGTTTCCCAGACACTTAAAATTTCCCTATAAGGTCACTGATTTAAAAAAAAATAAATACACACAACATCTTTTAATGTACACATTTTCAAAAGCATTGAAAAATGTTGTGTCCTGAGAGCCTCACAAGAACTCTGAATTGGGAAGATGGCTCCATGTTCTTTCTTCTTTTTTAATTTTTAAAATTCCTTCACACTAGTATATTTAGGGGTACACTAAAATAAGATTTTACTTATTTCTCACATGCTTAACTCACTAATTTATCAAATTCTTAGGATAACTCGGTGTCATCTTGATCATCAAACCATTTTCATAACAACAGTGTTGACAAGCCCTGAATTTTCTGCAAATACTTCATTAACTTCAGTTAGTGAAGTTAACTACCTTTAACTACCTTTCCACAGAGGACACTAGAGTTCATTGGTAGCTTTCACATTTTCCAAAACAACAAACACAGCATGCTATTTCAATTTTGTTATCACTTTAGACTAAAGTATAAAAGCATCTGCCAAAAGATTCTCACACAAAATTCCAAAATTGCTAATTCCACTATTCCAGTATCCTTTCCTGTAGTTATCCATTACTGTGTATCTGTTCAAGCATGGAGAGTAGAGCATTGGTTGAGAGCATCTAGGCAGTGCAGGCTCTCAGTCACCAGGGTCAAGGGAGTAGCACACAAAGGATGTCTAGTCTGTACAGAGCTGCCTGCTGCTGCTCTAATGTAGCTTGCCCTACTCTGTTCTGAAGGGACTAAGAGTATCAAAGGTAGGCCCTGCTTGTGGTTTGTGCAATAGAATACACATTGACCCCAAATGTGAGCTCTCTCTGTGGTTATCAATTTCACAAAAAACAAAATATCAGTACATTTTTTAATTCCACACACAGTCATTTAGGGTCATGATTACACTAAGAAAATGTTTGCAATGAACAAAGACTTGCCATTCTGTGTATCAAAATACATTATTAACTTTCACAAATTACTTGTTTGCCAATGACCAAAAGATAAGTGACTGGAACAGGATAAAAAGAATACTCAAATATCTGGAAGAAGAGTAAAATGGAATTGGTAGGTAGGGGCATGTATATCATTAAATCATCTATTTGAGGAGCAATAAACAGCTAAAGCCATAATCAACAGCCCAATACCACTACTCTTCATCTTCAAAATATTGTAGCTGAGAAATTTATTTCATTTGTTAGATGTAAATTCCTTCTATTGCCAAAGACATAAATATTTTTTCTATGTTCATATGTCACTATCACTTGAGCATCTGTAAAATTAGAGTATTTTATCTGATTTAAATTAGAATTCCAAGGTTGGAAATGTAGCTCAGTGTTAGAGCACTCTTTGCATGGCAAAGCAAAGGGTAAGGGTGCAATCCCCATCAAAACAACAACAATAACATTGTCATCATCATCAACATAATAAATTTTAAAAAGAGAGGTAGGAAAAAAAGAAGTCTTCTTTCAAATTTATTATTTCTTAGAACACCTTTGCCAACATGAAGAAAGCATTTATATTTTCTTCTAGTACATTTCAATATAGATATCCTATAGTGCATTTCATCTATTGTAGATATTACTACACATACATTTCTCATATATGTATATTTTACTTTAAATATGTAATTATAAGTTAATAATTTTGTTTTGGTGAGAATAGAAGAGAGCAAGTATAAAAGATTATTACTACTGAAAAAATAGTGCTTTACTTTATAAAAGTTTCACATAAAAATACTAAACTTCTCAACTTTTATAAAGTAAAGCATTAAAGAATTATTCTTTAATTCTATTCATTTGTACTCATAAAATGAATATGTTTTTAATGAGCAAGAAATGCACAGGTACTTATTTGTATTTGACATATTCTACTATCTCAGAGAACTCTTACATAAAAACTTTCTAGGTGTTACCAGTTAATTAAAACTGAAGTGATAGGACTCAATTTCAAATGAAACAGTTCTTCCTCCTTTTCAATCATGCATTCATGGAGGTAAGAAATTGTAAACGTCCCTTGTGAAAAATTAAGACAGTATTAAATACTGAACATTGAAAATACCTGATTCATACATAAGTCCCATATATATAAATACTGAATTAATTTAACCATACTAATTCATTTGGGTTCTTTTTCCTTCGGCATTAAGTTTGCTTTCGGTTTGGCCTTTTACTGTTGTTATTCAGCCTACTTTACCTTTCATACTTTTAAAACTGAATTTAAATGCCATCCATGTCATGAGAACTGCCATAAATCTATTGTTTGTCTCACATTTCACTTAAGGTAAGGCACCATGAATTATGATGGTTCTTTATTTTGTTTATGAAGAAAAAATTAAATGCTGTCAATTATAGTTGTAATGCAGCCCAAATTATTAGTGGGATTCCATTGTCAGTGTTGTTAAAATGATAAGAAAAAAAATCATCTTAGACTCATTGAAATACATAGTTTTTAAAATACATTTTTAAAAATCACTACAATACTACTAACTTATTAATTGAAATACTCTTAGTTGATAAAAAGCAATAATATTGATTACAATAGCTACCAATTTTGGAGCTGTTGCTTGTGCTACAAACTCTTCAGATGTTTTTCATAGATTCTCCATTAAGCATCCTGGTAGTATCCAGGGAGATACTCATTTTAATCCTTACTTTTTAGGAAATTGAGGGAGAGTAAAACTGTGGGATAACTAGTACATCACAGAGCCTAAAGTAGAATTCAAACTGAAGATGAGCTAAATCTCAAGTCCATCTTCTTTCTAGGCAAGTGGGCTACTCTGCTCTGGGAATGTGGTTCTGTGGTAGATCCCTTCCTTACCTAGAATGTTTCAGGACTGGGTTCTATCCCCCGCAATATGAAAACAAAGCAAACAAAAATAAGTAAAATCAATGGAACCAGGCACAGTCGCACATACCCATGATTCCAGTGACTTAAGATGCTGAAGCAAGAGCATTGGAAGTTTAAGACCACAGTGGGCAACTTAGTGAGACCCTGCATCAAAATTGTTTATATAATAAAAATGTGCTTAGGATATGACTCAGTAGTTCAGTAACCCAGGGTGCAATCCCCAGCAGTATCAGAAACAAGAAATAAGAAGAAAATGTCAGTGGTGTAGGCTGATCATTCATTAATAAAATAAGTAATGACAGCTACTAAATAGTGTACCTTCTTCATAAGAAAATAGAGGAATTATGAGCTTTTTAATGTTTATAATTGCATAAATAGTAGTATATTTCAAAAGGTACCTTATGAATTCCTAATAAAGCTTCTTACTTGCACAGAACCCCTCTACATTATGCCTGTGCCTATGGCAATCCAGCAGTGGTGGCTCTTCTAGTGAAGAGGAAATGCAGTATCAACTTATGTGACAGTGATGGCAACACACCATTGATGAAGGTAGATATAGGCAGTGGTTTTGCAGGAAATGAATTTGATGAAATGCTTAGAAGAAAAATTGGTTAATGCCATTTAGCTATAACTAATGAGTAAAACGTGAAATATTTTTCTTGGATTTCCAAAATTTACAATCTATTTCTTGGTTAAAATCAACAGGCCCTACAATATGAGGAAGAGGAATGTGCAATTATTCTTCTAGAACATGGTGCCAATCCAAATGTTCACAACAACAAGGGTGAAACTCCACTCCACTATGTTATCTTTTATAGGAACACATTAATAGCAACAAAACTGCTTTCATCCAATGCAGATATTGAAGCCAAAAACACGGTATATACATCAATCACCATTATTTTCAAAATATTTAAAATGTTTCTTAAAATTAACAGTAATGCATGTTAAAAAATACTGATTATAGGCAAATTTTCTTTTTATTAAAATACTAGCAAATGTTGGAAGTTCTCCTCGTATTCTTCCTCCTTATTTTGTAGCTCATGTGTGTATTTAGTTTGTCTCCATCAGTTGATGCAGAATTCTGAACTTCAAGCTTCTGTGAAAGAACCTGATGCGGTCCCCTTGAGCCATAGTACTGTGTGGTGTGGTGTGCATGGTTTGCTCTCACATAATGGACACACATGTTATTCAGTTTGCTACTGGTAACTGCAGCACTTACTCCAATCACCTACTTTACCTCTATAAATGAGGTTACAACTCCTCTTTTTTAATATAGTGTGATAAAGATTTCATGGTGGTTTCTACTGATATATAAGAATATGGACTACATAATGTATTATGAATCTCTTTCAAATGGAATTAAATTTTTGAAATTAGAGATTGGCAGTTAAACAGTTTTCTATATATATATATATATATATATATATATATACTATAAAAATCATGTTCCCACTGGAATTTTTGAAAGGCTGATTAGGTCACTCAATGCTAGAATAGATAAATTATTGCTAGAAGTAGATAACTCATGGATTTCGCCAGCTGTACTATGTATCAGTCTTCAGCTTTGTTCCTTAAAAATACAAATATTTAGTATCTTTCATGATGCTACAAGTAATCTGTGTAGATCAACATAAATCTTGATGATACACAAAATTTAAGTAGCAATTAAAGTGGATGAGAGTAAAAAGAATTTTGGAAAATAAGCAAGCATTATGTTACCAGGATTGTCATTACAAGTGAGAATACATTTTCAATGTTATTTTTATTAAGAGTTTATAGTTTTACATAGTAGTTGAATTCATTCCCTAAAAATCTTAATGCATGGAATTCCAGTTGAGTCCTTGATTTCCTCTTTTCCATCTGTCTACCCCTTCTCCTCTGTTCTCCCCCTCCTATTCTCCTGGACCTCCTTTCACCTATTTATTTATATTTGGTTGATTCTTTTTACTTATACATAAGGGTGCAATTCCCTGTGGTATATTTATGTATGCATATAACATGAATTTTAAAGATTTCCTTCTTCATTTCCTTCCCTTTTTCATTCTCTCTGTGCCTCTCAATCTTCTTTTTCTACACTAATGATCTTCTTTACATCTTTTGATATTCTGTTCTTCATTTCTTTTTCTTAATTAACTCCAGCTTCCACATATGAAACATTTGACCTTTGAGTTTCTTATTTGACTTATTTCACTTAGCATGATATTCTTGGATACCAACTCATTTACCAACAAATGACATAATGTATTTTTATGGCTGAGTAATACTCCATTGTATGTATGTGCACCACAATTTCTTAATCCTTTCATCCATTCACAGGCACTTGGGTTAATTTCATAATTTACCTGTTGTGAATTGTGCTACTGTAAACACACATGTGACTGCATTAATATAGAGTTACATGTAAAATTTTGTTTTACTAATTTTGGGAAAATACTGAGGCATGGGATAGCTGTTTCATGTTGTGGTTCCCTTCTTAGATTTTGGGGAATCTCCAAACTGTTTTCCAGGGTGGTTGTACTAGTATGTAGTCCCACCAACAGGAATAATCCATAATCCCAGCTCTGTGTTAGTTTTTTTTTTTTTGAGTTGGTTATTTGTCTTTGTTAATCCCATCTCAGTGGATTAGTTGGCAAAGTTTTCTCCAGTTGCATAAAAATAATATATTTTTGTATTGAACTTTCTGACATGTAAGATAAATATCTTTCATTTTATAATAAGAGAAGACATAGGAACAATTATGAAAAAGCAACATAGTTTACTCAGACTATCAATTGTAAGCAGAAATTCCTTACATTGGAATCTGGGATTCTGATTACATAAATAAAAAAGAATCAAGTGGACTTGTATAACATGGAGAAAACTTCCATGTTGCTGGAAAGCTCTCAGAAATATATTCCTGTAACTTCAATTGTCCACATGTTTATATCTACAATGAAAAATCAATGTCAAGTACGTGTTAAGCAATGGTAAGGCTATTTCTGTACTACTGGACATACCATGCACAGTTGTGTAAATTTTCTCTAACAGTAAAACAAGGAATCTTTTCTATGCTATTTGGTATTTCTGGAAAAGTAGACGTTCTTCAGAATATGATTGATACACCCTACTAGTGAATTGAGAATTTGGCTTGTTAATGAAATATTATACTTTTATCCCATACTAATATGTATTAGAGAATGGGGATATTGGGATATTAAATACAGTTTATTTCCTCAAGATGCTCTTGGTTGAGGAGGGTGCATGTTACATAACTCCAAGATGCCATGATGAATGCTTGACAGCGGCAAAGATCCATGGAAACAGTAAATGTATGAAGCAGTTTTAGAAATGCTGGAGTTCATGTGACCACTCTAGGCAGAGGAGAGGCATCTCAAAATGAAAGAGCAGCATGTATGGAAGCAGAATGGGAAGAGAAGAGAGTGGCTACTCATAATTTACATTATTATTATATGCTTATGTTCATACAGTATTTTGTAAGGTTAACTTCAGTTGAAAAGTAGTAATTTTGTGAATAAACTATATTTGTTGTTTTTCAGAGTGGCTAAACACCACTTTCACTCGCCATAAAGAAAAACAGACAGATGATGGTAGAATTTTTTATTAAGAATAAAGCAAACGTTCATGCAGTTGATGATAACGGAAGGTATAGTACTTTATATTTTTTTGGAAACATGTTAATATTGTAGTAAAATCACTCAAGTTAAAAATATTAAATTAATGGCAATGACATAATTATTGGAATAGAGTGAAATTTTTGAACATAAACTAAAATTAAGGAGAAAAGCAATTATTCAAACTGAGCAACATAAATAAGAGTATGTAGTATGATTAATATGCCCTTATAATTATTGGCTGATGATTACTATTTGATTTTGTTGATCACATTATGTTAGCTAGAGTTTTCATGTTTTGTGAAATATAGACTTTTAGTTTGTGCTTTTATTCAGTATTGAACTTTTTAAATTTTCTGAAATATCTCATCTTCTCCTGGTATAGTTTTCTTTTGGAAATGCTGTGTTGAGTATAAATAAATATTGAAAATTATTTTTTCCTTTATATGACTATTTGATTTAAATTACTTAATTTGTAGAATATTGATTTCAGATTTTTCCTAAATGACGTCTAATTAGTCTTAACAAATTTTGAACATTTATAATGAAAAAGAGTGTAACATATGCTTGAAATCTGTTTGCAAGATTATACATGTAGCATTGATTTCAATGCCTGGCAAATGCTTCTCAGAGTGAATGACTGAAGCAACAATTATTATAATTATCACCAGTGCTACTGTTATTATGTTATACCTGCAAATACCTTTTTTACTCCTTGACCTTTGGCTGACTGTGAGTTACAATATATTACATCACCCTAAGAAAGAAATGGAGCTTTATTCATTGAAATCTTTGCCAACTCCAGATGAATGACCTCATCATAATTAATGTTCATTGAAGGATTTTAAGTTTGTAACTCTCCCCTTTTGGGACACGTGATTTATTTTTTATGTGTTTGTTTTCCTTTTAGACTTACAAATGATTTAGAAAGATAAAGATTTGATCTTCCAAGATGTATGTGTCTGTTAGTGTATGTAAAGATAGATGTCAAATTGGTAAAATGTATTACAATGGCTTTTTAACTAAACTTATTAAAATACCCAAATTTGAAGTTGTCTCTCTTATTTTAGAACAGCCCTCATGTTGGCTGTGGAACATAAATCAACACAAATAGCTGAGCTGCTTCTTCATTGTGGTGTTAATGTGTCTGCTTCAGATAATTGTGGAGAGATTGCCTTGTCTTATGCCATTGCTAGTGGAAATACTGTGTAAGTATTTATATTACAATACTAATCAACATTAGATGTATATCCACAATAGTTACACCTGTTGCATCTTATATATGAGGTGAGATTTCATAGCATAACTATGTATGGAACCGTAGTGAGTTAGGACAGTTCATTAGTCAGAAACCCTTCGAAGTCTAGCCAAGAAACAGTGATGATACTTTGAGTGGGCAAAGAGAAGGAAGGGGAGGGGTAATGGAGGCAAGAAAGATGGTGGAGTGAGATAGACATTATTACCTTGCTACAGGTATGACTGCATAAATGGTGCAATGGTACATCTTGTGAAATCAGAAATGAAAGTTGTTGCAGTTGTGTCAAATGAATCAAATTGCACTCTACTGTCATATATACATAATTAAAATGGATTAGTTATTTTTTAAAAAAAATTAGTAGTGATGTGTGCATGAGTCACCTTCAAGGTTTGTTCTCTCCTCTCTCTTCCCCTTTTCCTTTCTTTTTCTTCTCATGCATGCTGGGAAATTTTCCTACCACTGAGATATACCACTAGCTAATATCTTAGGACTTTGTAAACCTTTATTCTTAGGGTTTCCAGCTATTAGCTATTATTCCAGCTGTTAGCTATTCTACCATCCCCCTTTAATTTATCAGGACCTAATGATATCCGTGAAGTGTAAGGAAGATAATTCTATAGTCAGATGGAGGAAAATAAATAGATTTTTAAATTGTTCCTTTGTCTCTGTCAGTTCTGTTGCTGTGGTGTTTCTGCCAGACCTGGCCCTGCAGTATGGTAGTGAATAGCTTTTATTTCAAAATACCCTGACTGATCCAATCCCTGTCTTCATGGTAACCCTACACTTAGACTCAATAGTTACAACAATCTTTTTGGTTCTCATGCACTCATGCTTTTTTATTCAACAGTTGATTCCAAGCAGAAGCACTCTGCTTTGACAGCTTGGCCTCTAGCTTTGGCCAACAAATACTAAGCACTCTGACCCTGTCCCCCCTTTAGGAACCTTATGTGGAATCCCCATATTAGCCTTACCCTTTGTGGTGCATTATCCTTTTAGAACTTTGTCTTTTCTGTCATAAAATTAAAATAATTCAAATCTATTAGAAAGCTTCAAGTAAAGCTTCAAGTAATCTCTGGAAGAGATCAGAGTTTTCTGTCATCTTGGCTAACAGATCTGTGCCCCAAATCCTTCCATCCCTTGAAATAGATTTCCTTTGACTGCTGGGGGTTCCACCTCACTGTTTTCCATGGTGAGTGCCAACTTTAGATTGGCACTTCTAGTAATTTTCCCAAGTAATGGATAATTTCCAATCTGTTGGAATCGCTGTCTAAAGTTTTCAGCATTTATTAAGGTCTGCCTCAAAAGGAATAGATTAAGCAGATTCATTGAATCTAGGAGAGCTAAGCCCCATCATGACTCCTCAGTATCCATTGTGTTGAATAAAATTTTGTGTTCCAAGTCAGTTGGAGATCAACATGGAAATGTAGCTACACTTGTCTGCTGATTCTGTTCAACTAGATAGAGAATAAATAGTAGTAGTCCAAGTTTTTGGCATTTGTTAATTTCTTGCCTTTGTTATTATTGATTAGTCTCACAGAAGGGGATGATTATATTCTCTAATTTAAGGAGATATTTATAAATAGAGTTATAAATTAATTGTTGATTTTCTCTGAGTTGTAAAGCACAAAGAAGAGCCCAATTGATCATGAAAATTAGGACTCAAGCATTTTTTAAAATAATTTTAAATTTGAATATTAGAACCTATGAAAAATACACATTAGTTCTAGTTGAGATTGTAAGTAGTTAAGTATGCCATTATTTTACTCTTTTGTTTAACATGTTTCAATATTATCTTAGTAAATCTCCATAACAACCTGGTGAAATAAAGTGATACAACCCTTATTTTTTAGAAGGCCTTAAGCCTAAGAGAAAAAAGTTGTGAAAGAACAATAAAACTATTTTTTACAGAGACAGGACATTTTCTGAGTTCAAGCTACACTAGTTAATATATTTACCTGTCTTGTTCTCAATTCATGATCGTTTCATCTTTTTTTTTCTTTAATTATGTGTGCAGTGACACATGCATTTACTCTAGCTACTTAAGAGCCTGAGGCAGAACAATTGCTTGAGTGCTGGGAGCCATCAGCCAAGTAGGTATGACAAATTCCTTGCCAGCTTACTCCCATGCTGTCTAGTGGAAGGACTTCTGAAAGGTGACCTTGCTCAAGGACCAGGGCAGGATCCGTGTTTAGGGTGTTCCCCCTTTAGAATAGGGCAATTTAGCATAATAGGAGAGTAGGGTGTTTCCCCTTTAGAATAGGGCGGTTTAGTAATAGGAGATTAGGGTGTTCCTTTTTTGGAATAGGGCGTATCCTGCTGCTGAGTTCCTCTTGAGTGCTTAGGGTCAGACAGTATTTTTTGAGAGACAGAAGCCCATGCGGAGTGGATTTGGGAGAGAGTGGATTAGGGCAGAGTGGAGATTTGGGAAGAGACCGTGGATTCCCCCAGAACGTGTTTGTAGACGGCCGGTGTGAGTTCGGGAATAAAGAATTGCTGTTTGAATCTACAAGCTGTGTGGAGACTCGTGATTTGTGCCCAGCAAAAGACTGCGGCATTTGGTGGCTCGTACGCGGAACGTCTAAATATTGGAAGTAAGTGAAATTACTCGCCCCTGAAGGAGAGCGAAGGAATGGGTGAGCATTTCAAAAAACAATGCGTTCTTGTTTTTATTTATTTTGTTTTTATTTCAAGTTGCCTGTTCCTAGAACTTTCTCAGGCAAACTGGGGAAAATGGTTGACTCAAGGTTTTAAGTTGTTCGCCTCCAAGGAAGAGAAATTGTTAGAGAAAAAAGGTAACCCAGTAAGACCAAGAACGATTAGGGCATATGTTGATACAATACAAAGATGTAGCCCATGGCTTTTAAACGAGAAGTTATTAAATATATCAATGGGACCATCATGGTATCCTGTAGAAGGATTTTTCTTCAACAAGAAAGAGATGGCTAATTCTGTTTACTATGCTTGTCTAAGATCTTGGTTTTTACAGACATCTAATTAATTTACAAAGCTAAAGTGTTAAAATATCAACCACTAAATATGAAATCAAGTACTCTTTACTTATTAAGTTCCATAAGGTAATATATTTAATCATTATGTGTGTTTTCATAAATTGGTGAATGGAAAAATGTTTAATATTGCTTTGGTCTGTGTCTTTGCCGAAACAAGGTTACTAAGTGTTAAGATTCTATCAGGTGTAATTTATATACAAAGAGTATAAGAAGTTTCAGTTGGGTTTCCATTACAGTATTATAGTACCATAAAAAACATGAAAGTATTTCATCTTATTAAAGTGGAGTAATTTGTCTAGATCAGAAATTTTATAAGGGTTATTTCAGAATGTGAATTTATAAAAAGGGTTAACGGCTAAAAAAGAGATTAAAAGATTCAAGATGTAAAAATATATTTTAATATGGAAGGTTAAAAGAAAAAGAAATGTTTCTAGATGAGATAATAAAAAGTTGTGAAATGCCATTTAAAAAGATTTTGAGGAAACTAGACTTACTTTAAAAGCTTGAGAAAGGAAGAAAGAAAAAAAAAGGTATTTACATGGCAGATTGAGACAAAGTTTCTTAATGGAGTAAAAAAGGCCTTTGGTTGAAGGGCAGCCATGTAAACTAATATTAAGCGATTTAAACAGAGTCTAAGCCTCGTTTAAAAGAGTGAAGCTGTAGGTGGTGAAAAAGTACATTTAAAAGTACAGTATAGATGATAATTAAAAGGCTTTAAAAGGTTAAATTGAAGGTGGTTAAGATGCCTTCATGACAGAGGAAAAAAAAAAACCCAGGATAATGGGAAGATAATAGGATAAAAGATATTTAGATAAAGAAGATTAAAAATTTTAAGTGGAAAACTTTAAGACAAAAGTACAGAAAGGTAAGAAAAAAGAGAGAAGATGTAGGAAGATAAAAAAGATAAGAAGACAAGAATTTTAAACCCACAAAATAGGGAACAAAAGAAAACTAGGAAGAAAAAAAAAAAGCAACTAAGGGTGAATTACAAACCTTAGGGGAAAAAAAAAAACTAGAAGATAGAATTAAGATAGAAAATGGTTAAAAATGTAAAGTAAAGGTATTTCAGATAGAAAATGCAAAAAGCTAAGACAACTATTAGATACAGACATTCAAGACAAAAAAGTTAGAAAAGTTTAAAGTCAAATATTGGATAAAATAAAAGATTTAAATGTACTTATTAAAGCAAAAAGAGGGAATTGGAAAGGGGTATATATCCCCCAAAGATAAACTTAAAATAACACTTTTTACTCTAAACTTTTTAAATTTGGATTCATCAGGACTTAGTGCTGCGGAAAGGCATATGTATCCAAAAAATGTGCATAAGCCTAAAGTTCTTTGGAAAGATATTCTAACAGGACAATGGAAAGGTCCAGACCCAGTGATTGTCTGGAGTCGGGGCTCTGTTTGTGTGTTTCCACAGGGAGAACAGCAGCCGATTTGGATTCCAGAAAGACTAACTAAAACGATTTCTACAGATCGAAAAGAAGATGATTTGACTCAAATCCATAACAGCTGATATCCAGAACTCCAGCTTGGCCATTCTTACATCTGCAACAGTGATTAACAAGGATGCTTTTTTCAATATCTATTTTATTATTGCATTTTTCCACATCATAAGGTTCTATTTTTATTTTTTGAGCTCATACAAACCTAGGTTAATGTTTTTCTGATCAGTTTTATTTTTTGACTGTGGAGTTTTTAAACATTGCAATGGAGATTTCACCTAGGTAAAGCTACAAGGCCTTTATTATTATCTTATGTGTTGTACGTTTGTTTGCACATTTGTGTTTTGTGTTATATGTCTGTGTGTGTGTATGTCCATATTTCATATATGAGGAGCGCTCATGAGAAAATGGATCCGAATTATTTACTTTTTATTCACGTGATTTAAATGGCTTAATTTAAATTAGGTAAACAGCTGTTAAAGATTGTTTTTAAAGGTGGTTAACAGATCTGCTTGTTTACTAATTTAAATCAGGTAAACAGCTGTTAAGGATTGTTTTTTAAGTAGGTTAACAGATCTGTTTGTTTACTTTCACCTTTCCTTTTCATTATATTTAATAATTCTTTTCAGGTTAATGTCTTTTTAGCATCATTGCCAGAATTCCTATCTTCATCCCAATGAATATAACTCAACAAGTATGCTCAATCAAGGAGTCAACTTACTTTGGGAGGAAACGAACTTTGGGAGGAGACGGACAGATTGATAGATTCCTCCCCTTTGAACTGCTTACAGAACTTGCCTGGACTATGTAACTACGTTTAGTGCAGCAAATTGTGGTAATGCTGGCATATCTTTGCTGATGGTGTCACCAGTGATCTTCGCTGATGGTGTCACCAATGATGCAATTTTTCCAAAGGAACTGTCAATTGGCTTGGTGTCGTGGCATTTCTGTATCCTCCTCCCTTCTGCTAGTGATGGTCTAAATTTGGGGGCCAATGGCTATATGCTGGACCGGCAGTCAGTGACGGGTATGATCCAATTGCAATGGTATCAACCTAAGACAGGAGGCTGACGCCTAAAGGTCAGTTACCTAAAGGTCAGTTTTCCGATGACGGGTAAGAGCCATATGTTGAATTGGACAACCTACCAGGCGCGGTCCTTAAGCCACATTAACCTCACTCCCCCACTGGCACCAAGGCCAAATTTGGGGGCCAACAGAGGTGAGGCAAAGAACCTCACCCCCCCACTGGTGCATAGACCTATCCACAAGTATGGCTGTATGCTGGACCGGTAGTCAGTGACGGGTATGATCCAGTTGCAATGGTATCAACCTAAGACAGGAGGCTGACGCCTAAAGGTCAGTTACCTAAAGGTCAGTTTTCCAATGACGGGTAAGAGCCATATGTTGAACTGGACAACCTACCAGGCACGGTCCTTAAGCCACATTACTTGTTGTTTAATTAATCAGAAGGGGGGAGATGCTGGGAGCCATCAGCCAAGTAGGTATGACAAATTCCTTGCCAGCTTACTCCCATGCTGTCTAGTGGAAGGACTTCTGAAAGGTGACCTTGCTCAAGGACCAGGGCAGGATCCGTGTTTAGGGTGTTCCCCCTTTAGAATAGGGCAATTTAGCATAATAGGAGAGTAGGGTGTTTCCCCTTTAGAATATGGCGGTTTAGTAATAGGAGATTAGGGTGTTCCTTTTTTGGAATAGGGCGTATCCTGCTGCTGAGTTCCTCTTGAGTGCTTAGGGTCAGACAGTATTTTTTGAGAGACAGAAGCCCATGCGGAGTGGATTTGGGAGAGAGTGGATTAGGGCAGAGTGGAGATTTGGGAAGAGACCGTGGATTCCCCCAGAACGTGTTTGTAGACGGCCGGTGTGAGTTCGGGAATAAAGAATTGCTGTTTGAATCTACAAGCTGTGTGGAGACTCGTGATTTGTGCCCAGCAAAAGACTGCGGCACTTGAGCCCGGGTATTTAAGATCAGCCTGATCATCACCATGAAATACCATCTCAAAAAACAGAAAAGAACAAACATTGTATAAATAATTTTCAAGTTAACAAAATGTTTATAGGGCATACAGATTAGGAGAGCATATGAAAAAGTTCTGATACTAGATCTAAAATATTATTAAGTATTGAATTATATTTGGTTAGTGTTTTCATATGAGTATTAAAATACCAATTTTATTACTTTTTTCAAATATAGAAACAAGAATTTAATTCTTCAATACATGAAAGCACAAACTAGAACATCAGTAAATTTAAATCCAGGTAAGACTTAAAAAAAATGAGTTACTCTTGGTGTTCATGCCCTGTGTAAATAAGAGTAAGAAAGTTTGATCAACAAAAGAAGAGTGGAAAAAAATAATGATCAAATTCCATTCATATTTTTTATTTCTTTCTTGCTCATACAGAATCCAGGATATCTTAATAATTAACTATAAGAAATTTATCATCTAAATGATATTGCCTGAAGAAATTTTACATTAATTTTGACCCTGAAATTTTATGTCTTTGCAGAAGTAAGAATATTTTTAAATTATAAATTCTGTTTTGTATATGGTCACATGATAGCAGATTGGACTTGTTATAAAACCAGGTGTTCTTGTCAACTGTTAATATCAGGTCCTATTGAGTTCCTACATTATGAATTTCACAGTGATATTTCTATACACACATATACAATACTTGAATCCTGACCGCTCTCCGTACTTCCATTTTCCCCTCTACTCCCTTTTTCATCCCCAGTTACCTACCCTCTTCCTTACTGTTTCCCCTCCATCATTTTCTAGTCATTCTTATTTTCTTCCCAGATTCTACATGTTAAGGAGAGAATGTGATAATTGGGGTTTGTTCCTGATTTTTTCACCTTAACATGATGACAATCCTTTCCATCCATTTTACAATTATTGTCTTTGTTTCTCTTTTTAACATTTTTATTTGGGGTTTGAAATATACCATTTCCTGGGCCTTAAAATTTCTACTCAGAAATCTAATATTTTTCTGATGTGTTTATAATTGCTTTGGCCCTTATTATAGATTTCAGTGTACCTTTGGTAATTTTATAGACTATGATTTGGAGAAGTTCTTTTCAGGCCATGTCCATTTGGTATTCTAAAATCTTATACCTGGCTGTCCATAACTTTCACAAGATATAAGAAATAGTTTCTTTTATTCACTGAGAAAGCTTTCATTGACTGTAGCCTGTACCTCTTCTTTATTATGTGTACCAGTGATTCATAAAATAGTCTATGAATTGTGCCTAGTGGTTTTGTAATTTGTTTAATATTATTTTGATTGTTGTTGATATTGTCTGAATGTGATATTTCATCATCAACTTCAAGCTCTGGTATTTTTTTCTTTCACTTGATCTAGTCTATGGGTCTAACTTTATCTGGATATATTTCTTTGAAATATTGAGCTCTTTATTTCCAAGATTTCTAATTGATTCTTTTTCAGAATCTGTATTGAATTGTTCTTTCATGCCCTGCATTGTTTTCCTTAATCTACTCAGTTTTTCTTTGCTTCATCTTTGAATTAATTCACTATTTTAGCATTTTTTTTTTGAATTTTATTCTGGCATTTTTGTATATTGCATTATGTTTGGAAATAGTTTCTACGGTTATTAACTATGAAACAGTCATGCTACCTTGCTTTTTATCTTTCTTATATTTCTATATTGAAATTTGTATGTCTTCAGGGATATATATCTTTTCCACATTTATTTGAGTGTCTGCTTAGGAAACTGTTTTCCCCTGATGATGTGTCTTATGTTATTGGTTAAATGTGTGATGTTGAATTATTTTCCAAATGGTGTCTCTATTGTAGTTTTCTGTGTCTTCTCTGTGAATCCTGAGTGGTGATAGCTTGCACTGTTAAGTAACAACTTTCTTTGTCAGTGTTATGAGAATGGAGTCATGTTAGTGAAATAGTGATATAGGCAGTAGAGTATCTGAAATGCATTTTCTGTGGTGGTTCCTCCATACTTGTCAATAATATAGTGTCTGCAAATATATGGGAGATACCTAGGCTGAGAACCTGCATAAATGAAGATCTCAAACTCGCATAATTCTGTAAGAGTTTCTTCATTTATTTCTAGTCTTGCTTTAGTGTGTCCAGACCACTGAATTTTAGTCATCTCTTTCCATTACTAAATGTGTGTGTTAGGTTAAAGCTTTTTATCTCTGTTCTTATTTTTAATTTTATTTCAGCACCAGGTTTTATTTTATTTTTTCAGATATGTATGACAGTACAGTGTATTTTTTACATACATGGGCTACATCTGATTCTATTTAGGATCAGAGAGAACTTTTGGCCTTTGGGTTTTTTGGTATTGGCTTATTTTACTAAGTATAATATTCTCAAGTTCCATCCATTTACCAGCAAATGACATAAATTTCATTCTTCTCTATGGATAAGAAATACTCCATTGTGTATATGTAGCATATTTTCTTTAACCTTTCATCTGTTGAAGCTCACCTAGGTTGTTTCCTTAGCTTAACTATTGTGAATTGGGCTGCTGTAGACATTGATGTGGCTGTAGTATATTGATTTAAAGTCATTTGGATATATACAGGTATGTATGTATGTGTGTGTGTGTGTGTGTGTGTGTGTGTGTGTGTGTATATGCCCAACTCTCCATCATGTCAACTTAGGAACTGATTTCCTCAACAAGACTTCGGAATTGCAACAAATAAAATCAAGATTGAACTGGGGTGATAACTAGTTGAATGGTGTTTCCATTCCAAATTTTCAGAGGAATCTCCATACTGTTTTCCAGAGTACTTGCACCAATTTGCAGTCTCACTGGCAAAGTATGAGTGTAACTTTTTTTCTCACATTCTCTCCAGCATTTATTGTTACTTGTATTCTTGATAATTGCTATTTTGACTGGACCAAGAATGGAATATCAATAAGGTTTTAATTTGCATTTTCTAATTTCTAGAGAAATTGAGCATTTTTGTGTTTTTTTCTACTTTTTATTGATTTTATAATTTTTTAAGTGCATGACAATAGTGGAATGTACTACAATCATTATTACACATATAAAGCACAATTTTATCTCTGACTATAAAGTATGTTTATGTCAATTTATGCCATTTTACATGTACTTTTTTGCACTACAATTCCTTTTTAATTTTTATTTTTTTAGTTAGTTGCATATGACAGTACAATGACCTTGACATATCATACATTTGAACCACATGAGATACAATATCTCATTTTTGTGAGTATACAGATTGTAGATTCACATTGATCATGCATTCACATATATACACCAATAATAATGTCTATTTCATTCTACTATTCTTTCTAACTTTCCAATATCTCCTCTCCCCTCCCATCACTTCTCTCTTCTTAATCTAAGGTAGCACTATTCTTTTTTTTTCTCACATCTTCATACATGTATTTTGTATAACAATGAGGCTCTCATTCCACCATCCCTGCAATTCCCTTTTTCCCTCCCTTTCCCTCCCACCCCTCTTCCCTCTGTATAGGTAATCTTCTTCCCATGCTCTTCCTCTCTTCCCCATTTTGAGTCACCCCCCCTTATATCAGAGAAGACATTTTGCATTTGTTTTTTGGGGACTGGCTAAATTCACTTAGCATAATCTGCTCTAATGCCATTCTTTTCCCTGCAAATGCCATGATCTTATTTTTTTTAGTGCTGAGTAATATTCCATTATGTATATATGCTACATATTTTTTATCCATTCATCCATTGAAGAGCATCTAGGTTGGCTCTACAGTCTAGTTATTGTGAATTGTGCTACTATAAACATTGATGTGGCTGACTCCCTGTAGTATGCTGTTTTTAGGTCTTTTAGATATAGTCCTAGAAGAGGAATAGCTAGGTCAAATGGTGATTACATTCCCAGTTTTCCAAGGAATCTCTATACTGCTTTCCAAATTGGCTGCACCAATTTCTAATCCCACCAGCAGTGTAATTCTGATCAAAATCCCAATGACATTCCTCACAGAAATAGAAAAAGCAATTATGAAATTCATCTGAAAATATAAGAGACCCAGAATAGCAAAAGCAATTCTAAGCAGGAAGAGTGAAACAGATGGTATCACTATACCAGATCTTAAACTATAATACTGAGCAATAGTAACAAAAACAGCATGGTACTGGCACCAAAACAGGCTGGTGGACCAATGTACAGGATAGAGGACACAGAGACTAACCCACAAAACTACAACTTCCTTATATTAGAAAAATGTGCTAAAATCATGCATTGGAGAAAAGATAGCATCCTCAACAAATGGTGTTGGTAAAACTGGAAATCCATATGCAACAAAATGAAATTGAATCCCTATCTCTCACCATGCACAAAAGTTAACTCAAAATGGATCAAGGGTCTAGGAATTAAACCAGGGATTCTGCATCTAATGGAAGAAAATGTAGGCTCTAATCTTCCTCATGTGGGGCTAGACCCCAACTTCCTTAATAAGATGCCTATAGCACAAGAGTTAAAACCAAGAATTAACAAATGTGATGAATTCAAACTAAAAAGTTTTTTTCTCTGCAAGAGAAATAATATGTGAGGTGAATAGGGAGCCTACATCCTGGGAACAAATTTTTACCCCTCACACATCAGATAGAGCTCTAATCTCTAGGGTATACAAAGAACTCAAAAAGCTAAACACACACACACACACACACACACACACACACACACACAAATAAGCCAATCAACAAATGGGCCAAGGACCTGAACAGACACTTCTCAGAAGAGGATATACAATCAATCAACAAATATATGAAAAAATGCTCACCATCTCTAGCAATCAGAGAAATGCAAATTAAAACTACCCTAAGATACTATCACACTCCAGTAAGAATGGCAGCCATGATGAAGACAAACAACAAGAAGTGCTGGTGAGGATGCGGGAAAAGGGTACCCTCATACACTGCTGGTTGGATATTGAGCATTTAAAAAATATATTTGCTCACCAATTGTATTTCTTGTTCTGTGAACTACCAGTTTCAGATCCTTTGCACATTTATTGACATCTTATGACCACTAGAAGAGAATATTAACTATATTGGGTTGTGTGTGTGTGTGTGTGTGTGTGTGTGTGTGTGTGTGTGTTAAGTTTTTTGATTTTTTTTTCATGGGGGCAAGTAGTGGGGATTCAACTCAGGGGCATTCAACCATTGAGCCACATCCCCAGGCCTGTGTTTTATTTTTATTTTATTTTATTTTCATTATTTTTGTTGTAGATGGACACAATTTACTTATTTTACTTGTTTATTATTTATTTATTTATTTTTATGTATTGCTGAAGGTCAAACCCATGGTCTTACACCTGCAAGGCTAGTTCTCTAACACTGAGCCCCATACCTGGCTCTGTTTTGCATTTTATTTAGACATAGAGTTGCTCAGTACCTCACCATTGTTGAAGCTGGATTTGAACTTTTGATCCTCAACCTCCTGTGCTGGTTTGTTTTGAATTCTTTATATATCCAGAAGACTAATGTTCTGAGGTGCAGGTGGTAAAGATTTTCTCCCATTTTGTAGGTTTGAGTTTTGTGCAGGGATAGGGATAGGGGTTCAATTTGATTCCGCCACATTCTGCCACATGCCATTTTTGTAGCACTATAGTATAATTTGAGATCGGATCTTGTGATGTCTGCTGTCTCCTTCACTTTTTTTCACTAAGGATTGTTTTGAATATTTTGTGCCTCTTGTTTTTCCAAGTGAATTTTATGACTGCTTTTTCTATTTCTTTGTGAAATATCATTGACATTTAAATAGGAGTTGCATTAAAATTATAGCATTTTTGTAGTATATCAATTTTGGTAACATTAATTCTGCCAATCCATGAACATTTGAAATATTCCATCTTCTACCGTCTTCCTCAATTTCTTTCTTTAGTGTTTGGTAATTTGCATAATAGAGGTCTTTCATTTGTTAGATTGTTTCCTGATTATTTTATTTTTTTAAATTTTTTTGAATCCATTGTGATTCATCAGCTGATGCATAATTTGGTTACAGGATCATAATTGATTTATGAGTGTTAATTCTATATCCTGGAACTATGCTGAATGTGGTTATGAGTTTTAAAAATTTTGTTTTGTAGTTTTGTCTCTTCTACATATAAAATATTGTTGTCAGCAAATAGGGATATTTTGAACTCTTCTTTTCATATTCATATCCCTTTAATCTCTTTTTCCAGACTGCCCTGGTTAGAATTTCAATATTCATATGTTGAATAGAAGTGGGAAAAGAGGGCACCCTTGTCTTTTTCTAGTTTTTAGAAAGAACGTTTCATTTTTTCCATTTGGAATTATATTAGTCTTGGGTTTTTTGGTATAGAGCTTTTAAAATGTTCAGTGACATTTGTATTATCCCTAGTTGTTTTACCATTTTGAACATGAATGAATGCTGTATTCTGTCAAATGCTCTTTCTTCAACTATTGAGATAATTATGTTTTTTTAAGTCTATTAATGAATTCTGTTTTGATTTCCATAGGTTGAACCAACCTTGTGTCCCTGAGATGAACCCCACTTGATCATGGTGCACTATGTTTTTAAAATGTTTTTATATGTAGTTTTTTTCAGTATTTCATTAAGAGTTGATGCACGTATGTTCATCAGGGATATTTGTCCAAAGTTCTATTTCTTTGATGTATCTCTGTCTGGTTTTGGTATCAGGGTTATTCTTCCTTCATAGACTGAGTTTGGAAGTGTTTCATCCTTTTCTATTTCATGGAATAATTTGAGGAGTATTGGTGTTAGTTCTTCTTTAAGGGTTTGGTAGGAATTGCCAGAGAATTTATCTAGTTGTGGAATTTTCTTTATTGGTAGGTCAAAATATTGACCTATGAAAAATAAGTTGCTTCAATAATGCTAGAAATCTCTGGGTTCGGTGGTACAAACCTATAATCCTAGCAGCTTTGGAGGCTGAGACAGGAGAATTGTGAGTTCAAAGCCAGCCTCAGCAATGGCTAGGTGCTAAGCAACACAGTGAGACCCTTTCTCTCAATAAAATACAAAGCAGGGATGGGATGTGGCTCAGTTGTTGAATATCCCCAAGTTCAATCCCCAGTACCAAAAAAACTACAAATGAGAAAAAGAATTATGAATATGTATAAATGTCCATGAATCATTCAGGTAACAATTAAATAGGAAAGGGAAAATATATTTGAAAAAATAAATAGATCTCAGTGCTTTTTTGGTGCCAGTGATTGAACCCATAACATCATAAAATTGAGGCACATTCTCTGTGAGTGGGCTACATTTAAAGCTGTTGTCTTCCACTTTTAGTACTTTTTTACATCAGTATAGGACATGAGGGCATATAGATTGCATGCTGAAGAAGTGTGGAGTCTATAAACATCTTCCACTTATGAGTAGGATTGAGAAAATTGACATCATATTGTATAACACAGTACTAAATGGACCATCCTGGTCTCCTGGGACCAGATAAACTCTTCTTTATGGAATTTAAAAGTCTTAATAAATCATACTTTGGACTGGCGTTGTGGCTCAGTAGTATAGTGCTCACTTAGCACATGATAACACTGGATTTGATCCTTAGCACCACATAAAAATAAATAAAATAAAGAAATTGTGTTCAACTACAACTAAAAAATACTTTTTAACAAAGTCATAGTTTATAAAAATGTCATCAAAAGGTCTTTTACATATACCTTGCCATGTGAAATAAGACTAGAATGTGAATAGAATGCATGAATTGAAATACTCCTCTTATTTTGAATGGTGAATATAAACTCAGTCTATATAATTTTAACAGTACAAGTCTTTTGTACTCCTCCTCCTCCACATCATCATCATCATCATCACCATCATTGTCAGCATCATCATCATTATTTATTTCACTGTTGGGATTTAAGCCAGAGCTCCTTCATTCTATGCAATACATTACCACTTAGCTCTTTCCTCTGCCCTACCAGGAGATTCTCTCAGAGTAAATGCCTTGTTTGTTGTTGTTGTATTGTTTTGTTTTGTTTTATAGTTCTAATGAAGTGGGAAAGAATTTCTTCTATATGGACAGACAATGTTTGTCTCATTCTGAAAGCATGAGTGAGTTCAAAGCCTATTTAAATATTTTATCATATCAGCTATTTCTACATAACAACTTGCTGCTACCTCCCTAGTGCTTCTTTCTATATTTCCCTATCACCATGTGGTATGGATAAGAGTATATAAACTCTGAAGGTTGTCATCTTTCAACACTTTTGTCCCTAGGGGAAGTAAAGTTTTGGTTGTACCACACATAAGATAGAAAAAGTAGCTGGAAGTAAGAGATGAGCATGTTTGCTGTATCCTACACTGGAATGTCTTTGTAAGCTTTCTGTCTCTGATCTGTTTACTGCTTTTCTCTAATTTCTGTAGATGTGTTTTTTCATACATTTGTTGACCATCTGTATTTCTTCTGTGAAGTGCCTATTGAATTTCTTTGCTCATTTATTAAATGGGTGGTGGTTGGTGATGGTGTTATTATTAGTTTTAAGCTGTTTTTGTTGTTGTTGTTATTATTATTATTATTTCTTTATCTATCCTGGAAGTTAATGTGTTTTCTGAGGTGCAGGTGGCAAAGATATTTTTTCCTATTGTGTTGGCTCTCTTTTCATGTTCTGGGTTTTTCTCTTTGCTGTGAAGAAGCTTCTTAGTTTGATGAAGCACCATTCATTGAAAGTTGATTTTACTTTTGTTGAGGGCCCTGCCCTTTCAGCATCTACTCTTGGGAGCTTGAGGGCATACAGAAATCCCTCCAAAGACAGTTGCAGATAATTGTTTCTGCTATATTATGCAGCAAAACTAGCTTTCATAGTGTCTATGTTCCAATTTACATATAGCAGTCATGATAGGCCACAGGGGATACAAAACATAATATTATGGGAGTCCTGCCACCAAGAGTCTAGCAACTGCCTTGTACCAACTGGGGAGTAATTTCTTGTCAAAGGAGCAGGTAAATGGTGCTTGCCAGTGTTCTGACAACACTCTGTTCCAAAACATAGTGTTGTATGTTAGGACATCTTTGCTGCACATTGAGAAAGATGAGCATTCCTCAATGTAGATCCAAGGTCAGGCCCACCAACAACTTATTGTGTTTTAGAGATTTTATTAATAAGTCAGTTCCTGGGCTGATATGTTGGAATTTTGGGCCTACGTATTCTTCTATCTGGTGCAGGGATTCTAGTCTAATACCTAAGTAATTGATCCACTTTGAGTTGAGTTTTTGTGCATGGTGGGAGGATTAGTGTTCAATTTAATTCTCCTACATATGGATTTCGAATTTTCTCAGCATCCTTTGTAGAAGAGGCTATCTTTGCACCAGTATATGATATTTATGCCTTTGTCTAGTATGAGGTAATTATATTTATGTGGGTTTGTCTCTGTCTTCTGTTTCAATGGTGGTCTTACCTGTTTTGTTGCCAATACCATACTGGTTTTGTCTTTATAGCTCTGTAGTGTAATTTGAAGTCTGATATTTTGATACCTCCTGCTTCATTTTTCTTACTAGGTATTGTTTTGGGTATTCTGCCTCTCTTGTTTATCTAAGTAAATTTTATTATTGCTTTTTCTGTTTCTGTGAAGAACATCTCTGGGCTCTGGAAGGGAGTTGCATTGAAATTTTATAGCACTTTTGGTAGTATGGTAATTTTGACACTATTAATTCTGCCTATCCAAGAACATGGGAAGTCTTTCCATATCCTAGGACCTTCCTCAATTTATTTCTTGAGTGTTCTGTAATTTTCATTGTAGAGGTCTTTTACCTTTTTTGTTTGATTGTTTCCCAAGTGTTTTTTATGCTATTTTGAATAGGATAATTTTCCTAATTTCTTGTTTAGCTCATCTTTTATTGGAGTATAAAAACAGGTACTTTTGTATCCTGCAATTTGATGAATTCATTTGTGTTCTAGAAGCTTTCTAGTGAGTATTTTTTGAGGGGATTTTCTTAATATAGAATCATGTTTTCTTCAAACAGTGCTCATTTTAGCCCTTCCTTTCCTATCCATATCCTTTTAATTACATTCCTTTGCCAAATTCTCTGGCAAGAGATTAAAGGACCTGATTTGTTCAGCTCTCTATTTATCATTCAGTCATGAATTTGGTCTTCTGGAGTTTTATTCATTTATGATCCAATAGATTGCAGAGTATTATCTCTACATTATGTATTTGCTAAGACTTGCATTGTGTATTAATAGAAGTAGTGAAAGTGGGCATCCCTGTCACATTGCAGTTTTTAGAAGAAATTCTGTCGTTGTTCTCCATTTATAATTATGTTGTCTTTCAGTGTGTCATGTATAGCTTTTACAATGTTGAGGTATGATTCCTTCATTCCTGTTTTTTCTAGTGTTTAAAGCATGAATGGATGGGGTATTATGTAAAAAATAGATGCTGCATCTATTTTGATAATCAAGTGTTCTCATATCTGTATCTATTTGTGTGATGAATTACATTTATTGATTTCCATTTGTTGAATCAGTGTTGCATTCCTGGGATGAAACCCACTTGGTCATGTGAACTATTTTTTAAAATCTATTTTTGTATAAGATTTAGCAGTATTTTATTGAGGATTTTTGCATCTATGTTCATAAAGGATATTAGTCAGAATTTTTCTTTGTCTGAACTTAGTATCAGTGTGAGATAGGCTTCATTTAATGAATTTGAAGAATTCCCTCTTTTTCAATTTCATTAAATAATTTGAGGAGGATTGGTATTGGTTCTTCTTTAAAGGTTTGGTAGAAATTGGCTGAGCATCCATCTGGTCCTAGGCTTTTCTTTGTTGATAGGGTCTTGATGACTTTTTTATTCTCATTATTTGAAATTGATATCTTTAAATTTTCTATATACTTCTGGTTAAATTTGGGTAGCTCACGTCTCCTGGAATTTACTGATGTCTTTTAGAATTTCTAGCTTATTGGGGTATAGATTTTGAAAAATAGCTTCTATTTATGCTCTGTTTGAGTGGTATCTGTGCTGATATTTCCATTTTCACCAGAGGTTTTGGTACTTTTCATTTTTCTCTGATAGCTTTGTTAATATTTATCAATTTTTTTCATTTAAAAAATTTTTGATTCATTTCTTTTTCAGTTTTTACATCTTGATTTTATCAATTTCATCCTTGATTTTTATTGTTTCCTTTATTTTGCTGATTTTAGTGTTTTCTCTAGATCCTTAAGATATAATATTAGATTATTTTACTTAATAACTTTCTATTCTTTTAATGTATGGGCTCAATGCTATAAAAATTTCTCTTAGAACTGCCTTCATAGTGTCCCAAAGGTTTTTATACATTATATCACTATTATCATTTAAATTTAATTTTTTTATTTAAAGTTTGATTTGTTCATCTATCTGTTCATTGTTCAATAGTGAATTAAGTCTCCTAGTGTTAGTTTTTTAAAAATTTTCATCTTGTTGATTTCTAGTTTTATTCCATTATGGTCTGACAGAGTTCAAGGTATTAGCTCTATATTTGGTATTTGTGAAATGTTGCTTTATCTACTAAAATATGGTCTATTTTGGAAAATATTCCCTGTGCAGCTAAGAAGAAAATGTATTCAGTCATTGATGAGTAAAATATTCTGTGCATTTCTGTTAAGTCTAAATTATTTATTGTAATTTTAGTTCTATATTTAATTTTTGTTGGTATGATCTTTCTAGTGATGAGAGACACATCTTAAAGTTCCCAATATTATTGTGTTGTGATCTGTTTGATTATTGATATTGAGAAGGAGCTCTTTGATTACTTAGATGCTTCATAGTTTGGAGCATATATATTTACCACTATTATTTCTTTCTGTTGTATTACTCTACTAAGCAGTATGAAAATGGAATTTTTTATCTGTTCTGATGAACTTTTTCTCAAAGTCCATTATGTCAGATGTGAAAATAGATACACCTTGTTTATAGCATCCATGTGAATGATATGTTTTTCCCATCCTTTCACAGTTAGTCTGTGTATATATTTTTCTAAGAGGTGACTCTCTTGGAGACAGGCTATTGTTGGGTTCTTTTTTTTCCAATTCAATCTGCCAGTGTATGTCTGTTGATGAGTTGAGTCCATTAACATTCAGTGTTATTATTGAGAGATGTTTTATGTTTCCTGTTATTTTGGTTCATTTCTAGTTATCAAGTTGAAATAGATTCTACTTTGATTAACTATTCTGTTAGTTTTAGTTTCTGTATGTTTTTTATTTGCATATTTTATTTTTTCTTAATAAAATATTTATTGGGTTTTATAATGCCAGCTTTCTAGTTGTGATTATTTTTTAACTTTTGTTTATTATGGAAGTTTTTATCTCATATTAAAATCTGATATAATTTAGTATTCTATGCAGAATCTGTTTTCTTTCAGAGCTTAGTATATATTATTTCAAGACCTCCTAGCTTTTAGGGTCTTTGAAAAATCAGCTGAGATCTGGATCAGTTTGCCTCTGAATATGACCAATCATTTTTCACTATCAGGTTTTAAAATTCTATTATAAGTAAAATTCTATACTTATTCTGTGTGTTAGGCATTTTCACACTATTGTGGCTAGGAGTGTTGTAATTCTATATATTTGGAGTTGTATATACCTCCTGTGTTTGATTTTTCATTTCTTTCTTAAGATTTTGGAAATGTTCAGTTATTTCATTGAAAATATTGTTCATTTTTTGTTTTGAAATTCAATACCTTCATCTATCACAGTGAATCTTAAATTTGGCCTTTTCTTATATATATATATATATATATATATATATATATATATATATATATATATATATATATATATATATAAATTCTGTTCATGGTCTGGTAACATCTTTTCTCCATGATAAACTTTATTTTCAAGATTATGCACTTCTTTATTACCTGAATATTTGTCCTATAAGTCATCTAGTCTACTGGTGATGCTTTGCATTGCATTTATAATTTGGTTTATTGATTTCTGAATTTTGAAAATTTCTGAATGATTTTTCTTTAGAACTTTTATTTCCTTATTGATATTTTACTTCTTGTGTCTTCTCTGTGATTTTACTTTTTACATTATCTTTTATCTCATAGATCAGTTGAAATATAAACTTTCAAAATTCCTTCTCTGATATTTTCTTCACTGTAGTTTTTGTGAAATCTGATTTTGAGTCATTCTGGTTTGTTTGCAATGCTTTGTTCCCTTTCTTGTTCATATTGTTTGTGTGTCTATTCATGTATCAAAATAGATCTCTAGCAACAGAACTTCTATTCTGGGCATTTCTAGTGATCCTGTAGATATCTTGTGGCTCACAGATTGGGGGGGAGCCAAATAATTGCAACCAGCTGTGCATAAAAAATATAGAACTAAATTGCATACTTAACTTTTATATTCACACAAAGTTAATTGGCACAATAAACAGAACTTTATCAATTTATATCAGTAACGACAGTACATAATCATGACTTATATCTTTCATAAAATAAAAGAGTAGGTGTTTTCTATAGCTTCAATTGTATTAATTGTTGCTTTAGCATTAGTGGTGGTGTGTGGAGTTTTATAAACCAAGAGTTCTGGGAGAAATTAAAAATAGAGTTCATTATGAAGAAAAAAGCAATGGTGATAGAAAAGGATTAGCAGTTTCAGGATGTGAGTAGGGCAGAAGCAAAGTGATATATGATGTATTGTTTATGAGGAAGAAGGAAAAACAAGTAAAAGAAATAAAGAGTAAAGTGAGAATAATGGAATTTGACTGTTTGTAAGAGAAAAGAAATAGAAACAAAAAGAAATAAAAGGTTTGAAACAGAACACAAACTCAATCCCAAACAGGCTAATTGAAAACTTTAACCCTTAACAACAGAGTAAGGAAAAATAACTATGTTTCAGGATAGTACAAATGAGAAAGAATGAACAAATATGTACAAGTGTATGAATGTCCTTCATGTATCCATCAGTACACATACTAAAACTAAAAAGTTAAAAAAAAAAACAGGATTGTTACTGAAAGTATGTGCTTGCTGTCTCTTCCAAAGTGTCTTTCCATCTCTCAGTTTCCATTCTCCATGGGATGGTATGGGGAGCTGTAAAATGTGCTGTCAGCTCCATGCCCAGGGTACAGGTCATGCTAGGTTCTACAATATGTTCTCAGGGGAGGCAGTGAGTTCCTGTCTTTGCCCCATGTGTTTCATTTCATGGGTAGTTACTGGGCATAAATAAATCAATGCACACATAGGACTTTACTTTTCTCCCCAGGGCTACATTCATGGGACAGGGAAGCCAGGCTTTACCAGTACTGTTTTTTCAGGGTACTGTTCTTTCTTACCTCCTTAGGTCTGCCCTCAAGCACCAAGGTCCATCACTTCTGCTCATTGAGATTTTGAAGCAACTGCCACTGGTCTTGGACACAGCTATGTCAAGGGAAGAGAGGAGGACAGCCCCTCTTTGGCCTATCTGACTACTATTATCCCCAGGAGAAATACTGTCCATTCCAGAAATTCTTCTGATTTGCTAGGCTCAGTTTATGTCTTGTGGATGGTGTCTGTCAGATTTATATATCAGACTGAGCCCCAACACATGGATCTAAATTCTCAGTCTGACTTGGTGCAGATGTTTAAATTTGTCTCCAGCTTCAACTCTCTGTACATTCCAGGCAGACCAGTGATGATTTTCATGCCACAGTTTAATGAGTAGAATAGCTTGACCTTCTGGTCCCACATTCTGCATTCCAAGACTGTCTGCAGCACTTTTCATATATATAAATTAGTTTTAGGTAGACACAGTATCTTTATTTTATTTTACATGGATTGAAACCAGTGCCTCATGCATGCTAGGCAAATACTCTACCACTGAGCCACAACCCTAGCCCCTTGTCTACATCACTTTTCAGTCTTTTCTTGTCTTAATGTACTAATTTCCCCCACTCACATCAGATCCTAAGCTCCAGCTCTGTTTCTCATCTTTTTCTGATATACCCCAAATTCCCCAGTTTTCAAGGTCTCTCTGTTCAATATTGAGTATTGAGTATCAGTGGCATGCTTTTATCTCCCATCTCACAGAGAAGCAGTTTTCTCACTCTCTGAGTCCCATATGGTGGAGCTGTGAGGAAATCCACTTCCTGCTAATTCACCATCATGTCTCCCCTTGTTTGACACTTATATATTTATGCTACTTTATTTGACAACGATAGGTTTTTTTTTTTCATTTTTGCAACTTTTATTAAGGATTATGATTATGGGACCAATGATTTACTTTTAAGTATCAAACTTTTATAATTCCTGTTGTTTCTTCCTTGCATTTGATAAGTACAAAGTGGGAGACATAGGTGTTGTTAATGCATTCATTACTTACCTGTCAGAAATACAATTAATATTAATTCTAAAAATTTCTCCGAGTCTTTGTCTGGAGGAACATTTTATAACAAAATGTCATAGTCGTAAAATTTTATATTTTATATTTCTGTTTTTGATTAATTATATATTTTACTGATTTATTTAATAGTGAAAGAAAGTCCTAAAGATGACTCATTAAGAAGGTATGAATTTATAGATTTTAAATAAAAAATGTCTATTAACTAAGTGGAGAGTGAAGGTAGAAAGATTTATTGAGTATTCTAGTGTGGGACAGACACCACATTCAGTTAACACTTGTTTCCTGAAGTTGTTTTATAAGCACTTTGAAAGTATCTGTGCTATTATAATCTCTTAATTACTAATAAAGAGCTGTCATTCATAGAGGTGGACTATTTGTTTCATATTTATTTAATTAATAAGTTTCAGGCCTGTGTTTAGGCTGTAGTAATACCTAGATGACAACTCCATTGTGTTGTTTCATTGTACAGGTTGATACCAAGTGGGACCTATACAGGAAAAATCAATTTTATAATTTATTTCAATGTGTCTGACAAATGTATTCTAAATAACATATATATTCACATTTTAACTTTCAAATTGCGTATCATCAATTTAGAAAGTCAAAGGCAGTTGTGTGTTAATTCTGATTTATATTTTACCTGATAATCCAGGTTATAGTCCAAGATTTTGTGCTGATATTGACAGTTCAAACTAGTAATCAGGTTTTTTTTTTAATATATCAAAAGCTTTTGTGGAAAATCTCACAGAGCTATGGCCTCATGTTTTCTAATAAACAAGAAGATCAGGCAGGTGCTGTAGAGAAATTATTTTACTGGAAGTTAAGAATAACACTTTTTAGACAATGTTGTATTACTTATATTAATCCTTAGAGGATATTCTTATTTCTCTACTTCCTGATTTTCCAGTTAGTTTCTCTTCAATTACTACCCCTAACAATTTTATGAAGACTTTTACTTTTATACATTTTTTCTTTTTTATGACTATAACCTTTTATTTAATTTCTATTTGTATTTTCTGTTTTGTTCTCTTTGTGTTTCTGTTTTGTCAATTGAATATTTTTTTTTCTTTTGACAGATGAAAAGTTTAGAAATTTCAGAATTTTAAGGAATTTTAGAAACCTTTTAGTCTTTCAGCATGTATTCTACATGCCAGCCAAATGATAGTTTTGAGGATGTACCTTAAACTTAAATATATTAAAGGGAGTTTTCTGGGTACAAACAATGACAACAATGAGATTTAAACTCCAGTTTCTTAATTCTGAGCTCAGTACATTTTCTGCTTATCATTTTTAAGGTGATTTTTTTAAAATAATAGATTGAAGATTGACTATAAGAACCCAACTAAAGAGGACAAGACTAGAATTTTTAAGTGAACACAGTGGTAGAGGATCAAAATTTAACTAGTGAAGAAAAGGGCTGTATAAGTATTCACCAAGAGTAACAACACTGTGTTGGGTAGGAATAAGCATTTTAAAAAAGAGACCAAAATTTTAGGGTTTATGATTAGTTTGATGAGAACAAAACAGGAATGAAGGATACAGAATATTAACAGCTCTCTATAATGGCATATTAACACAAAATTTAGAGGAAGTCTTCTTTTTTTTTAAGAGAGAGTGAGAGAGGAGGGAGGGAGAGAGAGAGAGAGAATTTTTTAATATTTATTTTTTAGTTCTCGGCAGACACAACATCTTTGTTGGTATGTGGTGCTGAGAATCAAACTCGCATGCCAGGTGAGCGCGCTACCACTTGAGCCACATCCCCAGCCCTAGAGGAAGTCTTAATAGCTTATATTTTGCCTGTTTTCATCTCTGCGATACAAGGATGGATTAGAGACTAGTGAAACAGACTGTGGAAATTGTTAGAATACGTGGATCTGTGGCACAAAACAGGTTTTCATTTACCTTTACTTTCTTTCCAAATTGCTAATGTCCTTAAAATGTACATGTAGTGCTGGGCAAAGGAGTGATTGACAGGGAAAGTTATTAAAAAGCTTCAGTTGAGTATTTGGGAAGGTATTCAGACAGGCCAATCAATGATTGAGACTCCAGTTAGTTTAACCTGTGTCAGGAATCTGAATATTCAAGAGATGTAGATTTCACGTTTAGAGACTGCCACTGAGTTTTGCAGATGAGTGACTGGGAAATGGATTCCCAGAGGAAGGAGGATATTTACATAATAGCTAGGGAAACAGAGGTACAAATACCAAGATTCTGCTTTTCTGGATGTCTTTCCCCCTGAGTGTCTGAGTTCCTGGAAAGGTTTTAAAGGGCTTGCTAGTTTATGAGGACCTGAATAAAGTGAGACCTATACAGGAAAAATCAATTTTATAATTTATTTCAATGTTTCTGACAAAGGTATTCTAAATAACATATATATTCACTTTTTAACTTTCAATAATTTTTAAAGTTCCAGAGAACTCTGTGCATTATTTGTGGGTAGAGGAAATAAATAGTGTAATATTATTGGTGATTTCCATTCTGTAAAACAACATTGCTTAGTATTTGACTCCTGGATATCCATGAGAGAGAACTGTGCCTCTTGTTATCTTGTCTTGTGTTACCAGAGGTTTGTTTCAGTTCAGGTGAAAAAAAATATCAGCCATTACTTGCGTTTTAAATTCAGCCTTCAAGACAGGCAATTTGCAAGAACAAATTATTATCTGTTTCTGCTCATGTATTGACTATTGCTCTGAATTGGAACTAAGAGTGCCTTAATATCTATATTGAATATTTTATAGATTCACAGCAGTAGAGTCACAAAGAGGTGAATACAGCTATTTTTTAAATTGGAGGTTATATTTTAATTATATCAATCAAGAAATACCATTTAATAAGTTATACCTTAAATTAAACAGAGTGTATTTTAAAAAGAAAACTATTCACCATTTTTGTTACAAATTTTTGCTTTAAAGATCTATCAAAAAATCACACTCAGATGATTCCTTGTTTTCAATGGTTGGGGGCAGCTATGAAGCTCATATTAAGGTAAAGTGATCTTTTGTAAAAAAAAAAAACCTCATGTACTTGCTCTGAATTTTGTGTTTTAAGATGTTACTGCTGAAAATTAAGCTATATTTTTTCTTATATTTTATATGAATATTTGCTAAGAATCCATTTCAAAGAATTATGTTGATTTTTTTAAAAAAATGCTTTTTGTATCACTATTCTCTCAAGTACTTGAGGATTATGGGGGCTGGAAGTAACAATGGGCTGTAAAATACATAGTGAAAGACAAATTGCATTAGAAACAGCTTTCTAACTGTAGAGGAAATATAATATTTATTCAAGAATTTTTTGTATCAGTTTTCATTACTGTGGTTTTTAAATTATTCTTACATGACTTACAATACTCATGCCTAAATTAATTTTTATAGAATTTGGAATTTCCCTGGTGCCTTTAGTTTGGAATAAGTATGCATCAAAATGCTTATTCTGTTGTATCCTATAGTAGTGGAGAATAATAATTATTTTGTCATCTTTGGTTCTTATTATCCCTTAATTTTTTTTCTTCCTAGAACATCCCAGAAAAAGGAGGAGAATTTATTGAAGCTTCCAGACAATCCATGAAGGATGGTAAGCAATGTGAAGACTGCCTGAAATTGTGCTGCTTATTGACTTTAAATTACAGAATTTTTATATACTCTTTATTTTGTTTTTATTGTCAGAAGTAAAATATGACACTGGGAACCAAAAGAGTGGAAATTTACCTGACAACAGTAAACCTTCGAGTTGAAAGAAGGAAATACTTGAAACCACACTTGTGCAGGCAATCAGAATAAAGAATGATTGTCCTTCAATTCCATTACCTGAATCAAAGGTAATGTGTTAAAAAAAAATCTTTCCATTTTTTTAACATACCATCTTCCAGGAAGAGAAACATGCTAGAAAGAAATATGGCTACAAGGTTATTGTAGAAAACAAGGAGAGCAACAGGTGAGGTATATGTACAGAATTAACATTGCCAGAAAGTGGTGGGAATAAACAGTTCTTCAGTGTGCCCTTATAGAAGGAAAGAAACAGAAAAGAAGGAAAAAGAACAGCTTTATGAATATGAAGCTGAGAAAAGTGGATGCATACAAAGAATTCATTTATGAAGGGAAAGTCAAGTGTCCAGATTGAATAAGAGAGACAAGATGGCTGATACTTAAAATAAGAAATATTGACATTAAAAAGAGCAGCAACTCAATATTAGGCCAAACATAGGAATGTTAGGGGAAGTACATGCTGGAAAATAGAATAATGTGTTATATTTGTCTATTATTTTCTCTTGACATCCTTGAATGACTAGGAGGCAGGATTTGGGATTACAATCACAATCATTTGTTATTATAATGAATAGAAAAATAAACAAATAAATGTGGCATATTTTAGATGCTTAAGAAATCATTCTTTTCTTTGCTTCTGTTCCTATTAAAGCTTCAAGTGATTTATATTTAGTAACAATTAATATAGACTTAATATGTTGATGGTCAGTGCTCGTTGGATTATATCAAAATGGACTCTATTGTCACATATAACTAAAAAGTAATCAATAAAATAAATATATATGCATATATAAATTGTACTCCTATTAAAAAATACAAATCCAAACAAATGAGTAATAGTGGTAGTGAACATGATAAATGAAAAATAAATGAACTTGTAAAAATTAAAAAAAGATGATCAGGTTTTAAAAATTGATACACATTAATTATACAGAATTTTTACAGTGGCATATTTTTACATACATATCGATCAAATGTACTCCCCTAATGCTATCTTTAACATTCCTTCCTCCATACTCCCAATTTTATGTATGCTAATGGATAAAATTTATTATTCATCTATTTTTATGTTGAACATTTCCACCTCTAGTTTTCCATGTGAGAGAAATAAATGATACTTGTTTCCTAAGACTGGCTTATATTGTTTAACATTATGTTTCCCTGTTTTATACATTTTCCTAAAGTTAACTTAGTTTTGTTGTTCTCTATGCATAGAAATCTTCTTTGTGTACATATACCAAATTTTCTTTATCCATTCTTTTATTAACTAGCATCTAGCCTGATTCTATAACTTGCCTATTATTAATAGTGTCATGGCAAATATGGGCATATGTATATCTCTAAAATAAGCTGACTTTAATATTTCTGGTAAGTACTGAGTAGTATACTTGAATAATAAAGTAGTTCTATGTTTAGTTTTTGAGTAGCCTTCATATGAATTTCCATAGGGATATAGTAATTTATGTTCCTGCCATTCACATATAGGATTATTTTTCTCCTCATCTTCCCAGTATTATTTGCCTTCTTAATGATTGCTTTTTTGAATAGTGGAAATGGGAGCTTGATATTGTTTGATTTGCATATTCCCGATTGATAAAGGTATTATGGGTTTTTTTTCCCCTGAAGTGTTGGCCATTTGTATCTCTTATTTTGAGAACTAGCTGTGCATTTGCTCTTTAATGAAAAGGTTTTTGTTTTTCTGGTGTTAAGATATTTTCATTAATATTTTTAGGATATTAATCCTCTGTCAGAAGAGAGCTGGCAAAGCTTTTCTCCATTTCTGGAGGCTACCACTTCTTACTGTTTTGTGTTTCACTTACTATGCAGGAATTTTTCAGTTTGATGCACCCTCTCTTATCCATTGTTGCTCTTATTTTCTGAGCTGTAGGGGGCTCTATTCAGGAAGTTATTGCCTACATACTGAAGTGTTTTCCATATATTTTTTTCTAGCATTTGTAAACCTTCTAGTCTGGTACATATGTCTTTAGTTCTTTCTGAATAAACTCTTGTATAGTGTTAGAAAATAGGCATCTAGGTTTCTTCTTTTACATATGGTTATCTAGTTTTTCCAACACTATTTCTAAAATGTCATATTTTCTCCAAAATATGTTTTTGGTGTCTTTGCCTAGTATCACATGACTGTACCTGTGTGGGTTTGCTGTCTGACTTCTCTTCTATCCATTGGCCTATGGGTCTTTCTTTACACCAGGACCATGGTTTTTATTACTATGGCTCTGTTTTATATTTTGAAATTGGGCATTGTAGTTTATCCATTGTTTATCTTATGATCAGTATCACTTTGTCTAAGTATTTTGTTTGTTTGTTTGTTTTTCTTACATACAAATTTAGAAGTAGTTTCACAATATTAATTCTGCTTATCTATGAACATAGCAGATCTTTTTACTTCCTATTGTTTTCTTATTTTCCTTTTAATCAATGTGTAATTTTACTTGAAGAGGTCATTCACTTTCTTGTTTAGGGTTATTCCTAGCTATTTTTAAAGTTATTTGAATGAGCTATTACTCTTGCTTTATTCTCTCTAGGTTTGCTATGGTATATAGACAGTTTATTTTTATATGTTTATTTTGTATCCTGTTACTCTGATGAATTCATTCATCAAAGTAGAATTTTCATAATATATTATTTGTGGTTTCTAAGAATAGGACTACATCATTTGCATATAGAAATAATTTAACATTTTAACTTTCCTATTTGAATCCTTTTTCTTTCTTTCTTTTTTTCTAAATTTTAAGTACTGTAATTAGTGAGATTGGTGGCAATGAACATCCTTGTGTGTTTCTTGATTCTAGAGAAAATGTTCTTCTTCATTTTACTATTGGCTTTGGATTTGATATACTTGGACTTTATTATCTTTTAATAAAATTCTCCTATTTCTAATCTCTCAGGGCTTTGTCATGAGGGCCATTGAATTTGTCAAAGGATTTTCCTGCAGCTTCTTAAAAGATCATGTAATTTTGCTCTTGATTCTATATGTGGCGTATTAGTTTTATTGATTTTCATGTATTGAATCATCCTGGAGCAAAATCAGTTTTTATCAATTTTTTTTATGTGACTAGAGTCTCAAACCAGGAGCATGGTACGAAGGAGCCACATCCCCAGCACCTTTTATTGTTCACTTTGATAACAGATCTCACTAAGTTTCCCAGGCTGGCTTTGAAATTACAGTGTTCCTCAAACAACCTGATGCTTTTCTGAGAGTATACACTGATACCACTATGCCTGATATGTATGTTATTTTGTAATGTGTTGTTGAATGTGGTTTGCAAAGATTTTATGAGAATTTTTATACTATGTTTCTCAAGTCTATTGATATCTAGTTTTTTCCTTGTTCTGTCCAATATTCACTTTTCCAGTCAGGGTAATACTTAGAAGAATTGCTTTGGAAGCATCTTTCCTTTGCTCTTAAATGTAATGGGGGATTAATATCAGTTCTTCTTTAAATATCTGATAAAATTTAGCCATGTATTCACCTCTGAACTTCTGGTCCATAAGGCTTTTTATTATTGCTTCAACCTTCTTGCTTATTATTGAGCTATGTTTTTCTCTATCTATTTGATTCAACATTTTATGACATATTTCATTAATATCACTTAGGTTTATTTATCTTTCAATTTTATTCTTTAAAATAGTCTAAACTTTTTCCATTCATTGAAATATAAATTTTCTAATAGTCTCTAGAGAACTTCTGGATTTCAGTGATATCTGTTTTAATATTTCACTTTTTGTTTCTAGCTTTATTCATCTGTATCTTCCAAGGCCAAATTACCATTTTAACAACGAACTAGGGGCTGGGGATGTGGCTCAAGTGATAGCGCGCTCGCCTGGCATGTTTGCGGCCCGGGTTCGATTCTCAGCACCACATACAAAAAAAAATGTTGTGTCCGCCAAAAACTAAAAAATAAATATTAAAATTCTCTCTCTCTCTCTCTCTCTCTCTCTCTCTCTCTCTCTCTCTCTCCTCTCTCTCTCTTAAAAAAACAATGAACTATTTGTTTCATTATTACTATGTCTTTTAAAAAAATTATCTATTTTATAATTTTGGCTCTGACTTTAATTAATTCTTTTCTTGTATTGGTTTTAGAACTCATTTACTGAAGTTTTTCTTAGATCTTGGAATGCATCATGAGGTTTTTAAATTGAAATATCTTAGATTTTTAAATGGAGGTAGCCCTTAGTATAAACTGCCCTCATACAACTGCTTTTGGTGGATTAGTGGAGGGATATCAGAAGGGATAGAAAATGTACTGGGCAGTAAGATTTGTCTAAATATGTTATATGCATTTCTGTATACGTTATAATGAACCCCACTATCTCATATATATATAAAATGTCTCAATAAAAGAAAAAAAAAAAACAAACAACAAAAAAGATCTGCTTTTACTTTAACCCATAAATGTATAGATGTGGTGTTTTTATTCTCATGTGGTTCTCAGGTTTATTTAAAACTTACCTCCCCTAATTTTATTAGTGACCCAACTGTATTATTCATTGTTCAAGTGTCCATGCAATTTCTATGGTTTTACTCACTGTTTGCTTCTTTTTATTAATTAGATCATCATTTCACATATAATATTGAAGTTCATTTTTAAATAATCATACAAGCATGGTATACAATTTTCCAATTCAACTCCACTGTTCGTTCTTGTATTTATTTGTAGTTGTTTTAATTAGTGCATCATTGATATAAAGGTCAATTTCAGTGTGATATATTCTTAAGTGTACAAAGGAAAATTTTTAAAGATTCATTTCACCACACTTCTTCTAGCAGTCCCTCCATACCTCCTAATCTCCTCCTCGACTCCACTGACCTCTCTTCTGTTTTTAGGGAACCCACCATTTTCCCTTTATTTTTATCTACCTTCTTAATAGAAGGGAAAATATTCAGCCTTTGACTTTTTGAGTCTGAGCAGGATATTTACTTTCGCTTAGTGAGACATTTTCCAGTTTCATTCATTTACTAACCAATGCCATTATTTCTTTCAATTGATGGCTTACTGAGTAGAGCTTCATTTTATATATATATATATCACATTTTCTTTATACATTAGTCTGTTGATTGGCAACTAGGCTTCATTTGATAGCCTTTCTATTTTGAATTGTGCTGCCATAAACTCTGATGTGGCTACATCCCTAAAATATGCTGATTTTAAATCTTTTGAATCTATACCAAGCAATGGAAGAGTTGGGTGTACCTTTCTTCTGCATCCTCATCAACATTTACTATTATTTGTGTTTTTGATAATTGTCATTCTGAAGAGAGTGAGATAAAATCTCAATGTAGTTTTTATTTGTATTTCCAAACTGCTGGAGATGTTGAACTTTTTAAAATATATTTATTGTTCAATTGTAATTCTTGTTAGAAAGATACCTTTAGTGTTTTTCAATTTATTCTGTGAGTTATTAATTGTTTGTGATAAGTTTTTTGAGTTTTTTACATATTTTGAATATTAACCCACATTTGTGGATCAGGTGGCAAAGATCTCCGTTTCTGCAGCCTCTGTCTTCATGCTCTTATTTGTTTCCTTTAGTATTCAGAAGTTTTTAATTTTATGCCATCCTACTTATTGATTCTTGGTTTTATGTCTTATGCTTTAGGAGTTTTATTAGGACAATTGATGATTGTGATAATATGTTGAAAAGTTCAGCTTACAATTTTATCTAGCAGCTGTAGAGTTTCTTGGGTAATTCCTAAATCTTTGGTCCACTCTTGAGTTGATTTTCCTCTTCATGAGTTTGGGTATTTTTATCCCAGACCCACTTGTTAAAAAGGCTGCATGTGTTGTTTTCTAATAGCAATCCATTGTGATGTGATAAGGGATAAATGGAATTATTTTGTTTTGTATTTACTAAGACATGCATTGTATCCTAATATATGATCTATTATAAAGAAAGTTTTTTATTGCTAACAAATTATGAGTTCTGTTCTTGTCAGATGAAATAGTGCGTAGACAAATATTACATTGTCATGATAAAAAGTAAATGTGATATATAGAAAAGTTATTGAAAGTTTCCTTTCAATATGTAGGAAATATATAGGAAAGTTTGTCCACCTAACCAGTCACTGGTGATTAGTATTAATGTCACCCACACTTCTGTTTTTATTGGGTCCTTCTGTCCCTTTAGGATGAATAGTGATTATTTTATAAAATTGGTTGCACTACCACTCATGTATAAATATTTACAGCCATTTTTCTTGTTGTTGGATTTTTCCCTTTAGCTGTAGGTTGTGACCTTCTTTGCTAACTTTGAGTAATTGTTGTTTAAAGTCACCTTTATCAAATCTGCAAATAGCTACTACTTTTTTTGGCTTCCATTTACATGGAATATCTCTCTATTCTTTCAGTTTTATTCTGTGAACATCGTTGCATGTCAGGCTGTGTTTCTTGTAGACAACATACATTTGGGTCTTGTTTGTTAATTGATTATTTTAATCTATGTCTTTTGAGTTGATAATTAACTCGATGTGAATCCAATGTTAATGAAGTGTGTTTCTTTATAATATAGGGTTCACTCTTTGTTCCTATTTGCTTATCCACTCTTCTAGTTACATTTATTCTTTTATATTCTCCCATGATTTATTTTAATCTTCTTCTTGTGTATATAGAATTCCATAGTGAATCTTCTACACTGGCATGTTAGTTGTCATAGTTTATTTTAGTTTATTCTTGTCTTGAAAGGTGTTTATTTCTGAAGAATAACTTTGATGTAGATAACAATGTAGGCTGGCAGTACTGAAGTAAGACAGATAAGACTGGACACCAGAAGAATTAGCAAAATGCAGGTTTATTGTCTGCAGCTTGTCCAGAGGGGGCTTTCACCTGAAACAAATTCTCTCTATGAATGCTGAGTCTAGACATTTGTTGAGCTTTATACCTGGTGGTGTGGAAATGGGAGCCTGGAAGTATCCATTTTGCAGGGGTCTACATGAAAGTTTTTTTTTTTCTGTGAGTTCTCAGAAGTTACCTATTGTCTCATTTCTTAGAACTGTCAGGGATTTTACAGATTATACCACAAAAGCAGAGTACATTCATTAAGTCCAGGGATAAATTCAGTTTTTTCAAGACAGAGCAGATCAACAGAAAATAGGGTGTATAACAACATTTGAGTCATTTTATAGAGATCTTAGCTAATACATTGTAAACAAGAACAATTGTGGTGAGGGTCTCTGGGGAAGCTTAATGAAGATGGGTTTGTGGAGGAGGCTGTGCCATTGTAATATTTCTATTTTAATTCTTGAAATATATTATTACATGTCCTGCTGGCCCTTAGAGTTATCCAGATGCATTGCCATTTACCAATAACTTGGTGCTTCTCTCTTGAATTTGTAAAAATCTTTCTTTGTTCTGAATTTTGGCATTTTAACCAAAATATAATGTAGACAGTTTCTTTTTGGCCATGTCTATTTGGCCTTCTAAATGCTTTCTGATGTTCTTATTTCCACAATTAAATATTTTTTTTCTGGTACAAGTTCATTGAATATGTTTCTATGCCATTAGTCTGTCTATACATTCCTTCCTTCAAGACCTTAATCTCATTTGGTCTTTTAAAGTTGCTCTAGAATACTTGGATATTCTTTTTTTTCCCTCAGACACAATACATAATATTTATTTATTTATTTTTATTATTACATTTCATTAGATACATATGACATTACAATGATCTTGGTAATTCAAATGTTTGAAACAATTGGGGTATAATTTCTCATTTTTCTGATTGTAGAGATTGCAGAATCATACTGGCCATAGAGTCACCTATATACATACAGCAATCATAATGTCTATTCTATTCTGCTGCCTTTTGTATCCCCCCTTTCCCTCCCCTACCCTCCCATCATTTCTCTCTATCCAATCAAATGTTACACACTTTTTTTCTCTTTTTAAAGTCTCTCATTTTTATTACATTAGGAAAGTTCTACATCATCCACCTTGTCTTCAAGACTTAACATTCTTCCATCTACCTGATGTAGTACATTTTCAGTACTTCTCATTTTGACTTTTATTTGATTTAATAAACTTGTTATTTCCAAATTTTCTGACCTTATTTTCCCACAAACTCTTATTTCATTGTGAGGATATTCTTTCAAAACTTGGATTTCCTTCATTAATTCTTGTTTTAGTCCTTTAATTTCTGAAATTTTTTTCATAATAAATTGTTTGAATTCTTTGCTGTCCTACACATCAATCTATGTGTAGTAAGTTATTAGGGATTTAAACACTTTGGGCAATGTGTTAGTGCCTTGCACTCTCATTTTCTTGTTTTAATATACAGAGGTTTGTGCAGATATTCAAATAGATTTCTATTCTCTTAGATGTGGGCCATTTTCTTCAGCAGATTTCCCTTCAGATATTCGCCAAACTGAGTGTATGTTCTATTTTCAAAGCCCCAACTCATTGACAAACGTGCTGGGACCACTAATCCAAAGTAATTTAAGAGAAAAGAATAGCCACCAGTAATATCTAAAAGTTAGAAGCTAAGCACATGTTGACTTAAGACCAAAGCAAAAACTTTTAAAAATGATCTCTACAACTCAGGTAACCAATGAAGAAGTGGTAAGAATAAACAATATCCAACATTCAGTTGTGAGTGATTCTAAAATTAATACTAAAATACACAGAAAAAAGAAGAAGAAAAAATGAAAAAAGAAAATTAATGAAAATACAAATGAAAAATAAGAAAACAAGTACAAAGAAAATTAAATAAAAGATCATGTATGTTAGAAAGTGAAAAACAAATGATAAAAAAATGTCATTTAAAGATTCAGTGACAAGAAAAATATGATTTCCTCATCTGATGTAATTCAAATATAGACAGTTTCTTCCCCAACTTCTACTTTTAAGATTAACCATTTTGGGGGTGTTTCTGAGGAGCAACTATAGTTCTACTTGTTTCTTCTCAATTCTAGCCTCAACAAGTCAGTACTGGTTGTAAAGTCTTGAATGTTGAAAAGTTTTTTTGTGCCTACCAGGAAGTACTGTAGAATCATTTTATATGAAGAGGTAAATCAATCACAGTATAGGTTTTTTATGTACCTGAGTATAGGGCTCTGGTTAGAGTAGGAGCTATCAACAAAACTCTAAGACATGGAGCCTGTGGGTCAGTCTGTGCTGAAAATTCCAAATTCACACTTCTTTCAGTGAGCTCAAGGTCATGCAAGACTTCAAGTCTCCGTGGTTGGTTTCACTTCTTCTAAGCATGGTAGAGATGGACTACATAAAGGTCTGTGCTTGGTTGGGGGAGATGCAGGAAACAAGCTTTTCAAAAGACCTTTCAAAGCATTCCAAAAATGTTCTGCCCCATAAAATCACATGCAACTCATCTTCTTTTCTTTTACTAATCTCAAAACACCAGTTTTGAAAGGGAGATGTCCCCACTGCCCTCCATTCTATAATGCAGCCAACCAGCACACCATACTTCCTGCTGATCAGAATTTTCAACATATCTCTGTTAATCTGGACCAAAAGAGTGGGTATCCACAATTCCAGTAAATAGAGGCAGTCCTTGGGTCTTGGAGATAAAACATACAGGATACCCTAATATCTCAAAGACACAGTTCCAGCAATAGAACTGTGGAACTGTGACCTTTCTAAAGGGGGAACCCCCTTGGTGAATCACCAAGGAAATGACTATAATTGCTTCAGTTGAAGAAGTGGGGGTTCTTCCTTCACATGCCTCTAAGCACAGTGAGATAGCCAGACTCAGGAGATCGGCTCTCCTCTCTGTCGATGGTAGCAGCAAATTGTTTTTGTTTTTTTTGTTTTTTTTACCAGAACCAATTCTGACTGTCTTCTCTTACATAATTCTTACAGGCACATTTAATTGAAACTCACCTCAGTTTCTATCCCTTGGATGACCATGTAACCATGACTACAGCTTTCCAGAGCTCCTTAGAGATCTGTGTCTCAGCTTCTTTTGCTGATAGAGCCTGACTTGTGTTGTTGATGACTCTTGACCTGCCAAATTCATGTCCTTGTTGGGTCCTGGAAATATAAGAACATAAAGGCCAGGGTTTCTGATCAACCATCAAGAAAGTCTAGAAAAAGGACCCCCAGTAAAGAAGTTTCTTCAGTAAGCACTCTGATTCTGCTGAGAGGAATCTGCAGTGCACCTGTCCTCCATTGACATCTCAGGCAGAATCCAACTTGATGAAACTCATTACTGGAAGTTAAAATACATTTTTTTAAGATTATAGAGGGTGTGAGCCTACCAGAGAAGAGCTTCCACCTAGCCAGTTTTTCCCTGAAAACTGCTGCAGTTAAATTATTTTATTAACTATTTTATTACTCTAAAAACATATTTTTTGGTCTAATCTGTTCATTGGCTCTCTGTAATTGCACTCCACTGCATGCCCTTACTCAGGTTTGCCAAACATACACTAGTTGATTTGACTCAAATTCAGGGTGCAGTCAGTAACCACTGTACGCATCTACATACATGTTTTTTTTTTTTTTTACCATAGTATAATATTTTGTAATTTTTTCTTGTGTAGAAACTGTATTGGAAAAGAAAGAAAACTTTTTTAAAAACCAGTTTATCATTTTATTAAACTAGTTTTCCTATCATTAAAGTTTCACCAAAAGAAATTTAGATTTCTGTAAGCCCTTGCTTCCCTGAATAAAACAGTGGAAACAAGGCTTCTTTTCTACTTGATGTGACATAATTCATTCTCAACAGGAAAAGCTTATAATTAGAATCTTTTAAATGTTTAATGATGTGTAGCAAATGTGTATATACATATATATGTGTGTGTATACAACTTAAACTTTATACATGTTATGTAGTATATATGTTATATATGGTAGAAGGTCCTCTTATTTTTAGTAGTAATTTATGAGTAGTGCTCGGTGTAATGAAGTTACTTCCTGATAGAAATATGCACATCAGTTAGTGTACTATTGGTAGTTCTCTCTCTCTCTCTCTCTCTCTCTCTCTCTCTCTCTCTCTCTCTCTCTCTCTCCCCCTCCCTCCCCCTCTCTTCTTTTAGCTGTCAATGGACCTTTGTTTTATTCATTTATATGCAGTGCTGAGACTTGAACCCAGTTCCTCACACATGCATGGCAAGCACTCTGCCACTGATCCACAACCCTAGCCCTCGTGTTGATAGTTCTCTATTGTCCTTCTATCCTGGTTTTATAGAGTTAGTAGACAAATCAATATAATATTTGGCTGATTTGCAGAGTATATATAACACTGTGATATAAAATATTTCAATTTTTAATGTGGTACTTCTCTAGTTTTTAAATCTAATTTATTTCAAATCTGGAAAATTAGGTGTCTCCTTAGAATACTGATTAGGCAATCTTCATATAATTCATTGGTGATATAATTTTACCAGACGACTCTCTCTCAGATTCTTCCTCAGAATAGTGTTGGTCATTTATTTGGTGATGCACATCAAAGAGAAAAAGATGGTATAAATGGACATACAGAAGGTAAGAACCACTCATTATAAAATCATTGGATATAATGCATGTTTAAAACATGAGCACTAGTGTGATTTAATAGTGGAAGAAATGAAAATAATAAATAGTATGGGAGTTGAAATAGTGTATCTTATCAAGTTGCAACCACAGGGTAAGTTGGAGTTGTCCTAGAGGAGCTGAGTTATTAGGTCCATTTCCAGACCTGCTTAAATTAGAGGAAAGTTGGGATATAAGAAAAGGGGAGAGAAGAATTCAGAAATGAAGAATGAGAAAAGACTATAGACAACAACAACCAAAAAGAAAAAGAAAAAGAAAAAATTAGCAGATGCCCATTGATGATGGCCTGATAAAACATTCCTTGGAAAGATTGTGACTTCTAATACATCTACAAATTAGAGTACAAATTGGGAGAATTTTAAAAATGATAAATTCAAATATTACATGGTAAACCCAAAGAACTTAAACAGTTGGTGTGTTTTATTCTACATGTCATTTGAAACCTTGTGAAAAAGTACAGAGCTCTTATTCCAGAGATCCAGCTTTGTCCTTTATTACTTAATGAAACTTCATTCTACACTGGTCCCAGGAAATGATATATCCTCTATTTTTCATGGAACATTTTTTCCATTCTGGCCTGCTTTCTTCTATTTGGCACTCCTGCCATCTTCTTATTCATTTCTGCTCAGGCATATGCTCTCCATACTCATCCTATCTTCAGCATTAGGAGCCATCTAGCTAAAATGCAAATGTGACTATGAACCTCTTTAGAAGATAAAAGGCCAGCTTTTAAAATTACCCAGAAATCTTTCATGAGTCAAGCCTAACACTTTATCCTTTCCCTTAATTTTACTGTCATCTGGATGGCTCCTCACCAATCCCTATATTTTTAGACAAATACTGACCCATTTAATGCTTCAGTCTGTGTGTAGCTACAGCCTTTTAAGCTTTTCCCATTTTCTGCCTCTGATTGGTAACCTCATTCCTTTAGTCTCTGCTGAATTGCAGCTCTAGGAAAGCCACTATTCCTGGCACCTTTTTACTCTATTCTCATAGGGAACATATTAATTCTTGGTTCAAATAAACTGTTGATGCTAAGGTGATGTAAAAGAGGTCTTCTCAAGTTCAGAAGCAAAAGGGCTAGACAGGGGAAGGAGTAATTTACAAGTCAACTGGTAGATATCCAGTTGAACAGTGGCTGAAATGCTTAGATACCTCAAAGGGGTAAAAACAGTTTATGACAAGGAGATTGGTAATCATGCAGGACTGAACAGACTAAGTCTTACAGAAAAACACATTTTTTAGAGTAATATAGAAAAACATTGCATGTGCATGATATTCATTGATAACAGTAGAAAGAGTCTAAGTCACTGTGGAAATGACTACTTATGAATAGTTGCTTTTAAAAGTTAATGTTATGGGGAAGAGAATAGCAAATTATGTGTATCCCCACATTTCTATAGTGTTTTTAAAATTTAATTCTGGCAAATTTTCATTTATCTTGAATGGATATACCTTTGAGATATTCTTGTTTTCTTAAACCTGGTGATACATAGTGTCTCCTCAGGTAGACTGTTGAAGTTTTATACCACTAAAAACATTCCCTGAAAAAAAATTCTTTGCTGGGTACAGTGGATCACCTCTAAACACAGCTATTGGGAGATTGAGACAAGAGCATGGCAAGTCTCAGGCCAGAACAAACACTTTAGAGAGACCCAGTTTCCAAAAATAAACAAATATAAAACTCTGGCAGAGCTCTTGCCAATGTTGCAATATTCTAGGGTTAAATCACTGAGTACACACAAGTATACCCCACAAATAAACAGTTAAAGAGGTAATATCACCTAAAATTCAAGCTTATTATTACTTTTTATTTTTGGCAGACTATCATTCTCTCTAAATGTTCTAAGTAGTTTACGTAAATCTACATACATTTTTCAGCTGAACCACTTTGGTTCTCATCATCTGAAGAAGAGGAGGAAGGTCTTGATGACACCAAAAGTAAGCAGCCACAGGTGTGTTCACTCATATATATTTTTTAAAACTTCTGATTTCTTACTGTATTCCTTATTTTAAGAAAGTAAATATGGGCAAATTTGATTACCTTTCATAACAGTGGTTTGAAATCTAAAGGTGATAATTTAATATTCAAACCTAATAGAATTTAACTGGTTATGAATCTGAAAATAGCATTAAAATTTAGGATAATATATAGATAAATATTATCCTTGTGATTCGGGCAGAAGTTTTTCTGAATATTATTTGGGTTTCCATTTTTTTAATCCCTGAAAATGACGAAGAAGTTAAAATTAGTGGTTTTGCAAATAACCATTTAATTAATGAACATATATAGTTGTGATGGTCATTGAGTACATTTATGGTAAAGGATGGTCCTTCCCAGTGGCTCAGTTTTAGTTACATATAAACATGGAAAATCACACCCATCTCAGGTGCTCTGTGGGTATCATAGGCAGAGTGAGTGAAAAGACACACATACATGCAGATCCTAATCAGACAGCAATTTCAGACCAGTTTTTCTTATACACTCAATTTCATACCAGTTTTTCTCAGTTTAGCTCACACACCCAGCCCATGGACGGATGGTGAAATCCTTGAATTCATTTACTATTCTAAAAGCCAAAGTTCTAGGTTTCATTTGGTCTGAGGCTCTCTACAGTGCCTCTCCATGTTTTCTGTTTTTCCATAGCTGCTCTTTTTTCATCCAGAATGCACACAGGAGCTAATATGACTCAAGCTCTGAAAAATGGTCAGGAAGTGCTGTACATTGTTGTGCTGTCATTTTTCTTCATTGGTGTACTTTTTAGTTCTCTCTCAGAGGAACTTGTTGTTTACTCTACCCAGATCCTGTGTGTTGCTTTCTAACAGTACAATGGAAATATTTCTTCACCCTACTTTGTCATTTTATTAAACTGGATTTTCTCTCAGTGAAACACTTACTATAAGCTCCTTAGATCCTGTGAGACTGTGATGACCAAAATGAGGCAAGTCCAACAAAGTCTTATTCCTGCTCAACATCACATAATTCCAAATCTCTTATCACACTGAGTCTCATAAGTCTGTTATTTAAAACATGTAATGCAACATAATATTAATTATATTTCTCAAGAATGTTTAATTAAGTATTTAATGCATTCTCATCTTGTGGGGTTGTGATATATGTTTGTTTACACTCTTAGAATACATGCATTCATGTTATTAAATTTTCAGGGAATACCTTTTCTATGATATCCATCCTGCTTTTACCAAATCAGGAGCCATTGGAAGACAAGAGTCAGCTTCATCTGAAGCACAAATTCTAGGTTGCCCTGTGGAAAATATGACTGTACTTATCTACATTTCAGTTAGCTGCTTTCAAGACCATAATTTGGGTGATGTCTAAAAGAGTGATAGTGGAGTTTTCATGCAGGTCATTGGGGTCCTTTATTTTGCAGATATTTTCTGAGGGTGGTCGACAGATGTGCATTTCTCACTCATCTGGAGAGAAACATTATATAGCAAAAGAGAAAGCAGATGGACATGTCCATGGTAAGAACTACATACTCTACACAGTTCTTTGGACAGAATATTGATTTCTTACATGAGTGCTGATTTATTCTAATACTTGGAAAAATGAACCGAGTAAACAGGTAATAATGAAAAAGTGAGAAAGATAATGAGTTGTCTCTCTTAAGACCAAGTCCAGCAGAAGGTTATAGTGGGAGTGTCCCTCTTAGTTTCTATACAAGACATGCATAGATCATAGGGGAGTTGGAAATTGTGAAGTAGAGAGGATAATGGTGAATACACATTGGGAAAGGCAGAGAGAGTGAGTGCAGCAAGTAAATGAAGGAGTAAGAAGCAATGAAGGCAGGTAAATGTCAGTCATTTACCAGGATAAAAAGAACACCTGTTCAAAATGTGGAAAGAAAATGGGAGTTTCCAGTTGTGCAAATGACTCAAGGTGTTAATATTTTTTCTCACCACTCATTTCTGAGTTGTCATTAGAAAGGAATCGACATGTGAATAACTGATCATGAAGAAAGAAAGTTTTTTTTTCTTTTTAAGTGAAATGTTCATAAATCCATGTGTCTGGTCATAAATTTATATAAAACAATATTGTAATTAAAACAAATAAAAAATAAAAATACCTAAATCATAGACATTCTTGCCACTACCTGGGATGAAGCACAGATGGCAGACACAGCAGTATGGGAAGTGGAAAAATGTGCAAATTGTTATGGACTAATACCTAAATTCATAGGTTTTTAAAATATTCTTTGGACAATTTGGAAAGGAGAAGGGAGAATAGACATTGAGAAAAGCAGAGAGAATACAGTGAGTAAATGAAGGAGAAAGGACTTCTTCTCATCCTTCAGGTTTGGGAACATCATTGGGTGGAAACCTGGCTCTATTATTGTAAGGCATTTGAAGGCAGGGAAATGAGAAGCAGACTAAGTGCAGACCCAGACTCTAAGACTCTAATAGATCATCTGTGGGGAACCCAATTCAAAATGCATACTCTGACTTACCTGGCCTGCACATCTATGTTTTCTTCCATGTAAGGTAATTCCAATAATCACTATCTGCCGGCCACCATGTAAAGACATCAGCAAAGGATTTCCTTTTAGCAAAACTAAATGCAGAGCCACTGGAACATCAAATGTAATAAAGTTATTGCATACATCTTGTTTTTATTCTGATCTTGTCTCTTGGCAAGTGATAAGAACTCAAAGTATAGAATTTATATTTCTTAGGTCTAATCCTTAAATTGGGAATTAAGAAAGAGTGGTGGACTGGGGTTGTAGCTCAGTGGTAGAGTGCTTGCCTTGCATACGTGAGGCACTGGGTTCTATCCTCAGCAACACATATAAATAAATAAATAAATGAATGAAAGAAAGAAAGAAAGAAAGAAATAGAAGATGTGTCCCTCTACAACTAAAAAAAAAGAAAAGAAAAGAAAAAGAAAGAGTGGGGATAATTCATAGACAAAATGGAAAATATAAAGAATCAAGACCAGAGATCACGATGTTGCTTTTGAAAAGTTCCTGAAAAGGAGAAATGTGGAAGAAAAAAAATAAGTTAGCTGAATAATTTTGGAGGGAATGATGGGGAAACTGAGAGCATGCAATTCAGGGGCTATCAGTATATCTATCTTTTACAATATGTGAGAGATTGTAACTTGTCCATCATTTGAATCATGAGGGTCTTGTAAGTTGGGGAAAGATTCCAGCCATGATCATCTTTTCTCGATACCTATCAGACATACTGCTTCCTGTGGTTTAAATGGAGTCATTCTGAGGAGCAAAATTACATTTCAGAATCATTCATGGTTTTTAATGACAGCTCTGCTCTTTCTCTTCTTTCCTCTCTTCCTTCCTTCCTACTCCCTTCCCTCCCTCCCTGCCTTTTTTCCTTACATAATTACTTTCTGTATTTCTTTCCTATTTGCCTGAAAATAAAATTTTGACCATGGGCATTCTAGAAATTCACTTCATTACTGAGCTACATCCTCATCTTTCAAAAGCTAATTATAATTTTTTGATAGGCCTGGCCTTTTATGAATACACTTTAAACACTGGCAAGTCAACCAAACCAAACTCATTTGTAAACATAAATCTTTATACAGTTTACTCTTTGAATACCCAAAATCTTTGTCATATATGCATGTGTTTGTGTGTGTAATAATATATTATTGTTATCAGATAAAGCTGTGCTCTTCCATTTCAACTTTCCCTTTAAATTTTTATGGCTTAAAAGTTTAAACCAATCAAACCTTATTTCTTAGATGTGAAAACTATCTGTTCTCACACAAGGGGATCATGAAAATCTAATCCATTTAAACCAGAGAATACAGGAATAGAGGATGCACAAGAGGAACCAGCATCCCACCTGAATATAAGAAACAAACAATAGGTGTCATAGCTTTCAGAGTCAAAGTATGTATTTCAACTGACTCCTTCAGATATCTTTGTTGAGAAATGAACCTAACATTTCCGTGGGATCTGAACAAAGCTTTGGCCTTACTAAACAAAAATGAAAGGACAAATGCAGTAAATATATACATACTTAAAATTATAAAGATTAAATCTTTTCAATAGTATTTCCATAAGATAGGTTCTATGGCTTGTTTTTGTTTTGACTTCACCTTTGCCATTGACTCTCTTAGGAACCTTCTTTGCTTCTCCACTTGAGGGTTGTTGGATTCTCCATCAATCTTTGCATTGTTATATGTTCCCTTGTCTCTTTTATTTATGGTCATTGGACAAATACTCTCAGGTTTGTGAAATGAACAGCATGTTTCACAAAACTTATTCACAAAATTACTTTGGCATATTTTAGTCACATGATTGTTGTCAGCCAAACCAGCCAGCACAGAAACCCAGGAGATAGCATAATTTTTAGCACAGCTGAACCATGGACCTCAGCTCTATGTGGAGCCATCTGTAATGTATGAGTTGTTTTGTCCTCTTCACCTTTGCTTGATTATATACCCCTTTTGTTTTTCAGCCTCTAGGGATTCATCTGATTTCAGAAAGGTAATTAAATTTCTATATTTATTCTAAATTATTAACTTTGTAGTCAATGAAAAATACACTCTTTATTTACTATCTTCTTTCTAAGCGCACCGATCCCATCACAATAAAAGAGGCCCTTACAAGGAAAGGATTAGGCAAGGTGAAAGAAAAGACAGTCAAATTGGGTAAGTTTTGTTTTACAACACTCCAGGGAACACAGTGTTAAAACACTTGAAATGCTACCAGTGTTCTCACATGTAAGTTGGTTTTCCCAAAGAGGTGGGAGGATTTTCCTCACAATGTCATCAGTAGTCACAGAAAATGATCTCGCCTCTGTGTTTCTGGGAATATTCCCTCAATTCTGAATTGTTTCTGCTCCCTATCATACTGTTAAATTCTCCCTATTTCTAGCCTTTGGAGTGAACTAGCTACCATGCAAATGTCACCATAAGCATCTCTTTAGAATGTGAAAGGTCAACCTTCTGAAATTTCTTAGAAATATTTCCTGACATGAGCAAGCCTCATTCCATATCTTTATACATTTCCTCTGCCTCAACTGTCCTCTGGCATTAGGCCTCACCTATCCCTTTATTCTGAGACAAATCCTGACCTATTTGATACTTTTCTCTGTGTGGGCCTACAGCAATTCATGCTCTCACCATCTCCTGCTCTCTGGCTACTCACCTCTCACCTGTCTTTTTGCGGGGTGAGTAGCCAGAAAAAACACCATCCCTAGGGGCACATTTTCTCTGCTTTCTTAGTTCATTTTCTCTGACACTTCAGCTGGTCACATTAGCTTCCAGACACATAGGTTCCCCTTTGGCCTTCTCACCGGAGTCACACAGGTATAGTCTAGCCTGCACCAGTTTTTTCTACCTCCCATCAGGCACAACCTAGGTCCCTTGATAGGCACTTCCAGGATCCTCGTGTGTGTGTGTGTGTGTGTGTGTGTGTGTGTGTGTATGTGTGTGTGTGTGTGTGTATGTGTGTGTGTGTGTGTGTGTGTGTGTGTGTGTGTGTGTATGTATGTGTTGTTTAGAGGAACTGAATCAAAGAAACCACTGTTGCACTCTTTCCGAGGATGGCTACGGCTTCAGCACTCTCATCACCCATTGAGAGAAAAGCATGCTTTTTAAGCACCAGTGCATAGTGCACCTTTTGGTCAGATCATTTTAAGCAATATTTTTGATCTCAGGTTTCTCTTTAGCAGGGCACATCATGGTACAACTCAGAATGCAACTTCCTCTTCTCTCTCCCCATTTGTCTGAGGCAGATCTGCACTGATATTTGCATGCAGGTTGTAGGCTTTTTTGTTTATGTTACACAGATTACTGAATCTCTGGACCTTTTCAGTGTTCAGAAATTTTAGGGATTTGAATAAAATCCCCCTTTCACTCACTTTGCTGAGAAGCTCTTCACCAACTCTTTGGTCTCCATGCAATAATGTAGCTTAGAATGCAGCTTACTTTATACCAACATTTTCCCAGAATCAGCCCTTCTTTCGATGTGGATTTTCAAGCTTGTTTCTGAGCAAATTTTATTGATCTTGAGTAGTCAAATCTTGGCAATATGGTTTGCACTGAACCTTGTATCCTGTCATGTCTCTATAAGATGTGTTTTGAGGATTTGGATCAAGAAAAACTACTCCCTGAGAAATCAATGTTTGTTGGGTGCAAATGGGTACATCTTTATTCACAACTACTTGGACGTCCAAGCCTTGAAGGATGGCTGTATTCAGTCCACTCAGAGGACTCCAGTTGCCAATTAAAGTGGCCATGGGATAGAACTAAGTGGTAGAGTATTTGCCAAGAAAGCATAAGTTTGTGGGTCCACTCCCAAGGTGTATACACAAAGAAAGAAAAAGAAAAAAAGAAAAACTGTGGAAAGTTGAAACCAGTAATTATTCACCAAATATTAAACTTAACTGAAAATCATATTTGGGAGTATTAAGTTGTTTTGGTGTTACAATTACGCTTTTCTATTTGGATTGATATTCACTCTTTCTAATGCAGTTCTAAGGAATGTGAGTAAATGTATTCATTTATCAGCAGAGACCCATTTTGGCATGACTTCAGAGGAAGAGCACAAAAGTTTTGATGACGGTCAGTGTACCCAGTCTCAGGTATGTCAACATATAAAGCATTTCTTCCTGTTTCCTCTTGTTTTTCTTTCTTGAAGAAAGTAAAGGAGGCCAAATGAAAATACCATTTAAATAGTCTTTTGGAATCCAGGCATTATATATTACTAATTACATCTAAAACCACTCTGAACTGGTTAGAATCTGAAAATAGTATTAGTATTCCTGTCAACCTATAGCTAAATTTACCATGTAATGGAGGCAAAACAATTCTAAATGTTGCTTGTGCTTCCACTTGCATAAACATTTTGAAAAATAAAAAGTTGAGACTAAATTTGAGACTGAGGAATAACCACCTGGGTTATGAATGGTAATGGTCACTGACTGCATTCATGTGAAAGGGGATGTTGTCAAAGGCTCAAAATTCTAGTGAAAATTAGTAATTATTTGCTACAAGTTGAAATATATATATATATATATATATATATATATATATATATATATATATATATATATATATAACTTTACATCCTGGTTAATGTTTATTTGTTATTTTTTTTAATTTTTTATTGATTTTTTAAAAAAATAAATCACAGCAGAATGCATTATAATTCTTATTACACATATATAGCACAATTTTTTATACCTCTGGTTGTGTATAAAGTATGTTGACCCAATTTTTGTCTTTTTACGTGTATTAAACAATTTTTTTCTGTGGTGACCTTTTCATTTTGTTTCTCTTCCTTGCAGAAAATTCAGTCAATACGTTGAATAATTTTATCAAAATGTCTTAGTATATTAAAGAAATGTATTTGTGTGCATTAATGGGGCAATGATGGAATTTAGAGATGCTGTCTCATCTTTTTTCTCACATTGCCAACATTCCTGGTGTGAGATTTAGCACACATCTAGATTTATTTTATTTGGCTGACATATGTAGGTCCTTGGGTTTACAGCTTTCCCTTTGGGGTGTATCCTGGGCAGGGGCCATATCTCAGTGTCAAATCCCCAACTGAACACCTAAGTCTCATATTTTCAAACAAAAACTTAGTTCATTGTTTAAAAAGTGTAATCCTATTTAATATGAAACATACTCCTCAAAATTCTTTAAAATAAGACTTGAAAGCCTTCTCACATTTGATGGTGAATGCAAAGTCGGATGAGTTACAATGAATATCATTCCTCCCGTCCTTTGGGGTGTATACACCTTTGTTAGCATGTTGTCAAGGAATGCCTTTTCTATGATATCCACCATGCTTTTACCAAATCAGGAGCCATTGGAAGATAAGTGTTCAGCTTCATCTAGAGCACAATGCTAAGACACCCTGTGGAAGGTATGACTGCTCAGTCTGTAGTTATCTACATGTTAGTTAGCTGCTTTCAAGACCAAAATTTGGGTGATGTCTAAAAGAGTGATAGTGAAGTCTTCATGCAGCTCATTGGGGTCCTTTATTTTGCAGGTATTTTCTGAGGATCATCCACAGATGTTTGTTTCTCATTCATCTGGAGAGAAACATCATAAAGCAAAAGAGAAAGAAGATGGACATGTCCATGGTAAGAACAACATATTCTACACAGTTCTTTGGATAGAATATTGATTTATAACATGAGTGTTGATATATTCTAGTACTGGGAGAAATGAATCTAGTAAACAGGGAATAAAGAAAAAGCAAGAAAGATAAAGAGTTGTCTCTCTCAAGACCGAAGTCCAGCAGCAGGTTATAGTGGGAGTGACTCTCTTAGTTTCTGTACAAGACAAGTATAGACCACAGGGGAGTTGGAAAACTTGAATTTTTATGTTGGAAAGAATAATGTTCTTCACATTCTACCTGCTTTCTGTTCATTTCTTAGTGTATTTTCATTTTCCACAGGGAATCTTTTCTATAGATCAGATTTATGTATTAGATCACGAACCTCTTTTCTGATATCATCTGTCTAAAATTATTATGAACTTTTTTGTGTGTCTGTCTTCTTCTTTAGACTTTAAGCTAAAGAAAAATAGGGGTCTAATCTCATCTGCTATATCTTCAGAGTTCAGCATATTGTGTCATGTGTTTTATGCACTCATTGCTTTAGTGTATAAATAATGCATGTGAAATATACAGCATTCATATATTTAAATTAGTCACATATTTTATTTCTATCTTCTTTTTTCTGACAGATTCTGTTAGCCTGTCAAAAACCCAGAAAGCAGTTCTATTACTTCAAAGAATAACAAAGAGCAAAAAAAGTCACTGCACACAGTGTTCACTACATGTTAAAAAAATGCACAACTGGAAAATGAGATTCATGAGCTAAAACAGAGGGTATCAGAGTTTAAGCAAGAAAATACAGAATTGAAACAACTCCATAATCTGAGGTATTATATCCTAGATTGAAAGAAGGGGTGGAATCCTTTTTTTTTTTTTTTATTTCAGTACAAATAAAAAGGAGAATTTTTTTTTAACTGCTGACTTACCTGTTAGCACTTTGCAAGGGAGAAGAATTGAATTAATTATAAAATTCTTACAAATATGATAGCATATTATTAAATGTGATTATTTCTAAAAACCAAGTGCATATTTTTCTCCATCACAATTTTAATGGCTCTATGGAACCCCATCATCTAGGAATCTATTTACTTAACAAACAGAATTTGGGATTGTTATCTGTTTGTATTTTTAACTGTTTATTACAATTAATATTTCAAGAAATATCATTTATAAAAAAATCATTTCCTACTCAGATACCATGACATGTGCCTATAATTCCAGCAGCTTGGGAGACTAAGATAGGAGGATCAGAAGTTCAAAATAATCCTCATCAACATACATAGCAGCAATGTCCTAAGCAAATTAATGAGACCCTGTCTCAAAAAAAAAATGAAAAAAATGAAAAAGACCTTGGGATGTAGCTAAGGGATTTAGCTTTTGTGGGTTCAATCCCTGGTACCAAAGTTGGGGATGAGAAGAAAAGAAAAAAAAATAGCTTTCTATATTTCTGTTTACTTTTGAAAAAAAAATTTCAATATAGAGTTATTTGGTTAAAGTTGTGAAACTTTCAAAAGATTACAGGATTTATAAATTTCTCTCAAGAAAGTTTGTATTCCACCAGTGAGGTATTTTTCACTGCCCTGAAACATGTTATTATACATTTATAGTTTTTAGGCTGATTTTTTGGATCAAACTCAGGGTTTTGTGTTACTAGTGTGATGTGCTAGTGATGATCTAGACCCTTGGCTACACTTCCAACATTAACATTCATTAAAAAATGAAATGAAAACAGAGTATTTTTTATTCAAATTCACTCTCATTCATAAATTTGTTCATATTTCTATATTGAAAGGACATATACTTTTTATGTTTTTTAGGTATACATGACAGTAGACTATATGTTGACATAAATTTATTTTTGTTATGTCTTATATTCCATTGTGTGTGTGCACACACACACATCATATTTTTTTTATCCATTCATCTGTTGAAGAACATTATTCTTCATTATTGGATTAAATATTAGGTCCCATCTTGTTCAAAAATGGATTTTGAGTTTTTTGTAAAATACATAATGATCAAAAAGGTAAGTTGAGACTGTTACCATAAAAGAAACATAAAAAGTATAATAACAGGTATTAGATTATTTATCCCAATTCGGGGTTATAGTAATATGAAAAATACATATTTTTATATCTTTATTTTATTTATATGTGGTGCTAAGGATCGAACCTAGCACCTTACCCTTGCTAGGCAAACACTCTACCACTCTGCTACAGCCCCAGCCCCAAAAGACACATATTGAAAAAAGAATGTCTGAATATGCTGTTACATTGTAAGCCAATTATAGGTATACCTGACATATTTTATGAAGATAAATGATATTACTACTGAATTCATAAGTTTGTATATAAACAATGTCTTAAAAACTTATTTGACATGAAATTATCTTTTTAACTGGGGAGGATCTATGATTGTGCAAGAAAAATTACCTTAATCTTGTCAATTTACCAAATCATTTCTAGATTCCTTTTCTGTGGTATCTAAAAAATTTGCTAGTAACAAAAACTTATCAAATAACAAAACAATCTTTTATTATTGACTTTCAATTATGTATGTTTTACATAAGATTAAAGGAGAAATTTAAAATGTTAAACAAGAAAAGCTTCAGAGAACATAGAATTTTTATTAAGATACTAAATCAGCATACAAAGAGCCAGAACATAAAAATACATTTTTGGTTTTTGGGAAAAATCAATTAAAAGGCATCCATATTAACTTCAGATATACCTTAAAAGAAGATGAGGTGAAGAGAAAAAATGATATGTTACATGAAAAAAATAAGAACCCATTAAAAGAAAAAGAAACAGAATATAACAAAGAGGATCAAGTGAGAAAGCAAGCTGAAATCTCTGTTTGTACAATAGATACAGAATTGGATACTGCAAGAAATCATTTTAATCAGGTAAATGAACATTCAGTAAAGTTTCAAATTTTTACTGTATTTCATTTGAATTATTTATAAAATCCCTTTAACTTATTGTATGTGGCCATGTTTCACTTAATGATGGCAATGTGGTCTGAGGAATGTGCTGTTTGGCAATTTCACCAACATGCAGTCATCATGTGTGTGTATTTCCACACACTTCAGACATCTCCCACAATGCCAGGAAACACAGGCTTATAGCACCTCCATTTAGATGCAGTCTGCTGTTTCCCAAAGCATGGGTATATTATTTTGATTTAAAACACAATGTTCATTATTTGGCAATAGAAAAAAATAAAAAAAGATCTGACAAACCAGAAAAAAAAAACCACAATGTTATATGACTCTAAAATTAAATGATGATATTTATGACAAAACTAGTTACAGCAAAACTTAGCATCTGGTAGTTGTTAAGCATTGGTTTTCTGAATGAAGAAGTTTAGTTTAGTCGCTGACATAAATACAAATTTAGGTGTTTTATGTTAAAATACAAACTAAATAGCTATGCAACTATTTAAAAGATTTTTTTAAAAGTGTTTCACAATTACATTTCTGTCTGCATTTAAGAAATGTTTTAACTCACCCAAATTTATCTGTCATTTGTGCAATTGAAATGTAAGACATTTACTCATAAAGAATAAATCTACCTTTTGGAATTATTTTTTAATCTTGAAGGTCCCACTCTTAAATTAAGCTTTTAGACTTCTGTCACCTTCTGATATACAGCCAAAACTTTGCTGAAATAAATTTGTAGATTTTAGCAGAACAAAATGAAACCTACAGACAATTTCCATGAGACCATAATGCCAGAATTTACGATATGAAATTTCAGTAACACATCTTTGCAAACAAAAAGAGATAGACATGTGCAGAAAGGAAATGTTTCCTGAATTATTTTCTTCTGTTTTCAAATGAGTGAGTGAGAGAGAGAGAGAGAGAGAGAGAGAGAGTGTGTGTGTGTGTGTGTGTGTGTGTGTAACATAGTTAAACAGTAAATCTATTAATCATGGGAAAGTATAGAGGGTTTTAAATCCATATATTTATAACCATAATGTACATATTTTGGAGGTGAGGGGTGCAATTTTTGTCCCATTGAATTAATTAATGTTCTTAATTCAACTGTATTTCTCCGCAGCAGTCCCATGAAGACTTTCAGAGTAGCCGTATAAAGAGAAAAGACTTTTAATATTTTCCAGAGGAATAGATGATTTTTCTATGATCTCAAAACCCTTGCTTCTAATAGTAGATCTTCTAGTTTGGGGAAGTTACTTTGCTCTCTTGTTGTATTAATATGCATTACTACTCCCACTGTTATGTAAGGAGGAAAAGTGGGGCCAGCAAATACTCTGGTTTTGTAAATCATTTTCTCACTTTTGAGAAGAGAAACAAACACTTTGCTTCAAGTAATCTCCTACTTCAGTACAAAACACCTTTGGAAAAAATGGCATACCATAATATGTTCTTAGAAATAAATCACTGGTAAGTATTTGTTCCTAATACATAAGATCTGTTTATTTCCTTTATTTTATATTGACTCATGTTTCAATCTTCACTGAAATGAAACAAATGCTACTGAGTAGAAATCTCAGGATTTTCTGAGTAGAGTCTTACACATTTTGCCTTATTTGTCATTTGTATTTTGAAACACAGGCCTTCTTTGGTGTTTATCCATTCAAAGGACAGAAGTAACTGGCTTTGTGGGTGTGCACTAGAAGCAGAGGCAAAAGACTTGGAGAATAATCATGCAATTTGCCTATGTTTTTAGCCTTGTGCTCCTTTTCAGAGTTGTGATACATTATTCATTGATATAGATCATGTGTTTAATGCTGTTTCTACATTTATCATTTATCAATAGGTGAAATTCTCATTCCCAGCTACAAAATGTTAGAAAACAGAATATGCTAGGAATATTTTTAGGAAAAGACCTTGGAGAACTTTTGTATGTCTCAGTAGATGTAGAGCTAAGGCTCTTACTATGGTCTGGTTGAATACATGAGGTGTCAGATTGCAAACTTATTTTTCTTAAAGTTAAATGTTCTTGTATTTGCCACTGAAGCCATCTCAACAGAGAGGTACATAATAAAATATTTGGAATTTTTAACTGTTTAAAGGGTAGATCATATGATCCTAAAAGTGGATCAACATGAGAAATAGTGAATTCTAATTTTTATTTATTGTTTTTAGGTATACATTACAATAGAGTTCTTTTGGTGTATTACACATACATAGTATATAACTTCTTCTATTCTAAAGTTTTTCTGGTCATGTACTCATATGTGAACATAGGAATGTAATGTCAGATTCATTCTACTATATTCCCCTCCCCTCTCAGCCCTTTATTTACTTTTGTCTAACCAACAAACTTCTATTCTTTTATCCTCCACCCTTATGTGTATTAGCAACTACATGTTAAGGAGAATATTCAGACTTTGGATTTGGAGAACTGGATTATTTCACTTGGCATGACAGTGTCCAGTTCCATTCATTTGCCAGCAAATGCCATAATTTCATTCTTCATGGCTGAATCCATTGTGTATATATGACACATTGTCTTTATCCTTCCATGTGTTGAAAGGCACCTAGGATGGTTCCACAGCTTAACTTTTGTGAAGAGCTGCTATAAATATTTATGTGTCTGTGTCATTATAGTATCATTGGAGTATGCACTGAGGAGCAGAATAACTGGGTCAAATGGTCGTTCCATTCCAGGTTTTGTGAGAAATCTATATACTGATTTCCTGAAAAATTTCTTGGTGCAATGTATGAGTGAATCTTTTCCCCACATTCTCACCAACATTTATTGTTACTTGTATTCTTTATATCTCAGTGTAGTTTTAATTTTCATTTTTCTAATTGCTAAAGATGTTGAACATTTTTTTCATATACTTGTTAACTGTTTGTACATATTTTTCTTTGAAGTGCTTGCTCAGTTTTTTGTTCATTTATTGATTGGGTTATTTTTTTTTGTTTGTGAGTTATTTTTCGAGTTGTTTATATATTCTGGAGATTAATGCTCTATCTGACATGTCAGTGACAAAGATTTTCTCCCATTCTATAGGGTGTCTACTCACATTCTTGATGGTTTCCTTTGCTTTAAAGATACCACCCCATTTATTGATTCTTTATTTTATTTCTTGTACTTTAAGTGTCTTTTTTGAGAAATTCAGTACCTACAATGACAAGATGGAGCACTGGGCCTGTCTAGTCTTGTAATAGATCTAGGGTCTTTTATCTATTATCTAGGTCCTTGATCCACTTTGTTTTTGAGAAATAGGGGTTAAATTTCTCCTATGACATATGGGTTTTCAGTTTTCCCAGCACAATTGGTTGATGAACCTATCCTTTCCCCAATGCAGTTTTATAGTGTGTTTGTCTAGTATTAGATAACTATATGTGTGGGGTTTTCTCTGTCGCTTCTCTTCTGTTCTGCAAAGTTATTTTTTTTCTTACATTGGCAAACTAATCACTTAATCTATTCTTTCAGATTTTTTTCAATCCTTATTTTTTTTCTTTTTTTATAACCAGGAATTGAACCAGGGTACTCAACCACTGAGATGCATCCTCAGCCATTTATTTATTTATTTATTTATGAATGAGTCAGGGTCTCACTGAATTGCTGAAGACTGGCTTTGAACCTGTGATCCTCCTGCCTCAGTCTCCTGAGACACTCTTATTACAAGCATGAGCCCCTGAACCTGGCAGTTCTTACATTCTTTAAATTGTAATTTTCTTTTACTCTCATATATTCATCTTCTTGAATTAACTTTTGAACTCTTGGGAATTTATATTTTTATAAGCTCAGAAGTTTACATCTACTTTTTCTTCAGTGGGTATCTATTTATTGAAAACCTTTCACCATATAAATATACAGGTTTTTCTTTAATTTCAGTGAAAATTATGAAACATCATTTTATTGAGTGCTAGTTAAATGTATCCTTGGTTTTATTTAGGTTTCTCCTAGTGATGGAACAGAGAACAAGCTATTGCATAAATATCACAAGAAGAAGGATGAGGTCTCTATGAAGAGCCCGGGAATGGACACAGTAAAATATCAGAACCAGGAAAAGAAGTGCTTTGAGAATACTGAAATTATAAGAGAAAAGAATACCAGCCTTCCATGGACACAAAAATTGAATGAGGAAACACTTATGGAAATATCCCAGGACAATGAACAGTTGAATATTTGGAAAGTTGAGAGTACATTGCAAAATTTCACACCTGAGAGTGAAAAACAAAGCACAGAAAGACCAAAAACAGATGTCAAATCTCACCCTGCCAGATCTGGTCCTGCTCCACCCCATCAAAGTGAAAGTCCAACACCAAAAGGAAATCTAGAACTTGCTTTCCAGAGAGGCAGAGATAAAGACTTTAGTTCACAGGAAGAAAAGAATATTGATGTATCTAACCTAAACGTTAGTAATGAGATTCCTTCCCAACAGGTTCCAAAGTCTGAAGTAAAAATAAGTAACCTAGAAAATGAGCTGCATCAGTCAAGAGTAATGACTTTGGCTACAGATCAGGTAAACAGACACCTAAAACAAAGACAGTGCCAACTGAAGGAGATGGAACACAGGTATCAAAATGAACAAAGAAAAAGGAATGAACACCTCAGAAAGCAGGAAGTTTCTAAAGAGAAGGTATCTAAACTACAAAGAGAAACTATATTGCATGAAGACCAATTGCATGACTATCAGAACAAAGGTGACAATAGAATAGATGGAGTTATTAATGTCCAAACTCAATTTTATGATGTAATAAAAAAACTTCAAGCTCGGAATGACAGGTATCGTCTCATGCTGGAAAACAAATATTTGGAGTTAATCAATGAAACTAATCATTTAAAAGAACAACTGGATCAATATGGAAAGGAGAAAGCAGAAGAAGTATCAAACAAGATATCTGCATAAAGGGTCTTCAAAGGAATACTCAAAGTGATATCTGCTTATGGCTGAATGTTGATTCTTGATGAATATAAAAATGTAGATATTATGAATGTGTTTCTGTATCAACACAGAACCACAACCTGTGTTGCAAAAATAACTTAGACATCATTTGCAGCACAACCAATCTGTGTTTGAAGTGCTAAGTATTCCAATTTCCCTGCTCTGATTCTTACACATTGTGTACATATTTTAAAATAACAATAGGTACTCATATGTCAACTAAACACAAAAGACTTAGTTAAAATGGATTTTAATATTTAAAAAGGAGGAAATTTTCCAAACTTGGACTTGACCCTTCAATTTAAGAAATTGTTTCTTATAAAGATTTAAGAGGTTGAGTTAAGATTTTTTTGCAAGTTTATATGCTGCCATTAGTAATATGGTCTCAATAATACTGAAACAATATCTAATTTTGGTGCCATTAATTCAACCCAAAGTTTGCACATGCTCAACACATGTTCTACCAATGAGCTACATCCCATTACTGAATAACAATTTTAATGTCTTCTTGTTGCTATACTTGAAGATCACAATGAAACAAATAATGGAAATGCTCATACCTAGTTTCAAATAAATTAGTTACTTTTACAGTTCATTCCAGATTTTCCAGTTGAACTGAAATGTAGATGCTGTGTTTTGTAATAGACTTTCTTCAGTATATTTTTTGTATATTTCTAGTTGGTAAATTAATAAGTCATTTAAGTTTAACATAAATCTGAAAATAACTGTCCTGATATTTTTTGTTTTCATTCATGTCTTGTCCACCTCTTTAAAAGCATCTATTTGTCATTATCATAAACTGGGACTAATGTGATGAATTGCAGCAAAGCCACAGTTGATTTCATCTGTAATTGATGCATATATTCATGATAACTTGCTAATAGTTTTCTTCATTTCATGGCCTAATTCCTATTATATAGTGACTTTCAGTACAAAGATAATTGTAGCCATCTAAAATTCATTAATTTGGCACTGAACCCCCATGTCCAGACTGATGAGGGTGGCAGGGTTTATGTAAAGCAGGAGTGGTCTGAGGATCAGTGAGAAATCTAGGAGGTGTGGACAGGCAGTGAGGTGGAGACCAGGTTACCTAGCATCTTCTTTATTCTTTGTGAAAGTATATTGGAATTATTTTAGCAAAGCTTTAGGGATGTGAGGATGTGGGGTATTAATTTGAGTCTCTAATAAGAGAGGGATAATAACCTCTGTAGAATTCACCACTACCAATGAGACCTGTGTAACCATTTTTGATTGAGATTTCAGTAGTTTGTTAAACATTGCAACTTTATCAAGGGCAGTATGTAGAGATACAGGGCTCTCCCTGTTGTGTAAGGAATGTGATAGTGACTCAGCAGGAGTACACAATCTTCTATTTTCTTAAGGGAATTCAAAAATAAAGAGCAGCTTACTGTTGTATGTAGTGATATTTTTTTCAGAGTAAATATTATATAATAATAATAATAATAATAATAATAATAATAATAACAATAGTAATAATAATAACAATAACAATAATAATAATAAATTTTTAAAGTGAGCTGAGTAACAAAATCATTAACAGAAATATCAGGAAGTTGCGAGACATCTTGAAAAACAGCCAGCTGGTACCCTGAAACTACAACTTGTATCAGTGTCTTCTCTAGAAGATTTAGCATATTTTCACATAAATTTAAAATATAAAGACAGGATTTAATGAAGAAACTAAGACAAATGACAAGTCAAGTATGTAGAAAATTGAACATGTCATCTGTAAATCAACACCTGCTTAAGTAATAAAAGTTATTCTGGGATACTAATTTCAATGAACAGCTTTCTTTATATTTTCATTATAATTGATTTTTATTATATTTGGGCATCTTTATACTGCACTTATTTCTTACACTTAAAATTTTCTTTTAGAATTTTTCTCTTACAAAATCAGCATCTCTCATTAAAATATCTAGTCTGAGGAAAGCTGAGGCTTTTTTGTATAACCCAGCAGCTTTTCATGCTGTCTCTACTTCCATGGTACAACAAGGAAAGCTAAATTAGAGGTACGATTTAATAGAATGTTTCAGGAAAATTTGTTATTTTTACTTCATTTTTGTGCATCTATTCAAAATCTGCAAGTAATTACTAAATTGACTTTAAAAATGTGTACAAACTGTTTTATGCTTTTCTCAAAATACAGACATGTTTTAGGTTTTAGTTTAATTATTGAAAAACTTAGGCTATTTCTTTATTTTTTTCATTTATTTAGATACATTATGAATCATATAAATATTTATATTATGTCTGAACTGATATCCAAACTAGAGAATGAAAAATGTTAGCTAAGTGTTTTTTTCAGTACATCTCTTAAAAGGCATTTTTATTATACATGTAATGCACCTGACATCGAAATCACCCATATAACATGTAAAATACAGTGTCTTTTAGTACAGTAACAGAGTTGTGTAACCATTTACACAGTCAATATTAGAACATTTTCATTTTCTTGAAAAGAAACCTGGAACCTCTTAGCTGTCAGTTTTCTAATCCCTACACGTCCAAAGTCCTAGAAAACTAACAATATATTATTTTAGAAATTAACAAATGTAAACAATAGTACTTTTTTAAATTTATTTTTTAACTTTAGGAATGATTCTATTTTATTTTTATGTGATTTTTAAGTTTGTTTTAATTAGTTACCCATGACAATACAATGACCTTGACATATCATACATTTGAATCACATAGGATAAAATATCTCATTTTTCTGAGTATACAGGTTGCAGAATCACATTGGTCATGCATTCACATATATACACATGGTAATAATAATGTCCGTTTTATTCTACTATACTTTCTATCTGCCCAGACTTCCCCTCCCTTCCCATCACTTCTCTCTACCTAATCTAAGGTAACACTATTATTATTTTTTTTTTAATTAATTTTTATTGTAGGTTGTTCAAAACATTACATAGTTTTTGATATATCATAATTCACACTTTGATTCAAGTGGGATATGAACTCCCATTTTTACCCCATATACAGATTGCAGAATCACATCAGTTGCACATTGATTTACATATTGCCATTCTGGAGTCTGTTGTATTCTGCTGCCTTTCCCATCCTCCGCTATCCCCCCTCCCCCCTCCCCTCCCCTCTTCTCTCTCTACCCCCTCTACTGTACTTCATTTCTCCCCCTTATATTTTCCCTCCTTTCCCCTCACTTCCTCTTGTATGTAATTCATACATGTATTTTGTATAACAATGAATGTCTCCTTCCACTATCCATGGAATTCCCTTTCTCACTCCTTTTCCCTCCCACCCCTCTTCCCTGTGTAGAGGTAATCTTCTTCCCATGCTCTTCCTCTCTTCCCCATTTTGAGTCACCCTCCTTATATCAGAGAAGACACTCGGCATTTGTTTTTCTTGGGATTGGTTAACTTCACTTAGCATTATCTCCTCTAATGCTATTCATTTCCCTGCAAATGCCATGGTCTCATTATTTTAAGTGCTGAGTAATATTCCATTGAGTACATATGCCATATGTTTTTATCCATTCATCCATTGAAGGGCATCTAGGTTGGCTCCACAGTCTAGCTATTGTGAATTGTGCTGCGATAAACATTGATGTGGCTATGTCCCTGTAGTACACTGTTTCTTTATTGTTCTTTTTAGATATATATGGCAGTAGACTGTATTTGAATATTTACATCATAGATTATAACTTCACATTTTTATATTTGTACATAATGTGGAGTTACACTGGTTATGTATTCACATGTGAATATAGGAAAGTTGTTTCAGATTTATTCTACTGTCTTTTCTGTTTCCATTTTCATTCCCATTCCTTTTGTCTTAATTCAATGAACTTCTATTCTTTTTTCCCACATTCCTTACTATGTGTTAGCATTCACTTATTAAAGAGAACTTCCAGCCTTTGTATTTGGAGGATTGGCTTATTTCACTTAGGATGATAATCTCCAGTTCCATCCATTTACTGGCAAATGCCAAAATTTCATTCTTTCTCACTGCTTATAAATATTCCATCCTGTGTACATGACACATTTTTTAAATCTATTCATCTATTGAAGGTTTCATAGCTTCAATATTGTGATTTGAGAAGCTTTAGACATTGTTGTGGCTGTGTCACTGTAGTATGATGATTTTAAGGATTTTGTGTGTAAATCAAGGAGTGGGATAAGTGGGTCAAATGGTGGTTACATTCCAAGATTTATGAGGACTCTCCATACTGCTTTCCAGAGTGATTGCACCAACTTGCAGTCCCATCAGGAATGTGTAAGTGAACATTTTCCCCACACTGCCACTAACATGTATCATTATTTTATTCTTTTCAGTTGCCATTCTGATCCAAGTGAGATGGAATCTCAGTGTGGCATTTGCGTTTCTCTAATTGAATTTTTTTTCATATATTTTCTGAACATTTGCATATGTTCTTCTGGGAAGTGCCTTTTCAGTTTCTTTGCCCATTTATTGATTGGATTATTGGTTGGTGTTCTTTTGGTGTTAAAAAAAGTTGAATTATTTGTACATCCTTGTGATTAATGTTCTATCTGAGGTGCACATGGCAAAGATTTTCTCACATTTTGAAGGCTCTCTGTTCATAATGCATGATGGTTTTCTTTGCTGTGAAAAAAGTTTTTTAGTTTGATACCAACCCATTTATTGATCCTTTTTTAAAAAAAGCAAAATAGTTGTATATAGATGACAATATCTTTATTTTTATGTGGTGGTGAGGATCAAACACAATGCCTCACACATGGAAGGCAAGCACTCTAACACTGAGCTACAGCCCCAGCCCCAGCCCCATATTGATGCTTTTAAAAAATATTTTTATTTGTAGATGGACACATTATCTTTATTTATTCATGTGTGGTGCTGAGGATCAAACCAAGAGCTGCACACATGCTAAGCAAGCACTCTACCACTGAACTACCAGCCACCATTTGCTGATTCTTGATATTAACTTTTGCTTTTTGGAAATCTTGTTTGGAAGTTGGCTTATAGTTCTAACTCTAAAATTACTCTGTAATGGATATTTCATACAAGTTAATTTATACAACAGTAGGTATTTTGTTTTTTACCAGTTTCATTGACTTAGAATATTTTTTTCAAGGATCCTCTGTGTTGTAGCAAGCATCACTATTTTATGTGTTTATGTTGTCTAATAGAATTTTGTTTTATGACCATGTCACTTAGCCAGTTATCAGTTGCTAAACCACAAAATGCTTCCACCTCTTGACAACTCCAGTACTACATGACTGGGGGCATCTATTTACAAGTCAATATTTGGACATGCTTTTATTACCCTGCCTCTTTGTGGTATTCATGAATTGTGCTGATTGTACCATATCTCTGTCTTATTCATGCTGTACTTTCTGACTTGTCTGTTTTTATTCACTTGATCATGTTTATTCAGAGATCACATAAAATGAATTTTTATTTTTCATGCACTTTCTCTGACTTTTCTGTCACCAAAAGTGTTTGCATGGTGATTATCTTATTGAGATATAAATTCTCCCAAGGTGAGAGTAATATCTGATATCCACACCTATTCTAAAATGAATGGAAAATATTAATGCCTAATAGTTGTTTTAACAAAATTACTGTTTGATATCAATCAATATTTTTTGTTAGTAGATTGGCCTGTTAAGACTTTTATTCTAACTGTATTTCAGTGACAAAATATAAAATTAAATTCACTTAATCCAATAGTAAATTCAGTATGGGAAAAATCATCTTCTATATAGATTTCCTCAACATTTATTATGTAGCCAGAATTGGGATTTATAGATGTGTAATCCTTACCAACTGAAAAGCTAATATACCTTATTATAGAAACTTAATCTACTCTTCAAAATGCTGGTATAGATTATGTTTTGTTGCAATTGAAATTATGTAAAATTTGTTTTTTGAGTTTGTGTCGAATATTTTCAGTATCTTATTTTCATATTGGGTTTTTCATACTTCTTTTATTCATGGAGATGGATGATCTTACTACAAAGATGAAAAATGCATCTTAAAAGCATTTACATTTGAGAACAAACTATGACTGTTTTATGCAGAACTTGTTTTTTATAAAAAGTATGCAAGATACATTTGAAAAAATAGAAAGGAATCAAAAGAAGTTGGAAGAAAATGTAGTAAACTTTCCAAGGCACACACGGAGCACTCGAGTAGAACAAGGCCAAGGATTATGGTGGGAATGTGACATTGAACATTGAGCAAGATGGGATTTAGAGGAGAAGCAAAAACAAGTATTTCTTATTTTACAGGCTATCTTACTTATCTGCAATTTGCTTTAATTCATTTCATTGTAAACTGTATTTTGGATATACATATTATAGGTGTATTCTATATCTCTTGAGGAAAGATGTTGTGTAGATTTCAAAGAGAAGGAAGACATTTTATGCCCCTTCAAATACCACAATTTACATCATCCTTTCAGCTAATTTGATCTGAGTAATAATTTTCATCAGATAACTTTTGGATATTTGATAATAGTAGGCATAGTAAGAGTATGAGGAGAAAAAATGTGATGCAGAAATATACTTTTGAATTGTTAAGTTAAAATTTTCAACTTTCATAGTTTGAATTTTTCTATTATTCTTTAAATTGTCAGATGATCTGAGTGCTAATATGAGAATGATTCATTACTTTGAGCACAGATCAATGGTAGATAGCCTAGCCTGTGCAACATCCTGGGTTCCATTTGCAGTAGAAAGCAGGAGGAGGAGGGCAGCGAATGAGGAGGGAAAGGGGGAGAGGAAGAACTCAATTATTATTGTTTCATATTTAATGTAATTGATACTGATGACAGAAGTTTACAGTCTAATATTTTTTTTCTTCACATTTAAAATTGCTGTCTGAATTTTTTACACAGAACTAAATAAAATAACTACATAATAATTATTTGGGTTCTAATTATTTTTAAAATATATTCTTTTTTATGTTCTTTAGACACAAGAAGCAGCTCCGGAAATTACAGAGCAGTTCAGAAAGACTAATTTTACTTCAATAAGAAGTCAGATGGAACTCAGAATTAGCCATCTGGAAACTGAACTGAAAATTCTAAGAAATGCAACTGAGAGAATATAGACACTTCCATATAGAACAATCCAGATTCCACAAGTATGTCAAAACCTAGACTGAAAGAGAGCAACTTAGTCTCCTTAATTTGTGTCTACTGCATAACTTTGAGACAGGTTGATGAGATCGGTAGCATGCAAAAGCTAACTAGACCCTATAATTTGTGTAAGTAATGTTAGGAAATGAATGTACTCTTGAAATATTAGTCTAGGAAGTTTATCTTTCACTCACCTTTGCATTTTACATCTGAAGGTAAACTATTAAGCTTTCTTCCCTTAGTGTTCTCCTATATGTAATCTGGTCTATTAGACTTTTAGTTAAGTATTTTTGAAGTTTTGTGATTCACATATTAATATTGTGACTGCTTCTACATGGAAACATGAACAAGTTTCACAATTTTTGAAAGATTATAACTGAAACCTTAAGTGTCCAGTGTTGCTACGACTACACTCTGAGCACATTCTGACACCTGACAGATTAACTGATTTTTATTTTAATTTTTTAATATTATCCTTACATGGTATCTAGAGACAAAATGTTCTATATATTTTTTTTTCTCTCTACATTGTCATACTTGTGATGATGGGAAGTATAACCTGCAAAGTGGTTAAAAATATTCTGATGATCCGTGTTGGGGCCTGTGAATGACAGAATGAATGGGCAGTCTCCTGAAGCCCTGGTAACAAATTCATGGGCCAACTTTCTAGGCAGCAGCTTTAATCTATCTTGATCACCCACTCACCTATCTTGTTCTGAACCAGTGGCTATTGCTCTGAATTGTCTCAGTGTCAAATGCTTAATTTATCTAGGTAATAGGTAGAATATACATATGATGGTAATAAATGCTTGACAATATCTTCAAGGAACATTCTTTAAGTGCTTGAACTGGTTCACTAAATATGAATCTTTCTAGCTTTACTAAAATTTTCTAGTTGCATATGTTTAAGGAAACCATAATGATTTAATATACTTCAACATAGTAAAATGACTTTGGTAGTCAAATAAACTAAAGTATACATCATCTGCTATATTTATCTTTAAAATACCAATATTTCTAATGGCATCCTCAAGAATCTTCCAAGGAGAGTCTTTCATGAAGGCAGCATTGCTACTTGCAAAGTCATACATTGCTGATTTCTGTCTCTCTTCCACCAACATTGCTTTAATTGGAAGTTTGAAGCCCCCTAGAAATATGTACACTTCTTTAGAGAAATTACAAACCCATAATTGCATACACTGTCTCTGTTCTGATTCTTTTCAGTGTTGTGCCAACATATGGAGAATTTCTACCTACTCTCTTTTTAAAATATTTTTTTTTTTAGTTATAGATGAACAATACTTTTATTTTCTTTATTTTATGTGGTGCTGAGGATTGAACCCAGTGCCTCACATGTGTAGGCAAGTACTCTACCACTGAGCAACAATCCCTCCACTTACTCTTATGGAAAATTTAAATTATTCTTTTATTTGATGAAAATTTTGAAAGTGCATTTTGACATAAATAATATTGAGGTTAATTTTGACATAATTTAACAACATGAAATGTAATGTGCTCTAATTCAGTAATCAGCACTTCCACTTTATCCCCCCTTCTTCCTCCCTGTGTTCTCTTTCTTCTGCTCTACTTATCTTATACTTATTTGTAGTTTTTAAGTTTTTTTAAAAAATTATGCATTATGAATATACATGAAGGTGAAATTCACTGTGATATTTTCATATGGATTCACAAAAAACTTGATCAGATTCATTTCACTATTCCACACTGAGTGCTTTTCCCAACTCCCTGGCTTGGGTTGGGTTAGGGATAGGGTTAGAGTTGCATTGTGTAACAGGAGCCCTTCAGTACAACCAGGTGATTTCCTTCATACTAAGACTTCATTTGAGTGAGTCAAATATTAGTCCAACAATTATGAGTTATATTTTTAAGAGCTGAAAAGAAAAACAATGTCCAGCTATTTTGAACCCATTTGAAGATATTTCTATAATATTTGACAATTTTTTATCAGGGGTATTATCACAATAATGAAATATCTGCTTGAAAATGAACAAATAAAAGATACTACCTTGCTTTCATTGCAGCTTGGTTTAGAGCTTCCATGTTTTTTTTTTTCCTGGTTGTTTGTTTCTTTGTGCCAGGGATTGTACTCAGGGACACTTGACCACTGAGCCACATCCCCAAACTATTCATGTTTTATTTAGAGACAGGGTCTCAGTGAGTTGCTTAGGCCTCATGGTTGCTGAAGCTAGCTTTGAACTCAAGACTGTCCTGTCACAGCCTCTTAAGCCACTGTGATTACAGGCATGTGCCATAACACCCTGCTTCAATGTGTTTTGATGAACTTCTTAACACATAGTAAAGCCATGCATATCTATGTTAAATGTGACCTCAACTTTATTCTTTTATTTGGCATTTTGACCTAAAAAATCACAGGAGAACAAATCTAAGCTTTATAAAACAATGCTGAAGTTAAATTGTTATGACAGAAAGAAATAATTTTAATACATAAATTACAATTTAATTTAATAGCTGATATATGTTTTTTCCAGTTTCTTAACTTACATGAATATCTTTCTGAAAAAATGAGAGAATCAGTTTTGAAGTGCTTCAGAGTCATAAAATTGGATGACTATATACAAAAAGAGAATGAAAGTTAGTTGTTATGCATGATGCAAGTATAAGTTGTTCTTATTAGTTCTTACCAGAAAAAAATGAGATAATTTACCATTTAAAAAACAATGATAAATTGTGTATGAATGTAGACACAATGCAAAGGGGATTTGGGAGGCAACTGTTTCTCCAATGTATTTCTGGGAGAAAGTGATGTTTCTTTTTTACTTATGCATAAGCTGGTTTATTTAAAACTTAATGTAATGGTTCTACATTTCCTTGTGGAACATTAGTTTGCCATATCATGCTAGCCTGAATAGAAGAGTGTTTTTTAAACTCTGTCATCACGATACAAAGATATGTCTCTATAATCACTGTAGAATGCCTTCAAAGGTGAAGGGAGAAGGAGAGGAAAAAAACTACTAGAGAGGAAGAGTGATCAAATTATTTTATGTGCATCTGTGAATATGTCATAACTACTTCCTCTATTATATATAGTCAAATGCACCAGTAAAAATTTTTGTTTAAAATAATTTTCTTTAAAAATAGAACATAAAGACAGGAATGGGAATTCTGTCAGTCAAAATCATTTGTTTTCACATCAAATGTGTAAAGGCATTAGACACCACCTTATTGTTATCACTACAACATACTTACTATGTTCAGTAATATATTTTAGACCCTATTTGGGGAATTAGTAAGAGAAGAATTTTATAAAAAGACCTTAAGTGTGAAACTGCTTTTTTCCCACTTCTGCCCCACTATGAAACTCTCACCCTATACACTGACATTCTTTGGTGGGAAAAAAATGGCATCACCCATATTCTGTGGTTTACGGCCAAAAGCCCAGACTGACTTAGTAACAGGCACACATTTAAAATACTCTGTCATGACACTGTCATTAGTTTACATTTGCCTCAAGAAAAGTATGAAATTTCTTAGCCAAAAATTAAAATATCCAAATCAACTGGATTTTTGTCAGGTTACTCAGCCTATCTCATCTCACTTGCTTTACTGCCTCTTTGCTCTAGATTCTAGTAACACTGGACCACTGTGATTCCACAAGTGTTCTTTCTCATCTGGGTGTCTGCATGCACCTCTTCCCTTTCTCTCACAATTTCTCCTTTTATTTCAGGTGTTAACTCATGTATCACTTCCTTTGAAGGACCTCAAACACTGACACAAATTTGGGACAGAAGTCCCTTCTAAGTGTTCCAGTAGTATCCTGTTTTATCCTTGTCCTAATGCCAATGACTCTGTATGGAAATTTCCTGATTGTCTGCTTTTGAAACTATGGGATATGACTGTTGGGAGGTGTCCATTATCATCTCCATGTTGTCATCCCAGTTCTTGCCAGAATACCTTAGCATATGGTTGTCAAATTTATGCGTAAGGGGTGGAAAACCCAAAGCTCTGATACTCAGTCATAATGACAACTGTGTATGAAAATATGGGCAGACTGCATTCCATAGTGATTTTGTATTGTGGACATATCTATTTTTCTTCTTATAAACAATGAAAAGTTCTAAACTTCTTCACTGATTTATACTTATAAAATGTTTGAGAAAAAATATAATTCATTTTCTCTTCACTTGCTGCAGAATTTGAATCCTGACCATGGGAGCTTCTGCCTTAAGAATTACTAATAAGACAAGACAAGATCTACTTTTGGAAACATCATAAGGACATACAGAGATTTTAAGAAAAAAAAATGAAAGCTAATATTGTGTTTTTCATATTGTTAATATAATATTTAAATTATTTATGAAATGTGATGTAAATACTTTATTGAAATGGATGTGTGTAACATATATATAATGAAATTATCAAATTATGAAAAATATTTATATCTGTAAGAAAACTTGAAGTGCAAGTGCAAACCAGTTTTTATGGAGATGTGTTTTCAGACTATCTAAATGTTAGCATTTAAGCTCAATTCAGCAACCAAGTCAACACTAATTTGGTAGATCTAAATATCACATTAATGATGGATTATTTATATTATATCACTGAATATGGGTCCAGAGAATTAGGCAACAATATTTTTACATGCTGGTTACTATATTCACTAATGGATTAATGTATTGCAATTATTATACTGCCATCTTTAAATTTATATTTGAGGCACTGACTTAATAATTTTTCTAATAAGAATATTTGCTTAGTGGTTTATCTATATATTTTTTCCTTTTCTGTTTGTTTATACAATCTTGGGAAATAATAGTAAATTTATAGGTTCTAATATAAAGTACTTTTGTCTGCTGAAGCATTTTAAATTGAATTGCTTACATATGCTATCATTTATTATATTTTTAGTATTTTGTACAAGTCAGAACATGCTAGATAACTACAATTCAACATTCATTCATTATGAATATATTTTTCAAATATTAACAGGTAACAGCATAGTTGTTAATTATATCAGTTTCACTATGAAGGTAATATCGTTATCTAGCATGTTCTGACTTTTAGGAAATACTAAACCTATCATGAAAGATGGCATATGTTAACAATTCATTTTAAAGTGCTACAGTGGGAAAAAGTACTTTGCATTAGAACCTGCAACTTCACTAGTATTTTCCAAGATTGTATGGAGAAAAAAAGCAAAAAAAAAAAAAAAAAAAACACTAAGCAAATGCTGTTTCTCAAATCAACACTTATACATTCTATCATAATGCCTTCGACCACTTAATTCTCAGATTATTTTTATGTTTTTCTAGTAGCCTAATATTGTTCTTTATAAAAAAAAATATTTTATTCATAGACATGAAATGAACTTAATTGTTTTATTTTATAGATGCCTTCTTATTTAAATATTCCTTAGTCTTTTCTTAACCTTCATGACCTTGAATTTTTCAGGGGGAAAGCTTGTAGAATGTGCTTAAAATGGATTCTCTGGTTTCTTTATGATTGGAGCTAGATTACAGGTTTTTGGCAAGAGTACCACAGAAATCAATTCTATGATTTTCACTTTGAATCACATCATGTGACCTATAATATCCTCATTACTGCTGATGTTAATATTGGTCATTAATGTGGTATTTGCAGGATTTTACTTTGTAATTATTATTCGTGTGAAGATAGTTTGAGACTATAAATATTAATATAAATATAATTGTGTATCATTCACCACTAAATTTGTTCATTTATTATACCTATACAGATTCATGGTTTATTGTATTGTGTTTGCGGTTACTTGTTAATATTTAAAAATTTTATTTTTCTTTCATAAATGTTCTATTTTGATAATCTCAGATTTATAGAAGATTTAAAACAGTAGTGAAAGGAATTCATAAGAAACATTCCCCAAATGTTATTCTTCATTTCTAGATAAGTCTAGGTACATAACTGCTGGGAGCCATCAGCCAAGTAGGTATGACAAATTCCTTGCCAGCTTACTCCCATGCTGTCTAGTGGAAGGACTTCTGAAAGGTGACCTTGCTCAAGGACCAGGGCAGGATCCGTATTTAGGGTGTTCCCCCTTTAGAATAGGGCGGTTTAGCATAATAGGAGATTAGGGTGTTCCCCCTTTAGAATAGGGTAGTTTAGCATAATAGGAGATTAGGGTGTTCCCCCTTTAGAATAGGGCATATCCTGCTGCTGAGTTCCTCTTGAGTGCTTAGGGTCAGACAGTATATTTTGGGAGACAGAAGCCCATGTGGAGTGGATTTGGGCAGAGAACGTGGATTCCCCCAGAGCGTGTTTGTAGACGGCTGGTGTGAGTTCGGGAATAAAGAATTGCTGTTTGAATCTACAAGCTGTGTGGAGACTCGTGATTTGTGCCCAGCCAGAGACTGCGGCATCTGGTGGCTCGTACGCAGAACATCTGAAGAAAAGGTAAGTGAAATTACTTGTCCCTGAAGAAGAGCGAAAGAATGGGTGAGCATTTCAAAAAACAATGTGTTCTTGTTCTGATTTATTTTGTTTTTATTTCAAGTTGCCTGTTCCTAGAACTTTCTCAGGCAAACTGGGGAAAATGGTTAACTCAAGGTTTGAAGTTGTTCACCTCCGAGGAAGAGAAATTGTTAGAGAAAAAAGGCACCCCAGTAAGACCAAGAACAGCTAGGGCATATGTTGATACAATACAAAAATGCAGCCCATGGCTTTTAAACGAGAAGTTGTTAAATATATCAATGGGACCATCATGGTATCCTGTAGAAGGATTTTTCTTCAACAAGAAAGAGATGGCTAGTTCTGTTTACTACGCTTGTCTAAGATCTTGGTTTTTACAGACATCTGATTAATTTACAAAACTAGAGTGTTAAAATATCAACCACTAAATATGAAATCAAGTACTCTTTACTTATTAAGTTCCATAAGGTAATATATTTAATCATTATGTGTGTCTTCATAAATTGGTGAATGGAAAAAAAAGTTTAATATTGCTTTGGTCTATGTCTTTGCTGAAACAAAGTTACTAAGTGTTAAGATTCTATCAAGTGTAATTTACATACAAAGAGTAAAAGAAGTTTCAGTTGGATTTCAATTACATTATTATAGTACCATAAAAAACATGAAAGTATTCATCTTATTAAAGTGGAGTAATTTGTCTAAATCAGAAATTTTATAAGGGTTATTTCAGAATGTGAATTTATAAAAAGGGTTAATGACTAGAAAAGAGATTAAGATTAAAGATGTGAAAATATATTTTAATATGGAAGGTTAAAAAATTTTTCTAGGCGAGATAATCTCTGTGGTAAAGTAAAAAGTTGTAAAATGCCATTTAAAAACATTTTGAAGAAACTAAACTTACTTTAAAAGCTTGACAAAGGAAAAAAAAGTATTTGTACATGGCAGATTGAGACAAAGCTTCTTAATGGAGTGAAAAAGGCCTTTGGTTGAAGGGCAGCCATGTAAACTAACATGAAAGCGATTTAAACAGAATCTAAGCCTCGTTTAAAAGAGTGAAGCAATAGGTGGTGAAAAAGTACATTTAAAAGTACAGTATAGATGATAATTAAAAGGCTTTAAAAGGTTAAATTGAAGGTGGTTAAGATGCCTTCATGACGGAGAAAAAAAAAAAACCCAGGATAATGGGAAGATAATAAGATAAAAGATATTTAGATAAAGAAGATTAAAAGTTTGAAGTGAAAAATTTTAAAGACAGAAGTATAGAAAGTTAAAAAGAAAAAAAGATAAAGAAGATGTAAAAAGAAAAGATGTAGGAAGATAGAGATATGTAGGAAGACAAGAATTTTAAACCCACAAAGTAGGAAACAAAAGAAAAGTAGGAAGATAAAAAGCAACTAAGGGTGTATGTACAAACCTTAAATGAAAACTAGAAGATAGAAATAAGATAGAAAATGGTTGAAAATGTCAAGTAAAGGTATTTCAGATATAAAATGCAAAAAGCTAAGACAACTATTAGATACAGACATTCAAGATAGAATTAAAACGTGCTTATTAAAGCAAAAAGGGAATTGGAAAGGGGTATATATCCCCCAAAGATAAACTTAAAATAACCCTTTTTACTCTAAACTTTTTAAATTTGGATTCATCAGGACTTAGTGTTGCAGAAAGGCATATGTATCCAAAAAATGTACATAAGACTAAAGTACTTTTAAAGATATTCTAACAGGACAATGGAAAGATCCTGACCCAGTGATTTTCTGGAGTCGGGGTTCTGTTTTTGTTTTTCCACAGGAGAACAACAACTGATTTGGATTCCAGAAAGACTAACTAAAACGATTTCTACAGATCGAAAAGAAGATGATTTGACTCAAATCCATAACAGCTGATATCCAGAACTCCAACTTGGCCATTCTTACATCTGCGACTGTGATTAACCAGGATGCTTTTTTCAATATCTATTTTATTATTGCATTTTTCCACATCATAAGGTTCTATTTTATTTTTTGAGCTCACACAAACCTAGGTTAATGTTTTTCTGATCAGTTTTATTTTTTGACTGTGGAGTTTTTAAACATTGCAATGGAGATTTCACCTAGGTAAAGCTACAAGGCCTTTATTATTATCTTATGTGTTGTACATTTGTTTGCACATTTGTGTTTTGTGTTGTATGTCTGTGTGTGCGTATTTTATATATGAGGAGCACTCATGAGAAAATGGATCCAAATTATTATTTTTTTTATTCACGTGATTTAAATGGCTTAATTTAAATTAAGTAAACAGCTGTTAAGGATTGTTTTTTAAGTAGGTTAACAGATCTGTTTGTTTACTTTCACCTTTCCTTTTCATTATATTTAATAATTCTTTTCAGGATAATGTCTTTTTAGCATCATTGCCAGAATTCCTATCTTCATCCCAATGAATATAACTCAACAAGTATGCTCAATCAAGGAGTCAACTTACTTTGGGAGGAAACGGACTTTGGGAAGAGACGGACAGATTGATAGATTCCTCCCTTTTGAACTGCTTACAGAACTTGCCTGGACTATGTAACTACGTTTAGTGCAGCAAATTGTGGTAATGCTGGCATATCTTTGCTGATGGTGTCACCAGTGATGCAATTTTCATTTCCTTGCCAGCGCACCACATGTTAATTGTGGTAATGCTGGCATATCTTTGCTGAAGGTGTCACCAATGATGCAATTTTTCCAAAGGAACTGTCAATTGGCTTGGTGTCGTGGCATTTCTGTATCCTCCTCCCTTCTGCTAGTGATGGTCTAAATTTGGGGGCCAATGGCTAACCTCACTCCCCCACTGGCACCAAGGCCAAATTTGGGGGCCAAAAGAGGTGAGGCAAAGAACCTCACCCCCCCACTGGTGCATAGACCTATCCACAAGTATGGCTGTATGCTGGACCGGTAGTCAGTGACGGGTATGATCCAGTTGCAGTGGTATCAACCTAAGACAGGAGGCTGACGCCTAAAGGTCAGTTTTCCAATGACGGATAAGAGCCATATGTTGAACTGGACAACCTACCAGGCACGGTCCTTAAGCCACATTACTTGTTGTTTAATTAATCAGAAGGGGGCAGATGCTGGGAGCCATCAGCCAAGTAGGTATGACAAATTCCTTGCCAGCTTACTCCCATGCTGTCTAGTGGAAGGACTTCTGAAAGGTGACCTTGCTCAAGGACCAGGGCAGGATCCGTGTTTAGGGTGTTCCCCCTTTAGAATAGGGCGGTTTAGCATAATAGGAGATTAGGGTGTTCCCCCTTTAGAATAGGGTAGTTTAGCATAATAGGAGATTAGGGTGTTCCCCCTTTAGAATAGGGCATATCCTGCTGCTGAGTTCCTCTTGAGTGCTTAGGGTCAGACAGTATATTTTGGGAGACAGAAGCCCATGTGGAGTGGATTTGGGCAGAGAACGTGGATTCCCCCAGAGCGTGTTTGTAGACGGCCGGTGTGAGTTCGGGAATAAAGAATTGCTGTTTGAATCTACAAGCTGTGTGGAGACTCGTGATTTGTGCCCAGCCAGAGACTGCGGCACATAACAGTTTTTATCTCTGAACCATTTGCAAGATGCACACAATGTCTTTTTATTTGTAAATAAAAAAAAACTCACATTTTCTAAAAATGAGAAATTGTCTCTGTAACTATGGTGCAATGATCAAAATAGGTAAACTATATTGTGAATATCTACTCTACAAATCTTATTCAAAATTTGACAGTTATTTTAACAATTGTCTTTGAACCAAAATAAATCCAATTTTGGGAAATTTTAATATCAGTTATTCACTGTGTCCAGTGGTCTTGTTTCTTCTTTTTTGTTGTTGTTGTTTGTTATGTTTTTTTTTTAATCTGGGATGATTTCTGGGCATTTCTGGGCTATTCATGATATCTTTGATTTTCATTTTTGAATGGTGTATTTCAGTAGTAGTTCTGTAGATGTTTCTTCAGTTTATAATTAAATTTTAATTTTCATAACCAGTGGATAAATGCTCAAAATATTTGACTCTCAAATTAACCTGAATGCTACTGGTAGATTGCACACAGGGATCCCTGTTCCACCAATATGTCAATATATTTGGTGATATTAAAATTAATACCAATGGAATTTGCAAAATATTTCTTTAGAGGAGCACATGATGAAGACTTTAGGCTTTGTGGACCAGAAGTTCTCTGTTCATAGCCTAAAATCTGCAATATATAATAATTGCATGACTGATGGCATTCCAATAAAACTATATTTTCAGGGTAAGTGGGTGAGGCTCAGTGGTAGAGTACGTGTATAGCACATATGAAGCCTGAAGACAAATCTCAGCATGGCAAAAGAAAACAACAACAGAAACACTTTATTTGCCAAAACAAGCTACATTCTTTATTTAGTCTTGATTTGGTGGTCCAATGTTCCTCTAATGCTGTGAAACTTCAGTGGTGACCTGCATGCATGTCTTTTGTATGCAGGACACACTTCATATGCACCACATCATTCTTCTACAGACTTTCTGTACAATTCAGTTTATGAAATAAGAATATTTTCTGAATTTGCTCTAAGGTTTTGTTATTGAATTCACCATTTCAATATTAATAATTTTTTTGCATATCTTCCCTTGAAACTTATTCTGTTATCTTTTTAAAAATATTATTATTAATTGTTGATAAACCTTTATTTTATTTATTTATTTATATGTGGTGCTGAGTATCAAAAACAGTGCCTCAACCATGCTAGAAAAATTCTCTATCACTGAAAAACAACCCCAGTCCTGTGTTATCATTAAAAATAAGAAAATTAATACTCAGTTTATCTAATAAATCAGGAAGAAATTTTCAAGGTGACTGTAGATTAAATTTTTATGAATTTATTATTTAATACATTTTTAGCATTTTTCATGTTACATATGTAATTTTTAAAATGTTCAGAGTTTTACATATGATCATTATGTAAAGATTGAAAAATACAGTTAAAGGAGAACAAAGATTATTCTCCATTATTCCACTTAGATACAATGTCTTTCAAAAGGAGGGTCTGCAAACACTAAAATCAGTTTTTAATTATTTTATTTTATTTTATTGATTGGTTGATTGATTGATGATATTCCAATCTAATCCAGAATATGCTCTACCCTAAGCCATATCCCAAGTCTTATTCATTTGTGAATCTCACTCGTGTTTTTCTCTTCCTGCATAACTCTAAGAATTACTTTTCCCAAAGTTACCATTGAATTTTACTTTTAACACATCTATACTTAATTTCATGCACTTAATTTTACAATTACTCATTCATCAATGGAACATTTCCATTTCTAATAACAAGAACTCCCAAGTGGCTGAAGGGAGTTTAGACTCCACAAAAACAGCTATACAAATGATTTCTCTTTCCCACAACCACACATAAATATATATAAACAGCCTCAATACCCAGCCAAATAGTTGTAGTAAAACTAATAAAAACTGGAGATAGAGAGCAAAACCAAGAACAGCCTCACTAAATGGTAAAGGAAAACTTTTGCCTTTCTCACAGATCAGCCTTTCCCCCAAGTTGACACACCAGTATGATCAGGAGAAACTGCCCAATTCTCAGTTTTCCCCTTTTGGCATCAGAGAAAGGAGAACATAGCTCCAATATTCTGGATTTTTATGGAACTGTTTTCTGTCTATTGTGACACAGAACTGGTGGCATATTTTGATTATAAGCCACACTGAGAAAGGGGGAAAACATTGAACATCAAAGAACCTACAGTGCAGACACCAGGTGGAAGAAAAGTTTATGTACTTTTGATAGAATTCCACAGCTTTCTTCCTGGAAAGCTAAGTGTCTGAAGAGAGTGTGTCCACAGAAAGGGTGACAAAGCCCTTAAATACTTAACTGGGCTTGCTGGTGAAGATCTTCCCCTGTGTGCAGCCACCAGGAGAGAGAAGTTTGAAACTAAAATTCTCAACCAAAGGCAAACTAGTTCAAGGAGCACCCCAAGAAAAGCCACAACACAGAGCCATGCTATCCTGTTAAATCTGTGGGGCCTAGAAAATGAGGTTTCTTATTGTTTCTGTTAAGAAACAAGAATGTCAAAAACTACAGTTATTAAAGTATTAAAAAATACTAAACAATAAAAAAGAAATGACAATAAATTAAATATTAGGAATAAATCTATCAAATATATAATTGAAAATACAAATGATCATTAAATTTGTGGTTCTCAATCTCCCTGACCCCCAGTACTGGGGATGGAACCTGGGGTACTCCACCACTGAGCTGTACACACCATCCTTTTTAAATGACCACTTTTAATTTTGAGACACTAAGTGCCCAGGCTGGCTTCCAACTTAGGATTCTCTGCTTCCTTCCACCTCTACCATGCTGGGATTAAGGGCATGAGGCACTGTGCCAAGCTTCTCAAACTTAAATAAAGGGAAAAAATAAGGCAAGTGAAACTTTAATACTAGTATTGAGAAAGAATAATAACCACAGTCCAGTAAAGATAATTTAACAAACAAAAAGTTCAGAGATTGACATGTACATTTTTCCAAATGATTTTACTTGGGAGGCTGAATCAGACCACAAATTCAGGGCCAGTTGCAACAATTTAGCAAGGACCTAAGCAACAATGAGACTCTGTGTCAGATTAGTATATGAAAAAGTTTGGGATGGATCTTGGTGAAAGACTACCACTGAGTTCAATCTCCTATACCAATGAATAAATTAATCAAAATCACAAAAGTATATGGCAGGTAATTAATAGAAATTCTCTTGAGAACCAAGAAGGAGGACTATTTTTAAAATCAATTTCAAACAAAAATAACTCAGTAAGTAAAAAATATGAATGGATAAATTATATCAGAAAGGGGACTATAAGCTACCATTAAGTGGGAAAGCAGACAGTATAGGTTAATAATTGAGTTCTAGGTAAATTGAAGGATCAGATCATTATATTCTAAGGTGTTTCAATATGTTCTGGACTGCAGAATTTTATCATGGAAGTCTTGTTTTATTTTATTAATATTAAAAAACATGAATATAAACTCAATGGCATAAAAGTTGTACAAATGAATGGAAGTGGAAAAATTTAATTAGAATATCTGTAAAGAGAATCTATAAAACAAGAAAAATACATTCTGGATATAGAAATCCATAAGTTAAAGAGATTATTCTCGTCTAATCAACAGTTTAATGAGGAGTACAGATAAAGGTGCATCTTTGTGAGTACTTCTAATTAAAACAGCACTGAAAGTAAAAAAGAAATGAGCACCACTTCTGCAAATCAAGAGACAGTACCATTTTTAGATGGCAAATACTTAATTTTTTCAATTAAAATCTTGAACCTGAGGCATGCCAGCTAATTCTGTTTCTATACTTAAATTGAAAATAGAAACATTTAAGGAAAGAAAGGAAATAAATGACATATACACAAGAAAGATTAAAAGTTCTTTATTATTAATCTTATAATGTTTCAATTAGAAAACCTGATATAATGTAAAAAAAATCATCAATATCTTAAAATCACAATGAGATATGAATAAGAGATAAATTTGGAAAATAATAATTTTATTTATGTTAGGAATTGGGACACAATAAATTTCTGTTGCTATTGTCTGAAATCTGTAATAGACAATAAATGAATGGGAATGGACTCATTCCAAATCTGTTTATTACTGGAATAGTGGCAGGGTGATTGCCTACTATGAGTGTGCAAGAAAGTCCCTGAGATTGATGCCTAGCAGCTATAAAATAACAGAAAATAGTCGAGAAGATGCCTTTATTTACACATATGACCATGCTGTGGATTGTTCTACAGGCATGAATTTGATGATCTTCATGCAATATCCAACTTTCTGCTAATGTAGCAAATCACTTTAAAGGTACTTTATGTAACTCTCTTGCTCCTTTGTAAGCATATCTCAACTTGTGTTGCACAATATTTTTTATGTGACTATGTAATATTTTCAAAAATTCAGATTTCTAAATGACATTACTTAAAATTTTTCTCCTCTTTTATTTCTGTTTTTGAATTCAATTAATCCATATGACCAATTTGTATATTTGAATAGTATAAAATATCCTGGAATAAGCCAATTTGTGTCTACAAAGAAATATTGTCTTTGAAATATTTATTCTTCATGGAGCTTTTATGTGCACATATGAACAAAATGTTAAAATTAGATTTTATAATATATTACTAAGAAATATTCAAGGGGTCTTTTAGTTAATTTATATCTTTTTGAATTTATTATTAACTACCTTGGTCTAATGTGGTTTCTGGGCCACATACATGTAATGTTAAAAAAAAATAGTGACTGGGTATATGGGTGCAGGCCTGAAATCCCAGTAATGGGAGAATAAATCAGGACGATCACAAAATCAAAGCCAGCCTCAGCAACTCATTAAGAGCATCATAAACTTAGACCCTGTTTCAAAATAAGAATAAATAAATAGGCTGGGGGGTACAGCTCAGAAGTAATGCAATCTTGGGTTCAGTCCCTAGTAGCACCCAGAAAAAATGCTATCTATACACTGCACTATCATCCTGTTATAATTGAAACATATAATCAAACAAGAACAAAATGAGATCTGTCCTCATTATGACATTTTGCTATGTATTTAAAAGAAATCCTTGTTGTCAATCTTTAGCAGTGAAAACAAATATAATATGACTCATCAATAATATGCTGAAGAGACTATAAAATGGGTACATTATATTTAATGGATACTGAAATAATGTATATTTTATGAGCTAGTTAATATAGGGGTGTGCTTAAGCAAGCAGGAAATCACTCAATAAAAGAGAGAAAAAACACCAAAAAGGAATATTTCTGAGTATTGCCTGAGTATCAAAACATAAAAAAATAAATGTGACATGGTATTATTTTATTTATATATTTATCTACTTATTTATTTCTTACATACATGACAATAGTAGGATTTATTACATTCATATTTATCCATTCACAGAACAATTTTTCATAACTCTGTATATAAAGTATGTTCATGCCAAATTATGCCATTATACATGAACTCTCTTTTTTTGCATTACAATTCTTAATATATCTTTATAACACAAATCATCATATCTCTGTTTATATATAAGATATCTTGACACCAAATTCACATCTTCATACATGTATTTTGTATAATGATGTCTGTCTCTTCCACCATCCATGTTATTCCCCTTCTTGGAAGCTGGAATAAGAACGTTAATACTAATATTTGAGAATACAGAGGTTTCTTAGACCTGGAAAGGAAAAGAAGGCAAGGTGAGGCTTCCTTCTGACAGCCCAGGGAAGTGAAAGCAAAGCAGCATGTGTCAAGGGGAGCTCAGCTTCCCATCTACAGACAAGTCTTTAAAAGACAAAGCAGCAAGGATTGCAAAGGCTTGGCTTCCTCTTCATAGCAAAGCTAAGGGCAAGGACAGGAACAGTGAGACAAATTTAGCTTCCCAATGACAGCCATCTCAAGGCAATGCATGACAAAATGCAGAAAGGTCAGGCTTGTTTCCCCCTCAGTAGCCAAGCCATAGCAATGCAAGAAAAGAAAGGTAAGGTGAGGAAGAAAAGCAAACAAGAGTTGGCTTTCCTGATGCAGAAGGCAAGGTCAGGCCAGGCAAAGCCTGGCTTCCCTCATGACCAAGCCATGAAAGTTTGGGCAAGACCAGGGAAGATTTGGCTTTTCTTAGATAGCTCAATCACAGCAAGGGACATCAAAGGAAAAAGAAATAATAAGGCAAGGCAAGTCTGGTATTCCCCTTCATAGCTAAACCATGGTCAGTCAATGAAGCAAGCCATCAATTCAAGTTAGGGCAAGCTTTGGCTTCCCCTGATGCACAAGCCATGACAAGGCTGGAAGGACAAGTCAAGGTCATGCTAGGCAAGGCCAAGCAAGTCTTAACTTCTCAGCAGCCATGCCACAAATAGGCAAGGCAAGGCCAGATAAGGCAAGGCCAGGCAAGAGTTAGCTTTCCTCCAATAATCAAATCATGGCAAGAAAGTCAAGACCAGACAATACAAGTGTCAAATTTTTTAAAAAAACAAAAAACATCAGACTGTGTCTCACAACTGATTTCTCAGCAGGATCTATCAGTGAGATCACCTAATATGACTCATTAATATGTTCTCAGCTACCTTCAGCATGTGGAATTTGGGTAGCCAGACTTTTTTATGATGGCTTGAGGTATCTCAAGATAGAAGGCAGAGGTGTGTCTATTGTCTCATTTGATTTATTCTTGGAAGTCACAAAGCTTGTTTAACACTGATGCAATTGATCATGGTCCTGCCCATATTCAATACAGAAAACACACTACCTAATTCTTAGTGGGCAGGTAAGAAGTGGTCAAACAGACTGCTCACTCTGCTCAAAGTTGTTTTACCAGGACAAAAAGCCATGTGACTCCACTCTCCATTACATTTTGATGTCTTCAACTATCACTATAATGTTTAAGTTCCCTGTGTATTCTAAAAAAACGAAGTTATGCATGATCCACTAATGGTCTTAAAATATCTTGGAATAAGATGCAAAATTTGTACTTTATGTATCTGCCAGAATACTTAGTTGCAGGAATTAAACATTTATTGAAGGGCATTAGGTAGCTTACAGATTTTCTAAAGGGGTCTGAGAATCTGGGTTGGAAACTATATGGTTGGGAGAAACCATAAAGTTATACTGCATATTGCTTAGGGAAGTTTCTGATGCCACTGATACTGAGCAGACATTGCCTCTCACCCAGAACAATGTTCCAGAACCTCTGGCCATTGCCATCTCTGAAATCTCATGTCCCATGCCTTTATTCTAGCCAAGGTGGATCTGTGCAGAACCTACTTCTGAATGTTATTTGCATCCCAAGAGTTGTCTTATGCATATGTACTCAAATGGCTGATGTTAGCCCTTTTTCTTTGTGTGAGATGCAGCCATGGGAAGAGAAACTGTGTCCCATCGTCCCAGATGTGGAACACGTATGAAAGCCTAAATACAGTATATGTCATATAATTCTGTGATATGTAATGGTTATAAGACTATAAGTACATTGAAATAAATATGATATTGATTAATAGCAACGTGATAATATATAAGTTCTTGATGATAAGTTCAAACCTATTTTAATGCACCTGTATTGATTTCATTGAAATAGTCATAGAATTGATTTCTTGGGAATTTAATGGGTTAAGCCTGAAAATCTACTCCAGTTCTGCAAGGGATGCATAAGGTTTTACTAGACAGAACAGAGCAGTAGGACATTCATTTAAAAGTCATTACAGAGAAGTAAGAGGCCAAGAGAGGTCAAGAGCAAGTATTGCAGCATATAGTAAAGGCCTTTGCACTGAAATTATGCAGAATATGTGTATAGTGATGGTCAAGATAGGAGGTTAGTATAGTTTTTTCATTCACTAGTGTACTTTTCGCCTTTTACAAATTGTATTTTTCTTTTATCTATTTGATGGTAGTGTATGCCATGGCAAATAGACATGCATTACTGATTTTGTTACAAGAAACAATTCCAGGTACTCAAGAGACACTAGCATAAAGGTTCAGATAAACAGGCCTTAGTTCTAAGGAAGTCTTTATAGATTTTTAGTTTCAGTTTTTGTTGCAGGGCCTGACCTTGGAACTACATGGAGGAATGCTTATCTTACTCATTGTTCAACAGGGAAGTACTAACATAGAACATTATATTCGGGGACAAAGTTCTGTCAGAACACTGCCAAGTGCAATTTCCTTGCTCCTTTGACAAGGAGTTATTCCCCTGTTGGGGCAAGGTCAGCCTACATGTCAGTTTCTGGACTCTTGATGTCTGCACACCCATATGTTGTGAATCACCTCTGGCATATCATGACTGTTATATGTAAATTGGCACATACTCACTCTTAAAGCTATTTTTGCTGTGAAATAAAGCATATGCTGTTCTATGGAACAATCTCTGGAGAGGTTTCTCCATGCCTTCAAGCTCCCACAGTAGATGTTGGAAGGGCAGGCCCTTCAGCATTCTGGTGCTCAAACATTGGATAATCAGGTGATTTTGCTTGAGGGATCCCTGGCCATAAGGAAACTCAAAGCTCAAAACATAAGCAATCAGGGCAATGGGTAATTTACCTGGTTCACATAAACATACTCATCTACTAATTACAAAACAGCTTTTAAACCTCCAGGGTATAAAAGTGAACTATGAGGAATTAGAGACTTTTTGGCAAGAATTTTTAGCCACAAATCTATGGTTTCCTTTTGAAAGAATATTCAATACCATGTCTGGCAACCAACTGGCTCTGAAAAATGCTCTTCAACAGGAGTGGAAAATACATAAACAAGCCTCAAACTTCTTTTATGCTATTTTGCTAGCTGTTATTGGCTCACTCCTGGGTGGAGAAGAGATGGCCCACTGTTGTTTTGGAGAGACAGCTATCGCAAGAGAAGATCAGAAGGAAAACGGGGGAAGTTAACAAGAAGAAAAGATAGTGAGCAAGAGGAGGGTAACACAGATATAGAAGAAAATGAGTATATTATGTGAGTTGTTGAAATTTAAGTAGAAATGGAGAAAGAAGAGTAGAAAGAATGTAGAAAGAGCAAGGAGTCTCCTCTTTGGCTATAAGCTCCTATATCCTTCTTTTTCACAGATGTTGCAACAGTGCCATCTAGAGGAGTCAACTTCTTCTGCATACATTAAATCAAGCTGTACCATGTCAGAGATGGCAATGTTAGTATTAACATAAGGCATGAAAACCAGTTCTATTATTTGTCAATATTATATATTCCAAGCCTTGGAGCCTTTCTTCAAGGTACCAGACCTCATGATTATACATTATATGGATGACATTATTTTAGCCCACCCCTCTGCCCAAGACCTTATTAACACTTAAAGAAATTGATTTAAATAGAGCTCCAGGAAATGTTCAAAAATTAGCCCATTTTCACTTTTTGTGAATCATTTATTAACTCTTGCAGAGATCTTAATACAGGCTCCCAACATTTACATAAAATCTCCCATTACTTTAAATGAGTTACAAAAGATTTTAGGAAACAGAAATTGGCTTACATCATTTCAACAGGTTCTTTGAAGGGCTCTACCTCCCCTGTTCCAATGTTTGGAGAATGATCCATACCCTTTGTCTTTAAGAAGATTACCTCCTGAAGCTTACAAAGACTTGTAAGAGGTTAATAATCAGCTTGCTGATTTGCATCGTAGCCAATGGGATCCTGACAAGGACACAATTACTATAGTTTAGACACCTCACCTATTTCCACTGGTCTTCTTTTCCAGGAATAAAGTAGAATTTAGAATCAGTGCATCTTTCTGCTGCTTTTTCTTCCAAAATTACTCCCAAATTAGTATGTTTTGTCCAATGGTATTAAAACTACAAACTAGGACTCTTCAATTATTTGGGCTAAAACCTGATAAATTTGTCTTGCCATTAATTAAACAGGAAGTAAACCTCAATTTGATAATAATATCCTGTTTCAGGATTCAATTATGACTTTTCAATTGGTTAATCATTTACCTCATTGTAAATCTATCCAAGATTTAATTGATAAAACAGTTTATTTTTAAAGATAATTAGTGATGAACAAATTCCTGGAGCTGACCTTATCTTTACTGAAGCCAGGTATTCTGGTGGCCTATTAATTCTTGTTTATAATCTTACCAGGGATGAATATAAAACCTGAACTTACAAGGAGCTACCTGCCTCACCCTAATTATTAGAGTTACAGGCCACCACTTGGGCCACTGAAGCTAAGCCACAATCTATATGTATCTTTACTGATAGTGTTTATTGTGCCCAACTGATAGCCAGGTTTCTCTGTTCCTTTATTAAAGGAAAAGCAAAATCAGCTTTAGATATACTCCTTTATTCTTCTCAAAGATTGCTCCAAAAATGTACTAACTCACTGTTCATCACTCATATCAGAGCTCATACGTTGAACCCAGAATGCAAAGCAAAGACCACTGACTTCAATTTTAAACCAAATTAAAGCAAGCTTATATTGTGTTCACAAGAGAGCTGATCAGTGAACTGCCTCACCCAAGGGTAGGATCAGAGTACAGTGCCTGGTCTAAGATCAGGGAAGTTTTTATAACATAAAAAGTTACAAAGGTAAATGTATTGGCAGCTTACAGCTGACAGCGTCCTGGGAAGCATAATACAAAGGCAGATAGCAGGTTAATGATCTACATGTGTTAACATCTCAAGGTAAGGTGTAAACTCAGATTCCACCATCATAATTAATGAGAAGCAGCTGAGATTTTTAGGAAGGGTTGTTATCTGGTCAGGGAGAGTCAGGCATAAGTAAGTTCAAAGCTTTGTCAGGAGTTCCAAGCAAGTTTAAAACACCAAAGTGTGATCAGGCCAAATAGAAATATTAGTATTTTACATTAAAACATTAATAAAATTTTCATGACCTTGTGACAAATGGCTGCCAATCTTAAGATGGAATTAGGCTGGATTCATCACATACAGTTTTTCCTGGATTTCTCTCAAAGTTTAATAATTTAACAGATCAAGCTATGTGAAATGCATATGGCACTGATTGCTGCAAGAGTTACATGTTCAATTCCATCATTCAGTTCACTCCCTCAAACAGTTGTTTTCTACACTCAGTATCCTACAAACTAAACAGATAGTGAAAACTTGTAAAAGTATTGCTTCTTTTTTGCGGTGGGGAACCCTTACAACTTCAAGGAGTCATTTTATGGGGTTTAAAGGCATACCCTTGTTTGGTAAATTAAACAGAATTGACACATATTCTGGAATACTTACAGCTACTCCTATTGCTGGAGAAAAAACTAACAATGTCATTCAACATATGCTCAAATGCATTGTGAAAAAAATATTTTCCACATAATGTCACAACACAGAATGGTTCAGCTTATACTTTCAAAATGTTTGTTCTATTCTTTGTACAATGGAACATCAAATATTTTCCTGGAATTCCTTATAACCCCCAAGGACAAGCCATTGTTGAGACAGCCCATCAAAATTTTATGGCTCAAATCACAAAAATTAGAGATGGAATCCCTTGCTAACTGATGCAATTCCTCATATGTTAATCAATATAGCTTTATATACCTTATTTTTTTGAAATTTAATGATGTTATCCATAACCCAATACAGAAATATTAGCCATTAACAAGCCCCTCAAGTTTCCATAAGTGGTCTGGAAATATCCTCAGAAACAACAATGGCAACCATCAGCCCCTTTATTAACCCTAGTGAAAGCTTTTGCTTGTGTTTTTCCAGAATATGTAGACAAATCTGGATCCCAGCAAGACTTGTGCAACACTTGTTGGCTGATTCCCTGGATGCAGCAACTGACTCTCAAGATGAGAAATCATCATCAATGACAATGAACCACAACATCCAAAAACCTGTGGTCGTGTCAAAGGGTTGGTCAAACAATCTGAACAGATGGGAGAAATTCACATCAAAATGTCTCCCAGGCTTCTATATTCTTAATATGTTCTTTAACTACTTTAATCATTAATAGCACACAGACTATTTCTTTGTGGACCTTCATGGCTCATGCTCCTTTCCTTATAGGTATAGAAAGGGATGGACAATTTCCTCAAATTTTTAGCAATAGTTATCAACTGTTTGAAGATATTGCTCATCCAATAGGTTTCTCCAAAGTACCCTTGAACTTCTCCATTCCCTTGCCATACAGAGCTCCTTTTGTTGCTGCTGTGTTTGTTTGTTTGTTTAAATTGATTTAAAATAAAAGATGACAGCCGAATGCATTACAATTCTTATTACACATACATACCACAATTTTTCATATCTCTGTTCTTACATATAATATGGTGAAAACAAATTTGTGTCTTCATACATGTATTTTGCATAATGATGTCTATCACATTCCATCATCCTTGCTAATTCCCTGTCCTCTCCCCTTCCCTCTCACCCATCTGCCCTATTTAGAATTTATTTGTTCCTCCCATGCTCCCCCTCCCTACCCCACTATGAGTCAGCCTCCATCAGAGAAAACATTCACCATTTGTTTTTTGGGGATTGGCTAAATTCACTTAGCATTATCTTCTCCAATGCCATCCATTTACCTGCCAATGTCATGATTTTATTGACATTTACTGCTGAGTAAAATTCCATTGTGTATATATGCCACGTTGTTTTTATCCATTCATCCACTGATGGACATCTAGGTTTGCTCCACAGTTTAGCTATTGTGAATTGTGCTGCTATAAACATCAATGTGGCTGTGTCCCTGTAGTATACTGATTTTAAGTCCTTTGGATATAGACCGAGGAGAGGGAGAGGTGGGTAAATTGGTGGTTTCATTCCCACCTTCCCAAGGAATCTTCATACTATTTGCCATATTGGCTGCACCAATTTGCAGTCCTACCAGGAATGGATGAGTGTACCTTTTCCACCCACATTCTCATCAACACTTATTGTTGTTTGTCTTCATAATAGTTGTCATCTGACTAAAGTGAGATGATATCTTAGAGTAGTTTTGATTTGCATTTCTTGAATTGCTAGAGATGATGAGCATTTTTTCATATATTTGTTGATTGATTGTATATCCTCTTCTTATATGTACCTGTTCCAGGCCTTAGCCCATGTGTTGATTGGGTTATTTGATTTTTGGTGCTCAGCATTTTGATTTCTTTATAAACCCTAGAGATTAGTGCTCTATCTGATGTGTGAGGGGTAAAAAGGTGTAGGCATTCTGTTCACTTCACAGATTATTTCTTTTGCTGAGAAGAAATTTTTTAGTTTGATTCCATCCCATTTATTAATTCTTGGTTTAAATTCTTGAGCTATAAGAAAGTTGTGGACTAATCCCACATGAAGAAGATCAGAACCTACTTTTTCTTTTATTAGACACAGAGTCTCTGGTTTAATTCCTGGGTCCTTGTTACATTTTGAGTTAAGTTTGGCCCATGGTGAGAGATAGCTCTTTATTTTTATTTACTTTTTGCTGATAACAACATAACACAACAAATAAGAACTGCTTTTGAGATTCAAAAAGAATCAATAAAAAATTACATGATGCTATCTCAGTTCTCCTGCAACAAAATAACCTTCAAGAAGAACAAATCAACACTGGCCTCGTGGTTCCAGGCTCACAGCAGTCCCATTCCACCCTACCCTGGTGGGGCATACACCCAGCAGATCCTAGCTTCTGGTTCAGGACCACCCCTTCTGCCCAGCAGAGTACTGTGGAAGCCAAATTTCAGCCCAGACCACCCACAGCCACCTGACTGCAAAGAGAGGTCAAGCCCAGTGACCCAGATTCACCTGTCATGTTTCTCATGATAAACACACTAAGGGTAACTCCAGAACAACCAGGCTGCATGAAATAAACACACAAGAGAAAGAGATACCTTCTTTTTAAGGGGGGGGGTCCTGTGATGCCTCCTCTGACTTTAAGTGTCTTCAGAGAGAGAGAGTGAGTGCATACTGAACCTTTTTGTTGAGAAGAAGACATTCAAATGAGGCAAGAGATCTGGTTTCAGGGATTGAGACTATCTTTCTGAACTCTGCTGTCAGCAGGTTGGCTGATATCTAAGAAGGCCATGCCCAAAACCAGGGCAAGAGAAATGGACACACAAAGGGCATTTCCATGGAACTTCTATCCCAAATAGAGCAAAGGAGTAACATCACAAAAGAACAGGTGAGCATAGCTCAATCCATGGGGTAACATGCCTACCTCTGAAGATGCATCCTCAACCTCCAGGACTGGGGCAATGTCCAGGTCACATCATAATGTAGTGATGATGAGAACCTCTCTGCTCCAGGGAGGAGAATGTGAAACATTCAAACTGGCTGCCCACATTTACCCACACCAACTTATGCAGGACCCAGATTCAGTATGCAGAAGCATTCATTGAAGGACACCAGTGGAGTCTGGGAGCCCAACATCGAGTCAAGGTACAGACAATATGCACAGGTACTACAAAATATAGGGAAAAAATGTAATATCTCAGATCCAGACTGCAATAAAGGAAGACACAAACACAACTTGAAAAAAATAATGTAAGAAAGTGTCCCAAACAAACAAGGATGCTATAATAACAGAACTCATGGACAGTGAAGTTGATGAAATGTCAGAGAAGTAGTTCAAAATGTTATAATTAAAATGATCTGTAAATTTATAAATTACCTGAAGGAGCAAACACAGGCAGAAATTGATCACTTCAACAATAAGATAAGAGAGAAAATACAGGTAGCACAAGATTACTTTAAGAGAGAGATAGAGACTCTAGAAAAAAAGTCAGAAATCCTTGAAATGAAGGATATAATAAAGCAAATAAAAATTTCAACAGAGAGCATAACCAATAGACTATATCACTTGGAAGAAAGAATGTCAGATAATGAGGACAAAGTATACAATCTAGAGAATAAATTTGATCACACAGCAAAGATAGTTAGACATCATGAACAGAACATCCAAGAATAATGGGACAGCATCAAATGACCAGATTTAAGAGTTATAGGAATAGAGGAAGGCACAGAGTTTCAAACCAATGCACAATCTCTTCAATGAGACAATATTAGGTAATTTTTCAAGCATGAAGAATGAATTTGAAAAGCAAATATGAGAGGCTTCCAGGATACCAAATGTACAAAATTACAACAGATCTACACCAAGGCACATTATAATAAAAATGTCCAGCATACCAAATAAAAATATAATTTTTAAAGTCACAAAAGAGAGAAATCAGATCACATATAGGGGGAGATCAATTCATATCTCAGAATATTTTCCAACCCAAGCCCTCAAACCTAGGAAACTGTAGATCAACATATACCAAACTCTGAAAGAAAATGAATGCCAATGAAGAATCTTATATCCACCAAAACTAAGCTTTAGGTTTGATGATGAAATAAAAACCTTCCATGCAAACAAAAGGTAAAAGAATTTACAGTTAGAAAGCCTGTACTACACAACATCCTCAGAAAAATATTCCAAGAAGAGGAAATGAAAAACAATGATGAAAATTATTAGAGGGAGGGATTACACCAAAGAAAAATCTAATCAGAGGAGAAACCAAGTCACATTAAGTATCAAAAGTAAACAAAAATGGCTGGAAACACAAATCATGTCTCAATAATAATCCTGAATGTTAATGGCCTAAACTCACCAATCAAAAGACATAGACTAGCAGATTGGATTAAGAAAAAAAGACCAACAATCTGCAGCCTCCAAAAGACTCATCTCATAGAAAAAGATATCCACAGACTGAAGGTGAAGAGTGGGGGGAAATCGTACCCTTCACATGGACTGTGGAAGCAAGCAGAAGTTTCCATCTTCATATCAAATAAACTAGACTTCAAACTAAAGTCAATCAAAAAGGATAAAGAAGTACACTACCTTCTACTCAAGGGAACCATAGACCAATAATTAAGACTAAACAATTATAAATATATATACCCAAAACAATGAAGCATCTCCATTCATCAAACAAACTCTTCTCAAGTTCAAGAGTCAAATAGACCACAACACAATAATTTTGGGTTACTTTGACACATCTCTTTCTTCACTAGACAGACCTTCCAAACAGAAGCCGAGCAAAGAAACTATAGAACTCAATAATATAATAAATAACTTAGACTTAACTGACACATATAGAATAATTTATCCTTCAATGATAGAATATACTTTCTTCTCAACAGCACATGGATCCTTCTCTAAAATAGACCATATACTATGCCACAAAGCAATCCTTAGCAAATATAAAAAAGTAGAGATACTACCCTGCATTATATCATATCATAATGGAATGAAATTAGAAATCAATGATAAAATTACAAAAAAAAAAATCCATTCCAACACCTGGAGACTAAATAACACTCTAATAAATGTACCAAGGGTTGCCAAAGACATTAAGGAGATAATTTTTTAAAAAATAGAGGTAAATGAGAATACGGACACAATATATCTAAATTTCTGGGGCACTATGAAAGCAATCCTAAGAGGAAAGTTCATTGCATGGAGTTTAATCTTTAAAAGAAAAAAAAAGTCAAGAATTAAATGACATAACATTACATCTCAAAGCCCTAGGGAAACAAGAGCAAATTAACACCAAGAGCTGCAGAAAGCAGAAAATATTTAAAATTAAAGCTGAAATTAATAAATTTGAAACAAAAAAAATTTAAAAAATTGACAAAACAAAAAATTGGTTGTTTGAAAAAATAAATAAAATTGGCAGACCTTTAGTCATGCTCATGAAGAGAAGAAGAGAGAATACCCAAATCACTAACATATGTGATGAAAATAAAAATATCACAACAGACATTGTGGAAATACAGAAGATAATTAAAAAATATTTTAAAAACTTCTACTTCAAAAAATAGAAAATATTGAAGGCATCAAAAAATTTCTAGAATTATATAATTTGCCCAAACTGAATCAGGATGATATAAACAATTTAAATAGATCAGTTTCAAGTGAAAAAATAGCAGATGCCATCAAAAGTCTACCAACCAAGAAAAGCCCAGGACCAAATGGATACACAGCCAACTTCTAAAAGACCTTTAAATAAGAACTAGTCTCAATACTCTTCGGTTTATTTCAGGAAATAGAAAAAGAGGCAGAACTTCCGAACTCATTCTATGAGGCCAATATCATCCTTATTTCAAAACTAGGCCAAGACGAATTAAAAAAGAAAAAAAAAAAACTTCAGACCAATATCTCTAATGAACATAGATGCAAAACTTCTCAATAAATTCTGGCAAATCAAATAAAAAACATATCAAAAAGATTGTGCAATATGATCAAGTGGGATTTATTCCAGATATGCAAAGATGGTTCAACATATACAAATCAATATATGTAATTCATTACATCAATAAGCTTAAAGATAAAAATCATATGAACATCTCAATAGATGCAGAAAGGGCATTTGACAAAATACAGTACTTCTTTATATTCAAAACACTAGAACAAATAGGGATAACAGAAATATATCTCAAAATCATAAAGACTATCTATGCTAAGCCCCAGGCCATTATCATTCTAAATGGAAAAAAAAATTGAAGGCATTCCCTCTAAAAACTGGAACAGGTCAGGGATGACCTTTTTCACCACTTCTATTTAACATAGTTCTTAAAACACTGGCCAGAGCAATCAGACAGATGAAAGAAATTGAAGGAATACACATAGTAAAGAAGAAATCCAATTGGCACTATTTGCTGATGATATGATTCTATACTTAGAAGACCCTCGAAGTTCTACCAGAAAGTTTCTAGAACTAGCAAATAAATTCAGCAAAGTAGCATGATATAAAATTAACACCTATCAAAGGTATTTTTGAATAACAGTGATAAATACTCAGAAATCTGAAATGAGGAAAACTACCCCATTTACATTAGGCTCATAAAACATAAAATACTTGAGAATAAACTTAAAAGAAGGTGAGAAAACTATGTAATGAACCCCACAGAAGGAAGTCAAAGAAGACCTTAGAAAATTGAAAGTTCTATCTTCCTCTTGGATGGGCAGAATTAATATTATCCAAATGACCATACTTCCAAAAGCAATATACATATTTAATGCAATTACAGTCAAAATTCCAATAGTATTCCTCATAGAAATATAAAAAGCAATCATTAAATTCATCTGAAAAAGTAAGAGACCCATAATAACTAAATAAATCCTTAGCAGAAAAAGTGAAGCAGGTGGCATCACTTTATCAGACCTTCAAGTATATTATAGAGCAATAGTAACAAAAACAGCATGGTATTGGCACTAAAGCAGACTGGTAGACCAATGGTACAGAATAGAGGACACAGAGTCTGGCCCACAAAATTACAATTATCTTATATTAGACAAAGGTGCCAAAAACATGCATTGGAGAAAAGATAGCCTTTTTAAGAAATGATGCTGGGAAAACTGGAAATCCATATGCAACAAAATAAAATTAAACCCCTATCTCTCACTATGCACAGAACTCAACTCAAAATGGATCAAGAACTTAGGAATAAAACCATAGGTCCTGCAACTAATAGAAGAAAAAGTAGGCCCTAATCTTCATATGTGGAATTAGGCCTCAACTTCCTTAATAAAACTCCTGTGGCATAAGAATTAAAATCACGAATCAATAAATGGGATGAATTCAAATTAAAAAAAAATTCTTCTCCACAAAAGAAACAATATGTGAGGTGAATAGAGAGTCCACATCTTGGGAGATATAGCACTCTTCTCTAGAGTAAATAAAGAACTCAAAAAGCTAAACACCAAAAAAAAAAAAAAAAAAACCACAAGTAATACAATCAATAAATGGGTGAAGGACCTGGAGAGACACTTCTCAGAAGATTATGTACAATCAATCAATCCATAAAAAATGTTCATCATCACTAGCAATTTCAGAAATGCAAATGAAAACCATTCTAAGATTTCATCTCACTTCAGTCAGAATGGCAGCTATCATAAAGACAAACAACAATAATTGTTGGCGTAAATATGGGGGGAAAAGGTACATTCATATACTGCTGGTGGGACTTAAAATTGATGTAGCCAATCTGGAAGTCAGTATGGAAAGCAGTATGGAGATTTCTTGAAAAATTGGGAAGGGATTCACCATTTGACCAAGCTATAATCTCCTCGATATATACCCAAAGGACTTAAACACAGCATACTACAGGGACACAGCCACATCAATGTTTTTAGCAACACAATTCACATTAGCTAAATTTTGGAACCAACCTAGATGCCCTTCAATAGATGAATGGATAAAAAAATGGCATATATACACAATGGAATTTTACTCAGCAATAAAATAGAATAAAATCAGCATGTGCAGGTAAATGGATGGAGTGAAAGAAGATAATGCTAAATGATGTTAGTCAATTCAAAATAACCAAATGCTGAAGGTTTTCTTTGATATAAGGATGCTGATTCATAGTGGGGTAGGGACAGGAAGCATGAGAGGAATAGTTGGACTCTAGATAGGGCAGAGGGGTTGGAGGATAATGAAGGGGGCATGGGACTGTAAATGATGGTGGAATGTGATGATCATTAATATCCAAAGCACATGTATGAAGACAAAAATTGGTGTGAATATACTTTGTATACAACCAGAGATATGAAAAATTGTGCTATATATGTGTAGTAAGAATTATAATGCTTTCTGCTGTCATATATAAATAAAAAAATCAAAGCTCTACATCAAACTTAAAGACTGCTTTGTGATGTGTATTGTATTTACATTTATTGAACTCAATTTTCCTGAAATGATTCTCTATAAAATTATACTATTTTGTCAAATTATATTCATGGACCTTGGGACAATCAATTCCAACAAAATCTCTTTAAACTAACTGCCCAAATTGTAAAAACTAATTCTATTCAAATTAACATGCCTATTGTTTTCACTTTCTTTTAAGGGTGGGATACACACTTACTTGACCAATGACAAAAGTTAATTTCATGGTTTAATCACTACAGTCTGTTAACATATGGCATATTAGATATACTTATCTTGCTAACCTTGTTTGTTTTCAAAAGTCTTATTAACTGTATGCCTGAAGCTGAACAAAAAAAATTTCTTAATAATTCAGATTGTTCAAGACTTAGAGTTGGGAACTGTTTCAGGCCCTGATCTTGGACCTACCTGGGGGGTCTTGCTTATTGTGCAGCAGGAAAATCCTAAAATAGAATGCTATGTTTTGGGACAAAATGTTGTCACAATATTGGCAAGTCCAATTTTGTTGCCTCTTTGACAAGGAGTATTTCCTCTGTAGGTGTAAGTTCATCCTACATGTCAATTTCTAGACTCTTGGTGTCTGGATTCCCATAAAATGGTATGTTATGTATCACCTCTGGTCTATTGTGACTGTTTTATGTAAATTGGCATATATCCACTATAAAAGCTATTTTTACTGTACAATAAAGCAGATGTTATTCTCTGAAACCTTCTTTGAAGGAGTTTCTCCATGCCCTCAAGTTTCCACAGTCGATCCTGGACAATGGCAGGTCCCTCAGCAATTTTTTTTTTGAATTTTTTTGTTATTTTTTATGTTTGTTTTTACTCTGTCAGACTCTCTGTATAGGTCTCTGTTTTCAAAGCCTGCCTAATCTTTAGGGAGACTACCAAGAGTAGCAAGATAGCTTCAAGTAGAAGTAGCACTTTCTATTTTTATGACAAAACAAGAAGCAAGTTTTATTCTACCCATGTACTAGTATGTGATTTTAAAAATAATGTTTAACTCTCTTTGTTATGTATGGCCTCGTCCAAAAAGGAGGTCCACAGGAAAGGGTCGAGGAGAATGTGGCTTCAGAGTCACTAATCAAGACCTCCAGAGACCAAACAGAAAACAGGTCTGATTTTATTGCAGAGTTATCATGTATTTATACTCAGGCAGTAGCTAAGCAGATTACAGGCAGCCACCAATGCAATGTCTGCTAACTTTTCTTGCAGCAACCAATCAATAAGTGGGCCATGGAGCAAACACAGGAACTGCAGTGTATGGCCCGGGGCTGTGCCTCTCAGAAGCCAAGCCTAGCATGAGGGGAGTGGCCTGCCACTCAGAGGCTGTTAACATATGCCATGTATGCAGTAATCCATGCACTTTTTCCCACAACTCCCCACTCTGACTCTGCTGCAAAGATTTCAGCCAGCATTGCTGTTTTTCGTTGGGTGGTCTTCACATGGTTACATAACCATCTCACATCAAAAGAAAATATTATCACTATTATGAACAGTAGGGACAGGGTAATAGCTTTATAAGGATTATTTAATTCAGCTATCAGGTTTTTCCAATGTTCTGTGAATTTGTGGAAGCAAAAAAAGGTTTTCAAGATAGACACCTTTGTCTCATTGATTTTGACAATTGCCTTGGTAAGGTAATGCATAGTCATAAAATATTTAGCATCCCAAGCACCCTTAATATACTAAGAAAAATTGGAGAAGTGAAAGGTTACATTTGCATATTGGGTGACACAAATACTCTAAAATTTAGGGTCACAAGTGAGCCTTTGCAACATAAACAGAATATCTAGTTTTTCCTGATAGAGGTCTAGTTCTTGCTAAGATAGCAGCTTGGGACAGTATATTTAGTCATTTAGAATGGCATAGTCTTTTGCAATGGTAGTAGACAAATTGTTTACAGTCTGAGCAGTCTAGATGCTCTGAGTGAGTAAAGCAGCAGCAGTGGTTGTGGCATCAATGGTGGCTACCAGAGCAATAATCCCAGTGATGAAAAGGCTAATTGCCTACCTTGTCCAGTGTAGTATCTCATTCAGAAGATTCTTCATCTCCATGTCCCATGGAATCCTCCACTGGAAGGTTCACTGGAAGCCAGACTCCTGGAGACAGTTTATTCTGAGAATAAATATACATTTAGCTTTCATAGCATGGGTTAGACAATTTGTTAGCCAGCAGGATATATTGACTGCATAAGGGATCTCTGTCTTAGTGATATTTAGGCCATCAGTATCATTGATTATTATCATGGCAAAGGGTGGTGTAGCACAAGCTTTTGCATAGTGGGTATAAGCATAATTTGGCACAAAGACTAATCCATGTACATATAATATATATATAGTATATTAAGGGTGCTTGGGATGCTAACTATTTTATGACTATACATAACTTTACCAAGGCAATTGTCAAATTCCATGGTCAGTGTATGGACTCAATAGAGCTGGCTGCTGCCCATTTTATGAGTCTATCAGCTAGCAATATTGGTGTGATATCCATCATGCCATACTGATTTCCTGCATACCCATTGGTAATGGCTTGTTCTGTATAGCAGTTACTGCAGTAGCTCATGTGGTTTTTGGGCACATTAGTTACATTCCAGGGGGCTGCAACTGCCCAGGCACATAGATGTTGTTTTTCCCCAGAGAAAGTATGGCAGTAACACATTAATTCCATGGGATGTTATCATTATCAGAGGGGGACGTTCCAAAAAGCATTGTTGGGTACATTGGTAGCAAGGGTTTTTGCATTTCCCATGGGGCAGTCTATGGTTATAGGTAGAATTAACTATAACTCTAATGTCAGTGAGAGATAACCCAGCAGATGACTTATTATAGTTATCTACAAGAGTTTAATTTGCAAGAGCAAAACAGAGAAGACTGCCTGGAATGTTGTAGGAACAGATGAAGCAAGGCCCTGAAGATATTAGGAAGCAGTTTTATTTGGCTGCAGCCAAGTTCAGAGAGCACAGCTTTTCTGTAATCAATCAATTCCCTGAACACTGAGTTCAGGTAGTTTCAAAGTTTTATACCCAGCATGTAAGGGGAGAGGCTTACAAATTTACAGTCTACAGAAGTTCACATAAAAGCAGCATTTTCTCTCAGTGTTTTGGGCAAGTTATCCCTTCAAGTACAACACCTGAAAAGTGGAGAGATTCTTTATCTCCCCTTTCTTTCCTCCCCCTGCCAGCTGCAACTATAGAGCCCAATTGGTAATTTCTCTTATCTTAAAAATGTAGAAATATCTGTGAAGCCCAGCTTAAGGACAGAGGCTTTGTTTACACACTTTTACAAACTACTATATTGGATATGTTTGTGAAAAACTAGTAAGGGGGTGTCCAGCACTTGAAGTGCTGGTATCTTCTTGGCCAGTGGCCAAGTAAACAGGGTGACACAAAAATAGAAAGTTTATCTACATTGAACTCTTTTGCTGGCAGTCCTAAAAATAGCCATGGTAAAGATTTCTGGAGAAGACCAGTTAAGGCTTTTCTGTGGAGAAAGGGGGTGCAACTTCATAATCAAGGTCATAAACTTTTGGTTGTGGGGATGCACCACCTTGTTGGCAATGTGGCTTCTTTTTTTGGCCTTTATATTAAACTGAAATATGGAAATGCCCCTGGGGGCTTGTTAGGGGCTATTGCCACCTTTGAATAAAGGATGACCAATATTCCCAGTGCCTTGCATCTTCTTTCAACTGATGGATTCCTAAATTTTGCTTCTTGGGCCTGACCCCTGCCCTCAGTCTGACACTGCAGAAAGGCCCAGTGCTGACTTTGCATGAGGCACCTTGGAACATTCAAATATTAGACTTAGCTCTTGTACTCAGTCCTTAAAAAGAAAGTCTGTAAAAAGGCATCCTTCTGTTAAATGGTGCAGGTAACAGTGATATTGGAATTGGACTGCTTAAACCTTGTAGATACTAAGCCTTCTGCTTACCAACTGAACAACAAAGGATGGCAAGTGCAACCTGTGATGTTGGGAAGAAGGGTGTACCTGGGATTTGCTCGTTCTTTACTCACATTATTAGACATTTGAAAAATAATTTGAGAAGAGTTGCGAACATGGGCATAAATCAGTTTTGATAAGTTATTTTTAAATAGCATATGATATGTAATGTTTCTAAAAAGAAGTTGAGTTGGTTTTCATGTCAGTTTTTGTAGACAACTATTTATTTAAGAGTTCTTTGAAATCTTTTTGCAGATGTTCTTTTCACTTCTCATAGGATATAAACACTTCTAAGCAAGCTGGTCATTATAAATATATAGCAAAGAGAAGGATAAGATAAGTGAGATCCTGCCTCAAACAAAACAAAATTAAATGTTGCATGGGATTCTCACACAGACAGGAGACACCAGGATACTCAACAGGAAGCAGTGTTTATTTGTGTGCATCTAGCCTCAGTGTATTCTTATCTGAAGGCTGAACATTTAGTGTAGAAAGTGATCCCTTATATATTCTAGTTAGTTTCCTTTTACATACTAGTCTTTTTCTTGGTAATACACATCCCTGATGGACATTCTATTTCTATACTACAAAGTAGCAAGAATGTTCAAGATTGATTTCTGGAGGGCTCACAATGATACAAATGGCATCGTGTTCCTTTTCTTCTGAGATATCTCTATCATAAAATGTAGCTCAGTGGTAAAGAATCCCTGGCTTCTATTGCCAGTACCAAACCAAAGCAAACCAAATAAATGGCAGATGCACTTCATTTAGGGCAGAGAATATAGCATTATATTGAGTTACAGTGAGCAAAGTTTACCCTAGGACACTTAGAAGAGCAGCTGTGTATCTTTGACTGGTTTAAGGCCTTTTCTAAAGAGCAGTTTCTGAAACAAAGAAACAACTTCAAGTGAAGTTAGCCGTGAGCAACTCTCTGCCTGCAATCACAAGTGTTCCTAAGTTTCTACCTGGCAGCTGAACACTTTGTAGGCCATTTCCTAGTGGGGAGAAAAGTCTGAAGGGAGAGAAAACTTGAATTCTTGGGTAATTCCCTTCTTCTTTGGCTATTCTAATCAACTTTCTATCAGTATCTCCAGTATCTAAGATGCAGAGAATTTGAATGTTCTCCAAATCTGGATCTTTGAGACCTGATCCTGACCCTGACCTCACTCCACATTCCTTGGTTGATTTCTCAAACACCTCAATGCCCGGGTTTTGGAGGATTTCACTTCCTTCCACCTCTATTGCCTCCAGTTCACTGAGGGATTTGATTGCAGTACCTGAAATTGGGAAGGAGTTTCTCCAGGCAGGAGATTCAGCCATCCAAGCAGGCTGTCTTAACCTTGAACCTACATAAGGCAGTCCCCTTAGGGCTACCCAGTAGACCACATTTGGGCTATTACTTATGGGGTTGAGTGTTAGCAATTGTTGCCAGAAAGGCATTTCTCCCTTGTTCCCAGGATTTCCCTCCCTGAGATAGTACTTACTCTTTGATGGAGGATGAAGGCTATCTAGGTGCCAGATACTCACTTTTCTCACCTCCTTTGCCCACTGGTATCAGAATCAGCTTTCTCTCACACAGCCCATTGCCCAAGGCCCAGAAGACCCAGGAGGCTTTAAAGGCTAGTTCTGTAGGAGTGGGTGAAGCCACTCTGCATTCTGTAAAGAGACATCTTTGTTCTGAGAGGCTGTAGTGATAGGAATCACCTGCATGTTTTCTTCTAGAACACCTTGACAGTGGGGTTGTGATGGATGCAGTCAGGTCTCCTTTAAAGCAGCAGTTATTTATGGCTGGAGACATACCCAGAAGTCTGTAGTCCTGGACTAGAGAGGAGAAAGCATATTGGTTTCTTCTATACAATTTCAGCACAAATTTTCATTTCTCTGGTTGTACCTGATGTAACAATGCACTATATGTGTATTCATATATGTACCTAGGTTAATGATGTCCATCTCTTTCCACCATCTTTTCTCTCTGCATGCTTCCTTTCATCCCTTCCTTCCCTTTTCCCCATCAAAGTTCCTCCATTTTTTCCACCTCCCTATTATCGATCAGCATTCTGTTATCAGAGAGAACACTCAGCCTTTGTTGTTGTTGTTGTTTGAATTGGCTTATTTCACTTAGAATGATATTCTCCAGATCCATCCATTTACCTACAAATGCCATAATTTTATTCTCTTTTAAGGCTGAGTAATATTTCATTGTGTATATATACCAAAGTTTCATTATCAATTCATCTATTGAAGGGCATATACGATGCTTCCACAGCTTAGCCATTGTAAATTGAGCTGCTATAAACATTGGCTGCATTACTAAGCCATGATCCCAGCCCATATTTACCATTTTTAAGTGCACATAGAATTCAGAAGTGCTCAGTTCATTCACTATCACCACCATCTATTGCTAGACTTCATCTTCATAACAGAAACTCTGCACTCATGAAATATTGCCAACCCATTGCCCATCATCCAGTCCCCTGCTTTCTGTTTCTATGATTTTGATGTTTCTATATACATCATCTAAGCAGAACTACATAGTAAGTGTCCTTTTGTGATTGTGTGACTACACTTAACATAATGTGGGATGAATTATATCCCATTGTGTGGGTGTACAACATGTTTATCCATTCCTCACCAATGGATACTTACAATGCTTCCATTCTTCAGTTTTGGGGAACTACTACTTGGCATTTCTGGAAGCCTGAGCACTAGAGGAGATGGGAAATCTACAGGAAATGAGCTATGGTTGGGACCTCATGGGTCCATGATTTCCATCTTGATGTAATCTTTAGGCAAGAGGAGACATGAGGTGATCCAGGTGAGGGCACCTGCAATTAGCACAGATGCTACAGGTAAGGCCAGAACAACCTCTTGTCTCTAAAGAAAGAGAGGAAATTATGAAACTCAAAGAGAGACTTGAGAAGAGGGCCTACACCCAAAAAAATATCTGTATAACAATAGGCACCATAAACAAAATTAAAACACAAATGTCAGATTGGGAGACATGATTGGCAACTTTTATCCACAGTGGTCTTCCTTCTATTTCTCTAACACCCCCTTTAATTTTGTTTTGCTTTAGCACATTCAAAATTTCTATTCCTAGTGTCTGAAATGCTGCATCTGTGCTTAAATTCTCATGAGATCTGAATTATTTCATTTCTTCTCTTCATAGATGCCTTCCCTAACAGTCCAATACAAGCCGCCACTCCCCACCTTTCATAATCTACTCTGACATTCCTTTTTAGTCTCCTCAGAACACTAACTGTTCCAGAAAGTGAGTCTGGGCAGGAATATGGTAGCACCTGCCTGTCATCCCAGCCATTTGGGAAGCTGAGGCAGGAGGATTGCAAATTCAAAATTAGCCTCTGCAACTTAGAGAAGCCTCAATCTCCAGATTACAACTAAAAAGGACTGGGGATGTAGCTCATTGGTAAAGGGCCCCTGGTTCAATCTCCACTACAACAATAAATAAATGAGAAAGAAAAAAGAAAGTGAGTCTGTACTTGTTCACTGCTTCTCTGTCAGGCCCATTAAACAGACTTGTTCTCTGATTTTCTGTATCTTCTGTATCCCCAGTGCCTACCGCAGTGCATGGCATACAACAAAGGCTCAATGAATATTTGTTAAATGAATTAATGTACAAATTTATCAATTATAATAGACTCCTAAAAATAAGGCAGACCATTCCAAAAAAAATAGGCAAAATGTTATCAATAGGGTATATGAAGAAAGAGAACTAGCTGATGCACATGTTAAGAGATATTCAGCTTCACAATTAATTAGGAAAATTAAATTCAAAAAAACTTAATGTACATAGTTTGTACTGTTTATGGCAAAAAGCTGAGTATCCCTACCTTAACATTTCTATACCTATTTCCAACTCATTAGAGTCTAATATTTTTAGCCCATTTATTTATTTATTTGTTTATTCATTTACTTGTGTATTTTTTAGTACCAGAGATTGAATACAGGGGTGCTTAACCATTGAGCCATATGCTTAGGGCCTTGCTAAGTTGCTGAAGATGGTTTTGAATCTTCAATCTTTCTGCCTTAGCCTCACCAGTTGTTGGGATTACAGGTGTGCACCATCATGCCTGGCTTCAGCACTTTTAGATGAAAAATATTTTACTGATATTTTCCTCTACATTTCTAAATTATATATTGATATATAATGGATTTTCAATTTTATATATTATCTACTGACTTCTTGTTCTAAAAGAACAGCTCCCTTCATCTACCTAAAGTCATACAATCTTCCCTTCTTCCCATCATCCTGATATAGCTCTATTAATATGGAATTCCTTCCTATATATGTATAGAATTTAGTACAGCACAGTGAATCTCACCATCATTTACCCCCACAACACCGAGATCCTAATTGGAATAAGATATATTCCATGCTTGTATAATTATATCAAAAGGATTCTACTGTCACGTCTAAATAAAAAGTACCAATAAAAATATGAAGTTCCTATGATTATATGGCCTTTATTGAATACCCTTTATGTTCTTCAATATTTTGTGCCTGCTTCATCTTCTGTGTACCTTATAACTAATTCAAGACCAAAGAGTCTGCCAGAAAAGTAAATCTCATCTCAATATGTCCTAGCATATTTTTCTTAGAAGTATCTCTTCTAGAATTCTCCATGATCCTTTTTCTGCTGCTGTTGGGGCTCCAGGATTGCAGCTTGGCTACCTATTATATAGAAAGATGATGGTAAAAGGGAAGTCTGGGGACTTACCTTCATCCTAGGGGTCATCCCCACATTTCTGTAATATTAGATTCCCTGCTTTCTGGCTTCTACATCTCCCTCATTTTGGGATCATTCTTCATTATTTGATCTATTGACGTATTTTAATAGTATGTACGTTTTATATCCCAAGAAAAAGAATCTCAAATTTTTCCCTCCTGTGTGTTTTTGTCTGGCTTCTTCATGGTCTGTGATGCCAGCTGAAATTTTCAATACAATGAAATGATGGAATGGGAGGAGATTATTCTGCCATTTTTCTATGTCTTTGTATATCAAATCTGGGGTTGATCATCCAGCTCTGTGGTCATCACTTATTTCAAATTTGTCATCCCAGTTAGGAGCCATGTGATGACTTTGAAGCACAACCTAACATACCTGGCATTTGCCACTTTTTTTAAAATTTGTTTTGGTACTTGGGATTGAACTCAGGAGCACTCAACCACTGAGCCACATCCCCAGCCCTATTTTGTACTTTATTTAGAGACAGGGTCTCACTGAGTTGCTTAGTACCTCACTTTTGCTGAGGCTGGCTTTGAACTCATGATCCCCCTGCCTCAACCTCCTGAGTGGATGGGATTACACATGTGTGCCACCAAACATAGCTCCCTGTTGGTATTTTTGATGCCTTTGAGAGCATCAGCCAGGACATTCATGCACACCATTATGAAGATTGAGATGCTTCCTGTCATCTTTATGTTGTCATGGAAAGATGATAGGAAGCATCTAAATCTTCATTTTAACAGATCAGATCCTGCAACAGCTTCTTGAGAGGGCTGCATGAATGTATACTTCTTGAAAACCTTTCCATCTGAACAGGTCTTTGTCTTATTCTCATACTTTATTGGTCATTTGAGTATAAAATTCTAAGTTGCGAACCATTTACTGTAAAACATTCAAGGCCACTGATCTATTATCTTCTAGCTTCCAGTGTGTGGTTGAGGAGTTTGATGCTATTTTGATTCATACACTTGCTTTTCTTTGGGAATCTTTAGGGCTGCTTTGTAAAGTATACTAAAATTTCACCAAAATGTGCCCTGTTATTTGTCTTTTTTTTATCTAGTGTGCTTATTGTGCCCTCTCATTTCACAAACATTTGTCCTTTCACTAAGAGGAATGTTGTTGAATTATTTCATTAATATTTTCCTACTCTCTCTTGTCTTTGTTTTTTCCCCTCCATTGTATTACTTTAATTCACATATTGGGCCTCTTGGAGTCTTCTTTTAATTTTATTTATTTTCCATTTCTTTGTAGTTTTTTCTGTTTGCCATCAACTACACACACACACACACACACACACACACACACATTCAGTACTGGAAATTGAATCATTGAATTCAATGGCACTTTACTACTGAGCTATATCCCCAATCATTTTTATTTTATATTTTGAGACAGAATCTCACTCAGTTGCTCAGGCTGGCCTCAATCCTGTGATCCTCCTCCTTAGCCTCCTGGGTAGCTCGCATTACAGTTGTGCACCCTTGAGCTCATAATTTATTTAATTTTGCTTTTATCATATCATGTTGACAATTTGTTAATTCTCCTCTCTTTTCTCTGTGACTGCCTCCTGTTTTCCTTCTATGGATTCCTGTAGATTCTGATATTGCTAAAGCATTTTCTATCCTGTCTATCAGGACTGTCTATGCAGCAGAATAATATTTTCTGCACTGCAAACATCAGATTTGGACACATCACTTGCTTTGGTCCATGAAATATGAGTGGAAGAGATATGTTCTACTTTTGAGCAGAAGCATTGAGAGTCACTGTGCAAGGCCTCCATCTTGCTTTCCCATCTGCTAGGAGCCTGAGGGTACCTCAGATGAAAACTGCTTCTTTGGTTTGGATCCTGAGGGAAGACAACAGAACAGACATGCAGATAATATATGGCATGAGCAAAAGGTCACCCTTTGTTGCTGCAAGCCATGGAGATGTCGTAGTTGTTTGTGTTGAGTTTTCTTCTGTTCCCTGCTTGTGTCTACTTCCTCTGAATTAAATTTTCCATCTGTCTTAGCCTTCCACATTAAAGGACTTCCTCAAATGTCTGGTCATCCTTGACCATCCACTCATTTCTAAGAGTGAAAAACTGAAAGCTTATTGGAATTCTGTATGCAGACTGTAGGGGTTTTCAACTGCACACAGCAGAGTGAGTTTCCTGGACTTTTGTTAGTTTTGATTTTGGGTGGTATTGGAAATTGAACCCAGGTGTACTCAACTGCTGAGCTACAACCAGAACCCTTTTTATTCTATTTTTTTTTAATTTTGATACCGGTCTCACTAAGTTACTGAGGCTGGCCTTGAACTTCTGATCCTCCTGCCTCAAGCTTCCTAGTAGCCAGGATTACATATGTGTGCTACCAGGCACAGCTAGAATTTCCTGGACTTTTTAGGGGACTCCCAAATATTATTCCCCAGAGAGGAAGGCTGCAGACTCTGTCAGGGGAACAGAGAGTCACAGCTGCATATGTTCCTGGATCTGAATGGGGGCATGAAAACCTTGCTGTGTAGCATGTGGACCATCATTTTCTTCTGCTACAGTGATCTCTGCAATGTGCTTGGTATCTCTGTGTCCAGCCTTTCTGGGACAAAAATCTCCATTGTTCTGTCCATCTGGGAGAAGAAGTTTGGAAGTCTAATTTTTCTCAAACTTTGAACCACACCACTTGTCTTCAGGCCAAATACACTTCTGCTCTCAGAGATAACTGGTGTGCCTCCTTCCTGAATGTTTCTGAGGCTTGTTGAATAAATTGGTCTGCTTCTGAGCTCCCCCCACTGCCAACTTTGGTTTCCTCTTTCTCCAGTTTTTGTACCTTTTTTTCAGCTCCCAGTCATATACAATTGTATGTATATAAAATTATATATTATATATTTAATCATAGATGGAACTTTATTTATTTATTCTTATGTGGTGCTGAGCATCGAACCCAGGGCCTCACACATGTTAGGCAAGCACTCCACCACTGAGCCACAACCCCAGTCCCAGCTGCCAGTCTTCTGTTGCACTTGTCTCTATGCTTCTGCCTTAGTCTTTTAACTGAAGGACCTTTCAAAACTTCTGTGCTGCCATTTCAGTGGGACATTGAGGGAAGAAACAGCACGAACTCCCTTTGAAATATTTATCTCTCTGCTGTGTTTGAACTAGAAGGAATGAGATGTGCAATGAAACCACAGGTAGATGCTATTTCTTCCCTCTCTTATTTGCACTGTGCTTGATTCAACTTTGCAAGACCTTCCCAGGTTACCTTAATAATGGCTTATGATGTACCTCTAGATGATAAAGAAGGAAAATGGGCTATCCAGGGTCTGAGTCAATCAATCTACCCTTCTCTTGAGCTAGAGGGAAAGTTAAGCTTCCACAGCAGACTACAGAGATGAGAGGGATAGGGTCTGCAGAGAATTAGGGTATAGCTTAATAAAGGAGATTTGGAATGTTTTAAGATAAAGAGGAGTTTCCATTGAATGGAGTGAGGATTTCAAAGTAATCAGAAGGCTAGTGGATAGCCCTGGAAGAATCAGCAGGCAGGAGGGCAAAAAGATTGGGAAGACTTGCAGTTGAATGGGAATGAAGCTTCTAGAAGAGCTGGAAAGGTTGTGCCAAAAGAGCAAAGTGAAAATCTAGTGCTTCTGGTTTTCTAGAACTGAGATGGGCCAAAGCTTTGTACTCCATTTATCCCCAAATCAGGAACTCTATCCATTTCCCGGGGCTTGCATCCCTTCTCTTAAATAAAATGAGAATGATTCTTCCCAAGTGGGTTCATTTTTTGATATGGCCAAAAATTAAGAATACTAATGTTTAAACTCACATTCAGCCAGGAAGAGAGAGGAAGGGACCAGATACACCTGCATGTGTGTTCTGAGCCAACATTCCCCTCTCCTCTTTCCACCTTCAGTCCAAGTCCTTGGCCCCTTATTTAGACAGTTAGTGCCTTCATTCATTCATTTATTCATTCATTCATCATTCATTCATTCATTCATTCATTCATTCAATAAGTGACAAGTGAGCACCAAACATTGTTGTAGGCACTGGAGATATAGCAGGTAACACAACACAAAGATCTTCAGGACTAAGAAGGATATTTCTATAGTGACACATACTGTATGCCTTATTCTTACTAAAACAAAGTGACTGCATTAGCTTGTTTGGGATGTGATTAAGAATCCGGACCTAATAGGTCAGAGCAAAAAGGGACTATGGCAGCAATTGCTTCTCTCAATTTCCCTGCCACTCTGGTTGAAGCCAACATTATCTCTCATATGGATGACTGTTGTAGCTTCCTAGTCAATCCCCAGCTTCTCTCTTTGACCCTTCTCCTTTCAGCCTATATGCATGTCATCTGACAAAGTGATCCTGTTCAAACCTAAGCAAGTGGTTGTCATTTCTCTACTGAAAACCCTTTCCTGTCTCCCCATTTCATTCATGGTAAAAGCCAAAACCTCACCAGAGCTTGCAAATCCTACCCCCTTTAATCTTCATTTCTTCTCCAAATTCATCTAGTGCTCTACTTCACTAATTCTATTGACTATTTGGCATCTATTCTATACTTCATTCAGCCCATCAAACACCCCTCCTGCCCAGGGCTGTTGTAATTGCTGTTTCCTCTGGTTGGACTACTCTTTCTCCATGGTGTCTTCCTAGAACTGCTTCAAGAGTTGACTTCAAATTTTCTTGACATTTTTTGGTTTTTCTTCTTCTTTCTTTATTTTATTTTATTTTATTTTTTGGTACTGGGGATTGAATCCAGGGGTGCTTAACCACTGAGCCGCATCCCGAGCCCTTTTTAATTTTTATTTTGAGAAAGGATCTCACTAAGTAGCTTAGGGCCTTGCTAAGTTGCTGATGTTGGCTTTGAACTTGGGATCCTCCTGCCTCAGCCTCCCAAGCTTTGGGATTACAGGAGTGCACCACCACACTGGGTTTTCCTCTACTTTTAATGGCACACCCCACCCCCAAATCCCATATTCACTCTTCTCTCTTTCTGTTTGATTTTTCTGTATAGTTCTCATGATCTAGTAGACTTTTCATACAATCTGTCTCATGAATTAACTGTGTCTCTTCACTAAAACACAAGCTCCAAGACAACCAACGTTTTTGTCTATTTATTGAACACTTACTATTTGTCTGCAGGACAACAGCCTCATCACATAGTCCAGGCACAGAGCACATGCTAAAAAAATACCTGTTGAGTGAATCAATCAATGAGCAGAAGAACATGGAAGGGCTCATTGGCCAGTGGTTTTCAAATTGTTTTAACAGCAAATGCCAGCCTGTTGAACACCACAGACCTGGTGGGATATGTCTGACCCACCAGGCCCTTTTGCTCCCCACCCAACCCCTGCTTCTTGGCAGAGAGAAGGATGGAAGAGGATAAAATGTTTGGCCCACTCCCAAAGGAGCAGAGAGATCCTCCTTTGAAGGCCCAGCCATTCCAGGCTCATGACTGCTTCCTAGCTGGACATTCTAAACCTTTATTTTTTTTCTCCCAAAATGGAAATTGTTTTACTGCTTGTTTTCTTCTCATTACAAAAGTAATGAATGTCCACAGTAAACAGTTTTATGTGCTCCATAAATAAGATGGAGTTCCCCTCCCCAACCTTGTCTCTCCAGTATCTCCTCTCTCAAACTCTACTCACCTGCTTTTATTCTCTTAACAACTAACTATATCAGGAATCTCTTTCTGAATCGATATTTTTAAAACAGTGACATTGTTGTTTTTAATGGCTGCTGTGTATGAATTCACCATGATTCATTAAAGCAAACTGTTTTTTACTATAATAAACAGCCTGGAAATGACATCTGGTACATACAACTTTGCTCTCTTGACCCATTATTTCCTTAGAATGAATTCCCAGGAGTGCAATTGCTGGGTCACACGAGCTTCTGGTTGAAAGACTCCTGATACTATTGTCCAAATGTGGGAGGACTCCAATTCTAAGGGAAATGGAGTGACCCTCTGCCCTGTATTTTCCTCACATAGTTCTTTTGCCTTGCTCATGCTCTTTCTTCTAAGGAGATCTATGAAGGACAGAAGAAAAATACTCATTTCATGCTTCTTAGCAATGGGTTATTGTATACCAGGCACTGTTCTAGATGTCTTATACATATTGATTTGTTTACTCATAACAATGTTAAGAATGTACTGTGTGTGTGTATGTGTGTGTGTGTGTGTGTGTGTGTGTGTGTGTGTATACAGGGGACCTAAACCAAGGGGTACTTTATCACTGAGCCATGTCCTAAGTCCTTTTTGTTTTTTATTTTGCCAAAAGGTCTTACTAAGTTGCCCAGGTTGGCCTTGAACTTGCAGTCCCCCTGCCTCAGCCTCCCAGGTTCTGAGATTACAAATATGCACCATTGGGCCTGGCTTGAAGGTAATTCTATTGTTAGCTCCACTTTACAGATGAGAAATTGAGGCTGAGAGATAAAGTTACTTGCTTAAGATCATACAGCTGGCAGGGAACAGGTAGTAGACACAAAGCCAGGCAGTCTTAGAGCAAAGCCTGGACTTGTGGCCCCTCACTTTGCAAAATCACTTCTAAAGCCAGAATTCAGAGTATGACAGAACTGTATTTGCTGATTACTTGCCTCTGGAGCTGCATGATGCTTGGCAAATCACTTCACCTCTCTGAGCCTCAGTTTCCTCAGTGTAAATATAAATCACTGTTCCCTCACCTGGTTTTCAGAAAGAATCTATGTGCTAATGTGTGGCAAGAGGCACAAAATAGAATTGGCACTTGGTAAATGTGACTTCCCTGCTCCCCGCATGACCTGACCCTTTCACACTCCCTCTCCTCATCCCCAGGACTGGAGATCCCGTGGGAAAGAAAATGGTTTGACTCTTCCCCTGAGGTTTCCGAGCCTTGTGTTCCTGCCTCTTTCTCACGCCATGTCCCTCTGAAATCATGGCTCCCATCCACGGACTGGGCCTTAGGCCAGCTCCTCCAGCCCCAGGCTCCCAGCAGAGTCTTGGCCTTTGCCCCCTGAAGACTACTCAGTGTCCTGTCAGCTTGGCCCTCTTCCCCTGGATTATTGTACAGAAATAGCCCCAGGCCCAGCTTCCCCTCCCCTCCCCACCCTCCCCGGCGCCCTGACCTGAGGTTCTCCACCACTGGACTCTGATCTTTCCTCCAGCAGCGCTTTCCTCCTCCTCCCTCTTCTCTCCTCTCTCTTGCTCTTTGTGGCTGAGACTTGACCTCTACCTTCTGGAGCCAAGCACAAACTAGATGTGGCTGACAGAGCAGGGGAGCAGCCTCCTAGTCCTCCTCCCCAAAGGGCCTAGGGGAGAGAGATTGAGGGAAGGGCAGTGGTGGGTACAAAGGGCCCTTCTGGATGGCCAAGTGCACAGAGGGCTCCCACCCACACGTGGAGCCATTGAACTTGGCCACTGGAAGCCCCCAACTTCCTTCTTTTGGAGATGTGCTGCCACTCCCCAGTCTCATCACAGGGCATGATGGAAATTGAGTCCGTCCTCTTTACAGCAGGCTCTCTGGAGAGGTCTGGGAGGCATCCCGGCAGGTGTGAGGACCTCCAACCAGCAACCAGCAGAATCCAGGGACAGGTGATGCCAGACAGTCATGGGACAGCTATGGAGGGGGTTGCAGCTGGAAATCTGTCTGCAGACAGCAGAACCCAAGTAGGGGCTAGAGAACTAGGACTCTAGTCCTGAAGAGGCCCAGACATGGTAAACCCCAATCCCCAGGGTTTCCTGGAGCTGGAAGGGCCCCAAGGCACTGGAAAGGTCACCAGTGACCAGAGTAAAGGTGGATAAGATTGGTACTGGAACACTATTATCAGTCAGAGCCTAGAAACAAGACAGGAGAGAAGGGCCAGAACACAGAAGCAGGGGTAAGACTGTAGGAAAGACAGGAATAGAGGCAGATGCTGCATTAGCAGAGTGGGCCTTGGCTTGCCCAGTGTCATAATGGATGGCAGGGATGGGGCTGGACCTAAAGGTGGGGTCGTAGAAATGATGTCAAGCTAAGTGAGTGTTTCTTATGCATCAGGCACCACTTTAAGTGCTTTCTGTGACTTATTTCATCCCCCCCAAAAAAGCCTAATAAGATTGATGCACTACTGTTTGTTTTGAAAGTGAGGAAACTGAGGCATAGGATGCTAAGGAGGTTGCTCAAGTCACATAGTAAGTAGAAGAGTCTAGTCTTGAACCTAGGAAATGTGGCTCATCAGCATGTATTTAAACCCCCTCTCAGAGGCAGGGGAGGCACATATCCTTGAAGGCCGAGCTGAGCAAGTTTCCCTGAATTTTTTATGTACCTGACCCCTAAGCCCCATCCCCAGCCCTATTTTGTATTTTATTTAGAGACAGGATCTCACTGAGTTGCTTAGCACCTCACTTTTGCTGAGGCTGGCTTTGAACTTGACATCCAATGGAATGGCTCCAGCAATGTTGCATAAGAATGTACCTTTACCCTGCTGTCCCCAAAGTAGCCCTCAGCTCAGTCCCACATTACTGAGTCCCAACTAACCTGATTCTGGGAGCACCTTTGTGGGGTCCCCTCTCAATCCTGCTGAGCTCCTGGCAAGAATTGTCCTATCATGGCAGCCATCACAGGCTGACAGGACTAAGGAATGTAAGGTTAGCAAGTGTGGATTTAGAGTTGAGGACAGTGGCTTGGGGCCTTTGGGGAGGCCTCCCTACACCCCAAACCTGCCCTGAGTGTAGATGAGGAAATTTCCTGTTTCCCTCAATCCTTCCAGTAATTTCTCAAATTCATCATTCCTTTCTAACAAGAAGGAGCCAGACCACAGTGGTTTGGGGCCTTGTCCAACACTCACTACAATCTGAGGGGCTTCGCCCAAGTATGGAGCATGATCCTCCTTCCCCAGGACAGCCCCCTGTTCCATCCCCCCTCTGCCCTGGATCTTCAAACCAGATAGTTTCCCTTCCTGGATCCTCAGCCCCAGGCCTTGCCTCTCTAGATCTTTCCAATGGAGAGCCCTGGTCCCTGCCCCCATTGCCTCCTTGGAACCAGCAAAGAGGAAGAGGTAAAGTGAGGAGGGAGGGCAGGTGGGTCAGGGTGGTGGAGGAAAGTTAGGAAATGAGAGTCCTAGGAAGAGGGGCTCCTGTCCTCTTCTCTCTTTCCCCAGCACCACCAGTCAAAGGATGTTGGTTATGTGACTCTGAGTTCATGGTTAAATTTCCCACAGTCAAAACAGGAGTATGTTTCTCAGGACCATCCCAAATCCCAATATGTGGTCTCTTTACTCCATGAAAAAAACACCAAAATGAGCCTCAAGTACCAACATTTTGGTATGCAAATGTCGAAGGCTTTCTTGGCACCTGTGAACTCACACTATGGGGTCAGTGTCTGAGATATTTCTATGTTCCAGTCTCTGTTGTTTCAATTAATAGGCTTATAGCCCTGACAAATGAAATCCTCTCCCTTCTTAGCTTCTGTTTGCATCATCTTTTAAATAAGGAACTCGATTAGGAACAAATCACCCTTGAGGCTCCTTCTGTCCATGACATGCCTGTGAAACATGACCTGGGGACTTCCAGGCATGGGACATCTTCTCCTCTGACTCCTTAGCCTTATCTCTGAAGGAGATAGTGGATTGCAGCCATGAACTCTGTTAGTGGACAGATCTTGGCGAAGTCCCTGATCTGCTGCTTCCTGCATGGGTGACTCTGTGAAAGTCACTTTTCTTCTTAGAGAATCACTCCTTGAGTCTGCAATAAAACTGCTGGAGTGGGGGTGTAGTTCAGTGGCAGAGTCCTTACCTATCATGTGCAAGACCCTGGGTTCCATCCCCAGCACTGTTAAAAAATTAATAAATTATGATATAGCTTTCTTTGCAGGACTAGAGATTGAACCCCAGGGCATTTTACCACTGAGCCACTTTCCCAGCCCTTTTATTTTTATTTTGAGACAGGGTATCACTAATTTACCAAGGCTGACCTTGAACTTGTGACCCTCCTACCTCACTCAGCCTCCAACATAGCTGGAATTACAGGATGCCCACTACACCTGGTTACTTGTGATAGACTTTTAAAAACAAAATAAAATAGAATATATGAAGCTCCTGAGACCTTCTTTGTTAGTGATTCTGAGAAGGAAACAAGGCCTGTGTGCAGGGTGTCTCTATCAATGCCTGGCCTGGGAAATAGGTGTGGCAAGAAGAAAAGACTACAAGGTACTCAAAGAAACCAAGAACTACCCATCACTGAATGCTCTGCATATCCTAGAGACATGGATTTAGGATCTTGTGGCTGGCACTTTTCAGTATCCTGAAGGGAAGGGGCGACACAGGGCCAGGGCTGGAAGAGCTTCTTCCAGAATGAACTGAAAAAGTAGGAAGGTCTACCACAGGCAGCAGTGTGTCCACCTCCTGCTGCTGACCAGAGAACCAGTGCCTGCCCTCAGTTGACCGCCAGCCAGTGCCCACTGCCCTGGCTCACCAGGCCTGAGAACATAGAGCAATAAGTTTTCTCTAAGCCTCAGATTCCTGGTCCCCTCATTTTGCTCTCCATGCAGATGGGCCCATGGTTGAATAGAAGTCACATCTGATGTATTTATGCAGCCTCGCTCTAGCATTACCAGAGTGGACACAGCCTGAGAAGGTGCCAGAAGGAAGCACCATACACTGACTCTTCCTATTTCTTCTCTCTCTTCCCTCTTCTCTCCAACTACTTATTCTTTCTTCTCCCTGTACCAGTCTTTCTTTCTTCTCTACTCTCTGCATGACCTGATTCCTGAAATATCTCTCTCTCTCTCTCTCTCTCTCTCTCTCTCTCTCTCTCTCTCTCTCTGTTTCTTTCTTTTTTTGAACCCAGGGGTGCTTAACCACTGAGCCACATCCCTGGTACTTTTTAATATCTTATCAAGAGACAGGGTCTTGCTAATGTGCTTGGGGCCTCACTATGTTGCTGAGGCTGGCTTTGAACTTGTGATCCTCCTGCCTCAGCTTCCCAAGCAGCTGAGATTATAGGCATGCACCACTTCACCCCCAGCTGCTCCCTGGAGTTTCTATCTCAACTTTTGTTGATTTAGGTTCATTTCAGCCTCTAGATTTCCATGTCTGTACTTAATCTTCCCTTGGAGGAAATACATGGGAAGTTGAAACCAGTACTCTTCTGGGATATCAGGACCAGTACTAGACTCCCTGTAGCTGGTCTGGAACAGCAGGAATTTTAGTGACACACAGACTCCAAATAGCAATATGAGAATAGCACACACTAACATTCTTTCAGACACACAGTAGACACCCTAGAAGTGTTCCAATTACAGATTGACATGATAGCCCCATGACTCTAATTCCAACTACTCAGGAGGCTGAGGCAATAGGATGACACACTTGAGGCTATCCTGGGCAATTAGTGAAGCCCTATCTCACAATAAAATGATAAAAACAGCTTAGGATGCATCTCAATGGTGGTGCACTTGCCCAGCATGTTTAAGGCCCAGGCTTTAATTCCCAGAACCACAAAAAATAAGTTTTATTTCTATCTTTCATTGGAAATCTTCCTTTTTTAGGGAACAAGACTGGGGCTTAGTAAAATAAGGACTCAATTTTAGTACAAAAATCTAAGCTCTAAGCCAAGATGAGGAAAACAGATGCCCTTACTGTCTCTCTTCCAAACTCCTTGGTCTTCTTTTACATGTAGTTATCACCTGAACACTGGGCCCCAGCCTCTGCCTTGCCTATCCTTAATCTCCTTCTTCAAAAATGTTGTCCTCTGCTGAGGGTGCAAGACATATGTTAGAAGGTTCATCAATCCAGGGCTGGGATATAGCTCAGTGGTAGAATGCTTACCTAGCCGGTGCAAGGCCCTGGTTTTGATGCCCAGAATCAGAAAGCAAGCAAATGCATCAATCGAGGACATAGAAAGCATCTACTATGTGCTGGGCCCTGTGGGCAGAAATCAACATGGCCTCATGAAGTTTCCAGGGGAGTGTGGGAGACAGACTGAACACAAAATTAAGGCTAGGGCAGCACTATTAGACCAAGCTTGGAGGGCTTTCTTCTGAGCAGTCTAATGTAGGCAGGGCTTCAGGGTGGCTTTCTAGAGAAAGTGCTGTTCAAACTCTAGCTGGAAGAGTCCATGGAAGACAGATAGGTGTGTTCTAAAATCAGTTCTGTGTCTTAACCATTATAAGGAGGTGCCATGTCCCATTTTAGTAGTAGCTCATTTAATATTTGAAATCACCTTAAAAGCAGGGTCTATTATTAGCCTCATTCTCAAATGAGGACACTGAGACTCAAAGAAGTAAAGAGATTTGCCCACAGTCCCAGTACAAATTTACAGTTGGAAGCAGGATACAGTTGGGATCCAGAGCCTGACCCCTGTGCTCACCGCTCTTCTGAAACACTGGGAAACTAGACACCAAGGAAGCATCAAGGGTTTAAGCAGGGGAGAAATTCCCTGGTCAACAAGCTAACAGAAGCACTATATGCCCTTCAATAGATGAATGCATAAGGAAACTGTGGCATATATACACAATGGAATGTTACTCAGCATTAAAAGAGAATAAAATCATGGCATGTGGAGGTCAATAGATAAAGTTGGAGAATATCATGCTCAGCAAAATAAGGCAATCTCAAAAAACCAGATGCTGAATGTTTTCTCTGATAAGTGGATGCTAATTCATATGGGGGGGGAATGGGATGAGTGGAGGAACTTTGGATGGGGCAAAGGGCAGGGGGTAGAGGGCAAAGGGCTAGGAAAGATGATGGAATGAGAAGGACATCATTGCCCTAGGTACATGTATGACTGTAAAAATGGTGGGACTCTACATCATGCACAACCAGAAAAGTGAAAAATTCTACTCCATTTGTGTACAAAGAATTGAAGACTTTTCTACTGTCACATATAACTGATTAGAACTAATATTTTTTTTGAAAAAAGCACATCATGGCAGGGTGGACAGAGATCTGTAGTGAAGCAAAGGTACAAACATGGATCCAGATGAGACAAGATGGTGGCTTGGGCTAAAGTAGCAGCAGTGGAATGGGGTATAGGGAATGGATTTGGGTGTTAATTTGGTAGCAGAGTGGACAGGACTATTGGTCATGTTTGCATAGAAATTTCCAAGTATACTCCACAGGCAATATCGAATTGGATTTACTCAAGATCCAGGTCAAGTGGCTAAATCAAGGGTCAATGTTATATTTGTTGTACAAGTAAGAAAACTGAACTCCGAGAGGAGAAGCAAGTTGTTGAAGATCACAATTAGAAATATATATGTTCAGCAGGGCATGGTGGCTCATGCCTGAAATCCCAGCAGCTCAGAAGGCTGAGGCAGGAGAATTGCAATTTCTAAGCCAGCCTCAGCAACTTTGCAAGGCTCTAAGAAACTCAGAGAGACTCTGTCTGTAAATAAAATATAAAAAGGGCTTGGGATGTGCCTCAGTGGTTAAGCACCCCTGGGTTTAATCCCAAATGCCAAAAATATATTTGTGTATGTGTGTGTGTGTGTTTGTGTGTGTGTGTGTGTGTGTGTGTGTGTGTGTTCCAGCTAGTGTATGTGTTCCTGAGCAATAATGCATGGATTCATATGCATGATCCATGCAGGGATGTGAGTGCACCTGTGCATACAGGTATGTGCAGATGTGTGTAGGTAGATTCATGAATGCTTTGTGAAAATGCATGCTTGCATCCTCTGTGTGTGCTACCTCAGGTGGGCTCTTGGGCTTCAAATTGGGCCATTGTTGGAGGGTGAGAATGAGTAGGAATTGTAGAGTGCTAGTCATGCTCGCTGATGAAGACACAAGACCGTGGAGGAGGTGTGAGTATGGCAGCCATTCCTTTTGGAAGCTGATGTGAGTCTGGGGGTCTCTTGGGTGGGTGGGTTCAGTGTAGTGAAAATAACACTTCAATTATTAAGCATTTATTGTGTGTCAGGCCCACATGCAGTACATCAAACCATCCTTCCAATCCTATAAGGTAGCAATACTTATCTCTATTTTTAGATGAGACAGAGGGTCAGGGATGGTATATAGCATTCTCAGGTCATACAGCTGGTAAGTTGTGGAGCCAGATGTGGACATTTCTTCCTTGTCCTTCTTTTTCTTTTTTTGCAGTACTTAGGATTGAACCTAGTGGTGCTCCAACACTAAGCTACATCCCCAGCCCCCCACACAAACACTTTTCAAGACAGAGCCTCACTAAGTTGCTGAGGCTGGCCTCAAAATTGTGATCCTCCTGCGTTAGCCTCCTGAGTCACTGGGATTACAGGCATGCACCCCATGCCTGGCTTGGACACTCTTTCTTAACTGCTCAGCTTCTCTAATGCATATACAGACACACAGAAACTTGAGTGCCCACAATAGCAGAAAAATGCAGAGCAACACAGGGAGCTGGCACTCCTTGGTAACCTCCAGAGCAGGGTGCCATTCTCACTCCAGCTGCTGGGGGCATAGTGCTGCATCTCAAAAGATTGGGCAGCCCAAGGTATCCTCCTCCCACTGAGGCCTGAACCCTGACCCTGCTGATCCTGAGATTGGCTGTCTCGGGGCTTGCTCAGGTTTCCGGCCTTTGGCCTCCAAGCTCTGGGATTCAGGCAACCAGTGAAAATTGATGGCTTAAGAAAGTTATTGCAAGTCCAATCCTCACATCCCCCCTCTCCGACCTTGCATGGTTTATCAAGATATGGGGCTCTCCCTCCTCCTCCTCCTCCTGCTGCTGCTGTAGGCTCCCACCCCCAGCCCTTTATCTGTGGTCACAGCTACCCCTTCTCCTGCTCCCTCCTCCTGTTGACCTTGCCCACCACACAGCACAGCCTCCAATTGCAGATGACATTCCTTCTCTTTTCTTCCCCCTCATCTGGCCATGGAAGCAGAAGAAGGAGTGCACATATGAGATGCACATGCTTGTGTGTCCCTGGGATGAGGGGGTGGCCCCTGGGAGTCCAAAGCTGTGGTCTAGTGGGAAGAGGAGCACCACACATACATGGAGGATGGACCTTTTTACGTTCATGGGAGTAGCACAGGGCCAGGGGCACTGAGCATGAGCAATAACACTTACAGCATGAATGTGCACAATGTGTGCATCTGTACATGTACATTTCCTAATTGAAGAAAAAACCTGTAAGCTCTAGTCAGAGAGATATATATTTTTTAGAGTAGCTGAGAGCATTGACTTTGGGCCAGACTGTCATTTACTAGCCATATGTCTTGAACTAATCACTTTACCATACTATGCTTCAGTGTTCTCATCTGGAAAATGGGGATAATCATAGTGACTACTTTAAAGAATTGTGAGAAATATACAAATAAAATTGCATAAAGCAGTGCATGATACATAGTAGGTGATCAGTGGATGTTGGCTATAACTATGTGGATAAAGAAGGGAAAATTTACATTGACTGGATCTTGCCAAATACCTGGCATAGGACTTAGCACTTTATATATATTATCTAATTTCATTCTAGAATGAAATAGTGCCTGGCCCACAGTAAATTTTCCATGCATATTTGCTGAATGGATGAATGAAATCTCATAAAGTCCTAATTTAGTGAAAGTTTTTACAGACAGGGAAAATAAGAATGCCTAAATTCCACATATAGTCTGCCTGATGACTGTGAATTTGGGCCCCAGGTATGTGTTTACCACCATTTTGGGGAAACCACATGGATGGACAAAGGTCAAGACATATTAGCACTTTCCTTCTCCATTTACAGATGTGGATAAGGGTGAGGGGCACACTGGGGTATGAGTGTGAGCATGTGTGGTGCACACACACCCTTAAGAGGTCCAGGATCCCCCAGAAGTGAGGACTGTATAGGCGGGTTGAGGATGGGTAGAGAACTAGAAAGTGATATCAGAATGGCTGCAGGTCCCTCTTAAAGAAGGGCAAAAGACTCAGGCTCAGCATTCTCTCCAGACACAGGTAAAGAAAGCCAGACATGGAATGCAACTTCCAACTCTGGGAATTTCACATTTAGAGGGACACTTGGAGCTCAACACAGTTCTACTCCCTCTAGTCAGATTATTGACAAGAAAATTTTGGCTCAAGGAGGACACCAGGGGTACATCTGGGGCACTTGCACTGGGCTAGAGTCAGCCAGAGCCAGAAAGATCAACCATTTATCTTTCAGCCAGGTGTGATGGCAAACTCCTGTTATCCTGATTACTGGGGAGGCTGAGGTAGGAAGATCACAATTCAAGGCCAGCCTGGTCAATTTAGGGAGACTCTGTCTTAAAAATAATAATGCAAAAAACTGGGAAAATAACTCAGAGGTAGAGTACTTCTGGGTTCCATCCCCAGTACTGGAAGGAAGGTAGGAAGAAAGGAAGTGAGGAAGAAATGAAAGAAGGAAGGAAGGAAAGATGGAAGACTGGCAGGCAGACAGACATTGCTCAAGTCTTGGCTTGAGAGGCCATATGAGGGAGAGAAGGTAAGGAATGGTTCCTGTTTTAGTTAACTTTTTTTGTTGCTGTGACAGAAAGACCCAATCAGAACAGTTGTAAAAGAGGAAAAGTTGATTTGAGAGCTCACAGTTTTGTAGGTCTCAATCCATAAACAGAAGACTCCATTCCTTGGGCCTCAAGCAGGACATAATGATGGAATAGTCTGATGAAGGGAACTAGCTCACATGATGAACAGGAAGCTGAAAGAAAGAAGCTCCACTCTCCAGATATAAAATATGAAGCCCATAGCCACACCTCCAATGCCCCTCCCCTCCTCCAGCCACAGCCCACCTGCTTCCAGTCACTACTCAGTTAATCCCATCAGGGATTAATTCACTGATAAGGTTCATGCTCTCATTACCCAATTATTTCTCCTCCAAACCTTCTTGCATTGTCTTACACATAGCTTTTGGGAACATGTCACATCCAAACCACAACAGGCCCTGTCTACCTACACTGGCTGGAAATAGGCCTCCTCAGCAGGCCTGGCTCAGAAAACAAGGGGAGACTCCAGTTTTGGTTTCCGTGACAATTCAGAACAGTTCTGAAAAGACAGAAGTGTAAAGATAGAGAGGTAAGAGGCCTCAGTTGCTGACCAGAATATACTTAGGCTACCTGGGGTCCCCAGGGAACTCTGACTGGCCCTGGGAGCTTGCACAGAGCTGAGGCTACCCTGGCCCTGTGTGGTGACTCTTGCTCCTGCCCAGGGGAAGCTGTTCTGGATGCAGACACAAGACACTGATGGGTCACTGGTTGCCTCTTCCTCCCATTCCATTGCAACATGCCTACCAACAGGATGGCTTCCCGCTCAGCCCTGGCTTCACCTGCAAGATCCCTGTGGTAACTCATTCATCAGAGGGTCTGGCACCGGGCTCTGGTTGCATTGCCCCCTGCTGGGGTGTCAAAGCTGGAGTCCTTGGTGCCTCCAACTCTCTCTCTCCTCAATCTTTTCACACACATGAAGTGGTCAAGCTGGGAGTTACTTTGGTGGTCATTGTCACAGCCACCTCAGCCCCAACTTCACATGATAGACAGGACCAGGGACTCAGCTAAGTCAAGATGGAGTCTCTGGATCTTTGGGGATGACAGCCAAGCCCCTCAACACTGACCACATCCTTCCTACTCTTAGACCCAACTACTTGTGCTAAAGTCCTGATTCTTGGCTTCAATGCCTGGGCCAATCTAAGCTCCTGTGACCCTAGTCCCCCAGGCCCACTGCAGAGCACAGAAGGAATCCCAGGGTCTCCTGCAGTCATCGCCCAGCCCCCTTTGGGGATCTGGGCTGCTCTGAAAGCATTGGATCTGGACTGGGCTTAATGGGTTGGGATGATGGGGAAGCAATGGAGGTAGGAGCAGTACTAATGGCCTGATGTATTGAGCATCTACCATGTGCCAGGAACAGCCTTAACTACTCTGCACACATAATCTCATATCAAGACTTCTAGAAACCAAATGGCATGACCAAATAAGCTGGACAGGGGAGTCTCATCAGGTATGCCTAACTCCTGGTCTAGTATTCCTTTTGTCATGAATATTCTGATGAGTCTCATTGGTGGGAGATTTGAAGTGTCAAGTAACGCATGATCCTGACTTAGGGACACAGAGCCTGGGCCCTGCCATTCTCTACAGATGGGACCAGATTGCTGCTGTTTCCAGACATTTCTTGTGAGGAATTGCTGTCCTTGTGGGAATCTCCCAGGATCCAGCCAATCCTCAGTCTTTAGAAAACTCACATTCTGAGACAAACCATCCTGTAAATAGAAGGTGAGTGTCAAATGCCAACTAAATCCTCGTGGGTCATTTTTGACTATGAGGAGAGCTCCTTACAGATAGATGATAATGCTTTTTTTTAAGAGAGAGAGAGAGAGAGAGAGAGAGAGAGAGAGAGAGAGAGAGAGAGGGAATTTTTAATGCTTATTTTTTAGTTTTCGGCAGACATAACATCTTTATTTTATTTTTATGTGGTGCTGAGGATCAAACCCAGCACCCTGTGCATGCCAGGTGAGCATGCTACCACTTGAGCCACATCCCCAGCCCTGATAATGCTTTTAAAACTATTTACCTTCTGGCCTCTTAATTCTGACAAGCTACCTGTGAGAGACTTTTTCCAGGAAGGGTTAGAAGAAGGGAGAATGGAACTTAGTTAAATGGAAGTGAGAAGCTATTTCAGATTTAGGGAATAAATAAAGAGAAAAAGGAAGTATCACCATTACAAATGAGCTGGTTCCCAAAGCATATTTTATTTTTTATTGGTTATTCAAAACATTACAAAGATTGCAGAATCACATCGGTTACACATCCACATTTTTACATAATACCATAATAGTAACTGTTGTATTCTGCTACCTTTCCTATCCTCTACTACCCCCCTCCCATCTTCTCTCTCTACCTCATCTACTGTAATTCATTTCTCTCCTTATTTTTTTCCCATTCCCCTCACAAACTCTTATATGTAATTTTGTATAACAATGAGGGTCTTCTTCCATTTCCATGCAATTTCCCTTTTCTCTCCCTTTCCCTCCCACTTCATGACTCTGCTTAATGTTAATCTTTTCCTCCTGCTCTTCCTCCCTGCTCTGTTCTTGGTTGCTCTCATTATATCAAAGAAGACATTTGGCATTTGTTTTTTAGGGATTGGCTAGCTTCACTTAGCATAATCTGCTCTAATGCATCCATTTCCCTGCAAATTCCATGATTTTGTCATTTCTTAGTGCTGCGTAGTACTCCATTGTGTATAAATGCCACATTTTTTTAATCCATTCATCTATTGAGGGGCATCGGGGTTGGTTCCACAGCCTAGCTATTGTGAATTGTGCTGCTATGAACATCAGTGTGGCAGTAGCCCTGTAGTACGCTCTTTTGAGGTCTTCAGGGAATAGTCCGAGAAGGGCAGTAGCTGGGTCAAATGGTGGTTCCATTCCCAGCTTTCCCAGGAATCTCTATACTGCTTTCCATATTGGCCTCACCATTTTGCAGTCCCACCAGCAATGTACAAGAGTACCCTTTTCCCCACATCCTCGCCAGCACTTGTTATTGTTCGACTTCATAATGGCTGCCAATCTTACTGGAGTGAGATGGTATCTTAGGGTGGTTTTGATTTGCATTTCTCTGACTGCTAGAGATGGTGAGCATTTTTTCATGTACTTGTTGATTGATTGTATGTCCTCCTCAGAGAAGTGTCTGTTCAGATCTTTGGGCCATTTGTTGATTGGGTTATTTGTTTTCTTATTGTTTAATTTTTTGAGTTCTTTGTATACTCTGGATATTAGGGCTCTATCTGAAGTGTGAGGAGTAAAAATTTGTTCCCATGATGTAGGCTCCCTATTTACCTCTCTTATTGTTTCTCTTGCTGAGAAAAAACTTTTTAGTTTAAGTAAGTCTCATTTGTTGATTCTTGTTATTAACTCCTGTGCTATGGGTGTCCTATTAAGGAATTTGGAGCCCGACCCCACAATATGTAGATCGGAGCCAACCTTTTCATCTATCAGACGCATAGTCTCTGATTTGATATCAAGGTCCTTGATCCATTTTGAGTTAACTTTTGTGCATGGTGAGAGGAGGGGATTCAGTTTCATTTTGTTGCATATGGATTTCCTGTTTTCCCAGCACCATTTGTTGAAGATGCTATCCTTCCTCCATTGCATGCTTTTAGCCCCTTTATCGAATATAAGATGGTTGTAATTTTGAGGATTGGTTGCTGTGTCCTCTATTCTATACCATTGGTCCACCCGCCTGTTTTGGTACCAGTATCATGCTGTTTTTGTTACTATTGCTTTGTAGTACAGTTTGAAATCTGGTATCGCTACACCTCCTGATTCACACTTCCTGCTTAGAATTGCTTTTGCTATTCTGGGTCTTTTATTTTTCCATATGAATTTCATGATTGCTTTATCTATTTCTACAAGAAATGCCGTTGGGATTTTGATTGGCATTACATTGAACCTATAGAGAACTTTTGGTAATATTGTCATTTTGATGATGTTAGTTCTGCCTATCCATGAACAGGGTATATTTTTCCATCTTCTAAGATCTTCTTCTATTTCTCTCTTTAGGGTTCTGTAGTTTTCATTGTATAAATCTTTCACCTCTTTTGTTAGGTTGATTCCCAAATATTTTATTTTTTTTGAGGATATTGTGAATGGGGTAGATTTCCTCATTTCCAGTTCAGAAGATTTGTTGCTGATATACAGGAATGCCTTTGATTTATGTGTGTTGATTTTATATCCTGCCACTTTGCTGAATTCATTTATTAGCTCTAGTAGTTTCTTTGTAGACCCTTTTGTGTCTTCTAGGTATAGGATCATATCATCCGCAAATAGTGATAATTTAAGTTCTTCTTTTCCTATTTTTATGCCTTTAATTTCTTTCATCTGTCTAATTGCTCTGGCCAGTGATTCAAGAACTATGTTGAACAGAAGTGGTGAGAGAGGGCATCCCTGTCTTGTTCCAGATTTTAGAGGGAATGCCTTCAGTTTTTTTCCATTTAGAATGATGCTAGCCTGAGGCTTAGCATATATAGCTTTTATAATTTTGAGGTAAGTTCCTGTTATCCCTAGTTTTTCTAATGTTTTGAACATAAAGGGATGCTGTACTTTGTCAAATGCTTTTTCTGCGTCCATCGAGATGATCATATGGTTCTTATCTTTAAGTCTATTGATGTGGTGAATAACGTTTATTGATTTCCATATATTGAACCAGCCTTGCATCCCAGGGATGAATCCTACTTGATCATGGTGCACAATCTTTTTGATATGTTTTTGTATACGATTTGCCAGAATTTTATTGAGGATTTTTGCATCTAAATTCATTAGGGATATTGGTCTGAAGTTTTCTTTCTTTGAGGTGTCCTTCTCTGGTTTGGGAATCAGGGTGATATTGGCCTCATAGAATGAATTTGGGAGTTCTCCCTCTTTTTCTATCTCCTGAAATAGATTATGGAGTATTGGTATTAGTTCCTCTTTAAAGGTTTGGTAAAACTCTACTGTATATCCATCCGGTCCTGGGTTTTTCTTGGTTGGTAGTCTTTTTTTTTTTTTTTTTTTTTTTGGCATTATTGGTGATTTTTCTTTTCTTTTTTTTTTCTTTTCTTTTTCTTTTTTTCACCTTTCATACATTTGATTCATGTGAGTTATGCTTTTCCATTTTTACCCCAAATCACCACATCAATAGACTTAAGGATAAGAACCATATGATCATCTCAATAGATGCAGAAAAAGCATTTGATAAAGTACAGCATCCCTTTATGTTCAAAACACTAGAAAAACTAGGGATAACAGGAACTTACCTCAACATTGTAAAAGCTATATATGCTAAGCCTCAGGCTAACATCATTCTAAATGGAGAAAAACTGAAGGCATTCCCTCTAAAATCTGGAACTAGACAGGGATGCCCTCTCTCACCACTTCTATTCAATTTAGTTCTTGAAATACTAGCCAGAGCAATCAGACAGACAATAGAAATTAAAGGCATAAAAATAGGAAAAGAAGAACTTAAATTATCACTATTTGCGGATGACATGATAATATACTTAACAGACCCAAAAGGGTCTACAAAGAAACTACTAGAGTTAATAAATGAATTCAGCAAAGTGGCAGGATATAAAATCAACATGCATAAATTAAAGGCATTCCTGTATGTCAGCAACAAAACTTCTGAAATTGAAATGAGGAAAACCATTCCATTCACAATATCCTCAAAAAAAAATAAAATACTTGGGAATCAACCTAACAAAAGAGGTGAAAGATTGATACAATGAAAACTATAGAACCCTAAAGAGAGAGATAGAAGAAGATCTTAGAAGATGGAAAAATGTACCCTGTTCATGGATAGGCAGAACTAACATTATCAAAATGGCGATATTACCCAAAGTTCTCTACAGGTTTAATGCAATGCCAATCAAAATCCCAACGGCATTTCTTGTAGAAATAGATAAAGAAATCATGAAATTCATATGGAATAACAAAAGACCCAGAATAGCAAAAACAATTCTAAGCAGGAAGTGTGAATCTGGAGGTATAGCGATACCAGAGTTCAAATTGTACCACAGAGCAATAGTAACAAAAACAGCGTGGTACTGGTACCAAAACAGGCAGGTGGATCAATGGTACAGAATAGAGGACACAGAAACCAATCCACAAAATTACAACTTTCTTATATTTGATAAAGGGGCTAAAAACATGCAATGGAGGAAGGATAGCATCTTCAACAAATGGTGCTGGGAAAACTGGAAATCCATATGCAACAAAATGAAACTGAATTCCTTTCTCTCGCCATGCACAAAAGTTAACTCAAAATGGATCAAGGAGCTTGATATCAAATCAGAGACCCTGCACCTGATAGAAGAAAAAGTTGGCTCTGATCTACATATCGTGGGGTCAGGCTCCAAATTCCTTAATAGGACTCCCATAGCCCAAGAGTTAATAACAAGAATAAACAAATGGGACTTACTTAAACTAAAAAGTTTTTTCTCAGCAAGAGAAACAATAAGAGAAGTAAATAGGGAGCCTACATCCTGGGAACAAATCTTTACTCCCCACACTTCAGATAGAGCCCTAATTTCCAGAATATACAAAGAACTCAAAAAATTAAACAATAAGATAACAAATAACCCAATCAACAAATGGGCCAAGGACCTGAACAGACACTTCTCAGAAGAGGACATACAAGCAATCAATAAGTACATGAAAAAATGCTCACCATCTCTAGCAGTCAGAGAAATGCAAATCAAAACCACCCTAAGATACCATCTCACTCCAGTAAGACTGGCAGCCTTTAGGAAGTCAAACAACAATAAGTGCTGGTGAGGTTGTGGGGAAAAGGGTACACTTGTACATTGCTGGTGGGACTGCAAATTGGTGCGGCCAGTATGGAAAGCAGTATGGAGATTCCTGGGAAAGCTGGGAATGGAACCACCATTTGACCCAGCTATCGCCCTCCTCGGACTATTCCCTGAGGACCTTAAAAGAGCATACTATAGGGACACTGCCACATCAATAATCATAGCAGCACAATTCACAATAGCTAGACTGTGGAACCAACCTAGATGCCCTTCAATAGATGAATGGATAAAAAAAATGTGGCATCTATACACAATGGAGTATTATGCAGCACTAAAAAATGACAAAATCATGGAATTTGCAGGGAAATGGATGGCATTAGAGCAGATTATACTAAGTGAAGCTAGCCAATCCTTAAAAAACAAATGCCAAATGTCTTCTTTGATTTAAGGAGAGCAACTAAGAACTGAACAGGGGGAAAGAGCATGAGGAAAAGATTAACATTAAACTGAGATAAATGAAGGGAGGGAAAGGGAGAGGGAAGAGAAATTGCATGGAAATGGAAGGAAAACCACATCGTAATACGAAATCACATGTATGAGGTTGTGAGGGGAAAGGGGGAGGAGGGAGAGAACGGAACAACAACAGATGAGGTAGAGAGGGAAGATGGGAGGGGAGAGGAGGGGGGATAGTAGGGGATAGGAAAGACAGAAGAATACAACAGTCACTAATATGGCATTATGTAAACATTGGTTGGTAGTCTTTTGATGGCTTCTTCTATTTCCTCCCTTGATATTGATCTGTTTAGGTTGTTTATATCTTCCTGATTCAATCTGGGTAGTTCATATGTCTCAAGGAATTTATCTATGCCTTCACTATCAACTTTTTTATTAGAGTATAGGGTTTCAAAATAATTTCTAATTATCTTCTGTATTTCTGAATTGTCTGTTGTGATGTTGCCTTTTTCATCCCGTAAGCTAGTAATTTGGGTTCTCTCTCTTCTTCTCTTTGTTAGCGTGGCTAGTGGTCTATCAATCTTATTTATTTTTTCAACTTTTAGTTTTGTCAATTTTTTCGATTGTTTCTTTTGTTTCGATTTCATTGATTTCAGCTCTAATTTTAATTATTTCTTGCCTTCTACTGTATTTGCTGCTGATTTGTTCTTCTTTTTCTAAGGCTTCGAGGTGTAGTATGAGGTCATTTATTTGATGGCTTTTCCTTCTTTTAAGGAATGAACTTCATGAAATGAATTTTCCTCTTAGTACTGCTTTCATAGTGTCCCAAAGATTTCAATATGTTGTGTATGAGTTTTCATTTACCTCTAAGAATTTTTTAATTTCCTTTTTGATGTCTTCTGTAACCCTTTGTTCATTCAGTAGCATATTGTTTAATCTCCATGTGATGTAGGGTTTTTCCTTTCTCATTTTATTATTGATTTCCAATTTCATTCCATTATGATCAGATAAAATGCATGGTAGTATCTCAACTCCTATTTTGAGCAAAATTGCTCCTGTCTATAAGACAAGGGAGAGGGCAAAACTGAGTGTGGTTGAGGGCCTCCTCTGGAGTAGAAGGGAACTGTAGTGCTCAGGAAGGTGTTGAGAATGGGAAGGCAGAGGCTTAGGCCTGTCAATGGAGGTCTTACAGCCAAAGTGATGTTTCATGTGAAACCATTGGTACCCATCCTCAATGTGTTCTGTAGGGAGAACAAAACCCTTGATGGGGTAGGGGAAATTCAAGGGGACAAAGGGAAGGCAAGGGAAGGAGCTGAAGAGAGTGAGGCAGTCCTGGTGGTACTCAGAACAGGGCTCAACCTCTAGTAACAGCCCAGGAAACTGATATCCTATCCAAGTCCATGGTGAGAAGATGTTGCCAAATGTCATGGCAGCTTAAGTGTAGTACAGCAGTAACTTCTGGGATATCTTGTGGTCCCCAATCCATCCCATCCACACCTTTTTTTCCAGTCATAGGAAATGAACACAGAGACTAGGCAAATACTGTACCACTGAGCTACATCTCTAACCTATTTTTTATTTTATTTGGTGATAGAGTCTTGCAAAGTGGCCCAGACTGGCTTCTAATCTGCAGTCCTCCTGCCTCAGCCTCCCAAGTAGCTAGTATTTTAGTGGTGCACCACCACACCCAGTGCAGCTCCATTTTGATTCAATATTCTCACTTTTATGAGTATTATCAAAATGTGTTAGTTTGACTAAGCCTTGCAACAATCCCATGAGTTCATTACTATGGTCATGTGCTACATAACAATGCTGCAAGCAACTATGGAACAATAAGGGTTTCATAAAGATTAGAATGGACTTGAAAAATTTTTGGTCCAGGGATTCACTGCCAGTCATTGGTCATGTGAGAAGTGCCGCTAGGCCTCCTGCCTTGCTCCGAAGGCCTATCTCGTGGCAATTCTTAGAATGGAAGGCAGAAGTAAGTCAGAGAACAGGGGCAGGGCTGGCACAAGTTGGACTGAAGAAGCATCCGGGGTCAGGTCACTGAGAGCTGGTGGGCTGCCTGGGTACCCCTAAGGGATTTCTAAGGTTTCTGCTCCTTGATCCCAATGGAAGGGATTGGAAGGAAACTGCAAGAAGGTACTGACTCAACAGTCATCCCTTCTTAATCAATAGCAAATTCCATTTTAAGAAATATGAGGGTAGTCAGCTGTGGTGGCACACACCTGAAATCCCAGCAGCTTGGGAGGCTGAGGCAAGAAGTTTGAGTTCAAAGCCAACCTCGGCAAAAGTGAGGTGCTAAGCAACTCAATGAGACCCTGTCTCTAAATAAAATACAAGATAAGGCTGCGGATGTGGCTCAGTGGTCGAGTGACCCTGAGCTCAATCCCTGGTAAACTCCTCCCCAATTTTTTTTTAAATAAATAAAAAGGGCGGGAGATGTAGATCAGGGGTCATGGGCCCTTGCAGTTCAATACCAGCACCAAAAATTAAAAATAAATAAATAAATGGAACATAAGGACAGCTGGCTGTTGTTGTGATCAGCTCTGGTTCCTTCTGTTAGTGTTAGACCAGGGAAAGACTGGGGAATTACACAGCCACCTGAGTGTCAGGATATGGGATGGAGCATGTGAAATATCTTGAGAAATATCTCCCAGGCCAGAAGTGGGCCAAGCCTCATCCCTTAACCCCACAGGGCTCCTTTCTAGTTCCTGAGCAAAAAGGAGTAGGAAGTGTCAGGTCTCATTGGGTACCAAATCCTTCTAAACCCTCTGTCAGGTAAGGATTACTTTACTGCTGAAAAAAGCGAGACTTTGAAATGTTTGGTTACTTGTCCAGAGTTGTACCACTGGAAAAATGGCAGGACCAGGACTTCGGCTCAAGTCAGTCTGATGACCTCACCTGTGCTCTTCCCCCCAGTCCACACTGCCTGCCCTCGAGGTGTTTCAAGGCTACACAGGAACATCTGCATGTAACTCAGTGAGAGGGTGAGGCTGGCCATGCAGCCACTAGAAAGAATGGATTCAAGTCCTGGTGAAATGCAGCAGAGCCTTTCTGGACAGGGTATCCCAGAACAGCTAAGAGCCTTGAAAGCTGGGTAGGACTTGGACTTACAGAGAGGGACAGAGAGGACACGGCAGGCCAAGGGAACCTGGTAGGCAGAAGCCTGGAGATGAGTGCAGATGCATCAGGCCCACATATTTGTTGTTGTGTCTGCTCACCAAACACCATTGTGGCCCTTGCTCCATGACAGGCACTCTGCCAAGGGATTTACATAAAGCAACTAATTTAATCCTCACAACAACTCTCTGGAGCTGGAAATCCATCTCTGATGAGTCCAGTTTGGCTGAGACATGAGATTTATAAGCAGAACAATAGAGTTAAAGATGCAAAAGTAGATTGAAGCTTTATGTAGATGACCCTGGATGGCACAGAAGTTTGGGACTCATTAAGCAGGCACAGGAAGCCATTGGGGGTCTTTAAGCAAGGAAGCAAGAGGATCAAAAGTTTTCCCTTGGAAGATTCATCTGGATCTGACCTGCCCCAGCTGAGCCACCAGCATGGGTGCAGTAGGAGGGAACTTGACCCCAGGAAGGCACGGAGTAGGTGGAGAGTTGACATTGGTGGGTTAGCAGCATATTTAGGAGACACAATCAACACAGTGAGGGAGGTGTTCAAGGGGAGGAGATATTGTACCAACCCAATGGGCCTGGGTAACCCAGAATAGTTAGAAATACACTGTATGACCTTGGGCATGTCCCCAGTCCTCTGTGAGTCTCAATCTCCCCACCTGCACCATCAGAAGACTGAGTATGTTTATCCCCAATGGCTCCATCACATCTGCTATCCTGTGCCTGTGACTCTCTTGCCCTTGGGCAATAGCTTCACAGTCAAGTTTGCTTTGGCTTAACTTTCAGTCAGTAAACTGCTCTGCAGATCAGATCCTATTCTGTCAGCTGAGATTGGTAAGAACAATCCATGTTCTATGGGGTTCTAGTGAGAACTCGATGAGATAAGGCACATGATTAAGTCCAGCAGTTGCTTGATTATAGGGTGGATTCTGTTATCGTGAATTCTGCCTCCTCTAGTTGGTTGGTGGAAATACAAGATATGATAACCAGGCTCCAAAGTGCTCAGATTCTAGAACCACCAGGAGCCTACAGCATGGCTTTCCAGTCTCAAGTTCCAGCTGCCAAGCACAGTACTTCACAGTGTACAAAACTCTTTTCCACCCCAACAAGTCTAAAGTCTAGGAGGTTGCAATGATTATCTCCATTTTACAAATGAGGTCTGGCTGGGCTGTCAGGGAGCATCTTCCCACAGACTTGCTCCCCACTAAGTCATGCGACATCAGGACAAGCATTTTCAGAGCACCAGAGCTTTGAGGGTCCTTTTATGGTACAGCTGGGGAAACTGAAGCCTGAGATGATATCCTCTTGGCCATTCCCTATTCCAGTAGGCATACTAGAACATGGACAAGAGCAGGTGCCATCTGGAGCCTAGGCCTGGCTTTCTTTTGTCACTGGGCTGGGTGCCATGCAGCTTGCCCAGGGCCATGATTCAGGCCCAAATTGGGGTGTTTGGTTCCTTTATTTATGTCTCCTCTTGTAACTCCAGCTTAACACTCTCTAGATGGCCATTTCTGCCAGCTCCCTGCCCACGCTGATATTCAGACAGGAAAGCAATCACGTTGCAACCCAATTGATTGAAGACTAATTGCTGATTGGAAACACATTGACTGGGCCCTGTTGTAGGCCCTCTGGCCCAGGTGAAGGCCTGGCCCTAACGAGACTCTGGCCCCCAGTGGCTTGCTCACTCACTGTGGCAGCAGAATTGGACCTGGACTTAGGTTAATGAGCTGACAGCTGACTATTAGAATCACATGGATGGGGGGAGGCTGGCAACTGGACCAGATAGAAGCTGTCACATGCAGCAGCCATTAGCTCTGAAGTTGCAGTGCTTCCAATAAGAGCTCCCTGGACACCCTGTCTGCCCAATCCTTTCCCAGACAGTAGAGAAAAGTTCAGCTTCCATCTCAGCCCCCCTTCCAAGAAGCCTAGTGGCCCCTGACCCAGGACACTCCCAATCACTCATTCAACCTGCAAATAAATGGCTTCTTTGGGCCAGGTCCTGGGCTATAGAAATGAATGAGCATAGCTGTGTTTATTGAGTATTTACTACAAGACGGTGCTCCTCTGAGTGCTTCATATGGACTTTTCTGTCTCACAAAAGTCTGCTGGGAGGCTGAAGTTCTCCTTATCCACATTTCACACAAAGAAACCGAGGCCTAGTTGGGCAAAGGGACTTAGTTAAGTGTACACACCTGCCACATGGCAGTGCCAGGTTTCAAAGTCAAGCAGTAAGAGACCAAAGTCTGTGCTCATAACTGCTGCCATCTACTTCCCCTCAGCCCTGCCTGTCCGCTTGGGGAGACCACTGAGGAAGGTGTTGCAGTAGCAGGCATCTGGGGAAAGGGCCAGGGTGGGGCAGAGCCCAGGAGCTCTGGGAGCACCAGGGAGGGCAACAAAGCCAAATGTGGGAGAAGGAGAGAAGTCAGAACCCAAGCAGTGAGCCGAACAGTGCAGGCCAGTGCAGGCAGGGGACTATGGAAGGATGACATCCAGCTGGCTGAGAGTATTTGGGGGGTGAGTACCAGGGATTGAACTCAGGGGCACTCGACCACAGAGCCACATCCCAACCCTATTTTGTATTTTATTTAGAGACAGAGTCTCACTGAGTAGCTTAGTGCCTCACCATTGCTGAAGCTGGCTTTGAACTCGTGATCCTCTGCCTCAGCCTCAGCCTCAGCCTCCTGAGCTGCTGGTATGACAGGTGCAAGCCAATGTGCCTGCCCTGAACTCTTCATTTATGGGCAATGAAACTGTGTGAGTTCCTGGCTTATGTCCTTTGCCTCTAGGGTAGAGGGAGACAGGCCTGGAGAGGTGAGCAGGTGGATTATTGAATAGAGTGACTCATAGGAAAAGCCTATGTGGTATGGACATCTTCCTAGACCTCCAGAGTTTCTCTTGGGATCACTTTGTTTCAGGGATCACCAGCCCAGATGCCCGTTAAGGGATGGAGCCAGGTGTGGTGGCCCATGCCTGTCATCCCAGCAGCTCAGGAGGCTGAGGCAGGAGGATGGTGACTTCAATGCCAGCCTCAGCAAAAGCAAGATGCTAAGCTCCTCAGTTAGAACCTGTCTCTAAATAAAATGTCAGGTGCAGATACATCCTTGAGTTAAGCTTTTTCAACAAAAAATCCTTTCACTTATATCCTAATGGATATAGCCCCCCTGTATAATATGTCTCTAGAACAATGTAAGTATTTTGCTGCTAATCACTTTGGGCAAGGTAAGATAGATGCAACATTAAAAGCATATTTGTATATTCAAAACAGATTCATCATAATACTTAGCCTTGAGTCATCTCTAAAATAAAGTATAATACTTATGTGCATTATAACACATATATTACATATGTATAGTTGCCTCTATATAGTCTTTTATAGAAATGGTATTCATGAGAGGTAACAGAAAGAAAAAAAGCTGACAGTAGTAGCAGTGTTAACATTCTGCCTTAGACAAACTCTTAGGTCTCATAGCATAAGGTCAGTTTGCTACATGAAAGGAAAAACTGAAGTTACCCTGAAGTATTTTTCCTTTTTCTTTTTTTTGTAAGGGGGTATGTAGCAGAACACAAAAATATCCAGAGTAAGACAACAGACTAATATTATAAAGTCATGTTTCATTCTGACTGGTGATATTTCTCCTAATTTTGTCAGTGTCTAGTAGAAAAGGAACCTTTTCCTTTCATCTTTCAATTTACTATTTTAGTTGCCACCTCAAGCTGGATTTCAGATATGTTTCTTTAAGGAATGAAAAGTTATTTTTTGAAGAACTTTTTAAAAAAATTTTGTTGCAGATGAACACAATACCTTTGTTTTATTTACTTATGTAGGGCAGAGGATCAAATTCAGTGCCCCACATATTCGAGACAAGCACTCTACCACTGACCCACAACCCTAGCTCTGAAAAGGTATTTTGAATCTATAATATTAAAGAGAGAAAAAGAAGAAACCATCATAAAAAAAATCATTTTCAAATAAATAAAACACATCTCTTTTTCACTGCAGTCTAGAATAATTCCAAAAACCTTAAGGCTTCATTGCCTTAGAGGAAATGTAATTTTTACATTTATGCAAAGCCAACAAAGCAATTGAAAAATAGAGGAAAATTATGTTTCCAAATATGCAGTTTGTATGAAGTCATTTTTAAGCCATTTTAAAAAATGCTCCTAGATAATGAGATATTTGATTAGACTATATATGCTAGGCGATATGTTGTTGACTAACTTTGTTTCTTACTAATTTTACATTTGCGAAGTCAGCAAAGGGAGTTATTTTGATGGTAATCTCCATTTTACTCCACTTTATTTTTGTCATGTTTTTGAAATGAAAAACAACTGAAGAGATCTGTTTCAGATATTGATTGTAAAACTGCCTTAAATATTCACCAGTTGGCTAAAATGAACATAATGATACAATATTAGTAGAAACATCATAATAAAACTTCTTTATTGCATAGAAAATTATTCATGTGAAAAAAATCAGCAGGTGGATGTTTTCAAAATCAGCAAATTAAACTAAACTGTGTCCCTGCATTAAATGGACATGGCCTCTTGGGTCAGTTGACCCTGTTCTAATAAAACAATCCAGAGAAAGGTTGAACATCTCATTTATGTGCATAGAAAAAGCACAGGAAAAAATGTTGTAGATAATTTTTTTCCTTATTAACCTCTTAGCTTGAGAAATCCCAACTGCTTTTCCTAATGGTAAAAATGTTGTTAAATAATATTTTACTCTACATTACATTGTATTATGGAGAGTTGTTTTTTCTTTAACCTAATTTTGAGGTTTCAGTTTTAGATGAGTAATAAATTCATACACACACAACAAACATTCTAATTCATCTACAAGCTCCAGATTAGATGAGAAACTATCTAAGGGTTTCTGATTTAAAAAAAAAAATCATTTTAGAACTAAACAATGCTTTTTACTTGTAAGTTAGCTTCAGACATCCATGCATGTGGAGCATGCTTTGTTAAATAAAATGTTAAACCTGAAACTTCAACAAATTATAAAAACAATTAGGTGGGAAAGACCTTTAAGCAAACAGAACACTTCATGTCTCATTCATCCAAGCATTGAACTATAAAAGGAACCCTGCTGCTTTTACAAACAAACAACTCCTTACATTTTCACACCTCTTGTTTTGTCAGCAAATATTTTTTGAATAGAACATTTCTAGTGGGTTGCTTATTTTTTTCCCATTCACTTCAGAAACACACACACACACAAACACAAACTTTGGAGATAATTTGTTTTTGCGAAGATAGATTTTGTTTTTGCGAACAGCTTCCTATTTAAAAACAATCATATATAAAATCATCTACAGAGTGTGTAGGTTAAATAAAGAGTTTTCATTTTTTTGCATGATTTATTAGATTTTGATCAGATATAATGAGTATATAATTTGGTTCATATATGATCACAGTCCTTTATGATCTGTTACCTGTAAGAAGTAAAAATATTTTTAAGTAGCTTTATTGATTTTGTCTAAATGTGTTTTTTCTTCTTAGAACACACTAGATTGTGTGGAGGAGAAAGCACTGGGTCAGGTGAAAAAGGAATGAAGCAACTGAGAAGTGCAAAAGCACTGTATTTTGAAGGTATGCAGAATGCCTGTCTCCCAGGAGACATCTGGAGTCAAATGAGTTTTGTGTGATTTGAAGCTTACATTGCAGGTTTGGCAAAAACCTTTTTTCTTACAAGATGGAGGAGCAACCTCAGTATCTCTGATGCATTTGTTATACCTCCAAACTCCTCCAAACCCTTCTGCTCATCTTACAAAAATTTCTGGGGGCAAAGCTGCATATGGGTAGAAGCACAACTAAATAGGGTGAGAGGTATCTGACAGGTGTGAATGAACACTTGCAGCCAACAGGAAAAAATGAGAGGAGGGGGAAGGAAGGATGAGAGGAGGAGGCATAATTAGTGGGAAAGAAAGGTTTGAGAATGAACAGGAGATGAGCATTTCCATGTTTGTTTAGATCCCTGTGGGAGTGAATAGTATGGTGGTAATGTCTGTTTGGAGAGGCTAAGTGTTCACTGTCAAGACTTCACTTAGTACCTGGGACATATTTTACCTCTTGGGATCAACTTGCTCCACCAGGAAGCCAGTTGATTCATTATAGTTTAATGTGGGCTTATTAATGCTTTCCCTCAAGTGTAAGCAATTTCAATAAATCTATAAATGAACATTATTTCATGATTAAGAAAGTGTGCAAATGAACATTATTCCATGACTAAGAAAGTGTGCAATGCTTAGAAAATGAAAAAAAGCAACTACTGCAATTACTTAAGCCAATGAATTTCACATATCACTCTCTAAATCAGATTGTCAGGGAGCTGGAGCTCTTCCGTTACCCTTTGCTCACCTTTGGAAGTATGATTAGTTTTTTTATTCAGATTGCTTTTTTGAATGTTAAAATAAAAAAGAATTTCTAAACAATATTCTACTAGTATAAAGCGACAAACTGGTGAACAGAAAACAGAAGTACTTTTGAAACAGATGCCATTTAAAAGCATAAGTAGTTGAGAGCAAATGACTGGTTTATATCCTTTCTAAGATTATCTTTTAGGCCATAAACTGTCGACTTTCATCCATGTTCTATTTTATTAAATAAAAATTAATGCCTTTAGATGATCATTATTTGCACCCAAATTTAGAAATAATTTTATTTCAATTAATGATAGAGAGAGCATGCAATGTAGACATCTAATGTAATCATAAAAGTAGAATTTATCATTTTGCTTGTGAGTTCACTTACCAAAAATAAAATATTAGTCTTCTGATTCAGTTATATCTGACACCTTAAGTTTCTTACCTCGGACAGTGAGGGTAGCGGAGGCTTCCACTTTTCCCACGTGATTCTCAGCAATACACATATAGGTACCTTCATCTGTACTCAAGGCCTTCTTAATTCTCAGAGTGTAATCATCTTTGATGTCATACCTGTGTGAAATAGGGGCTGACCTTATTAAATAGCATTGGTTTATAGAAAACAACAATAAGTATTCATCTTCATCTTTTTTCTTTTTATGCTATATTGTACCTAAAGCCAAACACACACACACATTATTTAGTCATAAAAGTACAATTATTCACATTATGGTTTTACTAAAAAGATCATTAATTTCACACCTGATCTCTTGCTGCTTATCAGTCATTTATGTTTTAATGTTTATGACTTATGTATAAATATGTACAATACATATGTATATACAACATTTATACTTGTGTATAACTCTTGCTACTTTAAAACTCTCAAAGGCACCTTTCTTTGGTAGTTCTTCACTAGAAAGGAAAATTGTACAAATTTCAGTTTCTTGGTCAATTATATTTTATTATTTTGTAAGTAACATTGTATTCAATTATCTAATCTATTTTTTAGGTATGCATGACACTGACTTGTTGGTAAATTGAAAAAAAATCAGTATTACTTTTAAAAATGAAGAGGGTTCATAATTTCTTTTAAGTTAACCACAGGAACTGTTAAAATATTAAGAGTTGAAATGGTTTTTATAAATGTATATCCTCAGCTCAATGATATGCATTCATTGTCTGACTTCCATTTTTAAAATCTGTACACTAACAGATTGGTTCAAAAATTTTAAAATTTGAACATGAATTTGTGTGAGGCAAGTTGCATAAAACATACACTTCTTAGATTCCAAAAAATTTAAATTGCATAAACAATGTAACAAAGCCATTAGCTTTCTACTCTTTTCATATCTGATCTTTCCTCATGATTTTCACTATTTTTTTCAACTCATAATTTTGCAGTAGCTTCTGCTAAGTCACATTGTCTCTCTTTCTCATGTATTCCACAATTGGATTCATGTTTCCAAAATATTATTTTAATTGATTCTGTCTGCTAGAAACTAGCTGTGATATTTTATTGTTTTTAGGAAAAAAGCAAAATATTTTAGGCTAGCATTTAAAACTACCATAATTGGATATATTGAACTTCTACCTTTAGCTAAGAGAACAACAGTTTAACTTTATTAGAGGTTAAAATAAATACTAATAATACCTCTATTTTATTGACTTTGGCATGACAAAATGCAACATCTACGTACCATTTATGCCAAATAAACCTAACTACTCATGCTGCTCTGTTCTTTATTTATGGTGTTTAATTTTCTCTGCATATATTTCCTTACAGTTTTGCTTATTTACTATGTCACAAGTCGTTAGAAAAGACTCATGCGTGGTCTTATTTAAAGTGTTCTATAGGAATACCAGGAAATTAGAAGCAGTCATTCTTTGAAACTCATTGATATATGAATGATTCTACATGTACATACTGTTATTGTTGTACATTATGATCAAGGCAGAGACCTTGTCTGTTTCACTCAGTATGATGTCCATACTCCCAAACATTGCATTGATATTTAACATCCAATAGCATGACCAAGGGATTAAGACCACAGACTAAGTAGTAAAATGCCAGATTTTAATCATGGACTTGGCCTTTTTCTATGTTTGTCATAGTGTACAAAATACTTAAATCTCTGGGTCACAATATCCTCATTAACTAAATTGCACTAATATCTGTCTCAATGAGTAAGGGCTTTAAATGGTGTATGAAATATAAAGTACTTCAAATTGGAACAGTGAATTCACACTTTATGTCAGGTGGTTAGTATACCTATCCAGAGATCAAGAAATACCAACTGAAAACATAGTAAAGACCTTCCTTGCTTCCTGCTAATTTAACGTCCAGCTAGCTGGTAATTTGCCATACTTTCCTATTAGGGCTTTTGTATGTTCCATGTTTATATTTCAGGACAAATACTAACCTCAGATACATAAAAGAGACATAATACAGAGAAGCCTTTTCTGATTAATATTGTCAATAAAAATATAACAACAATGATTTTGATGATGGCTTCAGAAAATTTGTTGGTGATAAAATGTCCAGGAAAAACAATCCTCCTACAATTATACAATGTTCTGCATGACATGTTCCAATATTTAACAATGCATAAAAACAATGTATTTTGCAGGCATTTCCAATTCACATAAAAACAAAAATACCTGTTTTTCTGACTATAGTTTTGCTATTGGTTGTTAGTATGTTTTTCAGGAAGTCTCTTTGCTGTTCTATAGCTGAATTTTCTCAAAAAGTTTTAAAAGAGAGGGGGTCAATGTGATGATCTGTAAGGTATTTTCTAGATCAAAAGGCATGTGGAACCACAATTCTAAGTTAATACAAGATACTTGCACATTATCTTCTTGAGAAAAACAATTGTATTATTGCCTCACAGTATAAAAAGATACAATTGTACACATTGTTCAGAGTACGCTCAAAGCAATCTTCTGAACCTGGAGTCCTCATTTCATTGATGAGGAAATTGATAGTTCAGTTAAATGACTTGTCCAATGTCCTTTAGTTACTAGAGAGAAAAGCCAGAATTCCAACCCTGACTCTGAGCATTCCATTATTCCCATTCCATGTGTACCTGTTCCCTGTGAATTTTTAATTTTTTTATTTCTTTTCACTTCTCTAGAAAAGCATAAAATATTTACTATGTTACCATGTGAGGTTTTGATACATGTATACATTTAAAGCAGGTTAAATACATCTAGCTCTCTGAAGTATGCACTACATAAATATTTCCTAAAGTCATCATTTAATTTATAAATGCAGACAGAAGACATGTTAAGACATAGGATAGGAAAGGCAGCAGAATACAACAGACACTAGTATGGCAATATGTAAATCAATGGTTGTGCAACTGATGTGACTCTGCAATCTGTATATGGGGTAAAAATGGGAGTTCATATCCCACAAGAATCAAAGTGTGAAATATAATATATCAAGAACTATGTAATGTTTTGAACAACCTACAATAAAAATTAATTTAAAAAAAGACATAACTAAAAGTATAATATCACATTCAAAAAATATTTAGTTATAGTTTTTGACAAAATTTTATTTCATATGAGAGAAATTCACTACACAGGTGCAGCATGAAAGATAAATACAACTTGGAATCTCTTGGCTTAATAAGAAAAAGGCTACCTTCAAAATATAGAAAATACATTGAAACCTAAAATAACTCTGTAATCTGACTTTCTGAGATATCACCCCCCCCCCTCTTTTTTTTCTGGTACCAGGGACTCTTAACCACTGAGTCACATTCCAAACTCCCCCACCACCACCATTTTTTAAATTTTGAGACAGAATCTTGCCAAGTTGCTTACAGCCTTGCTAAATTGCAGAAAGTGCTCCTCAAATTTGCAATCCCCCTGCCTTAGGTTTCTGAGTTGCTGGGATTTAACCTGTGTTCTACCATGCCAGGCTGAGATTTTTAAACATTGTTTTAAGGAGGATGAAAACAAGAATAAGAATGCAAACACTAAATTTGCTATTTTAAAGTTAGTTTTTATTTCTTTATGAAATGTATTATGATCAGAGACACAAGTTACTGTGCATTCTCTGCTACAATAACAATTCTCCTTGAGAAATATTAAAAATAAAATACTGCTTGGGATGAATACAGCATATTAATCTTAGCTAATAAAAAATCTATATTTCAAAGATATTGTGATTTTACAGGCAAATATTCTAATATTGTAGAACAGGTTTTCAGACACAGATTGTAAAGGAGGAGGAGGAGGAGGAGGAGAGGGAGAAGGAAGAGGAGGAGGAGATATGGTAGTATGAAGATATTTGTTATAAAATTTACAGATGAAGAGAACATATGCACCCACGTATGGAAAACATTCCTGAAAGAAAGATTTTGGAGTTGAAAGAAGTTTGGGAGTAATTATTTATTTGTTTGTTTATGGTACTACATTAAACCAGTGGTACTTTATCCCCAGCCCTTTTTATTTCTCTTTCTTTTTTTCTTTTTTCTTTTCTTTCTTTTTTTTTTTTTTTGAGATAGGATCTCACTAAGTTGCCCAGGCTGGCCTCAGTCTTCTGAGTCTCTGAGATTCTGAGATTCTAGGCATGTGCCATTATGCCTGGTTTGTGTTATGATTTTGAATGATCTTCCACATCATAATGCCTGGTGTAGTTCACAGGAATTAATAGATGCTCATTCACAATTATCTCATTTCAATTTCCCCATGATGATCATAAGAATTTGAGAAGGTTATAATGAAGAATTAAATATTTTACTTAAGCAATAAACAAATCACATAGCCTACACTCAAGACATTGCATCAGAAGTTGGAGTACCTGCCTTCATAGACTGTAGAGCCTAGTGAAAAGATCTTCAGTCATAAGGATGGTGTCTGCCTTCACAGGTCTAGGCCAGATGATAATTACCAATTAGTGCACATTTCCCCAGCTACAAGGTCTGGTGTGCACATATGTCCTGTCTTTCCCCAATTACAAATAACTGTTACAATACACTAGTCCTGTTACACAGGATTGTTGCAATTTAAAGCAGAAGATAGAAACAAACTTTGAAAACTCTCCAACTTTGGGAGGTTCAGAATCTTTTGCCATATGTAAACATGTACATAGCATAATTTGATCAATGTTAGTCTCTAGTAGCTTCCTTTAAATTACCTTTTCTCACCGGATCTTTGTAGGAGAAAACATTGCAACCATAATCAGCATTATGAATTTATATTGATATATTTTGATATATTTATATATTTTGAGTATGTATAAAGTGATTAACTCTTCAAAGAGACATTAAATTTTACCTTCTGTAACCATCCATCAACATTTTAATCCTATCTTCAACATGCCATCAATCAACCAGTGTTCCAGCTTATTTGTATGCTGAATGGCCTATTCCATCTTTGAACATTTGGAAATATTACATAATCTTCTGTACATGATAATAGGAAACATTTCTTTCAAAAGTTTCTACTATTTATATTACACTTGTGCCAAAAGAAGAGTACACCCTCATTTGCAAGACCACCTTTTAAAATTTAGGTTCCTTGTGAATTATCTTAACTGTAGATCAAGTATTCCTAACAATGACCCATATGCTATAAGAGCAATTATGTAATCTGAGCATTTTTTGGTGAATTAAGAGCATCAACACAAATTCATTAACTGACAAATCTACATCTGCGATGTCAATACTCTGCAACTTCTCATTTGTCACTTAGAATAAAACCTATTTATTTATGGTCTTTAAGGCTTTAAACAGGTTCTTGTCCACCTCTTCAACTTCATTTTTAAAACCTGTTTATAACCACATGGCTCTTTTTTTCCTTGTTCGACACCCAGTCAGCTACCACTGTGTCTTTCTATTACTGCTGTAAATTCATGGAATGTTTTTCCCTGTACATTTTCATTGCTCAATCATTTTTATCACCAGGATAACCCAAACATCATTTCATCAGAGATGTCTTTCCTTCTTAAACAATGTAAAGTACTATCTGTCCACCACACCTATTATTTTAAAAATGACTTTGATTTCTTTTTATTCTGTTTTATAATTTACAAAAACACAAATTTATTTTCAGAGTGTGTTTTGGCCAAGTAAAATTTTGATACCATTTAAAAATCTGACATTTTCACATGCAAATTTGAATTTTTAGATCCAGGTGTTTCTTACTATAAAGTGAAAGATAATTCTGCTTTCTCAGTTTTACACAACTTTAGTATAATTGTACAACCTATGACTGGCAACACTACTGTTGCTGCTTTTCACACACTTGAACCACTGTGCCAGTCTCTAGTCTCAACCCTGATAATACCCACAAAAAACCCAGTAGACTCAAACACATCACAGTGCCATCATGAGCCCTGACAGTCTCACAGCTGTGATCATATAGTGCTTATCTGCAAACGCTTAAGGAATATGAGGACTGGTTTTAAAGAAATATGTCTTAATTTCAAAACTTACAAAGAAAATATGTGGCTAATTAACTAATTTCACATTTAGGCATCAAGGCAAAACATGACAAAGTTTCTTTCCCAAGCCCACACATGGAGGTAGTTATATTTAGATGAAAAATCTCACACGAGTATCTACTACTCTTCTCCTCTTTCTCTAATGGGTTGGGTTATCCCTGAGAAAAAAAAGCTGCTACCTAAAATTACATATTTGACAAGTAATCAGCCCTCAAATATTTTCTCAGGTCCAAGTCAAATAAATGTAGGTTTATTTCCCTTATTTCACTCTGGGTAAATTGGTACGTGCTTAATTGTAATCTCATTTGTGCTTTACATCATTACTTTGGGTAATTGGAAAGATATTCATTATTGCCCTGAAAGAAAATATTGACAGAGTGATATGAAAAGTTATAGGTAATAATTCCCCTTCTATTTAGAGAGATCTTTACAGTAACCAACAACATGATTCCATAATAACAAATAACTTTACAAAAGAAGTTGTCTTAGACTGTTGTCTGAAGTTAGAAAGGGATTGGAATATATATATTCCAAAGGGATTATATATATATATATATATATATATATATATATATATATATATATATATATATATATATATATATTGCTCTGTGTGTGTGAATTGGATAAGTGTGTCCATATGTACTGGTAATTTTGTGTTCAGGGTTTCTGAAGCTCCAGAAACTCTTTACCAACATTTCTCTCAATATTATTCTAAAATAAATGGTAACCCTAGGAGGTTGATAAATATTTTTGCTAATCTGTACATGTCTTAACATGAGTATTAATCTGATTTATTTATTTAACATTATTTATTTATTTAACACAAGTATTAATCAGAGGCACTTAAATCTTGCTCTCAATTGCTTTTGGCTGCCTTTAAACAGTCCAGAATAGATTTGAAGTAATAAAAGCAGACTCTGGTTTAATAAAGCTACATTAAGGCATGGTTTAAACTTGTATGTGATCAACATGTAGGAGGTTATGCTGACTTTAATTAAAAACAAGAAAAAAAGAAACAGATGAAAAAAACACTTCTGATGAGGCAATTCTCCTAGAAATGGGGTAATTTTCATTGTGAAATGTGCCAGTCCTGGACTTATATAAATGCAGTCATTGTTGCCAGCTTTGATTAATGACAGTTGTACAATCATGTGTTGACAGTCTACACCATAGAGATACCTTATTTTTTCTGATATGAAACACTGCTTAAAAATGCAACCCAATCAGATTTGGCCCCTGGACAACACGTGCTATCATCACTGTACCGTGAATTGGGATTGATTGGTAACCAGCTGTGACAAAGTGGGGAAAGAAGCTCTGTTTTTATGTGGGTTTTTATTTCCCAAGTTTTTAAAAAAAAGAACAGAAAGAAAAGGAAATCAAATTGTGTCAAAATCATTATTATCTGTTCAGCTAAATAATAAACAAAACAAAGTAAATCTATTTTAATACTTAAAACAACAGTTTGTATGCAAGTTTCTGTTTTGTGTGTGATCTTATATTTGATGAATAAATCTAAAAGTGCCTCAAAAGAGAAATATTAGTATTCATTGTTTCAAGAAACAAAGTGCTTCATTATAAAATCATTTCCAACTTTAAATAATTTTAATAAAAGAAACTCTTTTTATTTCTTTTTCATAAAGGGTGTAATAATTTCTATAAATATAAATTTGCTATGAAAATATCAAGAATGACCCCAAAATGGGCAAAATTTTATAACATAAACACATTTTATTCATTACTTATACTTTGAAATTCCCAAGCTATGTTAATCCTGGAGGGTACAAACTTCTCATGACTTTCTTGCTTTTATAAATATAATTCAGATAATTACGTACTCCCAAGCTTTTCACAATGGGAGCAGAATTTAGTAAGGAGAGAAAAAAAAAAGAAGGAATACAAACTAAACTTTCTATTACTAACAGGACTTTTGCCATACTAAGTGCAAACCTGTGCACCTAATCACCTTGTTTGAATTACATGAGGACTCTATAAAATCTCCTAGATGGTAATTCTCTTTTCAAAAGCACCTTTGTTTTCCATGGAAGGAAATTTATTTTCTCAACCTTTTTAGTTTTTGAAAGCACCTACTACTTCTTATTATAAGATTCCTGGCTCAAATTCCTGAGCAAATGTTTTGCATTAGCACTTAAAAATTTTATTATGCATCTGCTTTATTAAACATTAAGTTGGCCAATAGTAAAATGTATGAATTGAATAAGGAAACATTTAATGTCTATGCAAGTAAATGTTTCTTTACATTTGGGGAGATCCAAAGGTTTGTTTTCAATTTTCAAAGTACTTCTACTGAATCCAAACAACAAAAGATCATCCTAGACCTTTCATACTCTTTCAGGAAACAAAAGTCTAATAATAGGTCTCGCATAATTCCACAATTTTAAGGATAATTTCATTATAGAGCTTCATATAAAAATGTTGCAAAGTCTATTGCTTTTCTTTCAACACAAGGATTGTTTGATATAGATAGATAGATAGATAGATAGATAGATAGAGATATACCTTTATCTATATATCTCACTTATTCAGCTTACGGAATTATTCATTGATTATTAAAACACACTAATGAGCAAAATTCCACTGTGCCATGTTACGGATCTTTAGATACAGTCATTTAGAGCTCGGTAACAGTGTTTTTCAATTGTTAAAAAGGACCATTTTAATAACTTAAATTTTTAATCATGGCTTCATTTATAAAATACAAATATTCAAATATTCCTGAAGAAAGTTAAATATTGTGTCACTTTTACTCTTAAAAGCACCAAATAGAAAAAGTTACTTAATTTTCCTAAAACAATCAGTTCAAGATTTTTTTTACAAAAACCTTCAGAGACAACATTTTAATCTGTTATTAAATTTGTGTAAGTACTTATAGCTACCTAAATCCTATATGATATTTTTCTAATCTTCAATATTTAAAGTGTACCCTAAAGACAAGTTCTTAAAACACATCTGAGGCATGAGATTTCAAAATGAACAAAATAGCCCTTTCGTATACTGGCCAAAACCTGAGTAGTTTTCTGTACTTCATAGAAAACCCTGGTTCCATTTTCTCTTTCTATCTACAGTTACAGTGAAGGCTAATGTCTACAGTTTGGGTGAGCAAATATTTACCTATTCATTCAGGAATCAGGTCTCAGAAAATTTCTAGGTAAGACATCTAAGAGAAGTATAAGGATATATATCTTCAATTTTAAAAAAAATGATAATTGCCTTCATATTCATTGGGAGGAAAATGAAGACTAGACTTGCAGGGAATTGTAAGAGGCAAGGTCATCCCTAAGTGAACTTGCTTTTCTCTTCTGGAAACTATACAGAAAGCCCAAGGAATTAAAAATATCATAGCATTCTTTCCCATCTGAATTAGCCAAACAATACTTTCATCTCTTGTGACTTTCTATAATGCTACCTTTGTCTACTTTATTGTCCAGGGGACTCCCTCCCTATCAGACTAGTCCAAAGGTGTGAAACCCCTGAACAGTAATACTGCTTCATTCACAGTTTCTGAAATTTCAGTTATGGTCAGCCTCAATCTGAAAATATTAATGCTTCTCTTGAACCTTTTGAAATAGAGGAAGAGACACATTACAGAGGAAGAGGGTGAGTCGTATTAGTACTTTCCCTTTAGCACAGCTCAAAGAAACAAGGCATTTTGCATTGAAAAAGCTAAATGAAAACAAATTTTAAAAGACATTTAAAAATATCCAAAATAGGATAAAATAGTTGACTTAACAAAGTATAGATTTCTGCTAACAAATACTTAGGCCAAAAGGACCAGGCCTTGAACCACTGTCAGCCATGCTGGGTCCTGACCACCTGAGCACTGGAGCCTCCCTCTGGAGCTTGAACAGTTGAACAAATTCACAACTGGGCCACTGCACCCTGCTAACCCTAAACCCAAATTTCTTAGAATTTTAAACAGTGCAGGCTGTAGCTATCTTCTGAGTAACCCCATCTTCTAATCTTATAGCAGACACGGAGGGCTCCTCCAGAGATACGTTTTCTTGGCAAATTTGTGGCAAATTGTAAAGATCACATCCTGTTGCTCTTTGTTACTATATAGGTTCCCATTTACTTTCACCTTATTCACTTATTTCTCACATCCTATGCAATGTGATTCATCTCATCTAATTTAACCTCTTACAAAATTTTTATGAATACCTCCACAAATAAACTACCTGTTTTCTGATTGCCAAAAAAACAAAACAAAACTCTTCTTTATCCTCTGATGTTCTCAGATATTTATCCCTTATTCCTTAAAGAAAATTTCACTTTTCCCTAATTTGACTTCTAGCCTAAGGGTGGAAGACAAAGAAAGAGAAGAGACCTCTCACTTACAGACCACCACAGAATATTAACTCAATAAAAAACTCATTTTCTTAAAAATCAATAAAATAACAAAGTAAAACAAAACACAGTCTGATTCCATTTAATCTCAGATCATTCAATTTACAAATGGAATCTAGAGTTTCTTCCTCCTTAACATAATTATGGGATAATTAATAGTCCCTACTTCACAAGGCTGTTACAAATATGGTGAAAAATGCAAATATATCACACTTAAGAAGAGCAGTTTGGAACAAATAAAGTCAGGAAGCAGGTTCCATTTTCATCCCAGTTAGGAATAATTATCTTATTGGCTTAATTTCTTTAAAGATAATTTGGTTTTACAATAAGACTAGAAATTGCAATATCAGATTGCAAAAAGTGACTGTGTCTCACAGTTCAGCTAGAAATTAACTGTAAGTCCTATTAGAAAAGGACTTTAGGGATTAAGTCTACAGGAATCCACAGAGCTCAAAGCCTGGACCAGAAGTTTTTCCATAGACACACCCCATACACTTCCTGTGGTGGGAATGAAAGTGTGCAATCAAGGACTACAAGTTTGGGGTAAACTGGGTTTTGGAATGTGCAGGTGGCCTTTCTGCATTTGTTGGACAAATTCCCAAAGCCTCCTTCATTAGTGTTCAAACTCAGCATTTGCTGAGCTATGTGAGGGTTCCATATTATCAGAGGGAGGTTTAGACTAGGCTATACTCTAGAAGATTGAAAAGGCTCTCTCCTCTTCTGCCAACAGAAACTTCTGTATGAAATGTGATTATGGTACAATTTAGAAATTTATCCCAGTTTCCTAGGGGCACTTCTGATCATTAAATGTGACACAGATCTCATGGGTTGGTAGATCTACTTGAAAATGAAGGTTTAAAAACTTATCTAATTGAGGTATTCTTAACTGGTTTCAACAATTCAGCAACTATTTAATGAGCAAGACATACAAAGAAAAATCACCTGCCTTATATATTTTAGAAAATATGCAAAAGTGAACATTCTTATTAGGTCATTAGTGAACCAAAAGGCCTGCTTTTTCTGTTAAATGATGAATTTTTTGTGTATAATCTGATCATTATATTATCCATCTCACTTTTGTACAGCCTTCATATTAGAAGCAATAAGGAAATACTACTATCTTGAAAAATGCATTCCTTGGAAATATATTTTATTATTTTATCCTAACATTAAAAATAAAAACACAAGATGTAAGATGACAGTTAAGCAATGCCCTGATCCTCAGGGTTTCTTAACCCTGGCACATTTGGGGACAGATTTTCCTTGCTGTGGGGGTTGTTCTGTGCATCCTATGTTTAGTACCAGTTTTGTTCCTACCCACTAGACGCAAGGAACCAATCAAAATTGTCTCCAGATGTTGTCAAATGTCTCTTGGGGAATAATAAAAGCAAAATTTCCCTCAGTAGATAAACCACTCTATGTAAATGCCTAACTAATGAATACCATGTTTCAGACATAGTGCTAAATATTTAGTATGAAGATAAATATACAAAGGGTGTTAAGAGGGTAGAAAAATAGACAATTGAAATAATGATGAGCTCAGCACTGTTTTTTCTTAATAATATGGGAATACAAACCAATAGATTAAAAAAGCAGCAACCTTTTAATAAAACATGGAATGAAGGGCTTTCCAGAACCCAAATGGGAAATGAGCACAAGCTTTAAACAGAGAGATAGACGAGAGGTTTTAAGTTTTCCCTTACATGTGTCTGTACACCTTGAGCAGGTCATCTCGTCTCTAATTCAGTTTCTTCTGCTGCAAAAAGAGAGGATTCAAGCCTGACAGGCACATGCCTGTAATCCTAGAAATTCAGGAGACTGCAAGTTTAAGGACATCCTCAGCAATTTAGCCAGACCCTCATCAGCTTAGCAAGACCCTGTCTCAAAATAAAAAAATAAAAAATGTTAGGAATGTAGCTCAGTGATTAAGCACTCCTGGTATCAATCTCTGGTAACAAAAATAAAAAATAAAAAAAATGTGGGAATTGATTCATACGTCAAGACTGCTGGAAAGATAAATTATAAACTATATATCCACCTAGCACAAAACCTGTGTCCTTAAAAATTATAGCTTTGTTATTAATTTTAAGAATACACATTCCATTAGATGTAAATTGATAAATATACTCCCTAGGAAAGTGGGCTTGAATATGTGGTGTTTGTATTCAAATCTTCACCACTTAAAATTGTCCCCCAGTGTGTCTGTCTGTAAAATTCAGATGGTAATAACTCCTACTCCATGAGGCAAAGATGGAGATCAAATGAGTTAACTGCATGTAAGCATTCATAAACATTAGCTTTCACTCTCATAGTTGATAAATTTTAAGATTACATTTTTTACATTTTAACATTTCTAGAATTAGAAATCAACTTACCACAGACTGCATGTCATTGTTGATTTGGTTATTTTTTAACCTCTTTAACTGAGAGAAAAAAAAGTATTTTTGGATCTCAATCAATTGTACCTTTCAGTTTATAAACTACCACTATATGATTAAAATTGATTAGACTAAGCAATATATCTGACTGCTCTATTTACTAAGCATAATACCTTTCACTCAGGCACCCAAATTATTAACTTCAGTTTTTTTAACTTCTCTTTCCCATGAGCCCTAATTTCCAATTGAAATTTTCCCCCCTTTGGATTTTGTGTGCGTGAATATCCAAGTTTGTGTACTCACAGAAAACACCTCAAGGCAGTGTCACTACTTTTCCAACAATTTCCTACCAGGATGCCTATATACCAATTTTCTCAGCTCCAAACTACCCTACAAAGATGTAGAAAACAGTTTTCTAATCATACAGACAGATGCATTCCACCTCAACATGCTTTGATGATCCCCCATTTAATATGTTTGTCCTAAGTGCTTCCCTTGAATTTGGGGGTTTCAAAATAGAACCTCTTTTTTCCTTTTTGGCCTTATGTGCTGCTTCTTTGTACTTCAGGCAAAGTGAGCCACAAGCTGTTGGCCCATACTTTCCAAAGCTTTTTCATCTTTCTTTTGTCTTCAGAAATAGTCTTTGGCACTTCACTTACAACAATCTACTCTCTCTTTCAGACCCACCTCTGGAGTTACACAGGAATAAAGTATCTTTGTTTTAGTTGAAACTCCTCAGAATCTTGCATGCCATAGTTTTATATGGTTTATCTTATGTTGTAATACCTCACATGCCCTACCACTATCCTTGAGAACTGACTCATCTCTTATTTGTTGAAATATCAACATATTTCTAACCTTTGATGAATGTGTTTCTTACTTCTCAATTGATTCTTGAAATATAATACATTATGAAACTACATTGGATATTTTTTATTATTCTTTTGAGAAAATTGACATTTTGTCATAAATTATGCTCATAAAAAGACAAAAACAATTTCCTTTTCTTTTTAAAATCTCTCAAATAAATAAAGATAGCAATCCTGATTTACATTTTTGTTTTTGTTATCTGTGGTATAAATATTTGGACAAAGCGCTATAAAATGTAGATTAATGAATTTAATATGCATTCCTGGTTGGAATGTTTATGGTTGCCATCAAACATATTTTTTTTATAAGTGCTGTTTGTCATATGAATTTCAGTGACAGAAAATACCCAACTGGGTATTTTAAATGTACTCCAAATGTCTACATTTAGAAATGTATAGCATTTAATGAGTTTAATGATGTTACATTATTTTTTGTAATTATAACATTATATAGAAAAGAAAAATTAGCAAAATTTCCACAGTGAGATCTTGTGTCATGGTGCTGACACATAGATCTATATAAGGAATCATTTTCTCAGAAGGTTTTGCCATATTTTAACTTTTTGGCAAATGTACACTGTACCCCAGTGCCAAGGTCTCATCTCCTAATATGATTTTTTTTAAACAAAGCTCCAATGAGTTAATACTATGTAACAAACTAAAACAGATTTACCCAATAATTGGCTTGCTGCAGTGAGTAGTAGTGACTTTGAAAGTATTTCTCCTCCTATCTTTGATAATTATATCTCCTTAATAGCAAAGATATATCAACACATTAATTATATTATTGTAATACTGGGTCTTATTTCTTTGCTTTTTTCACCTTTTAATTTATGTCAGTAGACTTGAATAACTGGATGAAATAGTCAACTTTTGCTTAGAAACTATTATGTGAAATTAATATATATGCATATATACATATGTATGCATATAAACACACACACACACACATATATATATATATATATATATATATAAATTGTAGAACTCTGTCCTGCTTTCCAATTTATAAAAAATTATGGAATTGTTTGAATCAAACATTACCAAGAAATTATTAAAAGTTAAACTCTTAGCAAATGAAAAAAAAAAAGAATTTAACTCATCTTTTAATCTTTACTGCCTACTGCCTAACATATTGTTCAAGGCACCTTTGAATTTACTAAGAAAATAGTCTTTTGATAATGTTTAATTAAAACAATTTCATAATGGAGCTGGAGAATATCACACTAAGCAAAATAAGCAAATTCCAAAAACCAAAGGCTAAATGTTTTCTCTGACATGAGAATGCTAATTTACAATACACAGTAAGGGGTGGGGCGGGAGGTGGCAAAATAAAGTTTGGATTAGGCAGAGGGGAGTAGTGAGAGGGGAGGGGGAATGGGGTAAGACGGATAGTAGAATGAATCAGGCATTATTACTCTATGTACATGACTAGTGGTGTGATTCTACATCATGTAAAACCAGAAGGATGGGAAGTTATACTCCATTTATTTATGATGTGTCAAAGTGCATCCTACTGTCATGTATAACTAATTAGAACAAATTTTTAAAAATGGTTAAAAAATGATGAATTAAACTGTCAATTCATGAATTCATGACTCTAGATTTATATACTCTACTAGTACTATTTAATTCCTTCAGCAATTATTTCTTTGGCTTTCGATCATTTCTGGTGACAGTTTTTTTTTTTTCCTAAAATAGAAAAGATAAGATGATAAGAAATATTAAGTACAAATACATTGTGAGGAAAAGATGTAGAATTAGTCTAAATTTTGTTTCAATACAAAAAGTATAATTTAAAAGGAAAAGAGTTAAATTTCCTTATGTATTTGATATAATGATTTTATCTCTTATTGATGGTAAGCCAGTGGCATGATATATAAAATATTTAATATGTGTAATATTTATTACACAGATGTATTAAGTGACTGAATGATTAAAGACGTACTTCTAGCTAAGAATGTAGTAGACTGTTTTCCTAATCTTCAATACCAAATATATATGGGAAAAAGATATTTCCTCCCAACACCTCTAGGCAGGCTCAAGGGTGTTGGCTTAAAAACAAGACATCTCAGGTCACTTATTAGGTGAGTGAATGACATGCTTTTTATGTGTTGGCTTCTAATTGGCAATATGGATATTATAACCATACCATTGTTCTAAGGATTAGAGTGTGCAAAATGCTTACAGTAGTTCTGTTATTGATAAGTACTATGTATATCACTTGTGAATATTATATTTATGGAGGAAATGCAATCAAAATAAGTTTTTAAATCTATGCTGCAATTTTTCTGTAGAAGCCTAGGTAATAAGGTTAAATATGACTCTGAATGTTCAGAAAACTTAAATTCACATAAGAAGTTGGCAAGATATATGGAAAATATAAAAACATAGTTATCACTGGAAATTAGTATATGTATAATTTTATTTTTCTTCTTTAAGCTTATCTATATGAATTTTTTTTCAAAATATAATATTTTATTTTTTTTTATTGGTTGTTCAAAACCCTACAAAGCTCTTGTGTAATCTATATGAATTTTTTGGTTCTGTTTTCTTTTTCTACTATTGAAGGGGAAAAATTAAGGATTACCATGCTTCGGCAATTGTTTGTAGTTGTTTCCATGTAATCACACCATTTACAAATTTTTAGATCTACAGAAGTCATCCAATCCAAATTAGGTATTTTGCAGATGTGGACTCTGATACTCTGACATGTTATGTGAATTGTTTAAATCAACATTTGGAATTATGACAGAGCTAGAATAAAGTACTGATCTCCTAAATTCCAATTTGTATGTTAGCCCCACATTGTAATTCAACATAGCAAGCATGACAATGATAACAAATACCAGGAAGAAAGGTATTTGAAAAGCCCTGGGGTTGAAAGCCATTTAAATGATTTTAACCACTGAGTGTCTTATGAACACAAGCATTTGTGTTAATTAATTCAACAATGTTAACCTTTTCACATTTTGCTCATAGTGAAGATAGAAACATAGGGACAAGGGAGAGTGTCTATAGCAATAAAAATCCATCCACCTGTGTGATAATGTTGACAATACTGGCAGGCCTCAGACTCTTCCTACAGTTTGGGCCAAGTCAAAATGTTACCTACTCACCACCTCATTCTTACTGACTGCTCTAATGTGCCAGACTTTAATGGAAGAAGCACACCTACTGTGGCTTCCATGTTGGACAATACCCACATGCCAATGACAGGTGGTACTCAGATCCTTTTGCTCTGCAAACTGACACCTGGTGTTGGCTCTGCCCTCATGCAACATAAGAACTGCCAGTTAATGGACAACAGAGCATCTCTGACTTCAAGGCCCTTTGTATTCCATGTGTGTTCCAGCTTGTTAGTTGACCACTAGCCAAAGTCCAAATTGGATGCCAGTTCCAGCATTGTTCCCAAGCTGAGATTCTCAACAGATGGGCCAATGTCATAGGACCAGGCAATGTGCACTCCCACCCTAGGTGGCAATTAGTTTTGTGCTGACAGCAACTATTAGCATCTATTTAATGAAAATACAAAAAAAAAAAAAAACATTCTGGCATCCATCTGAGAGTTTCTAATTAATTCTGTTTGTAAACAAAATCTATATCTTCAGTTTCCAGAAGGTAATTTAAGCTGTTCCAAGTTTATATTTCTAAAACACCAAGACATATTATATGAAGCTTATAAAATTTATTCAAAAAAGTGACCCTTAACTTTAGTAACATGGAATATTTCTACATAGTTATTTATAATGTATTATTTGTAGCTAATTATATAAACATTCACAAGAAACATAAAATCCATATGTGTTTCAAGTCCCTAAACAACTAATCATCACAATACTAGGGAGTCCACTAGTTTAAAAAACAGATTTCATAGATTCAGGTTTGACAGATTCAAAATCAAGTTCTGGTCTTAACACTTATTATTATGTGAATTTGAAAACTTAATGCCTTTAAGCTTTTGTTTTCCCATTCCTCAAATGAAGTAATATTATTCTATAACACTTTTCTTTAAAATAATGGAATTTTAGTATATATTCAAGGCATTTTGTAGAGTATCTGGTAGGTAGTAAATTTTCTGAAAATATTTTCTTGTATCATTTCACAATCTTCTTATTAGGCAGTGCTATTATCATTACTGGAAGCCAAATAATACTGCATAATGTGTGAAATGTGAAGGTTCCAGCTTTAAAATCTGATTGAATAGGAGTTAGAACACCGTATTTGTGGGGTGCACAAACTTGCAGAGGTAGAAAATGGGTGATAACTTTCAGGATTGACAAAGTGACTGGCAAATGAAGTTATAAATGAATCTGTGAATTTAAAATCAAAATTGATATTTTTAAATGAATAACATTTTATGTGCTTTTATGGAAATTATTGGGCTAAAGAAAGGAAAATGTATAATTACTACTAAAACTTTTTATTCTTATATTTTAGCAGGAACCATTTATTTTTTCCTTGTAGTTGTCTGTATTACAAGTAAATGCCACCAATTGTTTGGATTTATAAAACTAGGACACCATAAATATGCATCCATTGTACAATGCTTTTTAAAATAGTTATATCATTTCAATAACCACTGGTGTTAGAATGTGACATAGTTATTCACCCTGTACAAATGATTCAAAACGTAGGGTAATCTTTAGTCCCACCACATTAATGATCCATATCTTTTAGGAAGTAAGACACAAAGAGCTTCAATTGCTTCTTCAAGGTCAAACTCCTAGTTAGTGGTAGGAAAATCTGTTCAACATTCTTTCAGAAGATGAGGTGCTACTAAACAGATAAATGATCAAAGAGCTGCAGAACAAGGCCAAATCCAACATCATGGGCAATGGTCTAAATAGTCCTTATGCTATTGACATCTGTATTAAAAGATCCCACAGTTTTTAATTGCTCTTGCGGTTTTTATTTTTTGAGACAGAAGTGGTTCAGAAATCTGTATAGCATTAGGAAAACAATGCAGAGTTTTCATTTAAACTTTTCTTTAAATATCTGATGCTTTTGGACAAGGTTTTTTTTAATAATTGCCATTTACAATGCTTTATATACAACATTTTTCTCTTGTTCATAGCTTTCACCTTCTTTCTCTAAAATGATTTTAATCGCCCACTCTTTAGCAGCCAACCTAATCAGAGTGGTTGTTTATCAGAAGCCCAAATTACCACATGTCCTTGAGGCACAAGCTCTAAGTGAAGAAGTCTGATCTCCTCAGCTGGGTAGCTGAGCACCTGTTCAGGATCCTGCATCCCAGTAGCACATGCTCAAAACAATGGAGCCTCCAGACAGTTAATATAAGAACATTTTCCAGGACTAAGTGTGCCACTTTGTGTGAAAGAGTCACAGAAAAAAAAGAGAGTGTATGAGTGATCTATTCAGTTCCTTTTCTTATGGAATCATGCATTTGTGTGAATCTTACATTTCATGGAACTAAGAAGCCTCTTAAAATAGACTTGCACTTTAGAAAAGGAATATGTCAGTGGGCTCAGAAAAATTGATAGAATTTTGCACTACATATCTTCAAATACTTATTCTCTGGTCCTTTTACTATTTTATGAAATATTCATGAATTATATTCCCTATGTTCAAGCCATCAACTGCATTTAGAATTTGCAAGCATACATAAGAATGTAAATGGCATATTTTGTTTCCTTTTTTTCTCTGATAAGCTATTATGAACATTCCTTTCTGTACTTGTAGATCCTCACTGAGGAAGTTAGAGTCATTTTAGAGTTAGTTTAGAAAATAAAATTGGCATAGAAAAGATTCTAGAGATAACTAATAGGGATATGATGAAATTATATGATTTATGATGGATGTCAAATATCCAGTTTACAGTACTTTAAAGACTGATAATAATTAACTGAAAGACAAACTCTGCTGGCATGTCCAGATAAGAAGTCAAAATTAAACTTCTTACCCAAATTCTGGGAGAGATATTTTTAGATTGAACAGAGTATTATATAAGTATGTTTCAATTTTATTTTTACTTCTTTGATTTTAAATTTATTACATTCTGTTTCTTCATATTAATATAAATTATTTTCATGGAGCATATCTGTGATACAACAAAATATTAACATATTTGCTCTATAATGGAACATGGCACAAGATGGAATATTGCCTTTTTACAACACTGGCAAACTCTAACACATAAAACACTATGAAAGGATGTGTTAAAGTCATTTGATCATCAAAAGAGCCTGAGTAAGTAACAGTCCAGGGTTGCCTGAGAAAGGTAGATGTAGTACCCAAGGAAGAAATGGCCTCAGGTTATGTAATTTTGTTTAATAACTCCACATGTAAATACCTTCCCATACTGCCTAATGTCCTTAACCTAAAATGAAAAACAATGAATCAAAAATATACCTTTATGATGCTTAAATGACTTATGTTTACTCTCTGGCAATAGGCATTTTAAATGCATGAGGCCATTAATAAGTAAAGGTAAATCTGAAAGTCCATCTTCTATGTTAACTGTGCTTTAAAATAATTGTGCTTTTAAAAAGTGTAATCACCATAAACTGCAAGTGCTTCTCTCCATTGTTCCCCCAACTCACTTTATTTTCATATCAGTGTATAAAATGAAATAGTTTTGATTTATATTAACACATATTTATCAAGACCCCCCTAAAAATTTATTGACAATTAGCATGGTTATAAAAATCCAGTCACTTTTATTCTTCCTGAAATATCCAACTGTGTAATTATAATATCTTCATAAATTATTGCAAGGATTTACTATTCTGATAATAGCATATATGATATGAAGCCTCCTTCCTATTTCATCCCTTTGTTCTATGAAAATATAAATAACTTTGCCCAAGTTGCATACAACAGCTATTGTTGAACTTGCTATATTTCCTGCCTACCCCAAATACTATAGTCAGAAATGGTTTTAACAATCTCTTCAAGAATATGTTGTAATTTTATTAAAGGTAGTTAATGAGAAAGGCAAGGAGTTTAAGGCTAAATAAAAGAAAAGCATATAATAGTACTACTTAAAAATATTTTTACCACAAAGAAAAAATACTCCCTGAATTCATCTCTGGTTCCTGAAATGCTGGTGCAGATATCTTCTTCAGTGTTGAAGCTTTAAATAGCTATCACAGCATTTCATAAACTTGAACCTGAATTGAAAGGCTGTTCTTGTCTTCAAAAGAAAACTAATCACTTGTTACTTACATAGTAATTATAGGCTATGCAGATGCCCTAAAGAGCTTTACTATCAAAGTGTTAAGCATGAACCACCAAACAAACCTTATTCAAATTTCATTAAATGGCAAGCCAAAGAAATGTCATCCTCCACACCAATTGCTTATCCAAGAACAATGGCCATCTTCCTTGTCTGAGACCTAAATAATGTAATAGAATCAATGTTGTTGATTTAGTTCATGGTGGGCTAAAAGTCATTACTGTTATTCTTCTCTGAGTAAAGAGGTCTCTTCCCCCTCATTATACATAAGAGAAGCTTATGCTAATACACACCAATCCAAGAATGAATAATCTTTGAAATATCACTTAAAGTTGCGGAATTGCAGTAAAAGTGAATGGCTTCTATCATGATAAAAATACTGACCTCAATTTCTGTATTGCATAGATTCTGCTCTAAGGTCTTTGTAACATAACAATTTAAAGCTTACCCATCAATTCCATTTGCCTAATACTTTAAAAATATTTAGCCGGTCACATGAATATTGCAGTAGTAAAATGCCAGGTATGGATGAATGGAGACTGAGACTATGAAAATGTTTCAAGGGAAGGTAGTGGAGATCAGATTTCTCAGAATTTAACCTTGACTTTGGGGTACCTGATATAATACAGTCTGAAAATATAGCTTTTATGCTATTGTATAGTTAATGTGCAGTACCTGTAATCTGAAGTAAAAACTTTTGACAAGATTTGGAGAATACTGTAGCAACAACAAAAAAAAAGGTTTTATGAATTAGCTCCTCTAGTCAATTGGGGAAAATCTAACTAGGCTCAAGTTTTATTTTCCCTTCATTCAAAAAAAGACACACTTAAGATACCATATACTCTTCTAAGTATCTACTTTTGAATCTTTCCTCAACTCCACCTTGTGTAATGTTTAAAAACTGACCAGATGAACTGTAATTTTCTTTTCTGTCAAACCCAAAGTGAAGGTCATAGAATATCATGTCCCTGAATGTTCCCTCTCTGTTTTCCAAAATCTAGCCAAGCTATGGCAACAATGACAGCAAGCCTGGGCCTGAGAGTTCCAATGCATGTATCTGGAAGGACACTGGCTTTCTCTTATATTCACTGGGAACTAGGGCAATTTAGTGGTATCTGCAGAAAGTTAGTAGAGTAAAAACATAATTTCCCTATGAACACATAGAAAATACCTAAGTGAGCCCCACCATTGTACCCACCACAAAAATGCTGTACTAATTAGATAAGTTATAGGCTATGGTTGTATAATTTTATCAAAATTAATTCTATTGTTATGTATAGAAAGAATCAATAAAATAAGAATTTGAATAAAAAGAATCCCCAGGGGAACTTCAAACAAAACAAAATCAAAAAAAAAAAAGAAAGAAAGAACATTATTTTCTTGCCTTTACACGAGTACAGTTAATACCGGGGATGCTAGTATTAGAAGGTAAATAAGCAAGCTAATGTTGATGACATCACAGCTTCTACATACAGAACTCCTCTCTGAGGGGAGAGTGGCATGGAACTGAGGGCACCATGGAAAGGATTCATGTCATTTGCCCAGCAGGCTGTCACTGGACAAAACACCATCAGCAGGAATTGATTCACAAAGCACCTTGAGGGACAGAGGTGATATCTCTCAGCCTGTCGCTGCTAAATTCTTGTTAGATCAATCACTGATCTCTTGTAAGCTTTTCCCAATAAACCACAGGTGTCCCATGCTGTCTCTAGGCACTTTCTTTAGCCTATCTGGAAGCTAACCCATTGCCCTGACACAAATGACCTGTAGATGAGAAGTCTTTGATAACATGTACCCTTGATACAATTCAATAAGAAGAACGTCTCAGCACTGTGGCCTTTTTTTTCCCCAAAAACTGATAAACCCAGTCAAATCATATGAAAACACTGGGGTAATACAGGTTTTGGAAACAACTCTATAGTGTATTTGATCAATACCTCTCTTCAAGTTTTCCAAGGTCACAAAAGTACAAAAAATAAAATAAGACCATGTCACAGACTAAAGAAGACCTGGTGAACATGAATACTAAATGCAATACTTTATGACACCCACCCAAATAAATCCCTGGATTGAGTTCTATAGTAAGAAAAGGGCATTAAAGAAAAACCTATAAAATCCAAGTAACATTCCTTCTTTATTAAATTATTGCATATAGACCTTTGCCAATTAGATATGACAAATGTTTCATGAATGTCAGCAATAAGGGAAACTGCATACACTGTGTATGGGAACTCTCTCTACTAACGTTGTCATGTTCCCATAATTCCAAAAGTATTCCAAAATTATAAGTTATTTTTAAGATGAAAAACGCTGTATCCTCTCAGAAATTAAAAATTAACCATTATCTACACTGGATAAATTTTATCCTATAACTAATTTCTTAAACTTACATCAACATTTAAAAATTATCCATATTTTCTTTTAAATTTGAAGAAAATTTTTGACAATCTATAAAGAGTAGATAATAACAACTCAGTTTCTATAAATTCTCCTTGCTTTTTAGCTATCTTCACTGGGAAGGCACAAGGAGCCTCATATTCACTAACATCCACTGTTAATGACAATCCTTTAAAGGTAGATGTCTGGAAGAAAAGTGACAAAGATAAAAAAATAAATAAATAAACCAGAAAAACAAACACAGCTTCTATTTAGACAGAAAAAAAATTACTGAATTAGTTTAAAGTAAGTGCTTTATACCTACATGTTGAGAGCCAAAGCCAAGTTGAGATGGTGCCTGACATTTTGTCGGAAGGAGAGATATTTTTATTTAAAAAAAAAATTGCTGGGGTCACCTCTCAACCACTCCTTCTGGCAAAATGCCAGGTGCCATCCCGACTTGGCTGTGGCTCTCAACACCTACAAACTTGAAAGAAACTCTCACTGTTTAAAACATTTGGTCCATTTGAGGTTAATGTTGTTGATGATATGACTTTGGAAAGTAGAGTAACATATACCTAGGGACATACAAAGTTCAAATTTGAAATAAAAGTACAAATTTAGCAGTGTATCTACAGCAGTGCTAGAGAATGCACATAAGGGCATATGACTTCGGCAGATATATGTTTAATTTTAACCAGTTGAATGAAACCTAATTTTTTAAGAGAAAATGACAGAAAACAGGATACAAAAATTTTTGGAGACAATTATTGTGGTAGGTGTGATGCTTAGAGTTTCAGCATGTGCCGAAAGAAGGAAAGCATAATAAATCTTAGAACTAGAATTGATCAATTGCATAGGAAAAAAAAATGCAAACACTTGAATGACTTTTTTCTAGCCTATCTTAAATGATTTTTTCCAGGCCATAGATTTTTAAAAAAATTATAAAACAAAATTTCAAATTATTTTTATAAAAGATAACAGACTTTATTTTATAATATAGATAATTGAGAGATTGTGTTTTAGGGTGTGATAAAAGAAGAATGGGAAAAAATGGAGAGAATGAGTCCTTGAAACAATGGCAATGGAAAAAGTGACAGGAGGTCCCTGAGGAGAAATCCTCAGTGAGGAAAGTGGTATCCTTTACTTATTGCCTCTTTGGTGTTATGGCCCTTAAAGTTGGCCACACTCAGCTTTGGTAGAGATTCTTTGGGCATTAAAGAAAAACAGAGTGGATTTCAAGGGTGGATGAAACATCATGGAAGGAGGACCATTGTTAAAGGAACAAGTGGGATGGATGGTCAAGGATTCAGAAAGAAGAGAATGGAAAACCTACAGGGGTCCTGAGAAAGAAAACACCTTAGGATTCTTATTACCTAGGATAATAGATGGAGTTAAGGATCAGGTACTAATGTGGACTTTTATTGAGAGTTATATCAAAAGCCTAAAGTACTTTAATATGCACACAGCAAATATGTAGCTTGCATATATAAACACCACATGTGTGGAAATATCCAAAATGCAAGAAAATCTAGTGGGAAATTGGGAAAGTCTTTTTCTTATCTAATTATTCTCTGATCACCTAACAATTTTTCATCCACATAATGGTTTTACCTTCCTCTTGGCAAGTCTGCATCATCCTTTTTCCACCTCACTGTTGGTTGAGGATCTACCTGGACCTGACAGCGAAATTCTACAGCCTCTTCTTCCAACACCACCTGGTTAATTGGCCTCCTGAGAAATGTGGGTCGTTCTTGGAAAAAAAGAGAGAGAGATAAAGTGAGATGAAATGCGGATGACTTAAGTAATTATGAAAAAAGCAAAGGGAACATATGGTTTGCTTTTGAACATAGGTATGGAATGCAGTTTCTCAACAATGTCTGATAAGGACTTACAAATTGAATATAACTGAATAAAATGAATTACATTTAAGCACAGGAATAACTACAGTTTCTATGTAGGACCATGCAAACTTGTGGAAAAATATCAAACTGATTTTTTTTGTTGTTGAATTTGTGGGCCAAATCAGGTGAATCCTATTCAAATATTAAGAACACCAAAATCTATAAAGAAGGTGAGTTAAAAAATTTTGATGTAATCTATTATCATGGCTTACAGTAAGAAAACTAAGTTAAGATTGATGGAAAACATAAAAAAGATATTTATACTCCATCAAGAATGCTTCAAGCTGCAGCTCAGTGGTAGAGCTCTTGCCTAGCACGTGTGAGGCACTGAGTTTGATCCTCAGCACCACATGAAAATAAACAAATAAAATAAAGAATGCTTTCAGGAAAAAATCTTATGCTCTTGCGTGTGAGTCTTATATAAATTTTTCCACTTAAGCTTTTACTTTACAAGGACTTAATACATATGTGAATATTTTAACTGCATGTATTGAAAGCTGTCTGCCTGAATTTTTCTTTAATGTAAATATTATAATTTTTAATTATCACAAACTGTCATACATAATTTTCTAAGGTCTTCTCCGGTGTTCTCCTAAATCAGATACACACACACACACACACACACACACACACACACACACACACACATATATATATATATATATATATATATATATATATATATATATATATATATATTTTTTTTACTTTATTTAACTTTTGTGTTCCTTATTTATTCAATATTCTGCTTTAGTGTTTCTGCCTTTGCTTACTTAGTTAGTTAGTTAGTATACACTTGGGACTGAAAAATTTCATTTTAACACTAGTCTACATAAAACAAGTGGAAAATAAATTCCTAATCATAAGAATCTTACCATCCAAAAAAAAAAAAAAGATACAAAACAAAAAAAAAATTAATGCATCCTTAAACAATTCTATTTCTTGTCCATTTTCTTCATTTTTTGAAAATGGTCTGATATTAAAAAATTAACACTTAAAAATTAGCACATCTCCAAATCATAGGCAAGTCCAATATTGCTACTTATTGAAGTAGAAAGAAAACTAAGTCAAGGAAAAGAAAGATGAGATACATAGGGAGTTGACACAATTTATCTGACCATCTGGCCATGTTCAGCAACTGAGGACTCTAGGTTCAAATTCCTGGTATGGATTTATGAATGTGGTGGCCCAACAACTAAAACATACTTAGCAGGAAAACTTTGGAGAAAATAAATCATACAAAATAACATGTTAGGAGTATAGAATAGAAGTATGTTTGTTTGTCGATTAAATCAAGATCCTATCTATAAAACAAATATGTTAGTTGCAAGGGAAATATTTTGTTGCAAGACAAATCACTGGCATTCAGAAGGAGCACAATTGTATCTCTCATGGAGAATTAGACTGTAGGAGTCAATATTTTCTTCAAAACAAACACCTGAATATATTCCACTATCTTTCTTCTGAGAACCCACAATTCTAAGCCATAAAACAAGACAAACAAGAATTTATCATGAAAACTTTTTTTAGAGCTGAATTTACAAATAACCCATAAAACTAGAGAAAACTTGAATATCCCTAAATATTTTAGATAGCCAAGATTATTATCTGAACAATTTTAGATAGCAAAATATATCCTGTTGACCAGAGAACAAAAGTACATTTTGCATGTAATGATTTAGGGCTATCATTTTGAACTCAGGATACTGTGTTCCCACTATTTTAAGAATAGCATATTTGATATTGAACTATTTCTGCTACTGGAAGCAAATAGGCAAGAGGATTGATGTATACTTACGGGTGTTGCAAATATTAATAGTACAAATGTATCATCAGCCTAAGAATTGGGATTAACTTTTTTGCTGCCATCCAATGGAGCTATTAGTCACATTTATCTAAAATCTGCTAAAGAGGACTAAACCTCTACCACTGTTGATTGAGATTGAAAAATAATTTAGGAGAAGACCCCTGCTGCCCCATCTGGGGTTAACAGAAATACTGTATTATACCTGTCATAGGATGGACAAGCTAGATAAGTCTTTTCTTAACCGCTCATTCATCTACCACATATTAGTCTAAGTCAGGCTTCAGGTTTGGGAGCTGGGAAACAGCCAGCAGCTTGGTTACCCTGAGAATGTGGTAGGAGATGAAGCTAGCCAGATAGTAAGTAGCAAGACTATGAAGGGCCTGTGTGCCATGATAAAGAGTGTTAAGCTCTACCTTCAGGATGATAGAGAGCAGTTAGGATTTCATATGCTTATTTGTAATAAGCATATGAAAGACCATGTTAGTACATCTGAGAAAGATGAATTACAAGAGAACATGAAGCAGGGCGCACGTGGCACCCCCATGTAATCCCCGTGGCTTGGGAGTCTGAGGCAGGAGGATTGAGAATTCAACAGCAGTCTCAGCAAAAACAAGGTGCTAAGCAACTCAGTGACACCGTGTCAAAAAATAAAATACAAACAGGGCTGAGGATGTGGCTCAGTAGTTAAGTGTCCCTAAATTCAATCCCTGGTACCAATTCAAACAAACAAAGAACATGAATCAATTAGGTCAAAGTGTTGTTATAAGAAATTCTTTCAGCTTAAATTGACAGTGATTCCCAGGATATAGAAAAGGGGATACACTAAGGAGATTCAAAACTGAGTAATCAATCAGACATGCAGGGTGAAAATGAATAGTCAAGAAAGATTTTCAACAGTCCATTTAACAATTTTGAACATACTGCTAGGTAAAATGTGGGTATCATTGTGTAAGTGTATATAAAATAGTAAGTATGAGAAAAATTAACTTCTTATACTCAAGCCATTAATGTTAGTGCTACTTAAAGTCAAAATAATTCTGAAATAATAAGATGAAGGAAGTCCCTGAAAGGGAAAGAAAAAATATGGTATCTGTACATTTAACTCTTACATATAAGAAATTTAAGAAAGGAATCAAAAGACACATCTGAAGATTTGATAAAGTTTTTGTCATAAATTAAATTAAATGTCATTTTAAAAATTAAGATGCTAAAATCATGTTCATTGAAGTTAGGAACAAGAGAAAGTTGGCAATATTAATAATCAGTAAAAAAAATATGAAATTTGAATAACCAAAAAAATTACCCTTTTATACTATGCAATTCATAAAAATACAGAACAATAACTTTGCTAATTGGTAACTGCAACAAAAACAAGAAATACATAGAATTTTGGCAATGTTAGTGGTATTGGAATATGAGGAACTTTTTGAATGAATCATGGCAAATGTATACATTGAAAATCTACTAAGTCATTGGAAGAGTAAAGCTGTCTATTATCATGACATTGTGCTGAGTATAAAATAAATAGCGAGACAGCACATGAGACCAGTTGTACTAAAATAACTTGTTTTTTCAGGCAAAGATTTTGTGCGCTTCATTTAACATGTATCAAGCATAATTCCACAACACACAATAATCTGAGGAGCAAATTTTACATCAGATGTGGTACAAAGCTACACAGTCTCTTCTTCCAGGGGACAGGGACAGGACCCTTAAGGAGTTTTTGGTTATCATACGTGATCTAAGTCCCATTGTGTTATAGGGAAGCACCTGACTTATAATTTCAAGAAGAAGCAAGATGCAGGATCCCCTGCTGCTGTTCTGATGAGCACAGCAGGATGGAGAACTTCAGGATGATCCTTCTCTCTTTCTTTCTGCCCTCAAGCAGAGTCCAGTTGCTTAGCAACTGGATAACCATGGGAGAGTATCTGATACAGGAGTTTTGGAAACCTGATATTGGCACATAGTAGAAAGTGTAATACAGTTGATAGGAAAAAAGATGGATGCCAAGATAACTGAGATAAAAGTCACTTGGATTCACATGATACATCAAAGTGGGTTTTACACCAGACTATCTTTGGTTCAGGAAAGAAAATTTACTGATACACTGGTGTTTGCTCACAAGTTTTAAAGCATTAGTCTAAGAATATCCATAGCACCCTCTCCTCTAAATATCTCTAAATTATATTATTCAGTATTCCTATTGTCTTATGTTAATTATAAACTCACCTTCTGCTTTGCAATTTTCATCACTGCCTACAGAAAATAGTATGTTAAAAACTGTAGGTTGAACTAATATATTATATATACATATATGGTAATACATTTATATATATATATATATATATATATATATATATATATATATATACACATACACACACACGTACATACACTAATATATATATATATATATATATATATATATATATATATATATATATATATATATATATATATATCAAATCCAAATCCAAGAAAATCTTTTAAAAGAATTTCTTGCCAAATTCCTTAATTAGGCTGTTCTCCAGGAAATATGAAACTTGGACAAAAAAAGTGAGTATTACAAAGTAAGTGGAAAATATATTTTTGGAAGGCTTGAATTTGTAGAGGCTAGAGCCAAGGTAAAACTAAGCCCCTTTCAGTCACAGGTTGTAAAAATTACAAAGAAGTATCTTTGTTTGCCTCTTTTGTATCAAAGTCATCTGCATATAAATGAAAAATTAGAAATTTCAGAAAGTAAGATGAAAATTGAACAATCTAGTTAGTTGATAAGTGATCCCACTCAGTACCTATTAATGTCCAAAGAGATTGTACCTATGAGCCTCTGTGTAATTAAAATAAATATGTATGAAAATCTTGATCTATTGAACAACAAGGCTGCTTAATTTTAAGGCATGTCAAAAACCAGGTCACTGTTTTTTTCCACAGTATCACCTTATGTCTGACCACATATTGAAAATTGGGAGAGAAATCTCCAGGGCTGTTTGATGACTGTTTAACAATTAGGTTAGAGTTCTTCTGAATGGGCTTATCCCTAATTATATAACTGTGGAGTGATCACAGGCAATGTCTTTGCCAATGCAATTAACTTTTTTTTTCTGTGAGATTAGCTGGATTTGAATCACCTGCATAACTTGCTTACAAGGTTAATCTCTCTTGAGACAATTGTGTTGTTTGCCAGTGTGTTACTCTGTAAAGCACAGCTCTCAAGTATTCCTGTCAATTTAGTTCTAAACTAGCATACTGGAAAATCCAACTTTATATGTAGCTATAATAAAATCAAATGCCAAGTCTCATTGTAGTTATGTCAATATTATTTGAAAAGAAAAATATTCAATTTAGCATAAAATACAATAAGTTTGAAACTCAAGTGCAGAATATCACTTTAAGTTCCCTTCACATGCTACAATTAAGGAAATTAAGTGCCCAGTTGACAAATTTTGTAACAGTACCCAGTCATTGAAAATGATTGTATCGTTGCCAATGACCGTGCCATGGCAGATATTTCTAGGATGATCTTAGCAATTTTAAAATGAAGTTTGCTTGACTTTTAGCAGTAGTGTGTGGCAATAATTACATGGGTTGAGTTCTTTAAATCTTGTAAGAAAAAAGCTATGCAATAAAAGCACATTAGAACTAGCAACTGCTTGTAAACCTTGTCTTGACTTTAGATACCCCAGTAAAACCTGCCACACTGTAGTTTCTATTAAATGAGGAAATCAGACATCTGGCCTAGTAGAAATCTCTTTACTTAACTGGGCAAGTGTGAGGTGAGAGTGGGTTTTATAGCCACTGGATGTGATTAATGTGCCCTTCCAAAAAAACATTGGAGGATAATGATCAGACCACCTGAATATGATTAATTAAATCCTGACTACATTCATTCCTTTTTGCCAAGAGTTTCCTTTATCTGAGATAAATCACGCTAGAAGCAAAGACCAACATAGGTTAAAGTTCTTGGATGAAATAAAAAGCCTCTCTCACCATATTTTAGAGGGAAAGTTTCATGTTAGTGCTGACAACATGATACGAGAGTTGGCCTGAAATCAGGGGCAATGTCTATGCATCACTGTATTTAAACACTTCAACAGTGTTTAGCACCTGGTATATACTTGATAAACATACTCAAGAAAGAACTATATTTCTCCTAACAATCATGCTGGATTTTAATAACACCTTATGCTCTGAATTCTTATATGAAAGCCAAAGAATATAAACAAAATGTAGGTATTGCTTATGGTTTCTTTTGAGCTCTTTCCTTATAGTTTTGTCTATATTTTTAAGCTCCTCTCAATCCAACAAAAGTTATCTCTTATACAATTACAGAAAATCATCACCAGCCCCAATCTCTGTTTTCACTTCCCAATGAAAGGACTACTTCCCAACCTGAGCATCCTACAGTGAAAACCATCAGCTGTACATTAGTATTTTTATGCGGAACAGTCTTTTTAGAGAACAGCAATTGAATATCAATGAACCCCAAATAGAGTATATGTTATTTGAAGAAAGTCTTAAATACTTTTTTAAAAGGCAGGGAAACATGACAAATATTTACTTCAAAACATTGTTATTTAAATTGTGTGAAACAAGAGAGGTTATAACATACATGAAACAAGAACAGGATGCTATCAATAGAAAAAATAGAGAAAAGACAGACAGTAGGTTTGACATTTAATTAATAAATGCATGTTTGACACAGCAATGAAGAGAAAAGAGAAAAATTTTCATTTTGATTTGGTTAAGAGATTTTATATGTGATTGAGATTGCTCATAAAGAGTATAAACTACGGGGAAAAGAGTTCCAAACCAAGGCATATGATGGAAATATTGCTGAACACTGAGATAAGAAAACAGCACATTCTAATGCATAGAGAAACAAAAAGATGAGTGATTACATACAAAACTATAGTGATCATAACCTCATTGGACTTCTCAAGAAAAACACAGGAAGGTAAATTATGTTAAAGTATCAATTTCAATATTCTCATAAAAAAATTCTTTACACCACAATTCTGTAACTTAAGTTCTAGATAGAATAACAGAATTTTGGCTTGAAATGTGCTCCAGGCTCTTTAAGCAGAAAGTAAGAGAAAAACATTTTCCTTCTTAGAAGGACTAACCAATAAAGAAACAGGTGACAGAAGATGGTTGATACAGCATCAAATAAAAGAAAGACAAAAACAGAATGAAATATTTGGAACAGACCTAAATACTGTCCAAACCAGTGGAGGTTTGAAACCTCCAGGAAGGCTGTAGAGAGGAGGATATTTAATCACTATAGTGTGAAAAAATTAAATTTAGAATATTTTTCCATAGTGATGTCAAGAATTTATGACAGGGTAGACTAACATAATTATGGAAAAACTTGTTGATCATTAATTCAAAAGAACAAATATAGTACAAGAAGATAAATGTTATCATAAGAGTATAATATACAGCTTGCAATTCATAATACTTAAAAGGTTATAATAACTAAATTCCAAATATTAATATAACTGATATTTCTATAGTGAGTACACTAAAAAGAGGAGGGGAAACAAACTAGAAACAAGAAAGCAAGAAAGGGAAGAATATGTAAGTGGGCCAAATTATTATTTTGTGAAATAGAAAGTAAATATATATGATTGATTAATTAATAAATAATAGAATAAACATATGTTCATACATACAGAAATAAATTCCAGAGAAAGCATAAAGTAGACTTGCAGAAATATTCAATGTTGAAGAGTGAGTGTGTGTGTGTGTTTGTGTGTATATTGGGGAAAATATGTGATATGATGTTTCTGTATTTCATTATGGTTTGCAATATTTATAATTTATGATAGGAATTTTATGAATACATTCTATTTTCATATTTTACTTTGATAAACATTCAAAAATTATTTGGAAAAAATCATGTTATTTTTGGTTATTTTTTAAATAACAGTTAAATTTTGGATAGCAGATATCTGAAATCTATCCAAGCTTAGAATTTAATGACATACTACACTTTCATTTCTCTGTCTTCAGGATCTTGAGGTAAAATTCCTAGGGAGTATTCTTTGTGTTTGTGTCTAGACTATGCTTCAGATTTTTAGTGTTGTTTTAGACAGTGCATAAAATTCTAAGTTTTAGAATTAGTAGTATCCATTTAACTCAATTTTTTTATGAACAGAAAATATTGTAAACAACAATTATAATAAATACTTCATGAAATATGGTAGAGTAACCTTTTGAAAATTAGGATATACTGATCATGACTTAGTCAAAAGGGCACTTTAAAAAATAATTAAAAAAATTATTCAATATTTTTATTTTTACATTTATGTCTCATGCATGCAAGGCGAGTACTCTACCACTGATCCACAACCCCAGCCCCTAAATTTTTTAACTATAACACATCTAAGCTTATTTACTAAAAAACCAAATGCTTAAAGATTGAAGAAGTTTTTCTGTTTGTTTGTTTTTTATTTATTTATTTTTTTGGCAATATGTCTCAAAAAGTGACCACTGTATAAGAAAACACCCTTTATTTGTTCTGTTTGCTGTTTGTAAGTGAATTATATTTCTTGCCCAACTAAAAATCTGTATAGCATATCTTAAAAATTGAATTTCAAAAGACAGTAAAAAGCCTGTCTGGCTACAGAGGGGTTATGGTAACCAAATACTTTCAAGTTGAATCATAACTACCTAAAAATAATGTTGAGGAGGTGGAGTGTGGAATGTAATCAGGTGTACAGACTTTAGTTCAGAAGTGTTATATTTGACAATGATGAAATATAATGAGGCTTATTAGAAATCATGTCCTGGATGTAAGAGCCCCGGAATGAAATAAAGAATGCCTCACCATGAGCAGCAAACCATTTATTTCATGTTCTCTGGAAGGAGGGAGTCAGTTTCAGAAAGGGCCTCTCGAACAATCCTCATCCTTGGTTTGGACTGTCTCTTCTGTATTGTGATTTTTCTTCTGAGTTTGGATGTTGTTTTCTTATCAATAATGGAATTTTAGCTTTTGCCTCAACTTAATAGTGTACTTATAAGCCCTCAGGTCAGTTGTGACTAGTTTACACCATCACATAAATGTTTCTCAGGTTCCTAAATCAATTCCTCCAGAGGAACTGCCTCTGGACAAATTCAATCTTTTGGGTTGACCGCTATTTTCAAAATAATTTAGAAGTTGCCCCATAACTCTTGACATGTTTAGGGATCTCTTGCAGTTCTCATCATGTCTTCAGGGAAGGTAGGGTAAATATTTCATGATATAGGCACATTATTGATAAGTTTAATGTCTTGGGTAATGACATTAAACCCTCTTAATTTCCTTCTAAAGGCAGTCAATGCTGCTATAATGCAATGCTTTTCTTTTCCAAAGCTTGTGGTAGTTACAGAAAAATAGCAGTGAGTGTTTCTTTAAATGGAAGAGCTATCCTTGTGGGTTTTCAGTGCTAATGTTCAGTGACCACTAATTTCATATCTTATCAGGCAGAACTGTATTTTATTCATTATAGAGTGAAGTACATTTGAAACTCTTACAGAGACGACTGCATAACATTTAGGGGCAAACTGATACTTGTCTGAGCTCTGCGTGACAGAAATTTACATGCATACTTGGGACAATTTTATTTTTACTATTCAATTCCTTTAATGAATTATGAGGGATTTCCCCTGGCTTTGTCATTTGGGCCTCCAAGCTGCTTATAATCCACAGGGAATATTATCAGAGATTACTCAGTACTCAGAGTGATTGAAAAGAGTGGCCTGCACTCTGGTACATATTCATAAAGCACAACATTAACTCTTGAACTGTAATAGAAACTGCAATAGGTCTCTTTCCATCATGGTATCCCCTTCCACCACAGGATGCACGTTACATACTCATACTGCAAAAGAAGTTTCTCTAGAAACGCCTGTAGGACTTTGATGCTATACTTGTTCATGTTCTAGAGTAACAACCACAAATAGACATCTTATCATGTTGTGCATAAAATCAGGAGGCTCTTTTACTGGCACAGCAAAGTAATTTAAAAATCACAATCTCTTGTGCCTTATAAAAATCACATGGTAGCTACAAGCAGTGAAAAATTTTATTAAGGGACATTCATAGACATACATATATCTATATGCATGTATGTGCATAAAAGCATATAATCATGTGTGTGTACATACCTATACCTGATGTATATGAAAATATATAATATGTGTGTGTGTGTGTATGTATATATATATATATATATATATATATATATATATATATATATATATATATACATACATATACATACAGCTACATGTATTCACTTTCACTAATAAATGCAACAAAATAGATGAGTAATAAAATGTAGAGGGTTGTCATATCTCAAATAGATTTTGAGAAACAACAAATTTTACATTTTGGTGAAGGACAAAATCATAAAGCTATGTGAATAAAGTAGACGAATTAATATTTCAAAAAAATTTTAGACATCAGAATTTTCACTAGAAACAAAAATTTAATTAGTTGTTGATTATCACAAGTGATGAGTAATTGTTCATATATGGCTTGGGATTTAGAGTTAACAAAAATATTTTAAAACAAAGGCAATGTAGAGTATAAATAGCAATTTGGAATTTAAAAGAATTTTACCAAAGACAGTCAGCTCTGCTGGATCACTGTCTCTTTCTCCCACCATATTGGTACCAACACAGGTGTACATTCCTGCATCACTTTTTCTGGTATTGGAGATCATCAATTTTCCACCACGAATCTGTTAATATTAAACAAAAAAATTTCTTTTAACAAAGGAAAGGAAAAGAAACAGGAAAGGAAAGAAAGGGACATTAATAATTTGGAATACTTAAGCACATTTGCTTTCAAAAGAAAAAACTGCATCTAAGACAAAACTCTTACACAAAACTCTCCCACCTTTTTGGCTTCTGCCCATTGGGCATCTTAATTCAACTTTAGTATAACTGTCTATATTTACTTCCTAGAAAATGCATCTTTGAAGCAGTCTTTCTCTGTTTTGCCTGGTCATATTTTGCATCTTGTGACTGTCCCCACTAAATCTGCAGGGGTCTTTCTTCACACTGAGTTCAGCTGAATGAATTGCTTTTGTCATCAAAAAATAACATTAGATATCTGTTTTGGATAATATAATAAAACCTAGCTGACTTAAAAGCATGCATCAAGTATTCATTGAGTACTACAAGGGCTGGGGAGTGTTCTAGGCATTTGGAATATAACAATAAGCTAAACAGTGAAAATCTGTTTCTTTGTGAACCTTGCATTTCAACTATTAGGTTAATCATCTTTGGAAATAATTTTTGACAAGAAGGGTATGTTGAGCAAAAATAATTAAAACTTATAAAATAATGTGTATGGATTAGTACAAATTATTGACATCTAATAAGTGGTTGCTAATACTTCTTAAAAGAGAAGCATGTGTTGACCCCAAAAATGCAGTGATAATAAAATGTCTATTAAAGAGTACATTAACTCAAAGTTAGAATTTTAATAAGTATAGTGTCACATTATTTTTTCTCATTTTTCCTTTCTTTGTAAGAATATAGTTCAACAATCTTAACTTTACATGATTGAGTGTTCTTAAAGGAAATAAAACATTCAAACATTCTGATTTCTTCCATTATTTTTAAATTTTTCATTCATAAACAAAACTCATTTAGTTTTGTTCATCAGAAATAGTTTAAGCTCCAAAAATTTGTCATGTCATAAAGATTTTCAACGTTTTTTTTACATGAGAAGAAAAGCCATCACTCTGTCCTCAATTGTATTCAGTATGTCATAATGGGAGCCTATAAAGCCTTTCTCTTTCCCTTGAAACAGGGCTTGTCAATATGACTATTTCACCAATGGTAATAAAGCAAATACTTCATCAGAAAAAAAAAAAAAGTTGCTTGCACATTGGGATTTGCCTTCTCTTGCTACAATTGGAAACCTAAGACCATGAAACCAGACTAAGGAAGCCTATTAAAATATGAGAGACCATAAGAAGTGAGCTTCTAGCTGAAAGTCAGCTAATTTCTAGACCTAAGCAAGGTCATCCTATATTATTCACCTGCCAGTTCACCTTTAAACAGGACAGGGAAGGATACGAAAATCTGGCAGAAATAAATCATGCTGTCTTTGATCAGGAATATCAACTTTTGCATGGAATCATGGTCTAAAAATGGATTTTGTAAGTCAAAAATTTCAGGGAGATTTTTTACAGAGAAAAAGCACATTTTCAAAAGTTTGGTACCCAAATCCAGACCATTAAGAACCAAAGTCTCTTTGGCAACATAGATACTCAAGATGTAAACAGCAAAATCAGAAATATTCCACTTTATATTTCTGTCTCTTACATGGCCTATCACTTCTGTGCTGCAGTGTCATTTCAAGATGTATATACAAGAATAAAAGTATATTTAAAGATAATAAATACATTTTAATTTTTTTATACTAGGGATTGAACCCAGGAGCACTTAGCCACTGAGCCACATGCCCAAGTCTTTTATCTATCTATCTATCTATCTATCTAATCTATCTATCTATCTATCTATCTATCTATCTATCTATCTATCTATTTATATATTTATTTTTGTTTTGAGACAGAGTCTCACTAAATTTTTTAGGGCCTCCCTGAGTTTCTGAGGCTGGCTTTGAACTTGAAATCCTTCTTTCTCAGCCTACTGAGCTGCTAGGATTACAGGCATGCACCACCATGCCCAATAATTTATTAATTTATTTATATTGGTTCATTTACTTATTTACCTTGTGTTGTGGGGGAACCCATGGGTACTCTACCATCAAACTACACAACCAGACTTCTTTATGGTTTGTTCTGTTTTACTTTTCAAGACAGAGTCTCACTAAGCTACTAAGCTTGGCCTCAAACTTATGATCCTCCTGCCTCAGATTCCTGAGTCACTGGGATTACAGATATATGCCACTGTGCCTTGCAGATTATATAAACTCTTGATTGAAATGTCACATTTCTTCAGGCAAATGAAAAATTATTTTAAATAAAATGTCTTCACTGTGTTATTACTACTAAATATTACTAAATAACATAAGTGGAATTATATTTTATTTCCTTAGAATGGCTGTCACTTATAAATTTTTTCATACAAATATTGAGTGGATCCTCTAAAAATATGAATTATTAAATTTGTATATATTAATTCCCTTTGTTCTGTACCTTTACATAAAAGCATTGAATCTTAATCAACTGTTGAACCTGGTAATCAATTTATATGAACTAAACTGCAAAATCAGTCATTTTATCTTTTATTTAACTTACTTATTTTAAATTTGCCTAAAAATTAACTCATTTTAAAAATTTTGATGTTACAAATATTGAATTTGAAAAACTGGATTAAATGAGATATTTATCACCTCAGATGATTTCCTCTTATAATTTTATAAATAGCACAAAATGAGATATTATTCTTAATATGGTTTATGGCTATTGCTTACTCTAACACTCATGTTAAAACGTAAATGATGAACAGAAGACATTGAAAAGCTAAGACATCAATATCACACTGCAAATATAAATTTACATATTCAGACTGATAAGATTATTAATACATCATGTATACTTGATTTCTATAATTTGTGTCTTTTGTAGTCTCATCTCTAAATTTAATTCTTTTAAGACTTTTTGATGTGGCATAAATGTAGTCAGCATTTGAGTACAATTTTATTAAAAATAAATGTAAAAATACATCCATTTTTAGATGTGAATTTCCATCTGTCTGAGCTGTCATTCTAATTTAACTCACACTTATTCTGTCTTCCTTGTCATCAATTCGAACTTTGTCTTTTTTCCAGTAGATGGTGGGTTCTGGGTGTCCCCGGAGAGGGGAGGTTGGCACTCCAGGATTGCAGGCTCTCCAGCTGCCACTACAACATCTGTGGGGTTTTGCCGGAAGTCATCTCGCAACACTGCAGAGAAACAATTACAGTAAAAAAAAGTCAATGATAGTAACTTCAGCTTTCACTCACAAAACTTAACTTCAAGTCTTATTTGTTCTAGTCAAAAAAAAAAAAAAAAAAGAAAAAAAAATTCTGAATACTTACTGAGAACACAGTCACACCAATCTTAAAATACTCTAGAGTCTACCTAAATGCTCAAGTTTGGAATGGCTTACTATATGGTCATGCATCTTTGCTTTCAAATGCAAGCTAAAAATTGAGATGACTGACCCTAAGGACAATTATATGAGAAATATTTGTGATAAAGTCTTAAGATTTAATTAAAAAAGCAAATAATATAATGTGGCATGAATTTAATTTTATAAAGAAAAAAATACACACATATATAATAGCTATATTAAAGTAAATGTTAAAGATGTTCCAAAATGTGAAGCAATTCCTGTGCAAGTGCTTTGTGAGCATGTGTGTCGTTCTCTTAGGGGAAGTGGAGTGAGACTCTTTGAGATAGTCCTTTCTTATGACATGAATATGGACAAGGTACACACTGTTCTCCTTACACTTTGGAAGGCAGACCCATTGTTCACCCTTGCAACGCTCTAGCAGCCATGTACACAAGGCTCCATTTTCATTCTCTCTGCATCTCCACCTGCAGAGTGACATCTGGGCAGCGTGACATTCAGGGCAAGAGATATCCCTTGTAGCAGTTTTGCCAGTCTGAATTTCCCTCCTTTCATTAAGGAGAACAGCAGGTTGGACCTCCGTTATAACCTCCAAAAATCTGGCACGCCTGGCTGTCCAAATGTCACTTATCTATCAGCCTGTGCTCTTCTGCTGCTGGCAAGATGAAAAGCCTGCAGCAGTGACTTGGCCCTATCAGATTGTAGAAACCTATGGCTGGGACTACTTTTGGACACATTAAAAAAAAAAGTTGAAACAAGCTAATGTACTATATATTCCAACCATCTCCACCTCTCCTAGCTGCCTTCACTTTTCCTGTTCTTTGATATTTCAGGGCTAACTCAGTTTTAAATTATGTAAGGGTAAAACATGTTTATATGATGTATCAATGTATACAAACACATACTGAGTTTATTGTGTATTATTTATACAAAAAGATAAACGCATATATACACATATTTATATGTATATATGTGTGTGTGTGTGTATGTAGATGTGTGTGTGTGTATGTAGATGTGTGTGTGTGTGTGTGTGTGTAGTGTTTGAAGTCAGCATCAGCCAACGTGTTATAGCCTGTTATGTAAATTATCTGCCGAAAATGGGGATTAGGTCAAACCAGCCACCTTCCCTGTCCTGTAATGAGACCCTCTGCAGCACTCAGTTTCTTTGTTGTGCCAAGTCTGTAAGTTAATTGCCATCTCCAAATAAATAAAAATCTCCATCCTGAAAATAGCTCCAGAGAGACAACCAAGTGACTTTCAGGGCTTTTCTGTTCTGTCTCATCCAATGTATCCTTTAAAATGGTTTTTCAGCTTAATGAAGTCATGCTCCTTTAGGATATTAGAGAACTTTATTTTCTATTGAAGGAGCACTAAGAAAGAATTCAGCACAAATTGTTCAGCTTCAGCTTATCAACTGATTAATTTACTGCTTTCGCTGCTAAGGAAATATGTTCCATTTTAGCACTGTGAACTGCATATTTTGACTAATGGGCAAGAAAGGTGTGATTGATATGCATAAGTATTTGCTTCTGAATGGCTAGAGGGAAGTGTGCAATTAAGTGTGACATTCGTGCAAGTAGTAAGAAGGGGTTAACAATGTGGTTCCCTCTTGCAGGTATATCCTCCAGGGAGAGCAAGCGGGTGACTAATTTATATTCTAAATACAGAACAGCTGCCTATTTATTCAATGTTAAGAAGTGCAAAAATATGGTAACAGAGTGATAGGCCCCCCTACAATATCCAGTACTGGCAACAAATGGTGTTTTGGCAGACCCTCAATCTGTTTGAAAATGACACATCTGGCAAGTTGAAGAGCCTTCTCCTGCACGGGTCTCCCAACAAAGGACATGCCAAAAAGTCTTAGATTAAATGATCCTATGACCATTGCAAATAATTCAAAAGTGTAGTGTTGAACTGATTTCCAACAATCCAAATTTTAAAAAAAATAAAATAAGGTAAACCCTTTAACATGGGTAACAAAATGAAGAAAAATATCATAACATACTAAAAGGATGGCTACTCTTAAACAATATAACATGTGTTTATGCATTCACCAAAAAAAAGAAAAAAAAGGAAAATGACTCCAATTTGCACACGAAGCCAAGAAATCTAACATTGAGTGTAATTTTAGGCTTTCAGACTATTCGCTCAGAGAGTAGGGTGAGATAATGATATAATTGGTACTGTACCCTCTTCAACTTGTAATATGCTCTTTGCAGTTTGTATATAACTCAGCTAATTCATTTGTGCCTAGTGATACCATTTAATTTTCCCTAAGTTGTCAGGTATATTTTATTTCTTCTTTCTGGATCAAATGCCATTTTTCAAGAGAAAACTGAAGTGACAGGATATCACTACTGTGATTCAATTATAAATGATTGTGACTTTCCTCTTTCTAGCTCTGTCTCTTTATCTCTCTATTTTCTCTCCAATGCCTCCTCTGATATTATACAGTGTCATGTGGCCCAATGGAGAGACACATTTGGAAAGGATCCCAGGGCAGCCTCTAGCCAACAGCCAGCAAGAAACTGAGATCTTCAGTCTGGCATCCCCTGAAACCTCAATTTGACACCAAGTGTTGTGGAAATTTAGATAAGTCAATAGAAAATTAATATGCTACAAAATAATGATACCCTAAAATAATAATAAAAAAATAAAAATAATACCCTAAATAATGCTTTATGTCTACTGTGATTTTCAATCTTACATTCTGAATCTTATATCCTCACAACCCCACATTTTTTCACTCCTTTGTCCTGAACCAAGACTTACCTAGCTTTCATTTTTTAACCTCAGTTAAGGCAAATCATTACTCAGACATTTCCTCCTTAGTTTATTAGAATAATTTGGCAATAACAATAAGGATAATTATACTAGAGCATACATCGGCTTCCCAGTGAAGTTATTAGAAATACAAAGGGTAAAAATGTTATTGATAAAAATATTTATACACAACAGAATAAAGGAAGCTATTTTAAACAAACTAAATTGGTCATGAGAAAGGTATTTTGGAGCCCCATTACCCAGTTTCTCAATGAGTATGTCAAGGTATAGAAATTTGCATTTCTAACAAGTTACAAAGTGGTGATGATTCTATTGGTTCTTATATCACAGTTTGAGAATAACAAACCCAATTCATCTTTATTCTCATTTTAGTGTGAATAAGCCAAGAAAAGCTCTTATATTTCACTTGATCAAGAATCCAGTTATAGGGAATATGTTCCCTTGTCACCCAACCTATATTGTGTTCATATTTTAAAACCCTCTGGCTATTAAAATGGAAACAATCTTTGAGTTCTGTTTATCCTTGAAAATGCTCATATTATGTTAGTGAGGTTAGCCACTAACATATCCTGTCTCCATTACTAAGTCCTAAACATCTTTATTTCACAAAAAATTTGTATCATTCCATTAGTTGGAAAAGAAATAGCTTTTGCCTTAAATTGAAGGTTATTACAAAATTTAGTTTATAATGCTACACAATCTTAAAAAACAATGAATATCAGTGATACTGAATCAAATAGTTTCAAAAGTGCATATGCAAAAATAAATTATGCAATGGGAATAAAAAATATGCCATGATTCATTCTTAATAAAGGGGTAATCATCTCAATGTCTCTTTGCCTTAGATAGAAAATAGATTCAATATTAACTCTGTTCCATTTTTTTATCTATTTCCATTGTTTAGTTATTTGCTTCCACTGAGAGTCCCCATGCTTTTTCCCAAGCAGTCACAGAAGGCAAAAGAGATCTCAGTGCTTTCCTTTCAAAAGGAGTAGATATTCATATTAATTTCAACTACTGTAATGAAAGTTATTTTATTCAACCAGCAGAGTTTCAAGAAGGCCCCTAAAGCCTTCTCTAAAATTTTCTTCTGTTCAATCTTCTAATATCTTTGATGGAAAGAAAAAGAAGTTTCTTCTCTCTCACATTGCCATATTCTCTTAAGAAAAGCTTGTGAAAATCTTTTTTTATTTGTACATTTTTTCCTATTGCTGAAAAAAGTCTTCATTGAACTAGCTGGTAAATATAGTCAGTATCTTCTGAGAACCACCAGTTTTAGTTTAATCAAACTCAAGTTTAAGTTTAGTTTATGAATAGTGTTCATAGACCTTCTCTCAAGTCTGCATGACTGCTAAATTTTAAAATGCAGAATAATTGATTTTAATATGAAACAACCAGCATTCCCTCAATTGGTACTAATTTATGCAAAAATTTAGAAGAAATAGTGGTCCTATTAAAATGTCAATCAGCAAAATAACTAATATGTACTCGTGATATATATATATATATATATAATTTTTTAAATCTCACTTCATGAATTTAGCTCCAATTGCCAATTAATAGGGAGAAAATGCAGAGAGGATGAATGACTGGCCAAGGTACAAGCAGTTAGCAACCACCTTGCCAACACTCAGACCCACTCAAGAACTTTCAACCCTGCCTGCATGTGCAGTCTCAGCACATTGAATCAGGAGTGGTGGCTAAGGTGGGATCCTGCTTCTTGGGGATGCTCTCCCCTCTCCACAAAGTCTTGGACATGCATTCAACTCTCTGCACACACTGCCTAAAAGCACCATTTTGTGGAATTCCTCTGCCTGCTGCTCTAGAAAAAGTTTGTGAGGCTCACTGGCTTATATTAATGTTTGTGTGATGGGGATAGGTTTGAGCAAGTGTGCCTAGTGCCATAAATCAGGAGTTAGACATGGAAGAATTAATGATGCCAGACACCTCACTCCATCTTGTTCCTTGTCTTCCTACCCCCACTTCCATTCTGTCAATTAATAGATATTTTCCTATAAGCTAATGGGAAATACTAGTTTAAATCAACCCTGTCATTAATTTTAATATAAAAAATTAACACATTCTCCATAGGTACTAGTTTATATAAAAATTTGCAAGAAAGTGTTTGATTTATTTATTTCTGAACATTGTGACACGATTTGAAGGAGGCTTAAAGGACCTATACATCCAAAAATGTACCAAAGTCTCCCATAAAGTTGGGATAATGCTGACAATTGTCATGTTAACAGTGTTACTAGGTGCTACACAGTTTAGATCATTTGCATACTGTATCAGTGACTAGATGTATGATGTGGGGGAAGTCATTTGCCCTTTTTTGACTCAACTTTTGTCCTATAAGAGAAATAAAATTCCAGCACTTTTTTCTATTGTTCAGCTACAACATGGTCCATCCCACTGGGACTGCATAGCAAAATTACGAGGAGATTTTGTAACAGCACCTTCAGAGCTGAGGCACAGAATAGTGCTTATCAATCCATCTATCCCCACATTGTTCCTCAGAAGTCAGCCAGGGCCACAGAAGTGGCTATTTGTAAGGAATCCTCTAGTGAAAGAAATCCCAGGCCTGTGCTAGTTACATGTTTGTAGGTTGGAATAAAATTATGAAAAGCATACCTACTGTTCTAAGCAACAAAGGGCTTCCTGGCCTAACATTCTTTAGAAACTTCAATGCTCAGTTAGGAGTTGGAACACTAATGCTATCTGTACCATCTACAGCCCCATTGTACTGGACAGTGAGATAGGTTTCCAAGAGATCACAGAAAGTATCCAGACAAGCATGTGCGACAGTTTATTGAAAAATGGTCATGAGGAAGGTTCAATTTTGAAAGTCTGGATAGATAGCCTCCATCCCTCATGGTGGTTCACCAATTATTGTTTCTATACCTCATGATATTACTCCAAAACACAGTATCTCCATGCCTTCCAACATCTTGTCCAGAGGCAACTGGCTGGATGAGTGGCATTTATCACCTCCACAGTGCCCTCAGTTTCATACCAGTTACTGCAGTGGAGGGGGACTTTAGAAGTTAGGCTACAGAAGCAGTGACATCACTAATTTAACTTGCTTTGTCCTGCTGTAGGACCATCATCCCAAGGGAATTGTCATGCATGCAAGAATGCAACATTCTATAGATAACTCACACTTGCCCTAAGTCCTAGTATTCATGACAGAAAGTCAAGGGTTCTTCGAGATAATATTGATCCAGACATTCTGGTCCATATTAGCTCTGGTTGTTCCTATAACTTGTTCTTGGGATTAGAGGGGCAGAATTCAGGGATGTGGTTTTTTATTTCCTTCTTTTCTCCAAGGATAAAACACCATTGTTATCAGTCTGAGACTTGGTTCTTTTTTCATGAAAGTTCAGCCCAACTGACCTAGCTCCCTGCTAAGCCAAGGGAAAAACATAACAAAAGTCAATTGAGATCAAAGATACTTCTTCCTCAATCTGGTAGGAATTTGGTGAGGTTTAAATCATAATACATACCAAGTACTTAAAACAATGCAAATTGCAGAATTGCTCATTGTTAATTGCTGTTTATTTTATTACCTGTTATGTATAAAGCACTTTGAAAAGAATCTTGCTTTTGCTTACGATTCTTTCTTCCTTTTCTAAATGCTGTGAGGTAGGTATTTTTATTTCTCTCCTTTTAAGAAATTAAAGAATAAGGAAAATTCAAGTTCAGAAAGGTTAAGTTTCATGCCCAAGGTCACACAGCTCAGTAGCAAACCAGGCTGTAAGACTTCAAGGTGATTTAATCTTCTAAAACTATAAAATATTACAGATCCTTCACAATACTCACTGGAGAATCTGTTAAAAATGCAGATTCTGGAGAAGTCTCATACTGTGGTTTATTCAGCAGGACTGAGGAGCATCTGCAAATTAGTAATAAAAAAGGGGAAAAAAACTAGTAACACCGACATGATAATTTGGTAATTACTGAAAACATTGCCTATAGGTGGGGGGAAATGATCATAAAATTATCATTCGAAACATACTTTATGGAAAAGTAGACATAATGTGAAAATAGATAGAATTCTAAGATATCTGGGACAATTTATGTATAGACAAAATGAAATAAGAGGAAACTGGGTGATCAGATTTTACAGACTGGTGACTTTCTGGGTCAGAGTTTAAGACAGTTCTCATAGTTGAAACCTAGGAGTGCTTCCAGGGCAGGAAGGATCAGGTGAGTAGCACAGGGCAGGTAGTGAGAGCTATGAGGAAAGTCCAGAGGGGCCAGAGCCAGGTTAGCGAGGGTCTGGAGCACCGAACACATTAGTCCCAAATTTCTTCAACATGACAGGCATGTATGCAAATGTAGTGTCACTGGGTCACCTTCCCCGATAACAGACCTGATCAGTTTCACAGTTGCTGAAACCTACCTTCCTGATCCCAAGTGTGGAAGGCTGTCATTTGGCTAGAGCTGTAGTAGAGTATGAAAACTGTGTTATTAAAAGAAGAAATGGAAGGGCAAGTGGGAGAGGAGATGAACTTTCATCTCTTTTGACTTGTTGTCTCAGACAGCACTATCTGCAGAGCTCCTGATTGAAAACAGGAGAGGACAAATAGAGGCCAAAACAATTTGCCCTAACTTCTTTCGCCATCTTTTTTTTTTTTTTTTCTGATTCCAATATACAGAGACTGTCCTCCAATTAATTAAAAAAAAAGATTTCATAAAAGAGGACATTGCAGTAGCCTATAAAGAGAATGGTGATGTTTTTGCTCTTGTGTGAAATTAGCAACATTCTTATTATAAAGCTGCTTTGGGAACTCAATACTGTATTTACTCCAGGTGAGACTTTACAAATATTGATTATTTCTGATGGCTTAGTACTTTTTCCATTACACAAATCGCCTAAATTCTAATACATCAAAGTGATTTTAGATTCAACGGGCCTTTGTCAACAACTTCTAAAATTTTCTCAATCTCTCGAAATGCTTCTGAGGTACATATTCACAAAGCCACCATAGTGGAGATAATGACAGATTGTCCAAGGAAAGGCCCAGTTACACCTCACCATAGGCCTGGTTTATGTTAGACAACCAAAGGATCACTACATGCAACTTTCTTTCTTGGAGTAGGACAGTGTTGCTATGGTTTCTCATCTCCCTAGTTACACATCTGCATGAAAAGGAAAATAAATTCACAGAAAACATAACCAAGGAAACAGGAAACTATGATAAAACAACAGTTATCTTGAAATATGATATAGCCCAAATATGCCAAATTTCTCTTCTACTACCCTTTCCTTCTGCCAAAACCAGAAATCACCCAAGCAGTTTAAAGATTCCATAACCAGTAAAGCAGTTTAAATTGATTAATATAAAATGAAAAGCTATGTAGATTAAACAAGAAGATACATTTCATATATGCTGTTATCTAAGATAAGTAAATAATAATAATAAAAGAGCTCAAAGCAGAAATTTGCTTTAAAAGGAGCAAATGCTTTGAAAAATGGCATGTAATGGAGTCTGCACTGACTGACGGACTCGTTGGCTTCTGTTTCCATCTCTGGGAATTCTCTGATAGCTTTGCTCACTGCAATGTTACAAATGACATAGCCTTGAAGTATAATTAGAATTATGCCTTCAAATCACTAAAGAAATATTTTACAATTCTCACTAAAACCGTACATTGAGATGCATTCATTGAATTTGGAATTATTTCCTCTAACATGATAGCACTATAGTCTAGACACTCTGGAACCTGGTTCTAAAGAAGCATTGCTTGATTTCAAGTTCAAGAGTTAACTTTGTATTGGTATAGATTTGTATATTACAAAATAAAATATATAGTAACATCAACTTTGTAGGGCTTTATGCTTGGTTTACATGAATGATCAAATTCGACCTACTCCCGGAAATAAAATTGCCATCTTGTAAGGTGATATTTGTTGATTATTTATGAGACAGTCTTTTAGAATTATTATTACTAAGTGTAAAATATATAATATATGGGTAGATAAGCTAAACCCAAATTTCATGGCCACCATGTAGTTCCTTTAAAAACTCCAACCAGCTAAATTATTGGAGTATCTGATTAACTCATCTACAAAATAGAGATGATGATAAAAAGAAACATATTTCATGAAAATAAGTAGGATATCTGAAGATCTTAGTATAGTGCCTGGCACAGAAAAACTTTTAAAAATATGAGAATTATTTGTTCTACGTCCACTTAGAACAACCATATATTTACCCAAGTAATGCTGTAGCCATAGTGCCATAAAGAGGAAGCTCTTTGCACCAAATCTTTTTCCTGATAAATTTGGGGGAGAATAGTTTTTTTTTTCCTGTACATTTCTGTTTTCATTGTTATTATGTATTTAAACTCTGGGTTTTAATTTCCTAGAATAAAAGACTGTAGGGGCGGTAGGAGGGGGAAAAGAAGGGTCAGGAGATATGTTTGGTCTCATGAGAAGAGTCTCCGGGACTCACTCCTCCTATTCTATATTTTCCCTGAAGATCTTTTAGAGATCCTCCACTGCAGGCAGACCAAGGTGTCCTACCACAGTTTTGACAGTGGTCAAGCAAATAAAGTTCCAATTCTCCAACCCCATTACATATTGCATCATGCCACCATTGTTGGAAGAAGGCAGGAGAGCTGAATGTCCTGTTATTCCAGGCTGAGGTAGAAGGATCTCTCATTTGATTCCAGCTAGTATCAGCAATTGAAGGACACCCCATCTCATAATAAATTAAAAATTAAGATGTATTTCAGTGGTCAGGCACACCTGGATGCAATCCCTAGTATAAAAAGGAAAATAATTTTTGAAATTAAAAAATGCTTTAATATTGAGTTAGTGAAACATACCATACCATGTAATCACATTTATTTCACTATTGTATTAAAACAAGGAAGAAGTTTACAACAATTCTCATTTAGATATGCAGGAATCAGTTGTTGGCTTTTCATCTTTCCCTCTACTGGGCTCAGACACCCAACCAAGCTTCACAGAGTGAAGAGGGCAAAATTTATTGAGTGAATCAAAAATGAAGACAAAACAATCTGATGAAAATCTTTATAGAAGTGATTACCGAGAATTCAGCTAAATGAAGAATTAGAAAACTCTACCTCAAAATATGAATAGGGGCTGGAGAGACTTTTTTTCTTGTATTTTTGTTTTCTGTTGTTATTTCTGTGCTTAGAATAGGTATTTTAAATACACTAATTCTTTTTAACGTTTTTAAAAATAAGCTGAGACTTTCTGATTAAAAAAATGAAGTCCTGTTTTTGTGTTTAAGACATCGTTAGTGCATTTTCTTATTCTCTTGAAAAATAATGGCATTTAGAATCTGAGTGACCTCGAAAGAATTACAGAAGCAAACAGAAATGTTCCTTTGTTAAAGTCTGGTAAGAACTTAATAATGCTATAGGGAAAAGTGTGATAGACCATACAGACTTTCAGAATACTTGAATTGGAATGTGACTTTGCTTCAGTGGTTTTAAAAGAGAAATAAAAGCAATTCAGATGTTCTTGCCTGGAAGTTGTATTATTGTCAGTTCTAATTGACTTGTATAATGCTCTTATATAATGTGTAATAGTGCATAATTAGTATTTGACTTAACTCTAGAAACACATTCTTTAAAGTGGTGACACACTCAAGTAAGGAAATCACATCCTTCCTGAATGGCCGCACTGGTCATTCTCTTTGTCAATAGGTAAGAATGATTCTTGAGCCTCACCAGTGTCCACATGCTTTGTGATAGCATCAGCTTTAGCAGAACAGTGTCTTGTGGTAGGTTACAAGAAACCTGATTTTATTTCCGATTTGGACACAGGTTATTTGTATGACCTTAAGCAAGTCATTTCATCTCTTCATTCTAGTTTATTCATCTTTTCAATGAGAAAAATGGACAAGGTGGCCTCAGAGGATACATAAAATGTTAAAGGTGATATTATCCATAGTTTACAGAGAAAGAAATTTATTTTACAAATGAAATAACAGTTCCAGAGGGATTTAGTGACTTGTCACTGTACAGTTAAGGGAAAAGTGAAAAATATAACTCTGGTATTTGGTTTTTAATCCAATGGTTGCCTCTATACACTGAAACTTTATATGCTTATTAATGAGAGAACTGAAAATTAAATAGTTTTATAATTTATAAGTTAAATAAATATCTTGTGATAACTTTTATATGTCTTTTTCAAGTATAATTATATATTTGTTATATATACATAGAGAGAAAAAATATTTCTTTCTTGTTGAGATCATCAATAGCATTTGAGGATGATTTTCATATATTTTAGATTTTTTAAAATTTCTATGAAATTTTATATTGAAAAAAGTCTGCAATGAATATAAGTCAATACTTGTTCACAATTGCTTGATAAGAGACTTCTGGTTACTGAATATGGTTTAGATATCACTTGAAGATTAACTATATTAGGAAGTTAGAAGTTCATTCTTATTATAAAAACTCATCATTTCGATGTTCCAGTAGGAACAAAGAATAGAACCTGTACAATAGCACAGAGGGAAGTTTCCTGATATGTCATGGTAGCTGAATTCCAGGGTCCCCATGGGGTCTTGTTAACTGGGTGAATTACTGCAGCTTTGGAAAAGTGATTTGTCAAATTCTAGTAATTCTCTTGTCACTAAGTAACCTCCAGGACCTGCCCAAATTAACAGATATTATAGAAAAAGATATATAAAAACCCAAAGTTAATATATTAATATTAGCTTAAAATATAATCTCTAAATGAACTTAAGGAGTTTAGTCTTTTGACCATATCACTCTCTGTGTAGGTAAAATGGTAGATTAGTCCACTTTGCAAGAGGAATTTTGTTTTCATGAGTTTGAAATTAGGTCAATGGGAGGTGATGTCTTCCTGTAAACATTTAACAATATACAGTGAGGTGACTATTCACTTCTTTGGTCACCTCACTCTGCTCAGAAAATATGCCACTTGTTCACAGACTGACAGAAATGCCAGGTATTTCTGTTTTTTTTTTTTTTTTGAGAGAGAGAGAGAGAGAATTTTAATATTTATTTTTTAGTTTTCGGCGGACACGACATATTTTTTTTAATGTGGTGCTGAGGATCGAACCCGGGCGGCCCGCATGCCAAGGCGAGCGTGCTACCACTTGAGCCACATCCCCAGCCCCTGTTCTTTATAATATCTAACATGTAATATATACATTATATATATAGACAGATGATATATATATATATATATATCCATCTGAGATATATATATGTATATATCTATATATCTATATCTCTCTATATATATATATCTCTCTAGCTATCTATCTATATCTATCTATCTATCTATCTATATAGATAGATAGATAGATAGATAGATATGGAGAGAGAGAGAGAGAGAGAAGGATGATTGACTGAAGGGAAAAAATTTATTGGTAAATATTTTGCACCAATAAGAATAACATACAATATATTTCACAATGATATGGAACTAGGACAGAACAGTTCCCCAAGTCCTAGAACTGTACTTTTAAATATGATTCTGCCAGCCATTGTTCTGTAGTTGCTGAATTGTGGGGCACCCAGGCACACCTGTGAGTGGAGGCCACCTTGGGTGCTCTTCAGCAATGTCCAATCAAGATGGAGATAGTCCCATACTATTTTAGAAACCAGTTTAGCTGTCCTGTACTTAGTGACTGAATACCTCCCCAAAATGTTGGAAATTTTTCTAAGTATATTCCATTATTTTTTCTCCTCACTTCAGTAAATTATAACTTGGACTTTTTTTTTAATGTTTGAGGTGGATGGGGGTACATGAGTTATTGCAGCAAGTTATAATAGCAATGCCCTCCAGGTTTCCAAAGTGCTCCAAATGATGCCAGATTGCCATGATTTTTGGAATTCTTAAATCTGCTTTTGAAAATCTTTTTTCTGTCTCTTCCTATCAGGGCTGTCACTTCTTATTTTTATCCTCGCACTTTCCTCTAGCAACAACCCTCAAATTTCTCACAGACTGAACCTAATTTAAATCTACTCTGAGCAGGAAAACCTGGCCAATTTCTTAGAAATATGTGAAAAGTAATGATGAATAAATTCTAAGTCGTGGCCTGAGGACCTATTTTGTGAGCAAAGAGACATAAATTTTAGTTTTGGACCTTGTGACACATATCTTGTCTATTTTGGACAACTTTTAGGTTACTGCATGGTCCATTCATGTATTAAAAATATTCTAGGGCTGGGGATGTGGCTCAAGTGGTAGCGTGCTCGCCTAGCATGCGTGCGACCCGGGTTCGATCCTCAGCACCACATACAAACAAAGATGTTGTGTCCACCAATAACTAAAAAAAATAAATAAATATTAAGATTCTCTCTCTCTCTCTCCCTCTCTCACTCTCTCTTTAAAAAAAATATTCTAGTTTGACTCACAGTAATTACAGGATAACTGATTTATTCTGCCTCACATTGTTGCAAAGGTTGAAAATCAGTAGCCTGCACACCAATCCTAGCCAGCAGTTGTGTTTTAATTGACCATCAAAATATTGACTTACGGCAATATTTTTAAAAACTGTGTTAAGAAGCTGGCATTTAAGAATCAGATATCACAAATGTAAAATGGAATCTCTAGATTCACTTGAAAAAAGGAAAGTCTGATAACAATGAACCTATATATTAACATGAAAAACAAGAAAGAGCTAAATAGCAACTCCTTAGGTGGTATCATGGCTTGAATCATATCTTTTCCAAAAATAATATGTTGGATTCCTAAATCTGAGTATCACAGAATTTGCCCCTATTTGGAAATAGGATCATTGCAGGTACAATTCTTTAAGATGGAGTCATGTTGGAGTGGGGTAGATCCTACTTGTCTGATTGGTGTCCTTATAAAAAGAATTATATGTGTACAAATGGAGAAACACAAGGAGAATAAAGACATATAGACATAGGGATAGATATTAGAGTTGAAGTGCTACAAGCCAGGGGATTTGTGGGATCACAGAAGTTTGGTAAAACTTCAAAAAGGAAGGATCTGTATGTGGTGGCACTGGAAGAATCCTGGCTCTGCCAACACATTGATTATTGATGTCTAGCTTCCAGATATATGAGAGTATATATTTCTGATGCTTTTAACAACAGAGTTTCTGATAATATATTATGAATGCTGTAGGAAATTAATTTGAGATCGAATGCAATATTTAAAAGAAAATTTTTGCATAGTTACGTAGTTAGAGGACACACAAATAAGAGATAAGGTTGTGGATATGCAAGAGAAGAAACATCAACAACAAGAGAAACCCTACAGAAAGTTGCCTCCTACCATCAAAGAGTACAATAGAAACAGTCTTTCTACTAAAGGAGTCAAGAGACAGAGGCAGACCTGCATCTCCCTAAGATCGATCTCTCTCTCTCTCTCTCTCTCTCTCTCTCTCACACACACACACACACACAAGAAAACAAACAAACAGAAGACACATAAAAGACTGGTCTGAGAATTTCAATCCATAAGTCTGTAACTTCTTTAGGTTCAGGCTTTGTTGAGAGCCACAGCAGAGTCAGGATGGCACCTAGCATTTTGCCAGAAGGAATGGTAGAGAGGTGACGCCAGGGAGCCATTAAGATGATGATAATTAAGTTAAGCTGTGTATAATTGCTGTGACTGGATGATGCTGGATTGAAACAGGCTGTGTATTCAGTTGTATATAGACCCCTGCTGTCCGGAAATAGGGCTGCTCCTGCTGCCTCGGGTGCCCCCTACTTTTGAGTTCTTGTGGAGTTCTCGTTGAGTTCTTTGAGTTCTGGTTGAGCTCTGGAGGGGATTCCTGGAGAGTTCATGTTGGTTGGTGAAGTTCCGGTGGAGGGAGTTCGGTTGGTGTGTGGAGTTCCTGAAAGGGTCGCGTGAGTTGAGAAATAAAGTTTGTTCCTGCTTGAGTGGCTTGTGATTTGTGCCCAGCCAGACTGCAGCAAGGCTTATGATTCAAACTCAAATAGTTGACCGGGAAGCTAAGAAACGAACGTAAGTGATCACAGACTGATAGCACTCAATAGCACAACCCCTCTGAAGAGGTATTATATATTTGTACATATCTACACACACACACACACACACACACACACACACACACACATTTTCCACATGCATATATGTATTCCGTGTGTGTGTGTGTGTGTGTGTGTGTACATAGTGAGAGCTGGCAAGCCCTACTTCTTCACTAAATATAAATCTTTTCCAAGTTGAATAAATGAACTACACAGTACAAACCCAGGTAATTTGTTTAAAACATAAATAGCAGCCAGGCACAATGGCATTCTCCTGTAATCTGTGCAACTCAGGAGGCTGAGGCAGGAGGAGAATAAGTCTGAAGTCAACCTCAGCAATTTAGTGAGGCTTAAGCAACTTGATGAGACCCTGTCTCAAAAAATGAAAAGACTGAGGTTGTAGCTTGTGGTACACCATCTCTGTGTTTAATTCCCAATGCCAAACAAACAAACAAAATAAACAGCCCCCAAACAAACAAAAACCCACAAAGAGCAGCATTAAACTTTTGATTCAATAGAATTATTAGACTCGATTATAAATTATGTTTAAAATAATTTAAAAGAGCAGAATAGAGCAGAAAGAGTTTCAACAATACATGTATTTCATTTAATTAATATTTATTGAGGATTGATTATGTCAGGCATATTTTTTGTTGCTGAGTTTAAAATAGTAGCACCCCTCTTTACTGCATTTATGTAAATTATATTCTAATTATAAGAGACAAATATAAAGCACAATAAACCAAATATGCTTCATGGGTAAATGATCTATAAATAAAAGTAGAATGGGTAGGGGGTGGATAGGGTTCTCCAGGTAAAGAGAATATGATTTCAATTTTACACTGCAGATTAGAGAAAGCTTCCCAGATAGAAATATACTGAAGCTGAGGAGATAAGGGAGAAATTCTGATGTATATTTGGGAGAAGAAAATGTTCCAGAAAAGGGGAATCAAATATACAAATGCCCTGAGAAGGATCCGAAACAGTAAGGAATACCGTATCACTGTGATACAGCTTGATCTTAGTGTTGCCAAAGTTGCATGTGGTGAAGCCTTCCACCCCTGGTGGCACTGAGGGAGATGTGAAGCCTTTTGCAGGTGGGACTAAATCGGTGGTCTATGGGTCACCCTGAAAGGAGCTCTGCTGCCTTCATCTTCATCTCCTTTACTCCTTGGTCATGACGTGAGCAGTGTAGTTCTGCCATATGCATCTGCTGTGGTGTGCTATCTCACCAAAGGACTAAACACATAGGGTCAAACTTGGACTATCATCCCTGAAATCATGAAAAAAAAGAAAAAGAAAAAAAACCTTCTTTTGCTTTTTAATTGGTTACCTCAAGCACTTGATATTTTTAATGGAAAGCTGATTAGTACCAGTTGAGGAAGAATGAGAGGAGTAGTTGCAGTATTAGATGAAGTCCTAGGGATAATATTAGGAAAAAAAATAAGAAGAAGTATATTATCAAGAAATACTGGTAAGGTACAAGAATGGGGAGGGAAATGGGCAAATTGGAGTTTCTGACAGGAAACCATGTAATAGTTAATATATAAATATTGAATAGATAGTTAAATTGCAGATAAGACAAATGTGAATAAAAACTGGGGAACTAAAGGAAAACAATGAAGAAATTAACCAGTAAGCATTGCATAGAAAAGAATAGATGAAAATTACAAAATCCAGGTAAAGAATATTTTATAAAAATGTTATAAAGAAATCTCACATAAATCTAATAGGAGTTCTAGAAGTAGAGAACAGTATTAGAGAAAGGCAGTATTTTAAATGGTATTAAATTGCAATTTTATGGAATTTTTAAAATGCAAGAGCCTTCAGATTCACAATGGATATTAAGGATAATAAATGGAACTAAAAACATATCCTGTCATAATGTAGATAAATTACAGAACATCAAAGCAGTAAAAGGTCGTAAAAATAACAAGAAAGTAGGTGCTAGGAATGTAGCTCAGTGGCAGAACTTATGCTTAGCATGTATATGGGAACCCGGGCTTAGTATCTAGTTCCAAAAGATTAAAAATAAAAACTAACTAGAAAGCAGAAATAGAGATAACTTAGATATTGCAAGTTCAACTTGTCAGAAGTCTTCTATCTTACCTACTTGATTCAGTTTGTCTGAAATTTTCCTTATAAGCATTTAAAATTTTGATGCAGAACTCAGAATTTTAATAGTTCTAATCAATGTGTTTTAACTCTTGTCCTTAAAAGGCAGTTTTATCATGAGGCACTCACTCACTAAAAGAACTGAGAACAAACTTTGACATTTCTTTTTCATTATCTCTACTTCCTTGCTCTAACCTCTTTTGATTTTGAGAAGCAAAGGGAAATGGAAATGAGTGGAGAAAAAGAGCCCAGGCTGTTTCTTAATGCTTAGAAATAGATGACATTCCTCCAGATGGAACAATGACTAGACATGGGTATTTTTGTTTAGGTGAATGTAGTTGCTACATGAATTCATTATTGTTGATTATGTGATTTCTGAAAGACTGATCAACTCTGTGAGATTGTGATAGAAAAAACGGAAGTTAGGATCAAGACTTCTAAATCTCAGCATCTGCCTATGGCAGAGTTTCTATTTCTCATGACATGTCAACCAACCCTTCTTTTTTCCTGTGTACCTTTGGTTTAATAGATAATCCTTACTTATCACCATTGATAATTTGGGGGACTTAGATCTTCCAATGTATGCCTAACATTTTTACTAACCTATACTTTTTTTAATCTTAGGGTCTAGATAAATGTAAAATTCAAAGACGTTGAATTTTTTAATTTTTGAAATTATAAATCATATACACAGTGTAATTTATTCTAATGAGTAGATTTTCAAAGAAAACTTTTTATGGGAATTTAGACAGAACACAATATTATTATGGGTAAGCAGGAAGCCTCTGATAAGTGAGAATTTTCACAATCTTCTCACCCCAATGCATGCAATTTAATTTAAGAAATTACACAGATTCACTTGGTAGAGAAAATAAAGCCAAGAAATAATTAGAGGTTTTTCAAAGTTAAAAGGCATTTTAAATTTTTAAAACAACTGCTAAAACCCCATGATTGGTATTTCTCTAAAATGACTTCTTTTGGTGAATTTTTCTTTACACAACCCTGCTTTTGCCATACTGCTTATATTACAGAATTTAATGTTCTGTGTCAGAGCTCAAACTATAGGAGCTACTTATTAAGAGTAATATATTAAATAACCATGAGACCTTGCTATATAAGTCTTAAAAATATGTTGGGCATATTATCAAGTAGGAAAGGCAGGAAACTCTAGGTCATGGGCAGAAGCTGTCTTCTATGAGCAAAATTTCTACCTAGGGGAAGCTTCAACTCTCCTTTGCAAAGATATTCAATTAGTAAACATCTCTTAGCAGGTCTGGGGAGCAAGTGGTGGAGAATTTGAATCAGTGATGACTGACTTCATGTGAACTGAGAGGTTCCAAACCCCACGCACACACCTCATCATCCAGTTGGAATGCACTTGCAAACCGAAATTCAAAACAGAAAATATTTAGAACTTCAAGATGATGACCAGAGAGCATTAAACCCCAAACACAAGGTCTGTTTCCAGCTGGGGCTTCTGTGCCACTCCTGTTCATAAGCCTAGGAAGCCCATGCTAGGGACGAGCAGTGTGCGCCTCCTAGAGGGCATTGTTGCCCAAGGATGAAGGGGAATAGTTAGGGACAGACAGTGAGAAACACTCCTAATCAAAGTTTTATCATCACAGTGGATTGGCTTTGCAGGAATGAAGAGTCACTAACGACTCACATATTAATGACAATTCATTTAGACTGGGGACAGGGACTCATGAATGAGTCTTGATCTTATTTTCTTTTGCTTATTCATGTTTATTCATCCAACCCCCCAAAATATGTATTTGTTAAAGTCTGAAATATACTAGGATCTCTGCTAATTCACAGGGATACAACTAGAAATAATATGTGATTTTTTCCCTTGGAGAATCTTCCTGTTAAATAGAATACCATCACTTATCCTATATTTGTTGGCATACTTAGATAATCAACTCAGTGTTTATTTAACATAAAATAAACATTTAACTTGAGTGACTGAAAGTAAGAATGTGAAAGCAGAATTATAGGTAGTATGTACAAAAACCTTAACCTTAAAGAACCCTAACTTTCTGAATTCATTCCAACATTTCTAAAACATACTGATTCGGGGTGCCTATATTTTCCTCCTAATAGAGCCTTAACACTGATGATTCTTTTGTAAACGGTCTAAGTAATGAAGAAGAGATACTTCATGTTTGAGATTTTTAAATCTCCACACCTTTCCAAGGAAATATCCAAGCTATGGTTGAAACAAGTAACATTTTTACAACATTACTAAAAACAACATAAATCAACTTTCTCAACATAAATATAGTAATGTGCTGGGTCTTACATATAATATTAGTGAGGGATATATACGATCATGAGTAATTAAAATCTGTAATTTCAGTTGCTTAGGTAAATGCAGGTTTTTCTTCTTCATGTAACAAGAACTTCAGAGATAGATGCTGTCATTGGTTAGGTGGAAGAATATTTTCTTCTAGTAACCCTAACTTAACATGTAGCTGTAACATTTCTCTCCTTTGCTAAGCGTTTCTGAGAATAAATATATTTTCTTATTTTTTTGTGGTAATCTTTCATCCTTGAAAAACAAATGGGGTGGGGGATGAAACTCTAAATCCCTGAAACTCTTTCTTTTTTTTCCCCAAAGAACCTAAACAAGTCAAGGGAACAAAGAAAGCAAGCTCAGACAGGAATGTCTAGATAAGTATTATTTTGAAAGACACACTTTCTCTCATGCATAGTGAAAACTAGGGCAAATTTATGTTGTCTGTAGAAAATGCTCTCTTGCACATACAGAAAAGCAGCTCTTCCTTGGAATGCTGGTCGTACAATTGAACAAATTAAACTGCTCATGGAACCCACCGGATAAAACCATTCTCCCTGTGTTGTGAAGAGGATAAATGTTCCTCATCCTTCTAGCCACCAATGGACTTTCTGGTCAAGGGCTGTGAGAGATGGAGATGATTGTTGTTCATTCTGTTTCCATTGGATGTTCCTCCTCAGCAAGTTTCAAAAGACCTTGCATATTGTTCACTATCTCTATGTGTCTTTTTAGTACCTTACCCCATTGCCCTAGCATAGCTTGTCTGTGGACAGTTGAGGTTGTTAATTCCTAGATGAAACCTATATTCCCACTTCTATGCTAAATAATTCTGAGATTATGCAAAATAAGTATTTGTTCCAGAAAGTACATATTTCTTGATACACTTATTTATTGAGACTAATTCTTGCTTCTTGGGATAACTTGAATATCTATTCTTACCTCATACCAAAGTTATCTTGTCATATATTTTGCAAAATACCAATCAATTACCTGCCTTACAAGACCCACCTGAATAACATGGTTTTTATACCCCAAGTGCCCAAATAATCCTCCTTTAATTTTCTTTCTTTGAAACACTATACTACTCTCTCCAGCAGGGCATGGTGGCACACACCTGTAATCACAGTAGCTTGGGGGACTGAGGCAGGAGGATCATGAGTCAAAATCAGCCTCAGCAATGGTGAGACACTAAGCAACTCAGTGAGACCCTGTCTCTAAATAAAATACAAAATAGGGCTTGGGATATGGCTCAGGGATTGAGTGCCCCTGGGTTCAATCCCTGGTACAAAAAAATTCTCTCTCCAAGTAATATTCCCTCTTACTACAAGATGATCAAGTTTTCTGCAAACCATTTGGTTGAGTAAACACAGAAAAACAGGAAGAAATATATCAGTTACAGGTGCCTAAATTTTCATGAAAACAAATATTCCCCAAAATCATAACAGTAAACTTTTCAGTCTCTCTAAGCTAAAAGTGAGTCATTTCTCTGCCTCCAACAACAGGAAAAGCTGGGAAAATGAATACTCAGTAGACATGTATCACCTGTAGATTTCCACATGGTCCCCCAAAGAAAGAGTCTTTGTTAAGCAAGAGAAGGAAAAGCATAAATGAACCCTGGATAGGCAACAAAACCATGGATGTCTTTTCCAATACAATCAAAAGAACTTCATTCAGAAGAAAGTAGGATTATGTTTTCAGAAAAAAACAAATGTACAAAATTTAACATCTTATTGAAAGAAAGTAATGAAATTTGAAGTTGGATCAGCTTGTAAATGGAAGCAAAAATCTGACACTACGATACTTAAATATAATCATACTAATTAGAAAGCACAAGATCAAAGAAATGAAGTTAAGTTTGTTATACATAGTGATAACAGTATCATCTCTATGAAAAACAAATGCCTACCAAAGTAAGAGAAACTATTTGCTCTGATTCACAGTTCTGACTGTACTATTTTGAGAATCAGTGGTTTTCCTTGAGAAAGTGTCTGCAGGTGTATGTGTGCCCATGCTCTTGTTTGGCTCAAGGGTTCTGTGTTGAGTAGTTGAAAAAGGCAAATGACAATGATATGCTTCAATTCTAAATGGGAAGAAATTGGAAACAACACCTGTCTGGGAGATTAAGGGTTTCAAAAGGACATTCTGAAAATCATGCTAAGGTTCTTCCCTTTTTCTGTTCAGATTCCCCTCAATATTTCCATTCATTCTGCCATCCCCAGGTCACACAAAACATGCCATGAAATTGTTCCAGACTGAGAATTTGTATCTATCATGAAAACAAGTGCTCTAAATTGTAAAAAGTAGGTGACCACCCCCCCCTCAAAAAAAGAAGAAAAACAAAAAAGTAGATGACTAATGTCCTGAGGTTGGTAAAGATGGCAAGAAGGAGTTACAATGGAAGAGAGAGTTGAAAATACAATAGCTTGGTATCCAGGGACACCCACAAAAAAAGCTCATGGCCTAGTTAAGTCTCAATGGATGTAGAAAAAGCCTATTTATCATACCAGTTCACTGATTTGGAGTAATTACAAGAAATCATACAGTAGAGGAAATTAAATATTTAAAGATTGGGAATAACATTTGAAACTTTAGAGGATTACATTGTGAAACAAATGGCAGATCAATAAAAGGGATACATAGGTACACCCTGCATGTCTCACTGAGAAGGCACAGACTCTATGTAGATGGGTGTGTACAGTTGTTCCTGGAAAGTAAGTAGGAATACATGGCAGAGAAGGAAGAAATGGAGAAGAATTCTTGATGATTAAAAAAAATAGTCTAGTATTAAAATGCCTACTTTCTTTCATGGGCCTAGGGAATGTGGGAGATGACCAAAGAAAGCTGAGTAGAAATGATGCTCCTAGTATACATCCCTTACCGTCATGTTGCAGAACTCTGAGCACTTCCTCAAATGCATTTGTGTAAATGATTAACTCAGTTCTTTTCACAATATGTAAATGATTAACTCAGTTCTTTTAACAATCAAAATATACATGGGTTATATGGTCAACTAACTGGCCCACCATATACATAGTTAATGAGGGTCCTTGACTCCTGCCTTCTCTTCTCCACTGGAAATTCTGTATGATATTAAGTTTCTCCTTTATGAATTTCCCTTCTCATTCATGTGATTTCTGTATTATATGCTTGTCAGGGATTTCCCTACCATTAAGCATTACCCTTTTAAAAGCAAATTGTTTTTGTAATTTCTCTGATTCTATTCTAACAGCCAATACAGCATTGAAGAAAGAGATTTGACTCAATGAACATATACTGAATTAAATAGCAGTTCCAAAGACACACTGAATGTATTTAGAATGATTAAGATGTCATTTAAACTTTTTCAAATAAGAAAAATATTGGCAGGAAGGGTAGTTTATGGTAAAAGTAGATAACATGATTACATATAAATGTGTGTTATCTTTTTTATAGCCATTGAATCTGAAAACAATGGACATGGTAATACATGGGAAAATAAGTGGAGCTTACTTACTTGAAAAATGTTTAAGTTTCTTCACATACCCACATATTAAAATAAATCTAGCTATATTATTGGAAGACATTTTATTAATCTAAGTACTTTGTAATTTTTTCTAATATATGGAGTAACTTTTTAAAAAGAACAGTTTTAATTATATGCTTGCAAGAGTGTTACTGTTTAAAAATGATGGTATCTCCCATCCAAATATTATATAGAAAATTTAAATTTTACACCCAATAATTATCTTTTCTTAGTTTTTAAAGGTGACCTTTAATGATGGTTTTCAAGACAGTAAATTAGATGTTTATTCAAAATAATTGTTAAGGCAATATTATTTTTATTGGAAAATTTCACTAATTTATTCAGACTGAGGCATGTAAAGGGTTATGATTTTGCCCATAGTAATGTACTTTTTGACTTATAGGTCCTAATTTTTTTGTCTCATTTTCTATTATCAAAGCCAACTATCTTTATTCCTCTCAGTATAACTCTTCTTCTTGGCAAGATGCCAAATCGAATTGTTTGGGCACTCTGAAGACACAAGGAGAGTAGGTACAGAGGTGTGAACTGTGTTTAATTTAATTCTGTTCAGGACAGGTAAGTAACAGGATGATTAACTGTTGTTCACACACCTTTTAAGTCAAGAGGCTCTTCTCAGAAGAGGTTTGCTGCTAAATGGATAATCACCAAGATCCATTCTTGTTTCAGGATGAAACCTGAGGTAGAGTTCCCCACCTGTCAAGCTGCAAAACCATGAGCTCCTCCTAACACATCTGTCTTCAGTTGTAAAGGTGTGAAAAATAAAATGCAAGAATCCATTTGCATTTGAAAATTACAGTAATGTTGTGTGCATAAAGAGTAGCCATGGACAGAATAGTATCTGAATGTATATATTCACCTCCATTTTTTTCTCTCTTGATTTCTAAGGGAGACTATAACTAGGCAATCCTACACTTTTTCAAAGAGTATGCATAAATAATACAAATAAGAAAGTAACAAGGAAAAATGTGCATTTGTTTCCCATTGGAAAGATTTAAAAAATGTACTTGGAACTAAGTTCATTTTCTGCTATTAAACATTGATCACAGACTCATAATCAGTGCAGTTATCTATCAGGAAACCTTATTAAACCAGAAAATAAATACTGAAAAATATTGTAATTAAACACTATTTTAATTTACTTAAGAAAAAAATAGGATGAAAGACAATGGTACTGATGTTGCAGTACTAATTGTATCTACAGTCACAATGCTGTAATCAGCTTTCAGCAGTGTGCATGAATAACACAGTGCTCGATTGAATTGTGATTAATAATTCAAAATATGTAAAGATAAGATTCTATCCAAAAACAGGTCAGACAGCATGAGTACTAGATAAAAAAATGATCAGAAACAACTATCTACAATACTTTATAATTGTCCTTTTCTGCCAGAATATATGTCATATGTCATATTTTCTATACACACAAACACACAGAAATTTTTCATATTGGTTTCTGAAACTTAGTCTAAAGTTAAGAAACTTGTCAGTAATTTTTATATATAAGTTTGAAGTGATATTATTTTTCTTCATTTTCTTATTAATAGTAAGCAAGCCAAATATTAGACCAATGTTCCAGAAGCTTGGTAAGTGAACTGATATTGGAGAGATAGTCATTGGGCTTGGGGGAAATTTTTCAGTAGTGTGTTAGCTTGCCTGTTTTTTGCATTAAGAACCTTGGTTTGAGTTGGGATAACCAGTTCTTTTTCCATTCCCTACTGCTTCTAACATACTGCCACTAAAGAGTTTATATGCACAAACTCATCTCAACAATATGAGATCAAGTGCATTTTATGTTCTTTGACCCAAGGACAGCAAACTTTTGTGGGTTTAGTTTTTGATGGGTAGATTTTCGACAAACTATTTTTGCCAAGGGGTCTATAAAGTAATATCATTGAGACTGCCAGCTTCCCTGACAACATAACTTGAAAGCAGAATTGTGTGAACGAGAGGAGATTTTCATTCACCCCCAGCTCAGTGAATTTCACAAATAGCAGTTTAATCTGCAGGGTGTCCAAGCCAATAATAAGAGGAAGCTGAGTCAGGGTTTGGGCTGGGGAGATCTTCCAGTGTTCTTTCTTTCTTTCTTTTTTCTTTTTGATCAGTTTTAAGCTTTTTAAGCAGCCACTTAAGTTTCCAATTTTCACACCTTTAAACATTCTAGATTTTTCACAGGCATAATTAGGATTATATTGTCAGATCAAAGTATTAGGGGATATTTGCTACTAATATTAAACATAAAATCAAAGCAGGTTTCATTTTTTCAAAAAGAGGATTAACATTCAAGAATAACACCAATTTATACACATTTTTCCCCAAGTCAATTATCCTCCCTGAAAATACTTAAGGTATTAATTTTAAAGGTGTTGTAACCATGGCTATAGAGATACATTTAAAAATTTTGCATAATTAATGTAGCTTAATAGTATGTAATCGGGTCAGAAGCTCTTTTATATGAGATACAAATCTCACATCTTGTGACTTGTCAAATGTATGACCCTGGATAATTTGTTTATGCTCTTTGCTGTGAAATATCCTGACTTTTAAAATAGTGACAGTTCTTTGACAGTGTGATTATAAAGATTTAAATAATTAACACATTTTATATCAGAAAAGATGAATTGTTATTCATCAAACAGAAATATTTCTGTTGATTATACATTTTGAGGAAATACAAGAACAGCACTGGTTACATCAGTTTTGAGGGGGTGGTAGGGAATATACCATAACAGATATTTCTGATTAGGATCAAGATTAAGAACACAGATTATATTTTGCCAAATCAGTGTGATATAATATTTAAATTTGGAAATCAAGGTAACTAGAGTGACAAATCTAGAAGGTACAAAACAAAACAATTTTGGAAGAAACAATGAAAGTAGATCTGAATGAAAGGAGATAGAAATATAAATTAAGGATTAAGTTCCTGCAAAATAAGCCAATTCCCCAAAACCAAAGGCTGAATGTCCTTTCTGATATGGGGGAGCTGACACACAATAAGGGGGAGGGAAAGGAGGAATAGAAGTACTTTGAATTAGATAAAGGGGAATGAGTGGAAGGGAGGGGAGATGGGAATAGGAGAGACAATAGAATGAATTGGACATAATTTTTATATGTTCATATACAAAAAAATGACCAGAATGGGATCCTAGTTAGAATAAGTTATATTTCGTGTATGTATAATATATCAAAATACACTCTACTGTCATACCTAAAAAACAGCAACAACAGCAAACAAAAATAATTTTAGTTCCAACAGTAGTATAGTCAAAGAGAATAATTTCAATTAAAAAAAAACGTTCACTATAGCTGGAATGACTGAGGGAAGTCAAGCTCAGTGGAGGGAAGATTGAGGAGTAAGCTGTTTTATGCCCCATGTTATAATCAAGTCTGGCTACCTTTAGTCCTTCAAGAAAACATTTCCATCTGTTCAAATGCTTTTCATAAGCCGTATTTGATGGCTAAAAAATGAGAAATGAGGAACTAGAGTAGGTAATCAGAGGCAAAACTCTAAACCAAGACCATGATTCAGGAGGGGCAAGAATTTCGACAGAGGTAACTGGAGAAAACAGCAAAAAATCAAATTGATGTGCCTAGTGAGGCCCCCATTCTTCCACCCTGTGATCCTTAGAAATATTGTTTGTTTAGCTTCGCACAGCATAGGTGATTCTTGGGGAAACTGATAACGATGTTCAAGAAAAAATTGTCTCTAAAATCCAGGCAGATTTGTGGGCCCTCAAGTTATCCATATGAAACAGATGCCTTCCCTAAATTAGAAGCTTAGGGAATTCCATACATGGAATCTCCTTGCTGAATCTGACATAATTTTCCCATGTACATATAAGAAAGCAAAACAGTGAATCCCACCATCATGTACATCCATAAGAATGAGATTCTAACTAGGATAAGATATGTTCCACGCTTGTATGATTATATCAGAATGGATTCTGCTGTCATGTTAACTAAAAAGAACCAATTAAACCAATTCTATATTATGTTAAATAGTTCCTTCTTAATTAAGTGAATACCCATGTTTACATGTAGCAAATCTTTAAAATATTTGTTTCGTTAGTCTTTTGTTTTGTGATATTGATATTCTATATTCCAAATAAAATCTTATCTCATTTTGAATCTTATTTTTCATTGACTTATAAAGTTGGAAACAAATAAAAGAGAATAGAAAAGTTCCAAAGGATTAAATTAACAAAATTTGGCAAGAAAAGAACATTGCAAAAATCTTCATATTAGTCATTATTGTGTTCTGGAAACTAGTCCTATTGAGGATAGTGTAGGATTTTTACAGCAGCTTGATAAAATAAAACAGAAAAAAATGTGACCAGAGGAAGTCATTGCTGGCTCTCAGACAATGTTCTTATTTTCTTAGAATTAGAAAAGGATATAAACTAGATTGTACTTCAAATGTTCTGTTTCAGTAAAAGTTTGAAAAATTTGATTTTGCAGGAGAAAATGGATAAACTTAAAGTAGTCTACAAGAAGACAGCAGTTTATTTCTTAAAACGTAGCAATAAATAATGATATTCTGATTAGTTGGTGAATCAATGTCAACATTTATTATGAAAATCTGTTTTATAAAAGTTTGGCTATAAGTCTGTAAATTATCATCTGTCACATACAGTTCTTTTAAGCAAAAAGAATTATCACAGCTTCATAATTTTTTTCTTTCTCTTGTTTTCCTTGAGTTTTTTTTCTTCTCTCTTCACTCCCTTTTTCTTAAATTCTTTTTCAGAGACTATTACCTTATACCTACCTCATTCATCTCTTTACCTTTCTTCCAAAGCTTCCTTAAAATGAGGTACCAGTGATTGAATCCAGATGCACTTAACACTGAGTCACATCCTAAGCCCTGTTTGTTTTTTATTTTGAGACAGGGCCTGGCTAGTTGCAAGTCTGGCTTTGAACTCTCTATCATCTGTCTCAGTCTTCCAAGTAGCTTGGGACTATGGATGCATACCGCATGACCCAGCAAAAATATATAATTTAATTCATGAGCTTTAATCTCTTGAAATATCTTTCTTTGTGGGGGGCTTGGGCAATAGCTCAGTGGTAGAGTGCTTCCCTAGCACATGTGAAGCCTGGGTTCGATCCTCAGCACCACATACAAATAAATAAATAGAAAAAAAGGTGTTTTTAAAAAATTCCTTCCTTTTTTTTGAAAAAAATAAGAAAGAAAGTAATGGACAATTTGCTAAGTCAAATTAAGTTTTAATTTAATTTCTCATGTATCTCAAAACTTATCATTTATTCTTAATATTGTAAACTTGTTTCTAAAGGATGAGGAGAATGTAAAGATGAAGGGCATAGGAATCTTCCTACTGAGAAATTACATGCCCTTAGAATGTTGACACTCTTAGAACTTAAGATAAAGTGGTAAAACAAGCTCTTGTTTCTATTATATTTTGAATTTGAGGGAGTAGCATGCTGTTTTTGTATAAGCTAGGAGATAAGAGCAGCCTACTTGTGCAGGCATTTAGGACAGACAAAAATGTGCTGGGTAATGATAAAACACATGTAATAGTATATGTACCTGAGACTCCATTTACTTGTAAGTAATAAAATATTTTACCCAAACTGGATAGGCCAAGTATAGATGAGGTTAGGATTTAATTATACTTGAAAAGTACAGAGGTAGATAGTTTCATGCTAATCTACCCATGAGTACTGACATATCCGGGACTTAGTGTCCCTTTCTTAATTTATTGAGATTTTTACCATCTTCAGAAATTATCTATCAGGATATTATAGAGCTTTGTCTTTGTAAAGGAAGGAAGTTTAATGTCCTTAACCTCACAGTCACACACACAGTCACAAATGCACCTAACCACAGAAATAACTTCCATTGGTTCCGATGGGCAAGACTCACCCAGGATTTCTATCTCTGAATGGATCATGGTGACCAGAGAGACTGGAAATTTGGTGCCTCTTAAAAACAGGGAAGTGGGAAGCAGATTCTGAGGAGACAGCCAATATGTCCCCACTATGGCATCTGTAGACAATTCCCTCTTAGTTTGCAGATGATGGAATGTATAGAATCATAGCAAAAAAATTTAAATGTAGAGTAAGAAGAACTTGTATAGGTACAAGTTATATAGGTATAACTTATATAGGTACAAGTCCTGATTTATGCTGTAATTTTGCCTTTATCCTTGGAGGAAACAGTAGAGAGGGCCAAATGGAGTTTAATGGTTAAGTTACATCAGTGTTTTCTACAAAATGAATTATATTCAGCTTTTATTAGAATCACTGATGACAGGAAATTGCAAATAATTTATAGTCATTTTGAGACTATTTAGTGTGTTTTAAAAACTAATTGCTTGTCCTGAAAATTAACTAGGAAATTAGCGTCATATTATAAAACAGTTGATTATGGTCTTGTGGTTCCTCTTCCTTTCACGAAAGAAAACTTGATGTCTCTTTTTAAAAAAATTTTTTTAAGAGTAGCTTAGTTTCTAGTTTATGTAAATATACTTCTGTTCAGCTGGTCATTAAACTATTCCAACCATTTTGCTGCTTCTTCCATTTTTTAAGCCCAATGTTTTCTTTTTAATCTGACTTAGAATTTATATATTCTTTCACAATAGTATGAAATAAAAAGACATTCAGATTCTGGTATAGAAAATCCTGAGTGGCATCTGCTATTTCAAATATATTTTCTTACATCATAACAATAAAAAATAATTATTGATGTGTTTTCCTTATTTTACCTTGGAAAAATTGTAAAGATATATTGTTTATGATGATGAAAGTTATGACAAAACATAAATCAAATTTGTGGGACTTGTGGTCACTTCATCATAACATGATTTATGGAGAGGTAATCTGAATGAAAAAGAGGAAAAAGGATGATATAACAGTAGGATTGCACACTGGTGTCATAACTCTCAGTGAAATAAACTCATAAATACTACAGATTTTTACATTCAGAAACTCATCTTTGATCCGATTTAATCTCTCCAATTAATTTAAGGATTATATTTTACCTCCTTTGGAAAATGGATAATGAATCTGACCTGACCTGATAAGCATCATATTATTAATCTATCACCAACACATAGAGCAATTAAGATAATTTAATAGTTTCTTATTTGCTACCCACCTGCTTTATAAGTCTTTAGCAAAAAGTCAAATACTTATTACTTGGTTGGGTCACAATGTTACCCAAATTTCAAATTACATCTGAGGTACACTCAGATACCAATTAAAATGATAGACTTATTAAAGTTTAAAGCCAGTGTTCTGAGTTTTGCATAAAATGAAATAATTATATTACTTTTATTAGTAACATTTCTTCTTTCATCATCTACTTCAATAATTCTAGTATTCAAATCTAGACTTTTGTTTTTGTTGTTGCTATTTGTTGAGGAAGTTAACTATTATTACATTTATTTATTTATTTATTTAGTGTTATTGACCCTATTCTCTTCTGTGAAGGCAAACCTGACAGAAGAGTGTTAAAAAGATGCAAAAAGAGTATTTTCAGGAATTTTAGTAAAATAGAACCTTTTCTTCAAATTTTATTTGTCGAAGAAGCTCTCTTTCTTTTTGGATAGAATGGAATAAAAAATTTGAAGTCTTGAGCTAATAATTTGAGAATGAAGTAAACAGAGAATGCTGTAGATAGGTAGAAATCAGGGTTTTTTTTGTCATTGTTTTTATTACTATGTCAAGTCCCCTAAAATAAAATTTTACAGAAGATATTTTTAATCTCATGAACCAATGAACCAAATTCTTTTTTTAATCTTCTCAACCTATGACTAGAATCAATCTTCTAAAGACTGTTTTCTCTCTTGAAGTGAATTTATATAATTAAATTGTATATATCTTAAGCATATCATTGTATAAATCTTAATAACCTACATATTCCCCTATCAAGATATAATATCACTTCATAATTATGATACTTTCTACATAATCACCCCAATGACAATAGTCGACAGATTTTCATAGCACAGATTAATTTTAGTATTTTGAAAATAAAACTACTTTTCATTTTATGTAAATGAAACCATAAAGTACAAATGTTTGTTTTCTTTTTGTTACAAAAATAATGTTTTGAAATTCATCTATATTGTTGCATGGATTAGCAGTTTGAGTATCATATTTCTAAGTAGTATTTTTACTTTATGTACCAAAATTGTTTTTGTATTTTTCTCTTGAAGAATTATTTAAAGGTTGTTTTGCTATTTTGAATGAAATTGCCGTGTGCTTTACTAGACAAATGTTAGAGTAACGACACTAAACGTTTTGTAACTTCCTATTTGTTGCTTTTGTTCTTGATTTCTTTTTTCTTCCTTTTTTCTTTCTTTCAAATTTATTTATTTATTTATTTATTTATTTATTTATTTATTTATTTATTTATTTATTCCTGCCATTCTTTTTCTGCATTCTTTGGGTTTAACAGTTCAGATTATTCCATCTCTTCTTTTACAATATCAATTCTTTCTTCTTCTTCATTGTTGGTAAAGATGGTGCCCCGAGTGCTTCTCTTCCAGGAGCTCAGGTTCATGAAGCACTGAATGGTGTTAGAACCATCACCTCCAATCCCTGTGAATGGCCTGAACTTTGAATGGCGCAAACTTTGAATGGCGCACTTCCAATGCCTGAAGTGGCAGGAACTCTGGGCCAATGAAGAAGTAACAGCCCACTCACCCTGCTCCTCCTCATCCCGCTTGAGCCCATAAATATCAACACCCTGTTCCCTCTCTCTCTCTCTCTCTCTCTCTCTCCTTCTCCTCCTCTCCTCTCCCCACCCTCTCTTCCTTCCCCTTCTCTTCTGCAATTGACCACTACAGTCCCACTAATAAAATCTCTAACAGGTTGTTTTGTCTTGTTGACTTTACAGAGCCTTTCTGCCATTCCTACATTATTATTATTAGTTGTCTTCTCCTTCTTCTTCTTCTTCTTCTTCTTCTTCTTCTTCTTCTTCTTCTTCTTCTTCTTCTTCTTCTTCTTCTCCTCCTCCTTCTCCTCCTCCTCCTCCTCCTCTTCCTACTCTTCCTCCTCCTCCTCCTCCTCCTCCTCCTCCTCCTCCTCCTCCTCCTCTTCTTCTTCTTCTTGGCAGATGATTTATGACAGGGACACTTTACTACTGAAATATATCCCCAGTCCTTGTTATCTTTCAGTTTGAGACAGGGTTTTGCTAATTTTGTTGAAGCTGTTCTCAAACTTGTAATTCTCCTACCCCAGCCTCCCAAATTGCTGAGATTACAATTATGAGCCACTGTAAGAAGCATCTGCCATAAACATGCTGGGACATGCTGGGACTCACTAAGTTGCTGGCCATAAGGAACAGAAGCCATTGAACTGCTTAGTCCTGTCTGCTTGCAATTGATAAAGAGCTGTAAGGGACAGTAACCATAGGCATGCTTAGTAATGACAATGGATAGGTAGCACAGCTTCATGAACATGTGCAAAGAACATGCCTGATTTCAATTACATCACCTCTCTGGACATAACCAATGGACATTGACTTTTGCTGGATCTAACCAATCACCAGAACTGTATTTCAATTGCTGTTCCTGCCATGTTGTAGGGACAAATGAGGCAAGGTACCGAAGATCTTTATTTGGATGCAGCCAGGCTCAGAGGGCACAGCTTTTGTTGTAATCAATTAATCCCCTGTACCCCGAGTTCAGGGAGTTTCAGAGTTTTATACCCAGTGTGTAAAGGGAGGGGCTCAGAAATTCACAATCTGAAGAAGTTCACATAAAAGCAATTTTTTCTTTCACTGTTCTGGGCAAGTTAACTCTTCAAGGACAACACTTGAGAAGGGGAGAGCTTCTTCTCCCCTTTCTTTCCTCCCCCTGCCAGCTGTTACCATGGAGCCCATTTGTAACTTATCTTAAAAATGTAGACATCTCTGTGAAGCCCAGCTCAAGGCCAGAGGCCTTGTTTGCACATTTCTACAATGTACTATACTTGATACATTTGTGAAAAACTAATAAGGGGGTGTTCAGAACCTGGAGTGCTGGTATCTTCTCGGCCAGTGGCCAAGTAAACAGGGTGACAGGAAAATAGGAAGTTTATCTACATTGAACTCTTTTCCAGAGACTCTTTTGCTGACAGTCCTAAAATTAGTCTGGGTGAAGATTTCTGGAGAGGCCCAGTTAAGACTTTTCAGTGGAGAAAGGGGGTGCCACTTCAGCCACACTGAAGAGTTTTGTTCCAAGGGCATTGGTGAGACTGGCCTCCTTGCTGTCCATCCCTGGACTCCACCATTCCCTGACATCCACCCATTGGCTGGAGAGAACCACAGATTAGGATGTCTTCACTTTGGCAAAAGAAGGCTGGTAGCATCAGAAGCATTTGGGGGCTTTTGATTACCCTAGAATTGTGTGATTTCTTTATAGTGTTTAATTAGTGTGCATTGAATTCTAATTGGGGTGCTCTCACACACCCAACAATTTTTGCATTAATTGTTTATATTTGATGTTTGGTGTGATCAAATATACACTTGCATTTAAAGACAATCCACCTCTGAGTAATTATGAATAGTGCTAATCAAAACAGCCACCATGCCTGGTACTTATGCCATTTAAGAAAATATTCTTAGTATTTGCTTTAGAGTTAATTTAGAGTTAGCAATGTACACTTAGGGCTAGTCTAAGTTCTTTTTAAATTCATACTATATTTCTTCAAGTGTGGTGGTTTCTAGTTCCTTTCTCCTCTCTCCTGTAGAACTACTGTCACTTCATTAACCCATAAAATATGATTACCTGGTGTATTGCTGTTGCTTCTATTAATCACCCTGTGGTTCTCCTTTGCTAGTAAAGTAATAAACTTCATTTTTCCTTCTTCTCAAAACTGTGCTCTTGTTATTGGATTGGCATCGGGGACAAGGAATGAGCAACAAAATGATTACTTATTTAAATAAAGAAAAATGGAATGCATTTTTATGGCTTTCTTGCTCTATTCCCATATCAGTACTTTTTTCACAATATAAAGGAATATTTGTTCAAATATTTGTTAACTTTCTCCTCATGGTTTTGGTAAGACTTGAATTCCTTTCTCTCTCCTTTTTGAGTCAAAACATGATGACATGTGAGGAAGAAGAAGAGAGTGAGAATGAAGATATTTCCCATCTCTGTTTCTTCTAATCAGTTTGTTTGTAAACCACCTTGACCGCACTTACCCCAGAATTTATTCATATTAGTGGACTCTAGTTCAGAATCACTCACTCTTTCTTGGATTGCAACATGGGATTTGGGTGACTCCCTCACTCTGCAGCTTCTTTCAGGCACTAGTCTCCTATACACTTGTTCTCAATCTCCTTGACTTCATCTGTCACCAGATCACTTGTACCTCATTGATTTTTTAGTAGAAAAGTCACAAGAAATTTTGGAAAGTGACAGACTCTATTAATGCATTATGTACAAGGATAGGTTGCCAGATGAAATATAGAATGCCAAGTTAGATTTGCATTTAAAGTAAACATACTTTACTAAAAAAATTCATTGTTTATATGAAATTTAAATTTCACCTCGCATCCTGTATATTTATTTGTTAAATCTGGCACTCCTACACAAAGATAATTATTTATTAAGAATAATTTTAATTCAATACAATCACATTTAGTATATAACTTTCCTCTAGTCTTCCCTCAAATGTATTACATCCAATCTGTGTACTTCTATTTAACTAGTTTCTATAAATTTTCTCCTTTCTTCATGTGTTTAATGTTATATAAACACCTTCAAAGACTGTGCCTCTAGAAAAAATATTTGATTAAACCCTTTCATATTTGTTTGTGGTCTACCATCCAATTCTTTGCATATCCTCATTAATAAGCTAGTTACTTTATTAGTTACCTTATCTCCACTTTTACAGAAGTGTACCCAGTGTTAAGAGATTCAAAAACCAACAAAACAAACAGCTATCAGCAGATCTATGCTTAAAGGGGAGGTACAGCCAGAGGCTGGTAAGATCTGAAGCCAAGGATGAGAAACCATCCCAATGAGATATGCTAATGGTAAAGACAACATCTTCTGTTGCAAACATGGTTTGGCACAAGATAGAGGAGATGACTTTATTCTCATCTCCCTCTTCTGATTTCAGGACAGGGATATCTCCCCTTATCAAATTCCATCCAAAGATCCAAGGCAGGGGAGATGAAGTTTATGGAGGTCATCCTAAAGATTATGGAAAATTAATCTGGAGAAAAATCAACTAAATAATTCACAAAAGGGAAAAAATATTTAAATATTTAAGTCCATCCATTAAAAGACAGAAATATTTTTTAAAATATTAAACAATTAATTCCATATGTGAAATGAATAATGGATATTGATCCAACTCTTTGAGCACTTAATTTAACCTTCTCCATGAGTAGGTATATGAATGTAGGCTTGAGACATGAACTTACTGTCTTAAAAATATATTTTAATGACAATATTCTGTGATGTAAATATAAAAATGAGAAGTTCTTAATATTTTTAGTGGAAGTATCATTTTATATAACCTTTTGAGAAGCACATTACCATCATGTATCAAAAATTTAAATGTGTCTGGACCCAAATTTTGAAAGTCAATGTGTAGGAATTAATTCTAAGAAAATCACCAGACAAGTGCATGTGGTTATATAGATACAAAGATTTATAGATGTATACATGAGAATATTCATTTATGATTATGAAACTTGGAAGCAACTTAAATATGTTAATATATTTAATAAGGTTATACTACATCTACAAAATACTATGTTGTCAAAAGGATTTAAAAGCATGGCTATGCATGATACGTACTTAATTAAAAGCAATTATACAGACTGTGACACAAATTTTTTTTAGGAAAAAAATTCTGGTTTTTACATAAGCCTAGAATTATGATTTTTAAGAAAATTCTATAGTAAACCTATCTGAGTGATGGGATAATGGTGACTTTCACTTTCTTCTTTACACAATGCTTTTTTAAAATTCAGGATATTTGTGTTATAATGTATATATAAGAAATGCATCTGCATTTGGTATGCACTTCAATGAGCACTGGCAAGTGAGTATACTGGCTTATCTATCACGACAGCCAAAATGTAAAATACTACCATCATTTCAACACCATCCACATTTACATTTGATAACTAACCCCTCCCCTCATTCCAAGCTCCTGTAAACTACTGATCACACTTCTGTTCCTATAGTTTTCCTTTTCCTGAATGACACATAAATGGAATCATAGGGTATGTAGCCTTATGTGATTGGTTTCTTTTACTTTGCATAATACTTTTGAGATTTCTTGCTGTTTTTGCATGCATTAGTTTATTCTCTGCTATAGTTGAATAGTATTCCATTGTACGTCTGTATCATAAATTGTATGTCCATTGACTAGTGGATGGAGGAGAATTGGGATGTCTCAATCAGGGCTTATATGAAAAAGACTGCTATGAACAGTAACTTTTAGGATGTGTAGGCAAATGCATTCACTACTCTTCTGTGATACCCAGCAGAAGGTCTGGAACATATGATAATCACAAATGTAAATTCACTTAAAAAACTTCTGAAATCTTTTTAAAGTAGCTGTACTGTTTTGCATTCTCAACCAATATATATGAGAATTACAGTATATTTCTATTAGGCAATGGAATGTTTTTATGATTAAAAAAGTTATAGACATTCAGTTTGGGACCAAACTTATAAATGCTATTTATAATATGTGTAGTCTTGATACAAATTAAAAAAAATAGTTCCCTGAATAAATAAGACAATATGAGGGCAATATTTATATTTTAATAATAATTGTGCAACAAGTAATTCCTATTCGTCAATTCTTAATACTTTATTTCTGATACTCAATTCATACCATCATAGAAACACCTAGAAATGCATCATATGGTGCAAAATAAACATCAAACAATGCTTATTCCCCTGAGTCTGGTTGTCCAATCAGGATTTAGCATTTTTTCTGATTGTATGACTTCAGTGTTGATTTCTTTTTCGGTAGTTCTTTTTTCAGCAATAGAAAACACAGTTAAGGCTAAGGAATACGTTCACCTTATCAATTCTTATAAGCATTCCTAAACTTTAATTATGAAAACCTTCACTTTTTTATTGCCATCTGCTTTGCCTCCATTTCCATTTCAAATTCTTATTTCTTTTGTTTATCAGTCTTCAGAGAAATGATTCAATGTTCTCATAGTCTGTAAATGAAACTAGTGTACAAAATGCTACATGAGTGAAATTTGCACTTAAATATTATCCTACTTTCTTTTTTTTTAAAAGAAAGAGTGAGAGAGAGTGAGAGATTGGAAGAGAGACAGAGAATTTTAATATTTATTTTTTAGTATTTGGCGGACACAACATCTTTGTCTGCATGTGGTGCTGAGGATAGAACCCGGGCCGCACATATGCCAGGTGAGCGTGCTACTGCTTGAGCCACATCCCAGCCCCTATCCTACTTTCTTATGACTAACCAGGGGTACATTTCAATTAGAAAGGGAAAATATGTTGGTAAATTTTATAAGACTTGTTTTCTTTGTACATCCTTAAGAATAAATTCTTATTTACTTAAGAATTTACTCTTTGTTTAGTATTGTCACTAAATTAATTATTGATTTGTTTTTCTTATAGTTCATGAACTGATAGGCAGAATAAAATAAATCAAAAAAAGAAAAAAAATGTCTCAATTACTTCACCACTCAGATCTGTGGCTTACTCTACCATTTACTAAATGCTGCTTTAAAATTAATCATGGTCATCTCATAGGGACTTTGAAAGGTCATGCAGCCCATGCCTTTGTCTGCAATGAGTGTGTCAGTCCTAATTATTGGGGGTAATGCAGCAAAAATAATTTTTAGGAACAGATAAAACCATAACATGTAACCTATAACTTGCCCTCTAATCATCAACAAGCTGTACTTGTATAAATTACTTTCACTGAGTTCAGAATACATTTTATTAGTGCTATTCCCCTTCTATTGGATAGAATGCATATGGCTAACCTATTAAGTAAAATTGCTTATAGATGTACATTTTTATGACTTTTTAAATGTTAATGTATGGCCCGTTAAATGTTAAAGTGGTAAATAGCTTCTAGGAACTCATATATACTAAATTTCATTTTGTAACCCTCAGCATTTAAGGAAAGAATTCATAAGATATTTGTCAAGCTAAGTTTTTTTTAATAAACTTGCTGCTTTTAATATATGATTCCACAAAAGAAAGTAGAGTAATTAGAAGATAATGTCACTGCCATATTAAAACAGCCACTGTCACAGAACAGCGTCTTCTTGCTAGTCGATTGTGAAAGAAAAATGTTGTGAAATACAATAATTATGAGTTTTAGCTATTGCTACAAAATGAGATTAGCTTTCTTGGTCATTGTACTAGATCTATACTCATCTGTATAGGGCTTTGAAAAATTCCTATTTACATTAAAAATTTATTATGGATAAATAGAGTGAATATTTTATCACACATGACACAAACCATAATTGTACAATGAATGAAATCAGAGAACATTTTAAAATATTGAATTCCATGTACAGCGTTGAACGGTTGGGTTTAGTTTAACTGTATACACTTAAAGAAAAAAAATGCAGTTAGAATCTAATTACAGAGACTGAGAACTGAGGCCCAGACCTGTGTATTTTAATAAATTGACCCATATATTTTTTATATGTCCATACCTTTTTTGCTGCATATATATATTCATTTTATATAGCAGAATACTGATACTTAGAATTTTAAAGATACTTCTATGTTAGACAATGAGAAGCGGAATTAAAACCAAAAGCATTTTGAGACACTATTTATACATGAGGTAAAGGGCAGTTGGAATGATCTACAATTATGGCCATGTGAACAGGGTACCAGCAGAAGGAGTGTCCACTTCTTCCCAATTCTTATGTCTCTCCAGGCCGGGTCATTAATAGAACAGGCAAGGTATCCTTGACATGTAATTTCATGATTTTGTTATTTTACTACTTTGCTGTGACTGACATAGCTTACTTGACTTAGAAACAAACAAATAACAACAACAACAACAAAAAGCCAGAAATTTACTGACTTAGAGTTCTGAAGGCTACAAATCAACAGTTTTGGTTCCTTCTGATGACTGAAGGAGAATCTACAGCAGGCCTCTTTTTCAGCTGATGGTGTTTTCCTGGCAATCTTTTGTGTTCTCTGCTTGACTGCCCTTCACTCTGATTTCATCCTTCATGCTCACATTTTCATGTTCCCATGGCATAACTGTCTTTCTGTCCAAATTTCCCCCTTGTATAAGGACATCAGTCATAATTTGTATTGCATACTCAAGTTCACCCTAATGACCTCATTTAATTTGATTACATACTCTGTTTTCAAAAGTCCCCATAAGAGATACTGTGTTTAGGGCTTCAACATATCTTTTTTTTGGGGGGGGTGATAATCCAATTTATAACAAATACCTACAAATATCCTGTAAGAGAAGCAAAGGATTATCAGACCCAGGAGCTCCTTTCTAAATATAGGTTCAATTGTTATAGCAAGTTCAAATGCTATATCTTCATGACATCATCTTATATCTAAGCAAACAAACCTTCCAAACTTTATTTCTACTTACAATTCTGTAGCCTTTCCTCTAACCATCATCACTGTTATTAGGATTAATTCTATAAAATTTGATTATGTATATTGAAGTATATCACAAGTTTTCTGACATATATGAACAGGGAAATGTTACATTGTGAAGCAATTAGCATATCCATTATCTCTCACAGTTACTCATATTTTTTGTTGTTTTGCAAAAGTAGATAAAATTTACTGAATTGCCATGAGTCTCATATATGATGCAATTTTATTAGCTGTAGTCTTTAGATTATACATTAGATCTCTAGAATTATATATCCAAAATATGAACTACTTTGTATCCTCTGCCATAAGTCTCCCTAATTCCTTCCCTACTCTCTCCTCCATTATCCCTTTTGTTTTCTATGTAGGTATACTGGAATATTTTTTTTCTATATTTCGCATATAAGAAAGATAATACAATATATATTTTTTTTCTATGTTCGGCTTATTTCACTTAACATAGTGTCCTCCAGGGTCATCTATGTGTGACAAATTAAAAGATATTGTTCTTTTTTAGGGATGAATAATATTCTTTTGTACATATATATCACAGTTTCTCTGTCTTGTCATCTGTCATTGGACACTTAGATCATTTCCATACCTTTTCTCTCATGAAAAATTCTTGCAATGAACATGGAAGAGCAGATATGTTTATAAGGTGGTGAATTAATTTCTTTTGGGAAATCCCTCTTTCCAGAAGAGGGATTGCTAGATCATATGGTAGTTCTAACTTGAATTTCTTTAGAAACATCATAGTGCTTTCCCACAAAGGCTGTACCAATCTACTTCCCACCTACTGTGTGCAAGAGTTTCCTTTACTATATACCTTTGCCAACATTTGTTATCTTCTTAAATTTGCACTTAAAAAAACAATACCATTAGCATAATGAGGACATATAATTTACTGGGTAAGGAGCAATCCAACTTTAAACTCATTTTTTAATATGATCACTTCTGATTAACTCTCTCCATAAGATCTAAAAAGCCTCTAGTGTTTTTCAAAAATATTTAACCTGTATTATTTCTAAAAGTTAACATTTTTGCCTTTTTGTTATTTCTCTCTATTTATTTAAAAACAATCTCTGGTTTTAGAATTGGTTTTTTTTTCCCCCATGGCTTCATATATTTGTTTTCTCAAATAATCCCATTTACTCATGTGATTCCACTTGAAAAACAACAACAACCACAACAAAAACATAAGATTGTCCCAGATTCTTCATCTAGATTATTTGGAGTTCTCTATAGGACTTTTGGATTTGAGACTAAATATTCTGTCATTTATTCTTTCACCAGGAACAAAGGTTAGATCTTACTCTTTACCAATGGTATTGTTTTTCCTAATATTATTTAGGAAATTTTCAGCTGATAATAACAGAAAATCTAATTCAAAGTATTTTAACAATGGTAAAATTCACTACTGCAAATATCAAAACACTACAGCTTTGAAATAAATTACTTGAACAACCTAATGATCTCATCAAAATTCCTCCATTATCTCATTCTGACACCCTTATGGTTGGCTTCATCTCTGGGTTTTCAGTAAAATGGCTGTCTCATTTCAGGGCATTTTATCAAGAAATAATGATATCCAGAGACAGAAATAAATGATTTCCCTCAGTGTGCTTGATTTTAAAGTCAAGGAAACCTTTTTAAAATCTATTGGCCAATTTTTCATTACATTGGCTAGAACTTCCTGCTATTCCACCACCAAAACCTAACCACTGTCAAAGGGACTAATGCCAATATATTTGGTTGAAGGCCAGAGATAAGGGATAAAAACAACTAACCAACAAAAAACCTCCCAATGGTTGAAAAAAGGACAGTTTCTTAAAGCCATGAACAAAGCCACACATCATAAAAACCAGCAAGGAAGAAGAACAAATGTTGGGTAGATTTTTGTAGCTTTCTGCTAATTCTTCAATAGGGAGAACTTATCTATGTTTAGATAGTGCACACAGAGAAGCACAATAAAAGATGGAGAGTAACTTGGTTGTTTTAGGGCCCTGTCTCCAACTGGTCCTGAAGCCTAACCACATCTCTTTTCATTCCACAGTGTGTTTTGTCTTGTGGCTTTTTTCTCTCTTTTTGAATTGTAGAAGATTTTGAATGTTTCTTTGTTCCAATTCTAGTTAAAATAGAGTTTCTGTCACTTGTAACCAAACGAATATACATCACCATATTGTGATTTTATTTAAGTGATATTTATATTTGTCATTTTTTTTTTCACGGCTAGAAAATTTCTTCTCCTTTTTATAGGCAGTATGGCTTCGTGTCTTTAACCAGTTTAATTATACTCAAAGAAGTTCAGAAATAAGTTTACGTTTGCTAACAATTTCATCAGACTATTCTGAACATTTTTTTATTTCTACTCAAACTAACGTGAATTTATTGCCATCTATAAATGTGATAATTGTGTCAATTCTGATTTCCTTTTTGGATTCTCTGTGAACTTATGAAAGCTGTTAGTTATTCATGTGAAAATTATCATCTTTTATTCAAAAAGATCACTTGACCTGAACAACCACACCCACTACTTCATATTTGCATTTCATTCTTAACTTATCATATTATAAAATCCACACCTTAGTGTTTTTTGAATATTATGAATTATTTAGCAAAATATCATCATTTCCACTTTGTTATTGTAAGTGGCATTGATTTGAACACAAACTCTAAGTGTTAAACTGTTAATGGTCTCCCATGGGTTTCCATTTCTTGCTGTGAATGTTCAATGATTTCCTTGCAGTTTAGTTGAAACAAATTTTGCAATTTACACTTATAAGCATGAGAGTTTTCCTGTGTTCCTAAGTAAGGCTACTTCAGAGTCATAGTGTGTAAGCAGGGAAACTTCTCAGATGAGCAGTAGTTTTGACCCTTCCCTGCCCTAATGGCTTTCATTTAATTGATTGACTTATAAATTCACCTTACATTGTTGACTATAATTTGCAGAGAAGATAATGGCAGAAACAAAACTTATTTTCAATGCCTTGGATACTACCTTCCTTTTAAGCTCCCACTTTAGAATCTAAACAATTTGCCCTATTTGTTTAGCCATATTACTCTTGACCTTCTACCTACTGTATATTAAGGATGATAGACATTTATATTGAACCCTGACAAAATATATATAGCAAACTGTTTAAGCTAAAAATGCTATTTTTAGACTTTAAAATTGGAGACTTCAATTCAAATACCATCATATGTAAGCTAGAAGAGACATAGAAGATAAATTCATGATATTTGATTGTATACGGATTTTGGATCAGAGGAATTCTGATTGATACTTGATTTAAGATGTTAAACACTTGTTAGGTAAGCTTAAAACTTTAAATAGTGCTCAGTGGTTGAGCAACCAATATCTATTTTCACTAAATACATAAATAAACCTGCCATCTTGACTTATTAAGGAAGGAGTTAAAAAATAAACTGTCAATCAGAGTAAGAATGTTCATTAACTGTAGTTCTCTGTTAAGGAAGAAATTTATGAATCAAAAATGTGTCATGTCACATGTCACACTAGACCAGACATTTGCCAGTGTGAAATATGAAACATCACCAAGGTTTATGAATAAAATTTTACTGAAATAGAGCCACATCCACTCACATGCATATTGCCCAGGGCTACTCTCTTGCTAAAATAGCAGTTATGTAGTTTTACTGAAGCCATATTGTCCAAATTGTCTAAAATACTTATCTGATATCTGATATTTTACAAAAATAAAATTTAAAAAATTAAATAAATATATAAATAAAGGTTTAATGACTTAGTAAATCTCTATTAGGCTCAGAACCTCATGGAACTGTGAATACTTATATAAAATAATACATGAATGAGCTTATGCTATAGAGATATGAGGATCCAATTAAAAGAAACCAACATCTAATAATGAAAATGGATTCTCTAATGGTGGTTTTGCAACTCAAGAATTCCAAGAAAACTATTTATGCTATTCTCCTGTCATTTTTCTCTGTGTTCCATTATCAAGAGAATGTGCTAAACTGCATGGGTGAAGGCGCATGAGGGTAAAGATGAATTGGATTTTGGTCTTACTTCCTTGAAAGTTCAAGAGATAACAAAGATGGTGTTTTCAGAATGTCTTTGAAGTACATGTTACAATTAAGATTAATTTCCATTGAGGCGGTACTAGAAATTAACAAATGACCATTTCAATAAGTTTGGTAGAGAATGAATGAAGAGAAGTCTGAAGTTTCAGAGGGAAATAGACCAGGGTAAATTTTTTTTTTTCTCAGTGAATGTTGGTTTTACTATTATTTTATCAGGGTAAATTCTTTATTGGGATAAGGGGACTATAGCAACTTTTTACATAGGGAAATTTTGTTGTGCTAAAGATTTCTAGCCAGACAAGGAGTTAAAGCTGCTTGGGAAGACACAGTGATCATAGAGTGACAAAGGCAAGACTGAGTAGGACTGAATGGCTCTTCTTCAAATACAAAGCAACAGCAGCAGAGGCCTACATTGTGATTTCTGAGAAAAGCCTTAATGAAAGGATGGCTACTCCCTGAGAGAGTTGGCACTCCCTTTTATAGAATTCTATAATCACTCATCCTCCCTGGATTATTTTAAAAGCCACAGAAACTACAGATTGAATGTGTTAAGCTTTTTTTTTTTTTTGGTAGCAGGCTACATGAAGGTCAAAAGTCAACTCCATAGCTTCATTTTATATCTCATACAGAGGGATTCTAAACTTCTTGTGTAAAGATCTTAGCACCAGCTCCCATTAGAAGAAGTTAAATGTACACCAAATCCCTCAGCTCAATTTTGAGAAGCCTGTGTGCATTTTACAGTTTCCAATGGATCATATTTTCCACCTACAAGGGGAAAAAATGATCTGGAATTAAATGCTTTGTGACTTGAGCCCCATTTCTTTGGAAATTTCCAAACAATAGTGATAGCCACCCACTGCTTTCTGTAACAGTAAACAAGTTGATTTAGACTATAGTCATTATATCAGCACACATAAAGAGAAAATATGTGCATGTAAACAAGATTGGACTGCAGCTACACACTTATTTTTCCTTTGAAAATGAAGCAGGTTGGCAGCCTTACCAATAAACAGTGCTCAATGCTCTCTTAGTCATATGTTTGAGTTTTGGAAAGCTGAATCTTAGGGTAATTGCATATTACATCTACATACTTCAAATGAGTTTATAATGGCTATTATCTGCCGCAGTCTCTGGCTGGGCACAAATCACGAGTCTCCACACAGCTTGTAGATTCAAACAGCAATTCTTTATTCCCGAACTCACACCGGCCATCTACAAACACGCTCTGGGGGAATCTATGTTCTCTGCCCAAATCCACTCTCTCCCAAATCCACTCAGCATGGGCTTCTGTCTCCCAAAATATACTGTCTGACCCTAAGAACTCAAGAGGAACTCAGCAGCAGGATATGCCCTATTCTAAAGGGGGAACACCCTAATCTCCTATTATGCTAAACTGCCCTATTCTAAAGGGGGAACACCCTAATCTCCTATTATGCTAAACTGCCCTATTCTAAAGGGGGAACACCCTAAACACGGATCCTGCCCTGGTCCTTGAGCAAGGTCACCTTTCAGAAGTCCTTCCACTAGATAGCATGGGAGTAAGCTGGCAAGGAATTTGTCATACCTACTTGGCTGATGGCTCCCAGCAATTATCATCAGAATGAATAGAAAAACAATTAACCATGATTAGCCTTTTTATGTGAAGAGTTACCTCCTTATTTTGGCATTCAGTTTACAATCATTTGGAAATTAGCTATGAGTTTGAATGATTTTATTTATTTATTTTTGTATTTCAATGGTATAAAAACAAATGAATTTCTTAACCTTGTACATTTCTATCAAAAGTATAAAATGCTAACAGTGTTTATTAGAATATAAAAAACATTCTCCTTAACTAGTTTTCTAAAAAAGCAGAGCAAAAAACCAAAAGAAACCTTTCTCACGTTTGTTCTAGTTTAGTTTGAAACTGAGCCAGCTTTCAATAACTACTATTAAATTCATTATTGTACTTTATATTCTTCCCTAAGTGATTAGTTTTCACTGCCACAATTCACTTTCAAAGGTAAATGTTCTCTGATAAAAGGACAATGACATGATTTAGTAAACACACCCTGATAATATGGTTGATATATCCAAATAACACCCTTTGAAACACTGACACACATGCACATTTTACATTTCATGTGTATTTTTTTTTGTTTTATTTATTTTTTTTTAATTTAATTTTTTGGTTCTTTAGGTTTAATCCAGAGGTGCTTTACCACTGAGCTACATCTCAAGCCCCCTTTTTTTTATTGTTGGTTGTTCAAAACATTACATAGTTCTTGATATATCATATTTCACACTTTGATTCAAGTGGGTTATGAACTCCCATTTTTACCCCGTATACAAATTGCAGAATCACATCAGTTACACTTCCATTGATTTATATATTGCTATACTAGGATCTGTTGTATTCTGCTGCCTTTCCTATCCTTTACTATCCCCCTCCCCTCCCCTCCCCTCCCCTCTTCTCTCTCTACCCACTCTACTGCAGTTCATATCTCCCCCTTGTATTATTTTTCCCTTTCCCCTCGCTACCTCTTGTATGTAATTTTGTATAACCCTGAGGGTATCCTTCCATTTCCATGCAATTTCCCTTCTCCCTCCCTTTCCCTCCCCCCTCTCGTCCTTGTTTAATGTTAATCTTCTTCTCATGCTCTTCGTCCCTACTCTGTTCTTAGTTACTCTCCTTATATCAAAGAAGACATTTGGCATTTGTTTTTTAGGGATTGGCTGGCTTCACTTAGCATAATCTGCTCTAATGCCATCCATTTCCCTCCAAATTCTATGATTTTTGTCATTTCTTAATGCAGAGTAATACTCCATTGTGTATAAATGCCACATTTTTTTTTATCCATTCGTCTATTGAAGGGCATCTAGGTTGGTTCCACAGTCTTGCTATTGTGAATTGTGCTGCTATGAACATCGATGTAGCAGTGTCCCTGTAGCATGCTCTATTTAGGTCTTTAGGGAATAGACCGAGAAGGGGAATAGCTGGGTGAAATGGGGGTTCCATTCCCAGCTTTCCAAGAAATCTCCATACTGCTTTCCAGATTGGCTGCACCAATTTGCAGTCCCACCAACAATGAACAAGTGTACCCTTTTCCCCACATCCTCGCCAGCACTTGTTGTTGTTTGACTTCATAATGGCTGCCAATCTTACTGGAGTGAGATGGTATCTTAGGGTGGTTTTGATTTGCATTTCTCTGACTGCTAGGGATGGTGAGCATTTTTTCATGTACTTGTTGATTGATTGTATGTCCTCCTCCGAGAAGTGTCTGTTCATGTCTTTGGCCCATTTGTTGATTGGGTTATTTGTTATCTTGTTGTCTAATTTTTTGAGTTCTTTGTATACTCTGGATATTAGGGCTCTATCTGAAGTGTGAGGAGTAAAGATTTGTTCCCAGGATGTAGGCTCCCTATTTACCTCTCTTATTGTTTCTTTTGCTGAGAAAAAACTTTTTAGTTTGAGTAAGTCCCATTTGTTGATTCTAGTTATTAACTCTTGTGCTATGGGTGTCCTATTGAGGAATTTGAAGCCTGACCCCACAGTATGTAGATCGTAGCCGACTTTTTCTTCTATCAGACGCCGTGTCTCTGATTTGATATCAAGCTCCTTGATCCATTTTGAGTTAACTTTTGTGCATGGTGAGAGAAAGGGATTCAGTTTCATTTTGTTGCATTTGGATTTCCAGTTTTCCCAGCACCATTTGATAACAATGCTGTTATTATAAATATGTTCAAAGAACTGAGGATAATTTTTAGTTTTTTTTTTCAAAATACTTAATGACAATAACTAAAGAGAATAAGAAATCTGAATAAAGACAGAGAACGCTAAAATGCCCCAAGTGGAAAATCTAAAGTTGAAAAGTTCAAAAATAAAATGAGAAAAGGTAAACAGCAAATCTGAGGGCAAATTAGTGAGTTTAAATGTAAATTAAGGGGCTGGGTTTGTGGCTCAGTGGTAGAGCACTTGCCTAATATGTGTGAGGCACTGGGTTCGATTCTCAGCACCACATATAAAGAAATAGAATAAAGGTCCATTAAAGACTAAAAAAAGTATTTAAAAAACAAATAAAATAAGGATAAATTAAGTATAAAGCCCCTGCTTTAATCTACAGCACCAAAAGTAGCAAAAACAAAAACTTCCCAATTAATGAAGGTATTCTGTTATGATTATTGCTAAAATTAATAAATTGATAAATATTAATAAATAGGAACTCTATAGTGTATAACAAATGTGTGAGCAATTTGAAGAGCTGAATAACTGAGTAAACTGATATATTACAAATGACCAAGACAAAATTCTAACAAACTGTGCATAACAAATGTCAACTAATTTGATTGGAAAGTCAGCCAAAGAATTTTAATGTAACAATACAAAAAACTCATTGATTTGGTACTGGTTCCTCAATGTGACTAACCATTAAAACCTACTAGTTCTTTAATTTGTGTATAGTGTCAGAGGGAAATATCTATTATTACCTATAATGACTAACAAACCATTTCTCACTTTTTCCAAATAAATATCTGTATGAAACTGTATTTTCTAAAAACATATCATGCAAAACAATATACCACATGTTAAAGCAGAGGAGGTATTAGAATCTGTTGCGGATTGATTGCTCAGAAAACACTCTCAGTCCAAATTTTGTACAAATTAGCGAGTTGTTTTGTTTTTTGTTTTTTGTTTTTATTTTTTTTTTTAGCTGTCTGGGACTGATCCCTGCAGGACTCAAATTGTCTCTGCCATAAAGTGTACCGGGTGTGAGTTCTATGGAGTTTATAAGGGGAAAAAAACCACATGCTCAAAAACGTAGGTGCAGGCAAGCAAGCAGGATACAAGGGCTGAGAAAGCACTTAGCAGAGCAAAAACAGACACCCACATCCTGGGTTCAAGCACATTTGTGGGCATATGAAGTACAGAAAAAACTATTTTTAAAATCTTAGAAACAGCTTAACATTATTTATTCTATAACACTTATCACATAATCCCATCATCCTACTTATTAATATTTCATAACCTGTAATCTATAATTTATAATCTATATTGATTAAGCTCAGACCATAACAAATCCACTTGTTTTATGTCAAGTCAGACATTGAAAGTACTTGTAAAAAATGTAAAACTATTTCATAAAAATTATAAAAATCTTTGAAATTCTATTTTGGAATATATAATGATTTTATAATATATTTTATATATGTCATCATTCAGTGGGTTTATTGTGTAAAATAATTGATGAAAAATTATTTTTAAATGTTTAAGTTTTAGACTTTAATTCTGGAAAGATTGAGTGGACATACTTTTTTTGTCCTACTAAACACAAATAAAAACCCTGGAATTTGTATACAAACAAATGTGAAAATTCTAAGATGTCCAAAGAAGGCAGAATATCTATAGATCACAAGCAATGTGAAGCAAAACAGTGGTGAGTTCCCTGGATTTTTTTTTCTTTAAAAAAAAACATTTTTTAAATTATTTTTTTCTGTATGACAGCAGAATGTATTAGAATTCATATTACACATATTGCATAATTTTTCATATCTCTGGTTATACAAAGTATATTTACAACAATTTGTGTATTCATATATGTACTCTGGATAATGATGTCCATCACATTCCACCATTATTTTTACCCCCATGCCCCCTCCCTTCCCCTCTAAGTTCTCTGCCGTATCTAGAGTTATCTATTTCTTCCACACTCTCCCTCCCTATCCCACTATGAATCAACCTTCTTATATCAGAAAAAAAAAAAAACATTTGGAATTTGGTTTTTAGGGATTGGCTAACTTTATTTTTCATTTTCTTCTCCAACTCCATCCACTTACCTGCAAATGCTATGATTTTATTCTCTTTTATTGCTAAGTAATAGTCCACTGTATATATATATATATACCACAATGTCTTTATCCATTCATCTACGGAAGGGCATCTAGGTTGGTCCCACAGTTTAGCTACTGTGAATTGTGCTGCTATAAACATTGATGTGGTTGTGTCCCCATTGTATGCTGTTTTTAAGTCCTTTGGGTATAGACTGAGAAGAGGAATAGTTGGGTCAAATGGTGATACCATTCCTATTTTTCCAAGGAATCTCCATACTGCTTTCCATATTGGCTGCACCAAATTGCAGTTCCACCAGCAATGTATGAGTGTGCCTTTTTCCCCAACATCCTCGTCAATACTTACTGTTGTTTGCCTTTATACTAGCAGCCATTCTGACTAGAGTGAGGTGAAATCTTAGTTTTGATTTGCATTTCTCTAATTGCTAGAGATGATGAACATTTTTTCATATATTTGTTGATTAACTGTATATCCTCTTCTGAGAAGTGTCTGTTCAGGTCTTTGACTCATTTATTGATTGAGTTATTTGTTTACTTTTTGGTGTTTAGCTTTTTGAGTTCTTTATGTAACCTACAGATTAGTGCTCTATCTGATGTGTGAGAGGTAAAGATTTGCACCCAAGATATAGGCTCTCTATTCACCTCACAGATGGTTTTTTGTTGTTGTTTTCTGAGAAGAGGCTTTTGAATTTGAATCCATCCCATTTATTGATTCTTGATTTTAATTCTTGTCCTACAGGAGTCTTATCAAGGAAGTTGGGGCCTAATCCCACATGAAGATTAGGGCCTACTTTTCCTTCTATTCAATGTGTGGTCTCTGCTTTAATTCCTAGGTCCTCGATCCACTTTGAGTTGAGTTTTGTGCATGGTGAGAGATAAGGGTTTCATTTCATTTTATTGCATATGGATTTCCAGTTTTCCCAGCACCATTTGTTGAAGAGGCTATCTTTTCTCCAGTGCATGTTTTTGGCACCTTTGTCTAATATAAGATAATTGCAATTTTGTGGGCTAGTCTCTGTGTTCTGTATTCTGTACCATTGATCTGCTAGTCTGTTTTGATGCTGATACGTTGTTTTTGTTACTATTGCTTTGTAGTAGAGTTTGAGGTCTGGTGTAGTGATGCCATCTGCTTCACTGCTTCATTGTTCCTGCTAAGGATTGCTTGAACTATTCTGGGTCTCTTATTTTTCCAGATGAATTTCATGACTACTTTTCTATTTATATGAGGAATGACTTTGAATTTTGATTTTGATTGAAATTGCATTAAATCTGCACTGTGCTTTTGGTTGTATGGTCATTTTGATAATATTAATTCTGCCTATCCAAGAGAAAGGTAGATCTTTCCATCTTCTAAGGTCTTCTTTGATTTTTTTTTCTTTAGGGTACTGTAGTTTTCATTTTGTAGATCTTTTACCTCTTTCATTAATTTGATTCCCAAGTATTTTTTTTTTTTGAGGCTATTGTAAATGGGATAGTTTTCCTCATTTCCCTTTCAGAAGATTTGTTACTGACTTAAAGAAATGCCTTTGATTTATGGGCATTGATTTTATATCCTGCTACTTTGCTGAATTCATTTACTAGTTCCAGAAGTTTTTTGGTGACTATATAGAATCATATAGTCAGCAAATAGTGCTAATTTGAGTTCCTTTCCTATTCATATCTCTGTAATTTCTTTCGTCTAATTGTTCTGGCCAGTATTTCAAGGACTATGTTAAATAGAAGTGATTAAACAGGGCATCCCTATCTTGTTTTAGTTTTTAGAAGGAATGCCTTCAATTTCTTCTCCATTTATATTGATGTTGGCCTGGGGCTTAGTGTAGATAGCCTCTAAGATGTTGAGATAAGTTCCTGTTATTCCTAATTTCTCTAGTGTTTTGAAAATGAAGGGGTGATGTATTTTCTCAATTGCTTTTTCTGTTTCTATTAAGATGATTGTATGATTCTTATCATTAGGTATATTAATGTGATGAATTATATTTATTGATTTCTGTATGTTGAACCAACCTTGCATCTTTGGGATGAATCCCACTTGATCATGGTGCAATTTCTTTTTGATATGTTTTGTATTTGATTTGTCAGAATTTTATTGAGAATTTTTGTATCTATGTTCATTAGAGATATTGGTTTGAGTTTTCTTTTTTTATGTGTCTTTGCCTGGTTTTGGAATCAAGGAGATATTGACCTCCTAGAATGAGTATGGAAGTGCAACCTGTTTTTCTATTTTGTGAAATAAATTGAAGCGTATTGCTATTTGTTCTTCTTTAAAGGCCTTGTAAAAATCAACTGTGATTCCTTCTGGTCCTGGGCTTTCTTGGTTGGTAGCCTTCTGATGGTGTCTTCTATTTCATCACTTGATATTGGTCTGCTTAAATTGTATATATCATCCTGATTCAATTTGGGCAAATTATATACTTAAGAATTTTTTTCAATGCCTTCAATATTTTCTATATTATTTACAAGTTTTATTTATAAGTTTTCAAAGTAATTCCTAATTATCTTCTGTATTTCTGTAGTGTCTGTTGTGATATTACCTTTTCATTACGAATGTTAGTAATTTGAATTTTCTCTCTCCTTCTCTTCATTAGTGTAGCTAAGGGTGTTTCAATTTCACTTATTTTTTCAAAGAACCAACTTTTGTTTTGTCAATTTTTTCAATTGTTTTGATTTCAGCTCTATTTTTAATTATTTCCTGCCTTCCACTGCTTTTGGTGTTGATTTGTTCTTCTTCTAGGGCTTTGAAATGTAATGTTAGGTCATTTATTTTTTGACTTGTTTTTTCTTTTAAGGAATGAACTTTATGCAATGAACTTTCCTCTTAGTATTTCATAGTGTCCCAGAGATTTTGATATATTGTGTCTATGTTCTCCTTTACCTCTAAGAATTTTTTAATGTCCTCTTTGGTATCTTTTGCAACCCATTGTTCATTCAATAGCATATTATTTAGTCTCCAGGTGTTGCAGTAATATTTATTTTTTATTTTGTCATTGATTTCTAATTTCATTCCATTATGATCTGATAAAATGCAGGGGTAGTATCTCTACTATTTTATATTTGCTAAGAGTTGCTTTTTGGCATACTATATGGTCTATTTTAGAGAAGGATCCATGTGCTGCTGAGAAGAAAGTGTATTCATTTGTTAAAGGGTAAAATATTCTATGTATGTCAGTCAAGTTAGAGTTATTGATTGTATTATTGGTATCTATAGTTTCTTTGTTCAACTTTTGTTTGGAAGATCTATCCAGTGGTGAGAAAGGTGTGTTAAAATCACCCAAGATGATGTGTTGTGGTCAATTTGACTTTTGAAATTGAGAAGAGTTTGTTTGATGAACACAGAATCTCCATTGTTTGGGGCATATATATTTATAATTATTAAGTCTTATTGGTGTATGGTTCACTTGAGCAGTATGAAATAATTTGGTTTATTGTTTTTTTTAATTTCAAGGATTTGTATTTGTTTGTTTGTTTGTTTTAGAACCTCTATCTCCCTATTGAAATAAGCTTTTGCTTCCTGCATTTGTTTATTTAGCTCCTTGTTAAAATGATCTTTTACTGCTTGTATTTTCTTTCTTATATCATCCTTTAATTCACAGAACATTTTAATCATGTACATCCTGAACTACTTTTTCTGTCATTTCTTCTGTTGTGCCGGCCATGGATTCTAATAATGTAGTATCTTGTTTTGTTTGGTGTACTTTCTTCCCTTGTCTTTTCATGTTGCTGTGTGTCTTCCCTTTTAGCGCTGTGAGTCTGGGGTGTTATAGTTTTTACACTATAGGCTTATAGTTCTCCTGTAGGGTTCAAATATCTCTCTTTTGTGGGGAAGGACAATGTTAATAGATTCCAACATCAACAATATACCCCCTGTGAACCATCCATTGCTATCAAGATGTTTACAGTTTGGTCACATTGTACAGAAATGTTGAAATTTGATTATTATCTACAATATAATCAGTAGATTTGTAAAAAAGTTTACAGTTTCTGACAGTGGACATTTAACTGGTGGTGAGGTGTAGGATGATATGCTGAGGAGGTATGATGTGAGGATATAGAGTTAATATATCTTAGGAAATGTGAAAGAAAAATCTAATGAAGAAAGTTAGTAGCAAGAGAATAGACAGGAAGTAATTTTGGGTAGACAAGTACGTGGGAAGACAGTACAGTACATAAAACAAACACACATATGTATTTAGAAAAATAAAGGATGTTAAAGTAGTAAAAATTGGAGGAGAAAAAAGACAACAAAAAGACATATACAACACACCTTTAATGTATTATTCAGATGTCCCAGTCCTCAAAATCCTAATTCATGCTAAGTACTTGTTTTCACATATGTTGGGGATGTGAGGGTGGGAGGATAGACTGGGAGAAGAAAAGGAAAAAAGGAAAAGGAAAAAAAGTCTCAAAGGAAGAAACCAGGATTGTTGATTGTTTTGGAGATCAGTTTCTTTCCTGTTTTCCTTCTCAGCCAATAAGTGGGGTTCTCTGTGTTAGCTGGTACCTGCACTCTCAGGATGGTGAAAGTAACCAGGGTGGGAAGGCTGATCCTGGCACAGGGTGCCTGGAAGTGAGGTGTGACACCTGCCAGTCCCTGCGGGGAGACTGCACCCCATGTGTCTCTTTCTGGGGCCACTCATATGACTTAAGCATCCGGTACTATCTCCCTATCTCGCCTGAAGGTTTCCCAGGTCCTGGTCTCTGTCAGTCTCAAAGCTTTTGCACCATCTCCCTCTCTCTTAGCCATTCCCAATTAAGGGAACTCTCTCACCAGGATCCTATGGGCAGTGCTCTGGTCACACTGTGTACCCTTCCCACTGAAAGCTGTTTTGAGTTGGGAAGTTACTGTGCCATGTTACCTCTGCTGAGGAGAGGGGGGAGTTGCAAACCAGGTACCTGACCAGCTGGAGTTCCAATCTGGGAGCTACCTGCAAAGATGGCAAGGAAGGTGAGCCCACATGGAGGCAGTCTGCTTCCAGCAGGAGTGGGGGGAGCTGGGCTATGGTGTTGTGCAATGTGTTCAGAGATGGGCTCTGTGGCACTCAGTATTGCAGCTTTTAGCTCTCTTTAGAGCCTGTGAGATATCTCCAGGTGCAGACAGATTACCCTGTAGGGGACTATGGCCATTGCAAGATGGAGGCGACTAGGGGAGCCCCTCATTGGTAGATGGTGGTTCACAGGGGAGTGGCGGCTAGAGTTCCAGTGGGTAGGTAACAGCTGAGTGTCCTGTGTGGGAGTGGTATCTGGGAGTTCTGCAGTGGTGCTGATGCAGTGATCTTGCTGAAGCACTCACAAGCCCTTGGAGGGTTAGTATTTCAGGAGTTGGGTGTTGGAAACGGAAGTCCTGCTCCAATGCTGAGCCTGGAGCCCATCACATTCCATTACATTCCACCATCATTTCTAACCCCATGCCGACCCCCTTCCCCTCCAACCCCTCTGCCCTATCTAGAGTTCATCTATTCCTCCCACGCAACCCCTCCCTACCCCACTATGAATCAGTCTCCTTATATCAGAGAAAACATTTAGCCTTATAGCTTTTTGACCACTCTACATAAATTATAATAATTGTGATTTGCAATGTCCACAGGTGATAAATTGATCAGGGTGAGAGATACAAGTAAGTGCATTTCTTATTCTCTGAAAATTGTTTGTTTGTTTGTTTTAGCTTTTGTTGCATGGAAGATGTTTTCTGGACCATCCAAAGCATGTAACATCTATTCTGGACAGAAATTCTTGCAGAACCTTTTCCAGATTTTCTTTCTCAGATAATACTCCAAATTCTTCAATCTGTTCAAATGCATTTGGAAATTGATGCACACCTTACAATCCGCATAAATAGTCACAAAGCCCAGTATCACATTAAAATATCTAAGAATTTGTATATGAAAAAAAAAACTATTTGACCCAGGTGAACAAGAACATGAGAAGTTCCTCTATGTATTTAAAGGAAGAGGGAATTGTTGATTTGGGAAAACCATGATGTCAAGCCTAAAGGCACAAGTTACAAGAAGTATATAGTAATAATACAGAGGCAAAGTAACAGAAATCTGGAAGGTAGTGAGTGATTAGGGATCTGTAAGTAATACATGAACATCAAGTATGAAAAAAGAGAGCAAAGACCAGAATGTTTAAACAGTGGTTTTCCAGTTGTAGCTTTCTTCTGAGTTACCCTTAGATAAACTGTCAATTCCCCCTTTCTTTCTTCTCAGTACACAATCCATGTCAATTTTACATATTTGAGTAGAACTCAGATTTCAGATATTTTTGTGAGCAATCTACTCTCCAAATTGTAAGTGTTATTATTTTCTAACTGCCAAAATATTGTCATGAAAGAGGAGTCCTACCATGAAAATCACAGCAAATGGATGAGGTGAAGTTCTATTTTTTGAGATGTATAATCTTTGCCTCTAATTTAAAATGCCTTTCCTGGTTATTGTAGTAGCCTGAAGTAATTCTGAACTCGGAGTATCATTTTAAATATCATTCTTTTGTTCATTTTTTGATAAAAAGAATTCTACCTATGGTAACTGGTTCAATATCAATAGAAGCTTTCCAGCAATAATATGTAACAGATTATGATTGACAGTGCATGGAAAATTATATTTTCTCTTTCACAAATGTCAATGGATATTTATTAAGCAAGGGAAACTAATGTTATATCTATATCTATATCTATATATCTATATCTATATATATCTATATATCTATATCTATATATATATATATATATATATATATATATATATATATAATATATAGGTAAAAAAAGCTTTCCAATATCACATAAGTTTTGATGAATGGTATATCCAGCTAATGAAACTTACTGTTAACATATGATATAATTATTTCCTAATTAATATAAATTTGAGGAAGTATTTGTATTTTATAGAATATTTATGCATGTTCACTTAAACAAACAAAAAAAAATTTCAACATATTTTTATATGAAATGCTATTTGAGGATCCATAGCATAGATATTTGTATAGCTTAAAATAATGAAACATGCATAACTTACATATGAAAATGTATAAGCAGAATTGAATTAAGCTTCATAAATATTTACTTCCAAATTAAAATAGGTATCTAAAAATTAAGAGTGAGGGGACTGGGGTTGTGGCTCAGCAGTAGAGTGTTTTTGCTTTGCAAGTGTGAGGCACTTGGTTCGATTCTCAACACTGCATATAGATAAATAAAATAAAGATCCATTGACAACTAAAAAATATTAAGAAAAAAATAAATTGAGAATGAATATATCACATCAAAGTGTAATTAATGACAAATGTGTGAAAAGTTATAAATATAAGTCTTGACTTAATTTCTTATATAAGAGATATTTTATTTTTAGCACAAGGATTGATTTTTAATGCTCAAAAAGGATTGCATTCTCATTTCATGTTTACTCCAAGCTTCAGATTTTGTGGATTTGCTTGCTTTCTTTATAGTTCCAGGCTCTTGAGATCTTCTGAGAGAGGAAAGCAGATCACCAATCAATATTTAGTCTTGGGCATTCTTCTGATTAATGGTAGGGACAAGACCCAGTCTTTTAAGGCATGGTGTACAATTTCACTTGTTTATTCATAACCAGACAATCAAAGCCTTTATGTAATTGTAACTCCCATTTTGACAGCATTTGGTACATTTACTTTTCAACTCTGAAACTCATAAGTGCCTCACTGCCAATTGGTACTTTAATACATTTTAATACTCCTTTCATAAATATTTTTCTTAACTTTATGTTACATATTACTAATGGTAGTGCAAAAAAATGTGTGTACTCTGTGTTGTTATTCCTCACTTTAAAGGAATAATAAAATTAAGTTTGATTGCATTGTCTAAACATCATTTTAATGACAAGAAGGCAAATGCAACTAATGCTACTAGAGAAATAGATAATGACTTACCATAGACAGGGAACATTTGTTTTCCTGGGATAAACAATAATATGATTCATCAATTGGAGACAAGCCAAGAGAAAAAATATCCTAATGAAAGTTTCGAATATGATGGCATGCTCTATTCAGTAAGATTCAATATGTTACTCCTTAACTAAATTTATTTAGAGAATCACCACTGCAAGTGTAATACAATTACAAAGTGTTTTTGTAACATCAACTATTTAGGATAACTGATATATCATTCTTGTATGCCCTTCATACCTTCATATATATATATATATATATATATATATATATATATATATATATATATATATATATCACCCAGAGCTTTCTTACAGACTTAGTAGTATGATTTGTTGAAAATGTGACTTTATGTCAACTCTTCCACATCAAAATCAAGTCAGTCTTCCTCCTGAGGTGGCCTTGTTATTCAGTTTTTTAATAATCTTTGTTTTATAAACCTGTAAATGAGTCCTACCGGGTATTGTACTTCCAGCTATATGGCCACTGTAATGATGTATTTTTGCCAGGAAATCTATTGTTGGCTATTTGTACTCAAATCTCTGTCATTCCAGTTTCTAATTTTCAGGTACATCGAGTCCCTTAAACAGGCAGGAGATTCTTCAACTTGTTCTGTCTCACAGGATAATACCTTTTTGAGGCTGTCACACTGATGAGATTCTCTTGCCATAGTCTTTGTATCATTTTAAATGTTACCATAGATGGTGACCTGGAATGTAACGTTGATATCCTAATCTTCATATCTCAGAATGTTAATTCATTGGAAAATAGGATCTTTAAGTAGGTAATTTGGTTAAAAAGAGATTCATTAGTGGTAGACCTTATTCCATTATGACTGATACAGGAAAGAACAAATGGAAATGTAGGGAGAAAAATAGTCTGACTGCAAGCCCAGGGCAGAGGCCTAAAAAGAAATCAATCCTGTGGGCTCATTAATCACAGACTTCAAAAGTCCAGAATAAATTTCTGTTGCTAATACTACTCAGACTGCAGTATTTAGTTATGGCAGTATTAGCAAGGAACACAACTGGGTTCCCCTGGACAACTATGTTGGAACTAGAATACACCCTGATCTCTGCTATACCACCAAACAACCATCAGTTCAAATGTCAGATTAGGAAAAGAAATGATGTATATCAGGAACAAAATGAGTAACAAAGGAAATAATTTCTGAAGGAAAACAAAGAAAAAATGTTACAAAGTCAAAGTGTGATAACTAATTTAGCAGAACATATAAGCTAAAGCTTTTTATGCTGTATACCAGGAAAAATAATGATAAGCAAGACACTTTGGACTAAAGAATCTAGGGAAATTAAGAAATTATATGTAGAAAACAGTAGGGTTTAGAGTGAGGATAAAAAAGGAAAGATCACCTGAAAGCAAATTTTCACACGTGCAGTCAGTGGACAAAATTCCCCTTTCTCATAGAACACATTTGTGTATGGTATACACGAAGACTGCTCTGTGAAGAATTGACTGAGAGATGTTCCAGATCTGGTGACATCAAGTAGGAGGAAAATTACCAATGAGGACTGAAAAGAGAATATTAAGGAGAAAATCTATATAATGAATAGTAAAATGTTTTGCCCCATTTCTCGTATTGGCTCCTGGAAGATTAAGTCAAGCCTATCAATTATTGGTCCTCGGGCAGGATTTGGAAGACATCTGACAATGAGATTTAGACTTACAGTAAAGGGACAGATGTTTTCCTTCATTTGTGAAAATTAGAGCGAAATAAGAAATTTTAAAAAAGGTGTATCACAGGAATACCGAAGGGAGAAACTGGAAGAGAAGGGGATCCAATTGAGGGGGAGAAAAAAAATGGGAGGAACTGTGGAATGAAATCAACCAAATTATGCCAAGTCTTTTTTAAGAATATATCACAGTGAATCCAACTTTTATGTAAATTTTTCATGCCTATAATCCCAATGATTTCAGAGGCTGAGGCAAGAGAATCTCAAGCAATTCAGAATCATAAACAAACATATATTAAGTAGAGGAAAAAAATCAGGGAGAAGGAGAAGGGAAAGTACCTATATGATATGGAGCAAATTATGTGCATAGATAGATGTCAACCCAGTATCACGTATATTTAAAATGTCACTAATAAAAAGGTGAAACAAAACAAATGCAAAATATTAAAAGAAAAATGAAAGATTTAGATTTTCTTTTAACAAAATTCCCAATCAGTCTACAGGAAAGAACACTAAGAGATAAGCTCTACTCATGAAGGGGATATTTCAAGCCAAATTTAAAGTGTTTCAATGATAAGTATAAATGTATATCCAAGGATTATCAATAGTTAAGGAAAGTCTTTAACATGAAAAGCAAAAATCAAACTAATGAGAACAAAATAATATTTTAACAAACAGAGAAAAATTATAAATAGAAAAACACCCAAAATATCCTTTTAAAAAAAAGTAAAATTAGAGTGAATTTATTATTGTAGAAAAAATGTTTAGAGAAAAAAGGAATATTTTGGGATTTAAAAATATGAGCAGAATTTTAAAGTATAAAATATGGAACAATAAATTTGAAAACTCTTCTGGAAATTAGAATAAAAACAAAGAGATGGAAAATAGAAAAGAAAAACAAAATGGAATTACAGTATTGATCTTTTAGTCTTAACAGTTACTTAATGTGTTTTTTTTCAAAAAAACTATGTAACAAAGAAACAGCTCTAATTTAAGTTTCAAAGGACTAGCAGTGATACATGCCTATAATCCCAGATACTTGGAAAGTTTAGGTGGGAGGATGAGAATTCAGGGCCAGCCTGGGCAACTTAGCAAGACTCCATCTCAAAAACTAACTAAATACAAATAAACAAATTTCACAGAACTGAAAATATGAAAAAAGCACAATTCATACCAAGGATCATAATACTTAATTTTTAGAACTATATTGGACATAAACATAAAAGCTCCCAAGAGAAAAAAAATACAAAGAAAAATAAATTAAAAGTAACAATTACACTGGCCCTAGAGTATGCTAAGTTTGTAATGGCAAGATTAGAATCCAGTTTAAAGGGAAATAATTCCTACATACTTCTCAATAATTATTAATTCTCAGGGATGTTCTCAAGAATACTAATAATCCTGAAAGATTATTTCAAATCTAGTAATTATATACTCAAACTATTTTATAATGATTTATTATGGAGATGCCATCCAATAAGAAAGAAATGGAATTTATCAAAGAGTGATGTTAGCTTAAACTTTAGAATTTATCAAGGAAGTGGTAGAAAAATAGTTTTGCAATTATTATCCACTGCTCAGTCAGTTTAAGTGTAAAGTGAAAAGGTGAGGCTATAAAGAAATTAGTTTTGGAGAAAGCTCTACTTTTATCTCCATCTACTTGTCTATTCTCAAATAAGGATGTGTAGTTTTTACTCCAACTCAAAACTACTCATTGAAGAATCCACCTTAACCACTGCTGATATTAATATGTGTCCAGTGTAGTAGAAAGATTAGCATGGAATCTGGATCCCACGCAGAGATAGCATATGAAGAGAAGACATATGAAGATTCACATAAATCATGAAAGATTTTCTTAAGAAATATGGAAATTTTCTTACAGGTACTTCCTATAGATCATTCTAACTTAAGAAAAAAATTATTTTCCATTATTAACATTGTCATTATAGGTGTTTATACAAATCTCTAAGTTAAGAAATTTCTAACATCTTGTTTTTCTCACAGAATACTTGAGAATTACTAAAATATGGGACAACCCTCCTTTGACCAAAACAGCATCTGAATATAACGGTGTGCTCTACTTGACACATGAACACAGAGTGTTCATCTATTGCCATTAGATGGTGAAAGCTTTGGCCCCCTCAATAGCTCTCTAGGATTTGGATATATGCATGAAGAATCACTTCCATCAGTCTCAGTCAGGTGCTTGTTCTTTAGTTTATGCTGAAACTTTGTCACATGCTAATGAAAATACCAACTAGCCCCAACTTCAGGCAGAGACATTTCATAATATAAAAGGAAGAAGCTTCAGTAGTTTGCATTTTTTTCTTCCTCAAATGAATTTATTTATGTATTCCTATTTTTATCTTTGCAATATAATTCAATTTTTCCTTTTTTCTTGCCAGATAGACAGTTTTGACCTCATGAGGACTCTCTAAGTAGTCATTCCTCCAATAATCTCATGCCATGATACATTCCTTATTATAGGTATGTAAAATTTGGAAACTTACCTATGACTCTAGAATCAAATTGTCTAAATCTGCAGGAATCTATTCTAGTAAGTGAAATATTATCTAGTACATAGTAAAGGATGAAACTAGTAAATTAGTATTATTTCATCTTGTCTACTAATTTCTTTTTAATTGATCATATGTAATATGTATCTGTTGCCATTGGTTCAATGTTTTTGAATGTTCATGTAACTATAATTATAGGCTCCTTCCTCAACGTTGTGAAAGCCTGTCTCTGAGGCTCATGTTCTGATGTACAGCATCCCCATTATCCTGTCACCTCAGACTACCATATTTCCCTTCTACTGTTCTCATTGCCATTCTAAAATATTAAATGAGATGGTAAGAGAGTATAAGACTTCTGAATGCCTTTTTGTGTGTGTGTGTGTGTGTGTGTGTGTGTGTGTGTGTGTGTGTGTGTGTGTGCATGCTGAGGATCAAACCCAGGGCCTTGGGCATGCAAGGGAAGCACTCTACATACTGATCTATATCCCCAGCCCATTCTGAATGTCTTTATATAACTGTGAACTTTTTCATTCTACTTCAGAGTCTTATCCAGTGATGGTTAACATGCTTGCAGATAGCAAGCACTTTTCTGTGTATACAGCCACACCATACTACTTAAGTTATCACTCATCCCTATCAGGGGATTAATTTACTGATGGGTTAAGACACTCACAACCCAATTATTTCTCATCTGAACCTTTTAGCATAGCCTCACACATGAGCTTTTGGGGGACATCTCAGATCCAAACCATAACAGTTTGGCTGGTGCTTAAACAATTAGTTGATATTAATATACATCTCTGCTTTGTTAATCTCATTTTTATTTCCTTCAGTGGGTATTGAATCCAAGCCCTTGACCATATTTGGCAAGTATTCTACCATGTACTCCAAATTAAATATGTGGTTGTTGTTTTTTACCAAAGTCACAATTTATAGGTAAGAGCAATATCAAAAGGGCCTGAGAATTGTCATGTCCTCAAGGAAAAATAATGTCTTTACATGAAAATAGAAGAAATACATTACTCCTCACAGAGATAGAGGTAAGCTTTAACTGAGGAAAAACCAGTTATTAGCACTTGGATAGTGTGAAGTCACTATGATGGGATCTTTAGGTAAAGTTCTTTCTTATCTGTTTAAATGTTTTAATTGACAATTAATAGTCATTTGTATTCATGACTCAAAATGTGATGTTTTGAAACACATATACCTTGTGGAATTATCAAATAGGGCTAATTAGCATATCCATGACTTCCAACATTTATCATTTCTTTATGATGAGAAGAGTAAAAGAGAAGACCTTCAATATTGGCTTGTTTTTACATTATATGTTGCACCCAATGGAAAATAAGCATGGAGGGAAGGTAAATGATCCTGTTTCAAGATAAAGACAGGAAAATAGGATCTATGCTTATTGATCATTCCTTATATATGTCTAAATAAAAATTTACTATTAATGTTATGACAGCAATATGGTTAAAAAATTTAAAAAAAACATATGACTTAAGAATTTACCTATACCTCATACATGACCTTATTTTCCATACAAGCAAGAAATTACTATCTCAGATACATGAATTTTATCAAGGATTTAATGACAAAATAAAAGTTTATATCTAATCTCCTGAATCCTTTACATAAAATGTAAACCCTCCAAAAACTGGTACTAACAATAAATTCATATGTCCATACATTTGTGATACATGTAAAATTTCAGTTGGCATCCAAGTCTTTTAATTCTTATGTTTTAGATTATAACCCCTTATATAATATTGACTTTTACATATATATAATTCATATGTTACTTTACCAAGTAGGGTTTAAAAATTAATATTTGATTCCATGATATTTTCTTTCTATTCTCATTTTAGTTTTTAATGATTACAATAGAAAATTCACAGAAATGTAGAAAGAACTCTAATTTTAAGTGTCCAATGAGATGATCTATAATTGTATAATCACAACACAAAGCTAAATCTGGAATAGTATTCCAGAAATTTCTCTCATGAAATTTCTTCATGTGTGTCTAAAAATAAGGACTATTTTCATCTTTATCATAGCACTGTAAAAGTTCACTTTGATAGAAAACTTCTTCTTTACAATTAATTTAGTAAAATAACATGTTTATGTTCTTACATCACTGGTCACAAAGACAATGGAAGGTATTTCAATGTACATTTCCCAGTCTGGCCTTCTACAATGACTAAGTGCACGAGATAATTACCACTTGTATCATCTCATTTTGTGTTGTTCTGTGTGGAGCAGAAATAAAAGGCCTCATTTGATGGCAGCCCTTCAAAAGCATTACTCAAGAGTCATGATCAAGTTCTAATTATTTTGGGGTATGTACTGAATCTCAAATAAAGTCTGAGTCTTTGAAGGCAAAGAAAGCCTATATTTCATGCCCCTAAGTTAATGAAGATAAAAATTCAAGGTTTACACATTGATGGCAACTACAAAAGCCTTTTTAAAATAAAAGCCTTACTCTTCTTCTGACATAACAGTGATGCTTCTGTTATAGATTTTCACAGAAGTTTGGCAGATTGAACAAAATTGTAGAATAATGACTTTCTATTAGTGGTGCAAAATAGCAAAGCCATTCAACTCATCCTAGAGTAACTTGTCATATTTTCCAGACTTTTTAAAGTCAGAAAACAAAGTCTTTGTGTGTACTATGTGATACAGTTGGACATGCCCACAGAGCACACTCATCCATGGTGTTTTACATAAAGGTTCATCTCCTAAAATCCTTAACAGAAAATGGCAGATTTTTCCTTTGAATCTTCTTGAAGATTGGGAGCATTCAAGAGTGAAATATAGTGAACTTGTTGGGCACTAGTGAGCTGCACATGAGTTATGGACAAGATTTGTTTCCATGGAGTTGAATGTAAGATTTCTTTATTTGGGAAACATCTGTAGAGCCTCTACTATAAGGAACTGTGTGGTATATACTCTCTAAGAGAGGCAAAGAGAATGAAAATCACTGCCTTGATAATGATTCAGCCTAGAAGAGAAGGCAAGACATATAAATAATGATGCAAATAGAAGTTTTACCATATGTTAAAGGGTGAATGTTAAAATTACTGTTTGTGAAAGACTGGATGGAAAAACTTGAAAGGAGAAGACTGAAAGAGCAAAGAATTCCCTTATAGAAGAGACATAGAACTATCCTAATTTTAGAGTTCTAATCACACCATCCCTTCACCATCCCTAGGTTCACAAAACTTGTTTGAGGTTTATAGGGTTGAGTCCATATACCCATTAAAATAACCTATTGACCTTTACTTTTAATTGGTGCATGTACTGAGTTCACAGGTCACAAAATGGAGCAAAATCACAAAGGAACCACATTATGCAAAGTCATTTTCCACAGAAAAATACACCCCATTAGGCTAATCCCTATAATTCTGCACAAATTCAGTATTTAAGCCTAATACATAATCCCCTGTAATGTGTGAGAAAGGTAAATTTAAAGTAAATGTATTCATGCCGGTCTAGTAAATAATAATAGCTCAGTGGGATCTCAATATACTAAGAAGGTAGGTGGAAAACCTTTGATAGTATTATAGTCGTTCTCCCAAATAGATAAAATGCAAACATAACAATCATTATTAATCTATAAAATATTAGTATAGCCAGTATGAAATGGCCACTATTTATAAACAACTATAATTCAACAATTATTTTGTTTCATTTTTATTACACTGACATGGGAAATTATAATTTATGTTTTTTGGTGGAACTTTTTAAAATTAATGATATAATTTCCTTACCACTGTGTGTGCCCAAACCAACAATAGAAAGGTCAAGTGGGAATAATGGTTTATAATGTGACACCTTGTCAATTCAACTACCTTGTTTTTTGTAGGCTTTGAACAACTGTCTTATTACTTATATTAGATTTTAGTTTCTTGATCCTTCCATTTTAGAGGGAAATTACTATTAATGTTCAAGACAATGTTAGGATAAAAGAAAAACATTTTAAAAGCCTTCATTGTTGATTTCCCTAAGAAAAATGCATGTATATGTTTATATATATATATATATATATATATAAATTTATTACATATGTGTGTGTGTATATATATATATGTGTGTGTATATATATATATATATATATATATATATATATATATATATATATGTACTTCTTTTAAATTTTGTATGAATCTTTCATGAGAGGAAAAGCAACTACTCTCCTAAACATTAATTAAATGGCAAAACTTGAAATACCTTATAATAGTAAAATTTTTGAAATTATATTTTCCAACTGGTAAATAAGACCTGACTAAGAAAAAGGGCTCCAAATGAAACTAAAATAATTAAACATAAATGAATATATTTGCTGTTATTTAAATTTTAAAAATATACTTACCATTACTGCAACTCTCTGACATTATTAATTTTTTTTCTCCAATGATATTGCCAGAAGACTGGTTCTATGGTGGGCAAGGAGAGTGTGGAAATTTGGAAAAAGTCACCGTTTTAGAATATGCACTTTCTCCAATTCAAATGAATGTAACTGTCAACTATTTGCTTACTGTTTTCTGAGTTGCAGATTTAAAAAATTTTAAAGATGTTAACTGTGTCTAGACCCTTGAGGGCATCATTCATTATTTGTGAAAAGCAAGTTTTATCTCTTATAAAGATTCAAAAAAACAAAAATCCATCCCTGTGGCTGGCCAATTTGCATTGCTTGGATAAATAGTATCCTTGCCATGATTCAACAATATGTAACTTTCCCCAAATATTTTTTATTTGTCTGTTCTAATAGTCACAGCAATAAAGAGAATGACAAAGCCCCAGGACCTAATAGCATAATGTGAAGATAATCAACAAAATGAGGAATAAGATACTGCTTGAAGATGAATGATTAGAAACACACTGGAATTTCAAGGCTGCCACTGTCATTATCAATGAGATATCTGTTTACAGTAAGCCTAATGGTATCTGAGGAAATGCAAGTGGATAAGCAGGAGAACAAATAATAGGAAAGAAAATTGCTGGGCATAAGGAAAACAAAACAAAACAAAACAAAACAAAACACCTTTCTATGAAGAAGGCTCTGTGTGTTACTGATAATGACCATATTTGTTTTCCCACAATGTGATCCACATATAAAAAGTAAGTTAAAGGATAATGAATTATAAACAAAATTAAAAAAAAATATTTTCTTCTACTTATACTGCCAGTAGCCTTTCTTGAGTCGAGAGTGGTATTTGTGCTTAAGATTCAAATAAATTGCAACACAGATAAATTGTGAGAAAAAAACATATACTTGGGAAATAACGTTTTGAAATGCTGAATTTCTCAAAATATGCCACTAAATGCTGCATCAGTAAGGGGCGAGGAAAGGAAACTGAAACCACTCTTGGAATTCAAGCAGGGAGAAATTCACTAATTAAGGCTTCCATCAGAGCAGCTGGAGGACCTAGAATGGGAGAAGTTTTCCCTGGATGACTGCTTCAAAGATCAGTAGTATGATGTGCAGGCCAGAAGGCCACAACTGCTGCTGTCTTTGCTTTCACAGAGACCTACTAGCCCTCATGCCACAGAGCTGGGGTCTTGGCACTGCCATATAAGGTGCTGCCTTCTTCTGAATTTCAAAAGCTTGTACTAAGCTGCTATACAGAAGAGAATGTGAGTGGGGTAAAAGGAGAGTGGAATAGAGAAGCAGATGTAGACCCCATGTTAAGTCTCAATTGCTCACTCACTACTCCAAAATTAAAAATAATCTGAATCTACAAGACTTAAAAACAATTACTCTAATTAAAACCTGACCTGAACTCATTATAAGACTAGTGCATTTTTTTCCCTACCTTTCTTTATTTTCTTCCTCACACTTCCGCCCACCTCCCTATATCCATTCTTCCTTTCTTTCTCTCTTTCTTTCTTTCTATAGTATTTGGGATTAAACCTAGGGGTGCTTGACCACTGAGCCATATCCCCAGACCTTTTTAATTTTTATTTGAAATAGGGTCTTGCTAAGTTGCTTATGAACTTGCTATATTGCTGAGGCTGGCCTCAAACTTTCAATTCTACTGCTTTAGTCTCCTGAGTATCATTTGATCTTTTTGATCTTATTAAATGTGAGTATTTATATAATTTTCTGCATAAGTGTCAATCAATTTGAACAAAAGTTGACCTGACCCTGTGAGAGATGTCAAACATCAGATCATCATCAGGTTCATGCAAACTAGACATCTTACCCAATATCATCTTATTCAATCTCAATCTTTATAAATAACTTCCATGATAAATGCAATGCAAGGCAAAGAAGAATCAGAGTTGTCTAGCACCTCCGTTATAACTGTTACTTCCTTTTTGGACACATTAGGATAGTTTTTGGACCTAAATTATAAAATTTGTCTCCTTTAAAATAAGTTAAATTGTGTATGCAATGTTTTCTACGGAGCTTTACCTAATAAATATATGTATTTCAGGTATGCATACATAATTGATTCAATGCAGCAAAGTCCACCCTGCATAGATGAGAATTCCAACACTCACAAAATACCATTAGTTTGCTGCCAAAAAGCTTGGTAAAGAGTATGCTTGCAAGAAGATTTGACATTTTTCAGAACTGGTGATTTCACCTGGGACCCCAAATAAAGGGAGGGAATGAATTGAAGATCAGTTGCCTCTCCATTTTCCTCCAAGGTATATCCACCATAGTATCTTTCTAAAATTTGAACCATTTCAAATTCTAGAAAACCTCAGGCTCCAAGAGAATTGCACAAACAAGTTTAGATCTATCTTAACTATAGAACATTGCCTTACTTTTGATGACTATAAGCTTTCTTCTAAACAAATTTTATTTTCCAGATGACAATTCTCTTCTATTTAATTATTCTTTTGTAGAAAAAAAGATCCCCTTATGATCTCAAAAGGTGAGGCATAAAGTTGCATAAATCATTGTATTGCATCTCTGTATCTGTCCTCCAAGAAATTGTGTTGCTAACAGATTATTTCTAGGTTGGGATAAGTTAGCAGTGCTCAGACTGGGAAGTGAATGTAGCAAGCACTGAGATTCCACAAGCTACACAACACATTACAAAGTCTACAGTGGCATTATTAAAATAATGGTGAATAGATTGATAACCCGAAATGTTTAATAAAAATTTCCACTTGAACATATGCCAATCATACTAAATCAGGGTATCTTAACAGTACTAGAAATTTGTATTTTTATTACATTCCATGGGTGATACTGATACACAACTTAATGAGTGTTAAAGATGTACAAACTTACCAAATGCAAATTATATTTGTTTCAAATAGGGAGCATAATAAATTCTGTATGTTAACTTATTTAATTTCATTTTGAACTTGGATTTTGTTAAACACAAAAGTAAACCAAAATCTAAGCAATATTTTTAGCACCTTAGCAAATGTTTGCCCCTTTAGATTTGGGAGTATGGAGGATGGATTCAAAACTAGTTCTATTTGGCAGTTCAGTTTTATGCTTTTGAGTAATATTATAAAAATAAGAAAACTAAATAAAATATTTGGTTTACTTTTCATAAACTGTTAGAGTCTGTAAACAAGTCAGGATGGTGCCTGGCATTTTGCCAGAGAAATATTAGAGTCTGTAAAAAAGTCTGGATGGCGCCTGGCAAAATGCCAGAGGGAGTGGTTTGTGAAGTAACAAAAGTGAGCCATTAAGTGTGGAGATTCCTTATTGGTTGACTGCTGTATCTAGTTTATGCTAATTAAGATAAGCTGTGTGGAATGTATATATACCGCTCCTGTCCTACAATAAATGGCTCCCACTCCTGCTGTATCAATGTACACAAGTTGATCATCACCCCCCGGTTATTTTGTTGCAGCCGGACTGCGGCAATAAACCACGTATTTTATATCCATTTTCATAAAGCAAATAATGTATCACTAACAGAAATATTTAATTAAATCATATGAGGGAATTATAAGTGTTAAAATATTTGGGGCATTTAATTGGTTTTGTGATTGTAACTTCTTAAGGCTAATAGTCAATATTCCATGATTTTAAAGTGCACTTATATAATCATGTATATATTATATTATATTATATTATCATTCTTTTTTACAAGCAATTGATTTGATGTTGGGTAGATTAGTTAGTTGGTTGTTTGGTTAATGGATGGGTAATCCTAGGTAGGGTTGATAGAGCATAGACAGATTCAAGTGGTGGGAACAGGAGGTTAAGGGATACACTGGTTGTGGATAATGAGTTCTGCATTTCCTTAAATTTTGAAGTTTGAATATTAGAGAAGTGCCCAAGGCAAGCATATAAAACACATTTTATTCAAAAAATAGTAACAGACTACTCTCAGGAGGGAGAAGGGAGCCATAGCTCTTATCCTGGTATCCCAAGAAGTGAGAGAGTCCTGCCCCTTTTATACATTTTAGACTTTCTTTGTTCTCCTGCTCTTTTCCCTCTTATCTCTATTCTTTCTTTGAAGGAGAGAGATGCCCAGGTGGAATGGCCAAAAGGTGAGAAGCAGGTGGGCTGGAAGGGCCAAGGTGGAATGATTAAGGGAGAAAGCAAGCTCTGGAGAGGCAGCCCATGGGGCATTAATTTGCAGCTCCCTATATGTTAAGGAGGTGCTTCATTAACAACTTTATGGGAGGGGCAGTATAGGCAAATAATCTTGATAATCAAAGTGCTGTGGAGGCATTCCAATTTTCTAGGGGTGGTCTCCAACTTCCCAGACTCAAACTGGCTTCCATTTTCTCAATCCAACCAGATTACATATCTACACTGACTACCTACCTTTGATTTTAGCTTCAATAACTCTATAAACTTGGCCCATTGCGTTGACCCTCACAAGCTTTCATTTTTAAAGAGCATTTTACCTGTAGCTATTCCTACCTTAAGTGGACAGAACGTGTTACATTCCTCAGTAAACTATTATCTATTTATAGGAGAAATACAAACCTGAAATTTCAGAATACTGATGATAAGAAAAAAAAAATTACCTTCAAGAGGGGACTTTTGTGGCCTTTCACAGACCAGGAACTCAGGGAGAAAAGAAAAAAGAATTCCTTAATTTTCTGTAAGACCAGGTTCCAATTAGAATTGGTCAGCTAATGTGACCTAGAGTTGTCATGGCAACGAGGACTTATGCCTGATGTAATTCTGCTGTCAATCAAAAGTCAAGAGGTAGACCTCAGCGGAACTCTGTGGAAACTTCCCTGGGACCCCAGTGAAACTTGAAGATAGTTGAGGAACACTCTCCCTCTGCTCTCTGTCTCCCTTGAGAATGTCCTCTTTTCTCATTTCCCATCTCTTGCCTGTTACTCTGTGACATGTCTAAAATTTTAATGAACAGGGGCTTAAAGGGGGCCTTCATGCAGCCTCAGTTTCCTGGAAGGTGCCAACCCTGTAACAGGGTCATTCAACTAATTCTACCTTACCTACTTGATCTAGGGTTGAGAAAAAAACTCGTAAAACTTACTGTAAGTAAATCTTAAAAATAACATTTTATGTAGTGCTATCCTCTTCTAATTGCACTTTTTGAACTTATAGCTATGAACGTATAGCTCTTGAGTTTCCTTAAATAGAATACAGAGAGACACTCAGAATAATTCAGTGAGATTTTTAAAAGTTTGTAATTGATTTGATTATATTTGAAGACAGTTTTTAGAAATATTTCCTCTTATTTATATTGGGTATATAAAAATTACAATTTGAGAGTGTTTTTGTTTTTGTTTTTGTTTTATTCTAGTTGCTTGACTTTTATGGTCTGCAAAATGAAACTCTTTAGGGAATTCAAAATAGTAAACTGGTCACTGACTAGTGATGTGGATTACAGAATCATTTTTCAAAACCTGATTTAGTAAATTTATATTTCTTTTATAAGAGAAGCATTATGTTAGGCCCTGGGATAGAAAAAAACAATTAAATTAATTCTAGTACAATGATAACACAAGTATGATTAATACACATATTAGAGATGTTTAAAGTAGAAGCAAATCTAGAGACCTCAAATGTTACTGCACTGATTTTATTTTGGAAGGTACAGGAGCCATATATCTTCCCACCACCTCTCTAAGGCTGTCTTCTCTTAGGTCTTGAGTGTGGATTGCTTATTTCAACTCCCCCTTCTGACCTCTCATAAACCATGCATGAGTCTCTAGGTGCAGCTGGTGTTTTTTATCGAACTGGGTTGAGCAAATTCAGCATCATAAACAGAGAAAATGACTAATCATTTACTGTTTCCTCTGACTGCTGAGAGCCCCTGCTGGTGCCTGGCATTCCTACTAGTTTTGAAAGGATAATGCAAGGGTAGTCTCCTGACACACTCCTGAAGGTCTATAATTTTAGAGCTGGAAAGGGCATTAAAGATCATCAACCACACCTCTCTATTATAGATAAGAAAACTGAGGTGGTTAAAGGTCTTGTGGCTTTGCACAAACCCCCAGGGTGGGTTAGTAGCAGCACCTGTACCAGCACTGAAGTACCTAGATTCCTTGACTTGGCCTTTTCTTATGCCAAGAGGTCTCTATCCAATGACAGCATTCTCTACTTCATTCTAGGACAGGCAGAAGTGGGGAGACCAACTTCCAGCTGATGATCCCTTCCCTGACCCAGACTCTCAGAGTCTAATCAAACCAACCACATTAGGACTTGTAACAATTAAGAAACACCCAGTAAGAAGCTACTAAGAGTCCTAAGATAATTCTTCCTCCTCCAACACCTGGAACACATTACCTCAGAAAACACATATTGACTACTGGCATAGAGGAGTTATAAATTTTTAAAAAGAAAATGATTAATCGGTTGTTTGTGGAAATTATGACCTGTGATCCCATAGTACTGATAATTTAGAGAGAGCCTGGTCAAGTCACTATCTGAGGTCTGGACGAAGGCTGTGGATTAACACAGCTTTTTACTTCCATCTAAAAGGCATTTGAGAAATTTAAAGATGCAAATTTGAGAAATTTTTGTAGATACAATGACTGGGGAGCTTTTTCCAGAAAGGACCAGTCTGTCATGTGGAAGATGTCTCTCATTATGAAAAACCATCTGTGCTTTACACAACTTATTGATGGAGCCAAATACTCTAGTAGATTAAAATATATATAATCTCTGAGTCTGGACTCAATTCCATTTTACACAGTTTTTTTAACACTGCTGAGAAATTAAATATATCTCTGTAAATAAAACTACCACTCAAGAGAAGATTCTATCTTGTTTTGTTCAGAAGTTGGTAAAATGCTTATCATTGTTTTAGAAAATTTGGCTACCTATGGCACTTCTATTGTACCATATGAGTGACAAGCAAAAGACAGCATCAATTGGCAATCATATTTGTTCCATTTATCATGTTTTACCTAACTGGACCAACACGTAACTACTTCTAATCTTATACAATGATGCCTAAAGTTTTACATACTAATGTATGTATTATTTTATAGCCAATTACTTTTTCTGTTTATTGGTGAAAAACAATATTATTTTTTTAAATGCATGTTTAGATGTATATTATTATCCGTAAATTTCATTTCTTCTTATTAAATTAGCTAGAAAAAATGAATAACATGTTCATTATTTAATAATAGCCAACCCATCACTCATAATTGGTTATTATAATGATGTTAAATGTTTCCATGTCTTGGGTATGCCATTCATATTTTTGCCTTTGCAGCCTGATTTTGTGGAATAAGAAAAAACATTGTCAATCATATAATTATTTGATCATAAGGACACTGATCTATCATTGTTAAAATTTTATCAGCAATTGTCAGCCTATTATATTACAGAGAAGTAGACTGAATTGAAATTTTTCTATGTCTAAGAATTCAATAGGTACATGTGTATATCATAATTATAACAGCAACTATCACACTTGGTAATTTTTAAAAGCATGGTATGATACATAGTTCCAAAAACTGGCTAATTTGCCTAGTTCTAGTTTTGTCTTATGGTAGTCTTATGATACTTGACAATTTAGTTGTTTAATTCTGTGTTTTTTATTTCCTAATTTGCACATTTAAAAAATACTTTTGAAGTTGTAGATGAAAATAAATAAATAAAATACTTTTATTTATTATTTTAAAAGGCTGTCTAGGAATAAGTCAACTTCAAAAAATCTTTTTTTTTCATAAAATATGTTTTCTTTCAGTTATATGCTTTAAAATGTATGAATATACAATCATGATTTTTTCTTATGTTGAAAAAAGAATGACATTAATAATGACATTTCTATCTCTTGAGTAATCAAGCATCACCTCATTAGCATTAAGCACTTTCCCTATGTCTATAATTTATAGTAAGAACAAGTCAATCTATGGCTAATACAACCTGCCATGCCCTTCCATGTTATTGTTTTATTCACCCTGACTTGCCATGTTAACTGGAGGTCATTATTTCTATCTCCTTTGTCAGTTAATGACTTATCACAGGATGTTCTGATCCCGTTCTTCCAATGACCTAGGAGACCATCATCTCAGCCACCTTTTTCTGAATCCAAAACTATACACTTTATGTCAATGTCCTTTCATATGATTTCGATAATACATTATGCCAATTATATCCACAGAAGGTTAACCTGAAAATTTAGTCATGTTCTATCATGTTCTAGCTGGCCTTACCTGTAATATGATGGATTGAATGCTTGAGTTGATTCAATCAGACATTGAAATTGTAAAAAGGATAAGACCATTCACTTTCCATAAAATTGCACTGTTTTAAGCCTTAAAAATTGACACACCTTGAAAAGTGGCTTACATTATAGATTTTCTTTTGTACAGGTGCCAATAGTAACTTTGTATCCTTAATTTGGAGGGGGAATGTAGATAGCTGAAAAAGGATAGCTTGCATTTGGCAATCATGTTGAGTGATTTTTCAGTTCATTAAGCCTAAGAATTTAAGCTGTTCTAAATAAGACAAATGTGTTCTCTTTCTTTCAATATATAAAGCATAATTATTTCAAATTACTTACTTGGCTATTTCATATATATTTTAAGATTATGAAGGGTGAATGAGTTAACATTTTGAATTTCAGTTGTTAAATTTAATATCTCATCACTTCTGTGGTTTGGGAGGATGTGTTCCTGCATGTGTTAAATGGGGATGAGCAAGTGTGTGTGTGTGTGTGTGTGTGTGTGTGTGTGTATGTGTGTGTGTGTGTGTTGTGTGTGCATATCGACCCATAGGGCAAAATTTTTTCCCATATCTCCTTAAAGTATAACTACTACAATAAGGAAAAGTTTGTTCAGGGAATTGATTTTCTAATATGTAGACTGAAAACTAATATTTGAAAACTAATATTTCTTGGATAAAATTATTTTCACTGGTGAAAGATTATAAATATAAGTTTACTGCAGGAAAAATTTTAGTGCAAATATTTGTGATCTATTCTAGGCAATCAAAAACAAATTATCATTTTTAAATTAACTTATATCTATATTTGTGTGTGTGTGTGTGTATATATATATATATATATATATATATATATATATATATACATACATACAGAGAGAGAGAGAGAGAGAGAGAGAGAGAGAGAGAGAGAGTTATCTTTTCCTTCTCATAAGATTAACATTTTTAACATTTGAGGCCACAGTGCCAGGACACTTTAATTAGGTTAAAAAAAAAATCTTATCTAGTCCTTGATACTCCTCTGACTGCAAACATTCTTCCCTAGTTGGCTGAATGACTCACTCTGGCTCCCTTCATTTTTTCTTGGTGAAGTTTTTCCTATTGGCTGTATTTAAAATACTGTCTTCCATGCTTGAACCCTTCTCTGCTCTTTTCTCCATGTCAGTTACTGATATCTATACGCTATATTGAATTTCTCACTTGTATACTTATGATTAATGTCTTCCCTTCACATTGGAAACTACTCTAGGTGAGAGAATTTTATCTGATTTGTTTCCCTCTGCATTTCCAAGGCCTGGATGAGTATCTGTCACCCAGTAGGTACTCAGTGGGTATTTAGTGAGCAAATGGGGAAAAAAAGATTTGCTATACTTTTGTTTCTTATTAATAACTTAGTATTTGTTAATTGATTCTTTTTGTTTCTTTATTTGAACATGCTGAAAAGAAAACATTATTTCAATAACTTGATGCAACTTAGATGTATAGATAAGTAAATCTGTGCACGTAGAAAAATGAAGAACAAAGAGTCAGAACTCTACAGAATATATTTATCTTTTAGATTATTTGTGGCAGAGCTTCTTGGTAAGTGCCCTTCAGAATGCTGTATACTTTTGGAATAATCATCATGACAGCTTTTTTCTAAAATTAATATAAAATACAGTGAAGCATTTTTCTAGTTTAATCGGGACGAATTACCCCAATGAACTTGTCATAGATGTACTTTTCTTTGCTTTAAGATATTTTTAAATCATAGCTATAATTTTCTCTAAGGCCTGTTTCAGAGTTTTTGACCCATTTTCAGATTTGGGGACAGAGCTAAAGCCTCTACACATATCTGTGTAAGATGTGTGAGAGGAATAAAATAGCATATAAATGAACGCTGAAGCTCATTCATATCTTTGTTGTGAAGTTACCGAAAATGATGAGCAACTGTAGGGCTTTACATGGATTTTATTATTTAAATTTAAGTCACAGTGCACTTAATTCTTTTGGTTTCTAAGGGACCTCTGCATGTAGTGTGCAACTTTTTGAAGCACAAAGCCTGCAATGTACTCTTTCTATGACCAATTCTCAATTTGTAAATATACTGAAGCTCTCAAGGGGAATTTTTAAAAAACATGTCTTTATGAAAAACAAATCATATCAGACTAATCTAATTTCCTCTCCGACAGAGTGACAGGCCCTGTGGTTAAGAGGAAAGCAATAGATATCTTTATTTCAATCAGGATTTTAATTCAGTCTCACACGACATTAATTAGAGAGCAGCAAAGCGGAGTTGAGATCCTGCTATTAAAGCATGGGTGTGCAACTGCTCGGAAGGTCACACTCTCAGAGTAGTTATTAATCGGTCCATGCTGCTCTGATGCATGGGGGTGGATACTGAATGATGCTTCAGAATCTGTCCTAGGTCCATTACTGTATCATTATCAGTGATAATGGGATGATTAAGTAGAGCTCTTACCCCTTAAGTTCATGGATAGCATCAAATTGGGAGGGCTAACTGTCTTTGGAGGATGAACTTGAAAATTTAAATAACCTTCTTAAGATGAAGAAGTGGCTTCATCTTAAACAGAGCACTGGAGAAAGGATTTTGTCCTAGGGCAAACAAACAACAAAAAAATTTCAACTAACTGACAAAGGGAAATTGTAGAACTGTATTTTTAGGTAGACACAATTGGGTAGTATAGTTAATTCCACCTTCAAACAGAATAATTTGAAAATACATTCAGTCCTATCAATTGGCTACACTGCAAATAAAACTGTGGAGATGATCCTGTTTTCAAGTAGAATTTGACATTGTCCTTTTCTGTTAGTCAAACTATGCATCACTTATCAAATTTTATAAACCTATCTTCATTTGATATCAAGTTCATTTCTGCTTCTCTCATAAGTGTGTTTTAGAGAAGACTCAGAGCAAGTTGTGCTGTTCATAACTGTAGTTCTAGTTACTTGGAAGTTGAGAAGGGAGGATGACTTGAGTCCAGGAATTTGGAGCCAGCCTGTTCACGATAGCAAGAATTCTCTTAAGAGAAAGAGAGAGAGAGAGAGAGAGAGAGAGAGAGAGAGAGAAAGAGAGAGAGAGAGAGAGAGAGAGAGAGAGAGAGAGAGAGAGAGAGAGAGAGAGACTTCCTGGGAGATAAAGAAGACTTCATCTCTTATTGGCATCCTAAGTATATTTGTTTTCTAAGTGGGGTTAACATGTTTTTTGTTTTTGTTTTGTTTTTAGCTCCTTAACTCTATGTTGTCCAAACTTCCTATCTTGGTTTCTTTCATCTTACTTCTCAGTTTTTGCCTGAATATTATATTTATAGGTTTTCTTCCTGTTGTGAGTCTAATGGTCCCTAAATAGTGAGTGAATTGCCCTGATTTGATTTACAGGGGTATGGGTGCTCTGGTTACTTGTTAAATACAACCATGACATTGCACTGCCATGTAATATCCCTGTGCTTCCAGAATTCTGGGGATCTGCATGCTTTGGTCTCTAACTTCATCCCAGAACAAGACTTGTCAATTTGGATGGTTTGCCAAGCTTTGACCTTAATTTTCTGTGTTTGTTTTCTATCTTCAAATTATTTACCTGTACCTACCTTGGACATCCCATCCTATATAGACAGGATTTGTCTTGAGTCCCATGAATATGTTCTATATGAATATTTTAAATGATATTGGTTAAAAATTTTTATTTTTTAAAGTAATGCAAAACAAAAGCACTGTAAAATTGAAACTGTAGAAAATAAATTTCAGATATAGTGAAAATTTCTTGTGTTTACTCTGCCTATCCTGTTTTACTATGTCTTTATATAATAGTTAGGAATATAGTCTTTTGGTATAAAATTTATGTATGTTGAAAATTTTAGCAAGGTGACATTATATGTACTACAACTTGCTTTTTTATTTTATAAGCAGTTTTCTTTCAATGACTATCTCTAAGTCTCTTTTAAAAAGTTTTATATCTACATCCATGTATATTTATTTTGACCATTTATGTATATTTTTCTAGAACAAGTTTATTTTAAATTTAAATGATTTTAATTAAAATAAACCAAAAAGAAAATCTTTATTACATAGTAGTTTAATCATATTTTCTATTCTAAAACTCTTAGACTTCAGGAAAATATCTACAACTTAAAACATAAATCTTGGGCTGGGATTGTGGCTTGCCGCAGTCTCTGGCTGGGCACAAATCACCGAGCCACCACACAGCTTGTAGTTTCAAACAGCAATTCTTTATTCCCGATCTCACACCGGCCTTCTACAAACACGTTCTGGGGAAATCCACGTTCTCTGCCCAAATCCACACCTCACCTGGGCTTCTGTCTCCCAAATATATTGTCTCAATCCCTAAGAACTCAAGAGGAACTCAGGCAGCAGGATACACCCTATTCTAAATGGGTAATGCCCTAATCTCAGATTATGCTAAACCGGGAACACCCTAAACACGGATCCGCCCTGGCCCTTGAGCAAGGTCACCTTACATGCAATGTCACTGCAAAATGTCCTATTTCCATGAGTCCTTCCACTAAAGAATCATGGGGGTATGCTGGCAAGGAAATTGTCATACCTACTTGGCTGATAGCTCCCAGCAGTGGATCATCAGTAGAGCGCTCACCTAGCACGGGTGAGACCCAATTTCAATTCTCAGCACCACATAAAAATAAAAGGCATTGTGTTGTGTCCATCTACAAAAAGAATATATATTCTCTCTCTCTCTCTCTCTCTATCTGTCTCTCTCTCTCTCTCTCTCTCTCTCTCTCTCATAAAATAAAATGTAAACCTTTAAAAAATTAAAAAACAATTTTAAAAAAGCAAACATAAAAAGTTAATAATAATAGTATTATCTGCAATTTGCACTTGTAAAAAAGGTCTTTGATTTCTGAAATCCCTCTTTCTGAGGCTGAGTTTTGTCATAATTAACATTGGAAGTCAAGGAGAATAATTTCGCATACTACTGTTATTTTTAGAGAAACCATAATTTTCCCCTCAAATAACCCAACTTCATTTTCTTATATTTTCCCCTAACTTATTGTATATTTGAATTAATTATTTTAGATTTTCCCAAAAGTTCTTTTTATACATTGCCACATTTTAAGACATATAGCTGAGATCTTCTTCAATGTTTTCTTCTGTACTGTGCAGTTTACATTGTAGATTCTTTTACTTCTTTGGTTAGATTAATTTCCAGATATTTTATTTAAATTTTTGAAGTTATTATGATTGTTTCTTTGTCAGCTGACTCACTGTTGAAGTATAGAAAATCTATTGATTTATGAGTATTTATCTCATATCTTGCTACTTTGCTAATTATATTTATCAGCTCTAGAAGTCTTCTGGTGGAATTTTGAGAATCTTATAGGATAGTCTTATCAGCAAAGAGAGATAGTTTTACCTCTTCTCTTACTATTTATATCCCTTTATTTTTTTTAATTGAAGAAGAACACTGAAAATGGAAAGAACTCCTATGTTCTTGGATAGACAGAATTAATATTGTCAAAATGACCATACAACCAAAAGTAATACACACATTCAATGCAATCTCCATCAAAATACCAATGATATTCTTCAGAGAACTAGAAAAATCAGTCCTTAAATTCATTGGGAAGAATAAGAGATGTGGAGTAGCGAAGCAATTCTAAATAAGAAAAGTGATTCAGGAGGCATCATAGTACCCTATCTCAAATTGTACTAAACAGTTACAGTTAAACAAACAAACAAAAAACAGCATGGTACTGGCATCAAAAAAGACATGAAGACCAATGTAACAGAAGAGAAGACACCAAGGCAAACCCAAATTCTTATAGCCATCTGAGAGTTGACAAAGGTGCCAAAAATGTATAGTGAAGAAAAGACAACTGTTTCAACAAAGGTGCTGGCAAAAATGGGCATTATATGTAAAAGAATGAAATTTCACCCTGCACAAAAGTCAAATCAAAAATCAAAATGAATTAAAGATTAGTAACTAGATCAGAAGCTTTGCAACTGTTAGAAGAAAACATAAGATCAATAATTCCTTATACAGGGGCAGGCACTGACTTCCTCAACAAGATCCCAAAAGCTCGAGAACCAATGGTGTGCCTTCAAATTATAAACTTCTGTAAATTAAAGGAAATAATTAAGAGAGTGAAGAGAGAGGCTAAAAAATAGGAAACAAAATTTTTGCCAGTCAGTCCTCTAACAGAGAATTAATATCCAGAATATATTTAAAAAACTCAATGCCAAAAAATCAAATAACTCAACGGACTAATAATTAAACAAATTTCTCAAAAGAAAAAATACAAATGTGGGTTGAGGCTGTAGCTCAGTGCCAGAGTGTTTGCCTAGCATGTGTGAGGCACTGGATTCAATACTTAGCACCACATAAAAATTAAAAAAATAAAATAAAACAAAGGCTTGATGTTCATATACACCTATTAAAATAATTTTAAAAAATAAAAAATTCAAATGGCCAACAAATATATGAAAAAAAAGTGTTCAACATCTCTAGCAATCAGGGAAAAGCAAATCAAAACTACTCTAAGATTTTATCTAACCCCAGTCAGAATGGCAACTATCAAAAACACAAGCAATAATAAATGCTGGCAAAGATGTGGGAAGTAATGTACACTCATATATTGCTGGTAGGACAACAAACTAGTGCAATCATTATGGAGAAGGCCCCTCAAAAAAGTAGGAATGGATCCACCACATGACCCAACTATCCCATTCTTCAGTTTTTATCCAAAAGAACTAAAACCACTATAGTAATGCAGGCACATTAATGTTTATAGAAGCACAATTCACAATAACCAAGTTATGGTACCAACTCAGATGCCCATAAACAGATGAATGGATCAAAAAATATGGTGTATATACAAGGAACTTTTTACTCAGCTATAAATAGGAATTTAAAAAAAATGGCATTTACTGGTAAATGGATGGAAATGACAAAAAGCATGCTAAGAAAATAAACCAATCTCAGAAAATCAGGTGTCAAATGTTTTCTCTCATACGTGGATGCCAGAGCAAAATAAGGGAAAAGAGGTATAGAATATTATAAAAATAAAGAGTAGATCAGTGTAACAGAACAAGGAGAACATAGCGAGTGAAGAAAGAAGGGAAAGGGGTAGACATATGGAAAGAATTTAACAATATCATAGTATGCATACTTATATAAGTGTATCATACATTTTACCTTTATGTATATACAGAAAGCACTAATCAAACATAGGTAAATAAATAAAGGAGTGAAAGAAAGATTAATAGAGAAGAGGATATACAGAATAGAGGAAAGAAGGGAAACTGGTAGAATGGAGATTAAAATCAAATTTCTTACATGTATTTCTTTGTCAAAGTGAACCCAAATACTATGAATATTTAAATGCTCAAATTTATTTATTTATTTATTTTTATTAGTTACACATGACAGTACAATGATCTTGACATATCATACATTTGAATCAAATGGAGTATAATTTCTCATTTTTCTGAGTGTACAGATTGCAGAATCACATTGGTTATACAGTCACGTATATACATGCAGAAATATTAGTGTCTATTTTATTCTGCAAATAAATGCTCTAATTTTTTAAAAAAAGATATATCTGATCAGAGGACACAATTTATAAAGCATTTTAAAGCAATTTAGGAACAAATTAGTTTTATAACATAAATAGAATTTCTTTTCTTTATTGGAGAGCAAATCTCTAGTAATGTACTTAGGACCCTGGTGTTATCTATTAGGATATGGCATTTCAAATTCATGGAACTAAATTTTTTATTGTGGTCTGCTTCTATTTTAAAGCTCAATTTCTAAAATACTAAAAGTTTTCTTTAAAAACTAAAATGTTAAAAACAACTTTTCTGTGGAAGGCAGTGTGCTTCTTTTATAAAGCTTTGGATTTTTCAGTTAAATAGAGATGTTTACCTGAAGTAAACATGATATAAGACTGAAAGCTTGGAATGGGCTTAGAATTTTATTACTTTTCCCCCAAAAGAATCATTTTGACTAAGGTAGCTGATGTCATCAGTATTTTTGAAAAAATTAAAACTTAAAAAGGGTAAGAGGTAAAATGTACTGAAGAATTTTACTTGTACTTTACAACAGTGACAGAAAGAAGGGTGAAATTGATTAGAGATTAAAAACACATATCTCCTGGAGTCAGAAAGTGAATTGAAAAAAAATAGCATTCACAGAAAAAGAGAGTGTTTAAAAAGCTGTTTTATAAATTATGACATTCTTTCTCACCAGTGGGGGCCTTTCCATGTTTATGAAGAGGTATGCTGCAATTGTTCTTCATTATTCTTCATGGTGACACAGTGACGTTGCAAGATAAAACCTTAAGTCTGCTATACAAACACAAAAACCAAAAGAAGCATATACAGATGGATTTCCTTGAAGCCAGTGAGATGGAAGGCAAACAAATACAAAACAAGAATTTTTACAGGACTAAAATATTTTGAGATTAATTTATTCCAATATCATGCTGGATTTTGAATCTTTATTATTGTGTTATTTGTAGATGTTCTGATACCATTAGGTTAGGATTTCTCATAATTACTTTAGTTACCACATTATCAGAGAAATTACATACACTACAATGCATCCAGGAGACAGGACTCTTCATTCACTCATGTGGAGGAGCTACTAGTTCATGAATATCTGGGGTAGGTTTTTAAAGATGTGACAATGTTCCCATGCTGAAAAAAAGGTAAGATCTATCAAAAAAATATCTAAGGTCAATAAATAGAGTCAAGATATTTTGCTTTGGAGAAAATTTTTCTTGACCTTTTCCAAGTTCTCCTGCCTAGGGACAATCATTTTTTATTTTCTGAATTCTGAATACATCCTATAAATAAATCTGAGTCCAAGTAACATTTTTTGCACTTTTTGTTACATACCTAACTCCTTACATAGAGGGCAGACATCCTCTTATTAAATTATCTATGGTGTATATGACCAACATCTATCTAGTAATATCAAATAAATATTGTTGATTATTTGCTAAATTTTAAAGCATCCTCTTTATTAACTCAAATCTACCTGTCAGCATAATTACTGTCATTAAATAATATGTTCAAAAAGGTAACTATTTATTAAGTCTGCCGCATATAAAACAACAATGGATTACTTTTAGAGGATGTGGGAGTATATTAAGTGTTATGCAAAGCAAAAGAGACAGTTATTTTTTTCATTAGATCCTATTGTGAATTACAAAATTAACAAGGTTGATATATAGGTACACATAATACATACATATATACTTGCATTATAAATACAAATGCATATACATATATATTAGAGAGAGAGAATTAAATATCCATGTAAATCACAAAGACTACTGAGCACTCTATGCAAATTGGGCCCCATGAACTGGCTATTATTTCCACACTATTAGTTACTGGTATGCAGTGAGATAAAGAACTTGAGCCAAAAATTAAATCAAATATTGAACTAAACACAATATTTAGTTGAATGACTTTCATTTTCTTTTTTTATTTCATAGCAGGATGTTCTTATGGAAGAAAGAAATGACTTGATTTACATGTTGGCAAAAATTCCTGATCTTGTGGCCTGGCATCTCAAACAGCACTGAGATACAAAACTAACATGCTTAGCTTGCACGCCAGAGGATCTATCATCTATGAGACCTTCTTTTGCTACCTTCACAATGTTGACCATGCAGCTAATTGCAAAGGAAGATGATTCACTGACTGACAACACCCTATTAGTGCACCTTGAGAACACTCCAACTTGTGTTATAAAAGTACTAAACCTGTTACAGGACCACCACCACCAAAAAAACAAAAACAAAAACAAAAACAAAAAATCTGGCAAAAATGTAACCAGGATTGTTATATAAGTACCCATAAATATGTCAGTAAGTTTAACAGCTTAATAAGCAGATAAATTTGGAGTAAAACTATAGTAGGTGATCCATTCTTACCAATTGAATTCCCCAGGAGTTAAAACATTGAATATCATCAAGTAGTACTAACAAAATTCAGAGCAAGGACATATGGTGCCCTTGTCTGAGAGGTGAGTCTACACAACCATCCTGCTTGTGCCTGTCATCCTTCTACACTGTGTCCTATCATTTTATTGTCTTTGGAATTCTTTCACTGACAACAATGTTTAGTCTCCTTTTTTATTCCTCTTTGGTGCCTCCCTTGTATTATTTTGTATTTATTCTTTCATTTTATATTTATTCTTTCATTTCTCCGAATAAGTTTTAAGATCCTCGAGAGCAGGAACTATGTTTTAACATACTTTTTATATTTGTTGTCATTAATCCCCTCAGAATGCAGCAAAGTGCTTCTCATACGGTGCATGGTTAAATCCATATTTGTAAATGACATTGAAGAATAATGCCATATTATCCTAAATGAAAAGGAGGTGACTGCTGAAGAGCAAAGAAAGTTTTTTTCTATCTTTGTGTTCAAAGGCATATATTACGTGAATGCACAGAAAATAAGGACCAGTGGTCTATTAATAGCTTTAATTTATTCTTAGAATGAGAAGGTATTGAATGAAAACTTTAACATATGGGAGGGAAAGGATAGGGCAAAAAGCGACATCAAACAACCAGCGAATATAAGACAAAAGAAATTAGAGGTAGAATCAAGGATTAATCATTTTACCAGTGAAAAATCTGAAGTTGAATGGGAGGTTGCCTAGATAGCGATTCATAAACTCCACCTCTAACAACTTTATATAGCAAGCAGGATATTATTAAAGAAAAATTAGAAAAGTAGAATGTCTTAATATTTGGAAATACCTAAGATGCCATCCATAGAAATATAATGTAGCTTAATGGAGATATTTACTTAAATTAGAAGGAAGAATTCAGGATGTTTCAAAATTTTAAGTACATGGCATGGTTTTCAAAGCAGCTGAATCACAAACACGTTCCCTCCAGGAGCAGGAACTCTTTTCATTCTAGAATAACCAGCCAGCAAGATAGTTATCACCTGTCTGATGCAGCCTTGTGATACGCTGGTAACTAAGTGCAGCTACGGTGATACATTCTCACAGACACCAAGACCCCGAACTAGTCCTTGTTGTCACTGACACTCTTTATACTTTTATTCTGCTGAACTGCCAAAATGATATTAATTAGGGAGCAAAGAGCTACTGATCTTTCTTGTTTTCCCCATGTTGCTTTCAAAGTCAAATACAGTCAATTGGCAGTAATTTTCTACTCTAGCATTTTAGCTTCTTTTGTGTTGTTTGGTAACAACAAAGATTGAGTCAATTAGAAAACTCTCAGAGCTTCTATTCAAAAGGAACTTGACTTCCATTATACTATAATTTTCCTAATGATATCCTTAGGAGGAGTTTTTTTTATATATATTTATTTTTTAGTTTTAGATGGACACAATGTCTTTATCTTACATTTATGTGGTGCTGAGGATCGAACCCAGTGCCTCATGCTTGATAAGATAGCACTCTACCACTGAGCCACAACCCTAGCTCCAGGAGGAGTTTTAAAATAAGAACATTTCTGAAGGAATTTTTTTACTAAGTGTTCATAATGTTTAAAAGTATCTCACACTTTTGTTAAACCCATAGCAATGTTAACTTCATTTTATATAAAATTGCTATCTGTACACTAAGTAACAATCTATATTTGGGCTTGAACTTCTTTGGACAATTTACACTTATATATGCATGCTACATGGTTACTTGCAAATGTGAACAGTGTGGTGCTCAATGGAGCTGTGTTGAAGGCCTTGTATCTTTCAATGTTTTGTTGCAGGATTTCAGGGAAATAAACAACCCTTTTTATATACCTTATTTGCCAATCCACATTGTTACAATCCACATTGTTTGTGAGGCTGTTAGACAAAGGACCACATGCATGTTGAGCTCCCTGAGTGATATGCGCTGTAGAACTACAATACACAGGCAACAGAAGGCGCTGAATAGATGGTTGCCTTGATGATCATAAATAAATAAATATATATTGGCTATAAGTTGATCAATGGTTGAAACATTTATTTCACAAGAAGGAGGTGTACTTCTGAATCACTGTCATCTAGTCAGTGTGACAGTCTTGACCTTCACAGGACAATTTCCTGACTAGTCCTGTGAAGCACAAGTTATGTGAACTCTGTTTCTGGATTTATGTTAAAAAATTTGCAAGGTATTAGCTTTCCTCATGATACACAGATAAACAAACTCTTATTAATTACATCTGAGAATCCCATAATATTGACTCAAACTCTGAAAGGGGTTATGTGCTTGTTATTGTCTTCTTTCTTAAAAAAAATTAGGTGTAATCCCAGATGACATGTTGTGCTAGGGGTAATTGAAGCTGTTTCATACATTCAAAGGAATTTTTACTAAATGGCTATTCTGTGGGAGTGAATATTACTATATTAACAAATAAAGCCTTTTAAAAACCTTTTCTTATTAAAATAAAATTGTCCCAGAGTCTTACAAATTTTCTTGGGATTTCAAGTCTTCTTAGAATTATTTCAGATTGTATGTTTTGTGTAACAGAAAGACAGACTCACTCTGTTACTAACGATACTTCTGAAACAAATTTTTTTTAGATCTTAAAATGCTATAGACCTTCTTATACCTTTCAATGTCCATGCTTTACAAAAACATGTAGGAGGATAAATCTACAATAAAATTATGGAATAAAAGAACATAAGTGATTTTGCCAAACTAATTATTAATATAACTCTGTTTTCTATGAAGAGTCTTTTAGATACAATGAATGTTATTTAATTGTCTTCTTTGTGTTCTATACTCCAAGTATTTTTAAAATTCTTATTTAGATAGCCACAGAGCAAAATTGTAGAATAAATAGGATCTTTTAGATAATTATGATTAGTCTTGCATTTTGTATCCCACTTCCAAGAAAATGAATTATTCTCAATGTTTATAGTACATAATTGAATCTTTAGTATCCTAAGAAACTGAACACTTGCAATACTCTTGCTGTCTTTTCAAACCAACTGTTTACACAAAGCTTGAAAGTCTTTTGTTCATTCTTACTGTTTGATAACTACAGTTTTTGAGCTCTCACTTCTGATATTAATGATAAGTCAGATGTGTTATTGGATATACAGAGGAGAAATAGTATTTCTTGAATCAAGGTTGATTTTAAAATCAGTCTTGGTGTAGTAGCATAATGGAGCAGCAACCATCATTTCTGCAGGCTCCAGCATCATCTAGTATTAAAATGTTCAGGAGACTTTTTATCTCAAAAGAACACTGGGTTCAGCATGGGATAAGATAGCAATGGAATCCCCTTTTTAATGGAAACCCACAGTGAAGCCTGACTACACCAGTCAGCTCTATCCTTGCTCCACCAGCCAGGCATCCTGCCAGACCTTGAGGAAAAGACAGACCATGACAGGCATGGTGTAACCTCAACAATGTAGTATTGAATCGCTGAGTATAATATGATACCTGTCTATTTTAGGCTGAAGATCTGGGTTGTTTTAGCTTAGTAATCTCTCTTTTCATAGAGGTATAAATTGATTATGTCCTTGAAATTTTATATTGTAGTTATATATTTTCCTAATAAAAGGTTCATGAATGCCAATTTATCAGAGTATACTTTTTTAAATTCTAAAACATAATCATTATAATTAGTAAAACCAGCAGAAGCCATATTAAGTGCCCATGTTTTATTTATTTTTTAACTAATTAAAAAAATAAATGACAACAGAATGCATTACAATGTTTATTACACATATACAGCACAATTTTTCATATCTCTGGTTGTATATATTGTTGTATGTTGAAACCAATGCGTGTCTTCATACATGTATTTTTGAAAATGATGTCTGTCAAATTCCACCATCCTTGCTAATCCCCTGACCCCTTCATGTTTTATTTATCAAAGGAAATAAAGTTGTGCAGGCACCATTCAGGTTTGAAAGGCAGGCTAACACTTAACCAAATGTGTAATGTCGGCCAAGTAACTTCAATTCTAGGTGCTTCAATTCCATTATTTGAAGAATGAGAATGAAATATTGCCTCAAAGTGTTATTGTGAAGATTAAATTAGATTATACATGTGAAGAACTTTGAACAGTATCTGAGACTTAATATATACTTGATAAATTTAGGCTCTTGTTTTTATTGTGATTATTATATTGTATATATTTATAATGTACAGCATGATACATAATATCCATATTCATAATGAAATTATTACTACAGTCAAGAGAATTAACATATCCATCTTCTCACATACTACCTTTTGATCAGTGTGGTTTGAGAATCTGAAATCTATTTGTGAATTTTCAGTATGCAATACAGTATTATTAACTGTATTCCTTATGCTATAAATTCTACCTCTGGACTTACTTTATATAACTGTACATTTGTATCTTTCATCTTTTTATTTTCTTCCCCACTTCATCTCACCACAATTGACTACTTTCTGACTATTGTTCTTATATGGTCAACTTTTGGTTTGAATTCCACCATAAATGATATTGTGCAATATTTTCCTTGTTGGGTCTGAATTATTTTATTTAGTGTAACGTTCTCCAGACTTATCTGTATTGTATCAAATGACTAGATCTTATTCCTTTTAGGGGTTAACAGTGTCAAACTGTGAATAAGTTCCACAGTTTCTTTATCCATTCATCAGTTAACAGACACTCAGGTTGTTTCTGTATCTTGTGTATTGTGACAAATGCTGTAATGAACATGGAAGTGGAGATATCACCAAAAGGTGCTGATTTTATTTTCTGTGGAGTGTATTTTCAGAAGGGGATTTCTGGGTCACACCTCTAGGTCTACTTTAATATGTTGAGGAAACTTCATACTGTTTTCCACAGTGACTGTATCAATTACATTCCAGCTAACTGTGTGAAAGTTTTCCCTTTTGTGTATGACCTCACCAACACTTATTATTTTTGTCTTTTTGTTAATAGACCTTCTAACAGATGTGAGGTTATATCATTATGGTTTTGATTTGCATTTCCCTGATGATTTGTGATGTGTAATATGTTGTCATATGCTTTTTGTACTATTGTTTGCTTAAAATAGATCCATTTTACCACTTGTTCACCTTCTATTTTTGTAACAAATATCTAATATATTTTATTTCACAGAGCACAGTCAATTAGAAAGATCAAGTAATATAATTAGATGTGGAGTCAAAGGGGAAAACAAGATCAAAAGAGATGTTTGAGGCATAGTCCCAAAGATGGAAGAGGGAGCAAGTAGTGGTCAAACAACAAGAAAACATAAAAGCAGGGGAGAAATGTGAAAAAAATTACAGAATTACAAAACTTATATATCTGGACCATCTGAAGCCATTTAACATACAAGACTTGATGCTATTTCAAATTTTCCCATGGAAGTGAAAATATTATAATAAATAATATTGCAGGATTAATTTATTGGCTTTATGTAAAAAACTTAAACTCTTTTCAGTGTATTATGCTAAACAATATCAACATGTCTTTATAATATTTCAGTGAGTTTATTATAAAATAGAATTAGTTTATTGAATAAAATTACCTATTCATACATGCAATTCCATTACAAATTCAAATGTGTGTACTTAAATGATCCCTTTCTTCCTTGGTCTCACATTTTTTGCCTATTCAGACTCCACACCCACACCCTTGCTATTGCATCTGGGCATCTCCAAGAGCTCATAGAATGTGCCAGTCTGAGGTTATTAAGACTTTATTCCTGTCTGCTCCAGAACCACTCAGAGATGCCCATGCTAAGGCCTTTTCTCTCTCTGAAACTACACAAGGTTACCAACAAATCCCTGGGATCCATCACTTGGCCAGGGCTGACACACTTCTTCTACTATCCCCATAACCACTTGCTCAATTTTTCTGAGGAACTGCCCCTTGGAGGCCACAATGAGCTGAAAACACACTGTGCCCATGTTCATTTAACATATTTTTCACAACCTTATGCATAATTTAGTGAGAATTTACTATGTACTATATATACTGTAGGGATGGAAGTTATGACTGTTAAATACATCTGATTCTTGGTTCACAGTAAGAGTGTGGTAGAAGATGAATGCAAGAAAATCAGCTGTTACATTACAATGAAGCATTTACAGCTGCTAAAGGATGAGGCTTGAATAATATTGTATTTAACCATTCCCTGCTTATTTTACCTTCACCCCAGTATCAGGTAACTAAAATCCAGTGATGTGAAGGGCAGTTTAATTTTGACACTGAGAGATGAACTGCATAATAGGAAGGTATACAAGTATAGGAAAAATCTGGGAGAAATTGCTAGATGAAAATTTACATACAATTTTGATTTTGTTAAAATAATTCCAGTTTCCCCAAATTGATTTTTACCAATTAATATTCCAGCCAGCAGCGTGTGGCTCTTCACTTTATATTGTCACTGCATCAAATTTGATATTATCCATTTTCTTTCATAACATGTGACAATCTGTGAATGAAACATGCTTTGAAAATTTTTATTATCAATGCATAAACATGCATGCATAGTTGTATAAGTGTATACCAATAAATGTAAACATATAGATGTGCATATATATTTCAAGATTAATATAGGTTGGTTCATAGAACATAACTGCATAATTTATCAAATCATTATATGGCAACCAGCCATGAAATTTACACCTGTGTCAAGATACAGAATACTTTTCATCCTCCAATGTCTCATTTATGCTCTTTTGCTGTGAAAATCTGCTCTCTTGAGCACCATGTAACAGTATCTCTCAAGAAGAAAGAATTATAACCGTGGCTCATTCATTTCCTCCTGGGATTCTTCTCCACAAGAACCTTTTAATTCATCCAATTATTTTAAGTCATAAGTTTTTGTACCTGAAAATGATTCTTTGCAGTTCCCACAGGCCTTGAATAAGGAGTTAATTTGGGTTTAATTTTTTCTGTTTGGGGTGTGTGTGTGTGTGTGTGTGTGTGTGTGTGTGTGAACTGAGTCATTTTTCAACTTTATCTTTAAAGTTTCCTTTACTCAAATACTTGCCTAGAGTGCTGACAAACCAATTCTGCTTTCTAAAGATGGTCAAGGTGAAGATTATTTATTCCAATGCAATTCTGGTAATATTCAGGCACTCCACATCCATGAATCCTATAAGGATGTTAAGCACTTAGAATAGTCTTTTCATTTTCACAGCAGTATTTGGCATACACCGGCAGGTAAGGTATTATATGAAGATAATAAAAATAAAGAAGCTCACTGAGAGGAAAGAACCTATTATTAATTGTTTGAGAGAGGCTCTCCTTGTAGTGAAAGAAATATGCTGCTTCTTGCAGGATTTCATAGAATCATATTGTTAGGAAGAACTTAAAAAACAATCTATTCACATCTCTCAAGATTTAGGAGGTGAGCTGATGTGCTATTGACCCCTGCATTCATACTCAACTATTCCTTGTCAGGAAATGAAGGCAAACCACCAGACAAACAACAGCAAAACTAACAACAACAAAACAAGGAATAGAAATTATAGCACAGGATGATATATATATATACACACATACATACACACACACACACACTTTTTTAATTTAAACTTTTTCTAATTTGAAAAAAAATAGTTAAATATAGGTAAATGGAACTATATAGCAAACTAAAAGTACAGACTTTATAATAACCAAAATCTGGAATTGAAGTATTTGTTTGAATATTTTGCTTCAATTTTTTTTTGGTATATAAACATTATAAAGTTAAATTCTTACCTTTCTCTGAATTGACTACCAACATAGATATCGGGTATATCCCCCAGTCCCTTTAAAACTATTGTTGCATTCATTTTTATTTTCCCATGACTTTTTGATTTTTATATATGACTGAATGTAGCTATTTTGCATATACACCTCAGAGTTTACATTTTCCTACTCAATATTAATTTTTGAAACTGAAAGTTATGTCTAGATTTATTACTTATAAGGATACCTATTTCTTTGTATTAACATATTTAATTCCATTTATCTATTTCTTCAAAGCCATTACAATTGTTTTGAAATCTTATATGTTGCAAGGAATACTTCCATGAAACTCCAGTGTGTTTCTTTGGGATTGTTCAGAGGTTCTTGACAGGGTCTGACAGGCCATACACCATGCATACTTTACTTTTTACTCAACACTGACTAGATTAGGGTTAAAATGTTTGTACTGCTATACTTTACTCTTTGTCCAGATCTGGTATTTTTATTATTTTTAAATTTTCCCAGAATTATGAATGTGGAAAATCATTTTGTTGTTTTTTTTCCTTTCTGTGAACTGCAAAAATATTTGTCAATCTCCAGATTTCCTATAAGTTTTATTGTTCCTTTTATCAAGCAAGCTTTTCAAATTGCGATGAAGTCAATTTTATTATCCTGTCCTATTAATAATTTGTCCATTTGGTTTTTATTAGGCAAAAAGAAAATCAAAAGAATAATTGTCTGTTCTTTTCCTCTCCTCTTCTTTCCTCCTCTCTTCTCCTTTCTTCCTCCCCTTTCTTCTCTCCCTCCCTTCCTTCCCTCTATTTTTCCTTTATCATCTGTTAAAATTATATTATATTTGTTGTATAAATATTTCATATAAATTTTATAATAATTTTACCAAATTTTCAATTTATTTTTACAACCCAAATGGCTAACTGTTGGCAATGACATATGATTCAACTTATATTTTGTTGAATCTGCAGACTAAAATTTGTGGAAAATTAAGCCTTCTTTGCTGTCTTCCCCTCAAAGAAAATATAGATTATATTTTCTCTTATGATATTTAGGTCCATAGCAATATTTGCATTTTATATGAATAATTTGTTAAACATTACTTAGATATTTTTGTGGGAACCATACAGTTCTTATCATTATTTTGTAAAGGACACTGATTTGTGTGAAGGAATACTCTATTTTTGAGGCTGTATCTTGTATCCAAAATCAGTTATAAAAACATGAGTTTTCTCATAATTAAAACAAAATAGTCCTATGTCACTGGCTGGTAAATGGATGGTAATGATAAGTGACATAAGTCAGACCCAGAAAGCCAAAGGTTTCTCTGATATACAGAAGCTAGTGTAAATAAGGGAATGGGGAAGAAATGTGGTTGGGGGAGTCCATTAAAATAAAAGAAAGGTCAGGGGAGTAGAAGAAGGGAATTGGGGAGGAAGGAGGAAGGACAAGATAAGAGAAAAACAGTGGAATGAATCTGAATTAACTTTTCAATGTATATATATGAATATACTATAGTGAATCTAAAAAAAATAGTTCTAAAAATGTTTAGGTTCTATTTTTTAAAAAATCATGCAAAAATAAGAACAATTTTATTTTTTTCTTTATACAGTGTACATTATCCGGTTATGGAAGATTCTATGCGTAATTTGCTAAAATTCTCAATATGACAGCATTAAATTTATCAAATATTTTCTGCAACTATTTTTGTGGTTATATAGTTCTCTTTTAATATTGTGGGAAAGTCAGTTTTTTCTAATTAACAATCATTCTTATATTCTGAGATAAGCTTTTCTTGTCCAAAATGAATTATGCCTTAATCTCTTTCTCTCTCCCCTCTCCACCTCTTCTCTCTCTTCTTTATCCCGTTTGTCTTTCTCTTTACTCCTCACTCCTAAACCTATCCTGCATTTAATTTGCTAATTTTATTTCATTTATAATTTGTGCATTGATGTACATTAAAGAAGGTTAATCTATAACCTTTTCTTTTATCGTCTTTGTTCAATTACAACATATCAGAATAATAAAGTAAGTATTTTTTAATATTTATTTATTTATTTATTTATTTATTTAATTGTAGTTGGACACAATACCTTAATTTTATTTATTTTTATGTGGTGCTAAGGATCAAACCCAGGGCCTCGAATCTGCTAGGTGCATGCTCTATCACTGAGCCATAACCCCAGACCTAAAGTGAGTATTTTATTATTAGTAGTAGTATGGTCAGATTTCCTATTTTTATTTGTATCAACATTTGATACTTTGTGTTTTTTTTCCTTGAATGATTAAGTTAATCATTAAGTTACACTTCTTAGATACTCAAGATATTTACTAATTTTGAATTATGCCTACTTGGCATCTAACATTTTTAAATCTATTTTTTTTATTTATTTTTTTTTAATTTTTATTTATTTATTTATTTATTTTTATTGGTTATTCAAAACATTACAAAGATTGCAGAATCACATCGGTTACACATCCACATTTTTACATAGTACCATAATAGTAACTGTTGTATTCTGCTACCTTTCCTATCCTCTACTATCCCCCCTCCCCTCCCCTCCCATCTTCTCTCTCTACCCCATCTACTGTAATTCATTTCTCTCCTTATATTTTTAAATTTAAATAGATCTTTTTTCTTGTGAAGTCTTTTCAAAGAACCAATTTGTAAGCGGGAAGCAGGAACATAGGCCTATGATCAGTGACTTGGGAGTCTGAGGAAGAAAGATTGAAGTTTTAAGGACAGCGTGGGCAACTTAGCAAAACCCTGTCTCAAAATAAAAAGTAAAAAGGACTGGAAATGTAATTCAGTGGTGAAGTGCACCTAGGTTCAATCCCTGATAGTAAAAACAAGTAAACAAACAAAATCCTTGGATTGTTGCTATTACTATTGATCATCTGAATATTTTGTTTTCTATTTTTCAGTGTTTACATGTGTTTATTAGTTCCCTTTCTTTTGTTTCATAATGGATGGTTTTCTGAGTTGAATGATTAATTTATTTAATTATATTCTTACTGATTTCTGTACTAGTGTTTAAAAACTGCTTTCAGTGTCTCACTTTTATTTACCAAAATGCACCAATATTGATAGTTTTTGCTCACATTACATTTTTTATATATGAATATTTTGTAATTTCTTATATGGTTAATAAATTTTTAAGGTTTTTTTTTTTTTTTGCCTTTGAGTCCTAAATATATATTCCTAGAAACAGCATTTTTTATCTGGCTGAGTTAAATGAGCGTATATTTCATTAAGAAAATGGCCTTGTTGATTTTGTAAATATCTGGGTGTGTATGAAACAAAACATTTATTCCATGTAAATAGAAAGGTGCTTCAACATGAGCTTATCATTTAAAGCTAGTTTTTCTCATCTTCCATGTTTATCATTTGTAATGTTTTTTATCAATCAACACATAAGTAGCTACATTTTAGACATCAGCTTTATATTAATGCTAAATTCTTTCAAATATTCAGAATTCATGTCATAAATTATGTGCAGTTACTCCCTTGCTTTATATTCTAATGGGCTGGTCTTTAAAATGTACTATTTTTTCAATTAAGGCATTTCACCTTGATTTCTGTTTTGACTGATATTATCACTGCTGTGAATATTTTCTAGTTAGTATTTTCTAGAATGACTCTTCCCTCTATTTTCATTATTTGTATTTTTGTCCAAGTTACATGTGGTAAAAGATGTTATATAATCTTTATTCTTTAATAAGTGAGTATTACACATTAATATTTTGGTTATTTAACATTTGGATAAGTATTACTGTCTTACATGATAAAACATGTAAGATCAAGATTTTACTTTGCCTTGGGCTATGTGGCACATGCCTGTAATCCCAGCGGCTCTGGAGGCTGAGGCAGCAGGATTGGGAGTTTAAAGGCAGCCTCAGCAAAAGCAAGGCACTAAGCAACTCAGTGAGACCCTGTCTCTAAATAAAATACAAAATAGGCTGGGGATATGGCTCAGTGGTTGAGTGCCCCTGAGTTCAATCCCCAGAACCCTCACCCCACACAAAAAAAATAGATTTTACTTTGCTTTTATTCTCTTTTCTCTTCATTTTTTACTGTGAAATAGTCATAATTTTTCTCATTATTATTATTATTATTTTGGAATTCAACCATTATGTTTCTATTGTTGTTGTGATCACCCTTAAATTGTAACCAGAATATATAATGCTTCATTATTTTTAATTTTATTTTCCCCAATGTTCTTATGGTCTCAGCAGCAAATCATTAGATTGATCCTAATCCTTGATCAAGGACACGGTTTGGTCATTGTCCATTGTGTAGTCATTTAATGAGCCAAGATTCACTCACAAGTTTACCCCACACAAGTCTGCACTTGAGAGGGACTCATGCCTGTCTTGGTGGTACCTATCCTGTTCTTTCTCGGACACCTTGGGAGGAATTCCTTATGCATTCCAACACCACTTCCACCCACTTTCTTTTCTATAGTTTAATCTATGTTTTACTCATTTTCAAATTGATTTTAGTTGTTTTTTAAGTTGTTTTTAGATTTCTATAAAGACATTTTTTCTGTATATAATATCTAGGGATTTATGTTTTTCACTTTATATTCACTCACACTTGAATACTATGTTAGCTTATCAATTCTGACTTGTATTCTTTTGCCAATCCTTTTCCAATTTTGTATATTGAAATACATACTTATGACTTATAACATCTTTTTATTCTTTTGTGTGTGCCTTTAATGGAAAAAAATTGATTTTATTATCAGAAATGTGTTTTCCAATAATTCACACATAAGTCATTTTGTTTTTTATTTTAAAAGCCTTCCCAATTTCAAAATTAAAAGATTATCAGCTTTATTTTTGAGAATTTTCAAATATTGTTTTGAGTATAAAATGTCCTTTTTGGTGTGAGTAAAGGATTTTTCATTTTAACATTTCCCATGCAGATGTCTATAAAAAGTCCTCTTTCCAGAAAACCATCATTGTTAGACCTGTCTGGCAGTTTCCTGAAAGCCCCACTCAGGGGTTGGCTTTCTTTGACCTGATTGAGTGTTCACTCATTGCCAAAGATTTCTTTCCCTAAGACATCTGTCAAAACCAAAAGCTAAAATTTTTTAACATCAAGACTCTCTGAGGTTGGGCTGGGGATGTGGCTCAAGTGGTAGCGTGCTCGCCTGGCATGCGTGCGGCCCGGGTTCGATTCTCAGCACCACGTACAAACAAAGATGTTGTGTCCGCTGATAACTAAAAAAAAATAAATATTAAAATTCTCTCTCTCTCTCTCTCTCTCTCTCTCTCTATCTATCTATCTCTCTCTCTCCTCTCACTCTCTCTTTAAAAAAAATGACATTTAAAAAAAAAAAAAGACTCTCTGAGGTAGTGATAGCAATTAGGGAAAACAAAAACAAAAACCTAAAAAGAAAAGCTAGGACTTTTTCTGGAGATTTAGAAGAAAGACCTGGGAAGATCCTATACTCTCATCCTTACTGACTTGAGGCTGTGCACTATGGCAGTGAAAGTCACAGGCTAATGTGCACATACTCTGCTGTGTTGTAGGCACACACCATCATATATATGCATAGAGCACCTAGGGAAGTGTCTGCCTCACTGTCATTTGAATGTTAATATACCAAGCATACTTCAGTGGCTTCATAGGACAACAAATAAAAGAATTATATGGAATGATGCCTCAACACATAAAGAATATCAATAAAGAAAGGATATTATAACTCATAGATTATATTTATATTTACTTATAAATGTAGAGAAATTTTGCTGTTTAAAGTTACAATAATTGAAATTAATTAGATAAAAGAATCAATAACAAATGTATACAATAGGAAGAAGAAATCTTCAAACATAAATATGGTTCAATGGAGACCATCTATTTTAATAAAGAGAAGAAGATAAAAATGAAAAATGAGCAGAGTCTAAGATACCTGTAGATACTGCTAAGCAAACCAATATACCCATAAGAGAAGTTCCAGACCCAGAAGGGAAAGAAAAGTGTAGGAAGAAATGATGACTGATAAATATGTTAAATTTTATGAGAAAAATTAATCTCCTATACAATAAGTTAAACAAAATCCAATTAGGATAAACTGTAAAAAAAAAAAAGTACACTTAATCACACCATAACCACAATCTAAAAAGCAAAATTTTGAAATCAGAAAAAAGATTTAATCTATCCTATATATCAGGCACATTCTCCCAATAAAATTAACAACATATTCTTATTAACATTATACTGGAGTCTCCAGCCAGAGAATAAAACATGGGAGGGTTGGGGGAAAAATGAAAGAAAAACAGAGTAGAAAGGAGAAAGTAAAACTATTTCTGTAGGTGTCATAATCTTATGCACAGAAAGTCCTATCAGTTCACAAAAAAATTATTTGATTTAATAAACTATCTTGTAGAGTGTGCAGCATACAGAACTAATATATATTATTGTATAATATTCTATCATATAATAGAAGTAAATTTTAAATAAAATATCAAGATTCATATCCTAAAAACTACTTATCACTGCTGAGAGAAATTAAAGAATATCTAAATAATTGGGAAGACAACCTGTGTTCAAAATCAGAATATTTAATATTTTTTCGTCAGTTTTATATTACTGCAGCAAAGTACTAGAGACAATTAACTTAATAGAGAATTTTTTTTTGGCTCATGGTTTCAGAGATTTCAATCCATCATTGTTTGACCCTGTAACTTAAAAGGCCTGTGTTCCCACAATATATCAAAGTGGGGGCATGTGGCTGAGGAAGCCTGGTCAATCATGGAAGCCAGAAACAAACAGAGACAGAAAGGTGCTTCAGTTTCTATTTCCCCTTCAGGGGCATGTCCCCAGTGAACTAAATACCTTCCATTAGGTTCCACATGGTAAAGATCTCTTCTCCAATATCCCCATAGCATTTTAGACTGTCAACAGAATCTCAAGTACATGTTTTTTTTCTTTTTTTTTGGCAGGGGTGGCATTTCAGAGCCAAATTATACTGATACTGTTAAGATGGAAGCACTCCATGAAATAATACATATATTTAATTCAATCCTTGTCAAAAATGCAGGTGTCACTTTTTTGTACCAATGAACTACTTTTTTTCATGTATAAATGGGAGGGACACAGAATAGCCAAAACAATCCTGTAAAATAAGATAGTTGGAGAACTTATACCAATTTCAAATCTTACTAAAAACTTTAGTACTGAAAGTGATGTGGTTTTTAAATAAGAATAGAAATATAGATCCATGGAATAGAATTTTTAGAAATAAATCCTTATTTTCATGTTTAATTTAATTTTTACAAGGACATCAACATGATCCAATGAGTTTAAAAATAATATCTTCAACATGCTACTGGAAAAGATGGATTTCTGTATGCAAAGAATGAAGTTGAACTTCTATCTCACTCCATACACAAAAAATATAAAAATTGATCATTAGCCTAAATGTGAAAACTAAAACTTACAAAGTCCTTTATGAAAAATATTATGAGCAAAAAGACATGACCTTAGATCAGACAGTGATTTCTTAATTTGTCACTAAATGCTTAAGTGACTAAAGAAAAAAAACAAGAAAAAACTGGATTTCATCAAAATGACATTTAGTACTGGAAAGTTTACCATAAAAAAGTGAAAAGACCATCTGCAAACTATGAGCAAATATTTGCTAATATTAGTAGCTATAATGTTTTTGTATCTAAAATATTTTTTGAAATCCTAAAATTCTATGTTAAAAAAGCAGAAATGAAAATGTAAAAATGATTTGAATGGGTCAGTTCTTTAAAGAAAATACACAAATAAATAGCCAATAAACATATGGAAAATGCTCAACCGAATTAGTCTTTAGGGAAATGTAAACAAAATATAGCAAAGTCATATTGCTTCACATCCACTGGAGTGGCTAACATAAAAAATACAAGACAAAACAGGTGTTGAAGAATATGTGGAAAAGTCTTTATACATTGCTGGAAGTGATATGAAGTGAAACACTCACTTTAGGAAACTATTTGGCAGTTCCCCCAAAACTCAAATATGGAATTACTATATGACATAGCAAGGATTTTTACAGCCAGTTTATTGACATGTACTTTGAAGTATTCATAACAATCATATTTGTGAGAGAAAATGAGCAAACCTTGAATATCTTTTTGGTTTATGGATGTGAGTGAAGGATAAGGAGAAATCTAAGATGGTTCTGGATCTGGCTTTCAAAACCACATGAGCTTGAACATCATACACATGGTATGATGATGGCAATAAATTCCTATGTGTGCACTCAAGAAAATTTAAAAAATTATATTCACAAAAATCTCTGTAATTTAATGTAGTGGCATAATACATAATAGTCCAAGAACAGAAACACATCAAACTTCCCTCAATCTGCATATGAATAAAGAAAATGTAGTACATATTCAAAATGTCATTAAGCGATTAATAAGAATAGAGGCAGTGATAGATATTACTACACGGGTAGAACTTCAAAACAGTAAAAGAGTTAGGAAAAGGCTACTGCCAGGTGTGGTGATGCACGCCTGTAATCCCAGCAGCTTGGGAGGCTGAGGCAGGAGGATTGTGTGTTCAAAGCCAGCCTCAGCAAAACCAAGGCATTAAGCAACTCAGTGAGACCCTTTTTCCAAATAAAATACAAAATAGGGCTGGGGATGATGTGGCTTAGTACTCGATTGCCCCTGTGTTCTGTTCAATCCCCAGTGCCACCCCCGTCCAAAAAAAAAAAAAAAAAAAAGAAAGAAAGAAAGAAAGAAAAGTCTATATATTGTATGATTTCATTATTTAAAAAATCCAGAATAGTCAAATTCATAGTAATGCATCAGTGGTTTCCAAGGCCCAATAATTAGAAATAATGGGGAGTGATTGCCAATGGTTAGAGCTTCAAACTGAGGAAGAGTTTCTAAAAGAAAGTGTTAATAGGTATACAAACCAACACAGGTACATTTTATTTCAAAAACACTGAACTATGCACTTTGAAAGGATGGATTTTGTGAAATTTGAAGTATATGTCAATAAACTGGCTGTAAAAATCCTTGAAAAAAACCTATGTGATACAATTTTGAATACATAAAAATAAAAGATGTTCAAATATTATTTTTAATGTTGACATTGTTTACCTAATATTTTTTTAAAAGTCATATTAAGAAATGAGAAGTTTGAATGATATTTGATGCTTCAGATTAGGGTCAATATTTTTTTTGTGAATGTAACCAGTAGTAAGACAGGTTTGTCCCCCAAAGGAAAATTAATGACAAATATTCCAGTACCTTCATAGATGATTTATTGGGAGTCTTCCATCTTAAGTCTATTGTTGGTCAGCAGGGTTCTCAAAAGATCTTCACATCTCAGAATCCATGTTGGTACAGCCATACACAATAATTCACTCAAATTTCCTCTTTAAGAAGTCAAATTCACTTGGAGTTCATACAAAAATAATTCAGCCTAAACATATATGTAGGTAATTAGAATGGTGTTTGGAGAGTTGTGTCATTTGTAAATAACTGAAAAATCTCTTACTGGTAGAAGCTTTCAGCAAATGATGCAATATATAAATTTATAGACATCAAATCTATGTATTTGCATTTTATAAGAAGTACCATTTACTCAATCCAATTATTTACTTTCCTAGGTCAACTAGCAAACACTTGTGCAATAACCTTACTTAATTTATAAAAATTAGAAATGTAGAATAATATTTCAGGTGCTCCAGTGCTACTATACACTTTGAAGTTGCCTTGAAAACAATACCTTTTTGAAGTATGGTGAGGAGTTTTCTTCATCAAGATTTCTTAAAAATGAAGAGACACTAGGAAAAAATAATAACCTTAACATAAACTAAGGTTAAACAATTTTCTTGAACTTTTAAAAAACATGAGTCACTGAGAAGATGTCTCCTTCATAATAGTTACTTTTCCTTGGAAATCCTTTAATATATATGTATCACCTTTTATAGTCTGAATATCTATTTGATCAAGAGTTAAATTTTTAAGTATTTATTGGTAAAATAACAGTATAATAGCATTAAGATTTGTTTTAATTTTTTTAGCTGTAGGTGGACACAATATCTTTTTTTAAAAAAAAAATTATTTGTATGTGGGGTGAGGATTGAACACAGTGCCTCACACATACTAAGCAAGCACTCTACCACTCAGCTACAACACTAGCCCTAAAAAAATTTTTAAAGAAAAGAGGGAGCAGTCAAAATATGCTCCCTGAATATCATTATTCCTTTTTCCTCTGAAAAAGGACATATATATATATATATATATATATATATATATATATATATATATATATATCACATATCCAATATCATTTCAATGGCTACCTTTTAAGCATAGACACAAATATTTATCAATTTCCATTCATCACAACATATATTCATATTACTAATAAATTTTCACAGTGATTGAAGAATGTGCTATATTTTCTTAGCCTTATGTTTATATGCTTTAAAATTTCATTTCTCCTGTAATATGCATATTTCTTCAAGTATTATTAAAGTTACTTTCTTAAGATGAATGCCCTCTTAAAGTAGTCTGTTATTTTTTTAATAAAATAGCCAAACATAAATATTTGGATACAGGAATAAGAAGAGGGAGAGACACTTAAATTATAGCAGTTAAGAATTTGAAATTCTTTAAAATTACCATGAGCTCTTATGCCAGATAGCTGACATATTTTAGTTTCTTTTTAGAATTTGTAAAGTGGAGATATGTATACTATGTTAAAATGTTATTTCTCTGAATGTAAATAAAGTACTTGTTCAGAGTCAAGCACATATTAAGTATTCAATAAATAGTATGCATGGTATGATGATGGCAATAATGATTGGGATGATGCTGATGATACTGATGTTGGTGATGACCATGGTGAAAAGTTGGAAACACAGGAATTTTAACATTTTCCTAATCTTTGTGGTCTTTGAAGATAGGTTTCCCACTTCAAGTTGTGGAGATAAGCAGTGTGTTATGACAGCTTTGGCTTAAAGTAATACAATAAGTTCATGTGTATTGGGAAAGGAGAGAATCTTAGTTTCAACAAATATGATGACTCAAGAAGCTAGAGATTCAGTAAAAACTCCAGGCAAATTATTTATTGTGTTTGCATTTTTTTTATGAATCAATAATAGTTGTTGTTGGTGATGTGTTTTGCTTATTGTTTGTAAATACAGTAAAGGTTTGTTTCCATGATGATTAACCCTAGTAGATAAAATATAATAAAATCTGAATGCTTTCTGTTTTCGAATGGCCTTGCTTGTTTTAGCCTTGGGAACATAAGGAGAAAGTGTGTCTTACCCCAAAACAGCCAGTGGCAGAGTCATGTAGCCCTAGATCCTCTCTCTGTGTGCCTCAGGCATGCTCCACTCATTAGGCAGAAATCCTTGTCCAGTTTCAATGGGTCCACTGGGCAAAAGCTATCTGTAAAATTCTGGAGACCATTGGGCAATAGCTAAACATAACAATAGAACAAAAGGTAATGGACAAAGATATATTTGGTAGCTTAGTGTAAGTAATTAAAGCAATTTTCTTATGTGAATGTTGTTCAATAATCAATATCTATAATATTTAATTATGGGATATTGATAATATCTGTTCAGTTTAGTTTTCACATTATGATACAATATGTTTGATACCACTTATACATCTGTAGGTGGACTGAGAGAACACTGGACTGAGAGCCAGGAGATTGCCAGTTTAATTTCATTTATACATTAAATCATTCAGTAATTGCTCATACCTTGAGCAATCAAAGGGTATTTTACTTTTCCCATACCCATAGATTGAGGAGGTAAATGAAATGATCTCTAATTTCATTGTGGCTGTGGAAGTGCAGGAATGTGTTTTTCAATAATTCTCGTAGATATTAGTATTTCCACCTGCAAGTGAGAAAAGGTCAAGAGGAAATAAGTAACTTTTATAGATCACAGAGTGAATAATTAATGTTGTTGGAATTTGAGTCTCAGTTTGTATCAGAATGAAAGATTATTCTGGCACTATTTCAGAAGACCAAGTCACAAAGACTGAGCAGAACATTAGGTAAGAGGTTAGTTTTGGATCTAATTAATCAATGATGAGTACTTGAAATAAGGTAATAGCAGGAAGCATAGGAGGGTGAAGTATACATAACAATCATATTTTTGAGAGAAAATGAGCAAACCTTGAATATCTCTTTGGTTTATGGATGTGAGTGAAGGATAAAGAGAAATATAAGATGGTTCTAGATCTGGCTTTCAAAACCACATGAATGGCATTCTTGATGATAAGGAATGTGAGTTACATAGGATTGTAGGTGAAAACAATTAAATTAGGAAAGTGTTCTGTCCTAAATGTGTTTATAGAAAAACAGATAGATAGGGAGAGAGAGAGAGAGAGAGAGAGAGAGAGAGAGAGAGAGAGAGAGAGAGAGATGCATAGATTGATGATAGATATTAGAGATGAGTTGACCATATTTAGACTATAGGGAAAATATCAGAAATATCCAAGCTCATGAGATAGAAATAATAATATGAACTAGGCAGTATAATTGAAGTAAAAAGGAAAAATAAAAGAAAAACCAAGTCTGACAAGGACCTTCTGTTAGCACCAGTGCACAGATGATAGAAGAAAGAAGACAATCTAGTAAGGACACAGCTGCCACTAAGGTAATAAAATAATGAAGAAAGACAGTTTTATAGAAGTCAGGGAAGGCTGGAACTTAAAAAAGAAAAGAAAAGGTAAAAAAATATTATCACCAAATTTAATGAAAAGTGGTATTCAGGTTTGAAAACTAGGAGGATATTGATGACTTCAGTGGCAGGTAATTTTAGTAGGTCGGTAGAGATATAAGTCAGATTGAAAAAACTTGAAAAGTAATTGTGAGGTCAGAAAATCAGGGACACTTTTGAAAAATGTAATAGATCTAAGGGGTTATCACTACTGGAACAAATGGCCTTTCACAGACTTTAGAATTTATGTGCCAACAATAATCACACTGGCATCATTGCTAGAATCTTTTACTAAAGCTATATTGACTATTTCCTTTAAATTTGAATAATTTGTTGGCAAGAAAATTATATCAGAGAAGACTGATTTACCTTCTTGGTCCAAATATTGACCCATATATCCTAACCAATTTGAGGTTTTAATGAAACATCCATAGATGTGGTAAAATAAATATTTTACTAGCATAATCATGCCAACTACAGAACAAGTTTTATCAAGTTTTGGACTGAACATACTGCTTTATCAGTGTTACTAAACACTCTAGAATTTATTCTTCTTTAGAATAGAGAATGGCTCATTAGCCACTGACACATCATAATTGCCATATAGTCTATTTAAATCTAGTTCTTGTTAGGGATGTCTTAGTACTGTAATAACCCTGCCAGTCAACTTGCCACAGATTCTTTTGTGGAGGAAGTTCTCTTGAAAACTTCAAACTATTATTGAATATTATTGTTTGGACATTGTCCTTAGTAGCAGGTTTTAATTTTTAATAAGAAAAGGTATTTTGGCTTAACAACCTTTTTTTCCCATTTTCTCATATGTAATTTCTCATGAGAAACCAATTATTTCCTATAATTGCAATGTGATTTTTGATTGGAATATTAGCACAACATCTAGTAATAGATCTGTTACTAGTTAGTAACATAAACTTGGAAAATACCTATAAAATCTTTGGATATTTATATTTCTTCTTGAGAGTAGAGGAGTTCCAAGAAAAGTCCAACTGTACAGTGCTGTGGTTTTTCTAAATGCTTTTGCATCTTCTTCAAAAGTCTAGACATAGAACTACCATTGAACACTCCTGCCCCATTCCCTGCAAAAAGTGTTGTCAGTACTACCAAGCCTGTTAGCATTCACATGATATCATCATACCATTTTCTTGGACTGGACATACACAAGAAATAAATGGTACCAGAGCAATTCCCTTAATAGGATTCATATGTGAAACTGAAGAGGAACAACTGTGAGCAAAAAGTACAAAATGGAATGTGTCTGGGGAATGCTGAAGTATAACTTCAAATAAGGTGGCACAGCTGTGAGTATGCTGACAGAATGTATCAACAAACACTCTATCTCGAAACATTAGGGAAAAATAGCATTTGTTGAAAAAAATTCTGGCTTACTAGGATTCCTAAAGGCAGAAGCAACCTAACCTCTGGCTCTGTAAACAGTGACAACATTCTCAAGCAAGAGGATAATTTCCACAAGAGCCAAGTGAGGTAAACACTGCTCATCATGACCAGTCTTCCAAAAACAGAAGGTGTTACCAAACGCATTTTCCTCAAACACTTATGCATTAAAATGGAAATAGTCATCTAGGTTCTCCTACCAGACTTCATTTATTTTCAGGTATTAAAGCAAGATATAATGATTAGACTGTTTTGCACATACATAAATTTCACAGAACACAAACTGGCCTATTTTTAACATGGCAGATAGACATTTATATTGCATCTCTTGTTACTATTGCTTGAGGCAATGAATTTCAGAGTGCAACTCTCTTTATAGATTATATTGGCTATCAGTTTTATTCTCCTTTACCTTTTCTTTTTCCTTCTACTTACATGATTTTTCTTACATAGACATATTTACACTTGTATTTCTAATTTTTTAAAATTTTTGTATTGGCACATAATAATCATGCAGAATAGTGGGTTTCATTGTGGTATATTCATAAATGTTAATAGTACCAAAGTTAAAACCATATTCACCCTCCACTGTTCCCTTCCCTCTGCTCTATTGATCTTTCTATTGTTAACTTATAGTTATTTTTTTGCATCATTGTCTTGTGGAGGTACATGATGGTGAGATTCACTGTGGTATATTAATAATGAACATAAGAATATTAAGTCAGATTCATTCCACTGTCTTTGCCTATCCCATCTCTCCTTCCTTCCCTTTATAAACCTTTGTTTACTACACTGGTCTTTCTTCTATTATTTTTTTTAAATCCTTCCCCTTATTTTGGATTAGCTTCAACATGTCAAAGAATCCAAAAGATTTAAAATCAGTATATTGCAGTGATGCAGCCACATCACCGTTTATAGCAGCACAATTTACAATAGACAAGTTGTGGAGCCAACCTAGGCACCCTTCAACAGATGAATGGGTAAAGAAAATGTGACACACACACACACACACACACACACACACACACACACACACAAAATGAAGTACTATTCAACCCTAAAGAAAACTGATTTTATGGCATTTGCAAGAGAATGGATGGAAGTGAAGACTATCATGCTAAGTGAAATAAGCCAGTCACAAAAAGCCAAAGTTTTAATGTTCCCTCTGATATGCAGCAGCTAATCTAATTCTTTGTAACTGCCCAAACTTCATCATAATTCTGGAAGCTTCCTACATCCTTTCAAGCTGAATATTTTGCTGTGTACGCTTTTTCACACTATATCATAGTTAATAACTTCTTACTTCATTCAATGTTCTCAACCAAAGAACACATTGAAACCAGACAAACATCACTCTCCCTATACCACCCAATATCCATATCTTCCTTAGGAACAATGATTCTAGGATCTATGGGGACAATGGCATCTGTACACTTTGAAGTTTTTGGATGATTCTAATATGCAGCTCTGTTTGATATCCATAGCTCTCTTAGACAATTGTTAGTAACCTCTATTTTCAATGTGTGACAGACCACTATAATATAGTCTTTTACAGATTTCATTAGATCTAAATGACCCTTATATACATATATATGTATATATACATTTGTGATTATAATCCTAAGGGTTAGTGTTTTTATTTGAAGTGGTGTATTACCTGACTGTGTCTTGTCATGAAATATTTCTTTCCCATAATTAAATTATGTCTCAAGCAATTTACTACATGCATTTACTTTTCTGCATCTCGTATGAATAATTTAACCAAATTATTATTATCATTCTCAGTTTCCAAATAAAGAAATCAAAGGTCAAAATTTTAAATTATTCATTTTGCATCAGTTAATAGATTGACAATTTAAAACCAGATTTCTTGGTTCCTACTCCAACTCTTTTCTCCACCACCAGTGTTTCCTAAGTAAAATTCAAGGTCAAGACAGGAAGAATAGAACTTATTTTTCTATAACTATTGTTTTGTGCATTTTATTCTATGATGTTAATTTCTCAAATCTTTCATTTTCACAAGTTTTTGGGGGGTGGTGGTGGTTGGGAAGGGAGGTGTACCAGGAATTAAACTCAGGGATACTTCACCACTGAGCCATATCCCCAGCCCTATTTTTTTTAAAACAAATTATCCAGTTTGCTTTCTGCCTTTAATATATTTAAGAAATGCCTAAAACTGGCTTTGAATTTTCTTTGCATCTATGATGTCTTTTCTATTAAAGTTGTATTTCTATATATTTTTATACCTGATTCATGGTTATTGAATACAGGCATTTTAAAAAAAATTAATATTTTTTTTAATATGTGGACTTTCAAAGTAGAAAATATGCTGGTAATTTATCATTGAATTGCTTAGTGCTTCACTTTTGCTATGGTTGGTGTTGAACTCGAGATCCTCCTGCATTAGCCTCCAGAGCCACTGGAATTACAGGTATGCACCAATGTGCTGGCTTCATTTATGAAGTTTTAAAGACCATCCATACAGTTTTTGTTTTTATTCTTTCACAATGGATATTCAACTTCCTATAAACTCTAGATATTCTGAAAACTTGATTCTAGAAGACTTGTTCATCCAGAGAAAATTGTTTAACAAATGTGTACTTTTACTATTGATATTCTTTTTCTAAAGGGAGGTCCCTCTTAAGTTCACATTATTAAATGTTTAGTGTTCCCAAATCACAATGCTTTAAAAATCTTTTAAAGGAAAAGTTGAAATAGAGGAATTACCTCAAATTCTGTTTCATGGATATTCTTTCAAATACTGAATTCAAGCAACAGAGTAGCTATTTCTCATCTAAATATTTATTTGCTTTGTCTCCAGTTATTTACTGTTTTTATTTAGTAACTCACAAAATTGAAAATAAAGCTAACTAGTTCCCAAGTTCTAGGGTGCTTAGATAAAGTGCCTGTAGTCTGCCAGTTTTGGGACAGAGTAGCTCACAGAAAGTACAAGTTTCATATTTAGACAGAAATTGGCATATTTTTAATGCCTTCATAATAATGACTTCAACAAAAACACTGATTTTGTCTTCCTACCAACTTCTTTACACCCTTAATGCAGTTTTTGGAGAGTGGCCAATCTTATCCTAATGATTATCCAATTTGCTTTCTGCCTTTAATATATTTAAGAAATGCCTAAAACTGGCTTTGAATTTTCTTTGCATCAATAATGTCTTTTCCATTAAAGTTGTATTTTTATATGTTTTTATACCTGATTCATGGTTATTGGATACAGGCATTTAAAAAAATTAAATATTTTTTTTAATATGTGGCCTTTCAAAGTAGAAAATATGCTGGTATTTATGTGAATTTTTTTGTCAATAAATAATAAATTGTCTGACTGTCTTTAGCACATTGGATTGTAATGCTACATTGTGCTTTAGAGCTAGAATTCTTCAATTTAAAGAAGCTTCTGTAATTTCTATCCTATCTAATTGGTCTTTCTGCTTATTTCTATATAGTTTCTCCATTCTTTAATTTGTATAGTTTGTCATTTTTCTATATTTTTTCTAGGGCAACCACTACCCTCATGTTACTTTTGTTAATGAACATTGTCTTGGCAATTCTCATGTATTTATTTTTTTCTATCTTAAACTTGTTTGTTCAAGTTCCAAATGAAGAAATTATCTTGTGATTTAATTTGAGATTGTATTATTTTGGGGGTAATTTGGGAAGAAATGACATTTTTATTTCAAAGCATATAGTATGAGTCTCTCTTGTCTATATTGAAATAATTTGTGCCACATTTCACAAATTTTGAGAAACCTCAGTTATTTTACCTCACTTATCAATATGTATCCACTTTTAGTTCATGCTGTTAACTTTAAAATTCAGTTATTCTGATGTAATTAATATTTTCTTTCATTTATTTAGGTTTGTAGTTGGTTTAATCAGTGGCCTACCACTAAACTATGTCCCAAACCAATTTTAAATTTTTAAGTTTGCCACAGAGTCTAAGTTGCTTAGATTAGCCTCAAACTTGTGATCCTCTAGCCTTAGCCTATGGAGTATCTGAGTTTACAGGCATGTACCACCTTGCTTGGCTATTATTTTTGTTTAGCATGGATGTATTTATTTTTCCTTGAAGGAAAAACCATAAATAGCTTGTTAACAATTACATTTGCACATTTTTACATATTATTTGATACATAGGAAATATTTAAGAAATATTTTTGAACAAAAATACTGAAGTTACATATAGAAAATGTTATGATTTCAATATGAGGTGTCTCCCAAAAGCTCAAATGTTGTTAGACTATGCAAGAATTTTCAGATGTGAAAGAATTGTGTTGTGAGAGTCTTTACCTAATAATTGTATTCATCGACTGATGTCAATTAAGTGGGCTGTAAATATAGGTAGGTAAGGTGTGATTGGTAGCTTATAGTTTTTCCTTATGGCTTATATTTTTCTTAAAGAGAGAGAGAGAGAGAGAGAGAGAGAGAGAGAGAGAGAGAGAGAGAGAGAGAGAATTTTAATATTTATTTTTCAGTTTTCTGCATACACAACATCTTTGTTTGTATGTGGTGCTGAGGATCAAACCCAGGCCACATGCATGCCAGGCGAGCACGCTACTGCTTGAGCCACATCCCCAGCGCCCTTGTGGCTTATATTTTGTCCCTGGTGAGCACAAGTATCTCTGATTCCTTATTGCCATGTCCTGAGCTGATTCTTTTTCCATACTCTTCTGCCATGATATTCTGCCTCACCTCAGGCACCGAACAATGAAGTCAACACCAAATGAACTTTCCCTCCTGTAAATTGTTCTTTTTGTCAGATCTTTCTGTCCCAGTGGTGTAAAAGCTAACTAAAACAGAAATTGGTACCAGAAGTGGGATCATTGCTATTACTAACCTAATGATGTTATTCACAAGTTTTTGGAATTTGTGGAAGGAATTTTGAAAACTTTAGAGATGCAAACTGAACAGGCTTTAAAATGTTATAAGTGGGAATTAATGGGTAGTTTTTTGGGAGTTCAGAATACCAGCATGCTGCAGGGACTGGGAATAGTAAAGACTGGAATCATTAGGCTTTTGAAGAGCAGGAGTATTATTTTACAAATTGGTCTACAAGCCATTCATGTTATATTCTGGTAAAAAGAAAAAAAAGTTTTCTATATTTTGCTTACCTGAGACTATGTGTGAGTCTTAATTTAAAAGTAATGAACTAATTGATCTGGCAGGAAATTTTCAAGTCAGCACAGCATTCAAGTGGTGGCATGTATATTGCTGGTGGCTTTTAGACAGGTTTACCATGATAATCAGTAGCAGAAGGCAGAGCAGAATGATTTGAAAAACTTGCAGTTTGATCAGAAAATTTCCAGCAAATCTGGGGCTAAAGAACAGGTAATTGTTAAAGAGATTACAGCCACCAAAGAGACACTGCTAAGCACTTTACACAGAAACATAGATAACATGGCTTGAAGGCATCTTCAGAATTGACAAAACAACACTGATTTCAGGCTCAAGGATATAAAAGTAAAAATTCCTTTGAGAAGAGAACATGGAAGAACCTACTTGCACAGGGGTCTGGGGGTGGATGTATGTTAGGGGCTAAGCAATTGTTTCACTGAGTTCTGCTGGCCAGACACTCAGAGGCTGATGCAGCCATGGTCCTCAGAGGCTTGGCTACTGCTTGAGATGATGCAGACATTGACATTAATTATGTGGTGCTTATTCTGATAGTGTTGGTCATGGAAGCTTCCACCAACATTTCAAAGGAAAGCCAGGGACACCAGGCAAGGTACAACAGGATCAGTGTCCCTGTGCACTGCTCCTGAGAAAGTGATACATAATGATGTGAGAAGGAAGCCAAACCTGCAGTGGATATTCCTGAGATCAAAAGATGCCAGCACTATGGGAAGGAAATGTGCAAGATTTGAGCAGAAACAAGCTAAGAGAAAGGTATTGTGGGTTCCCACCTGCAAGACTATAGGAGTGGAGCTATACAAGACATTTGAAGAAAATATCATGATACCATGTGCCCCACATGCTGGACATGAGGCTACAGGATTGTTAGCCCAGCTGTATTTTGGTGTTACTTTGGTCTCAAAACTTTACTCTATGACCCTATATCTACCTTGCAGAATTTAATTGTTTACTCTGTGCCATTATATTTTGGATATAGGTAAATTGCTTTTGATCTAGGCTAATGGTGAGCGTTTGCCTTGAGTCTTGGGAAACACTGGACATGGATTTGTGAATAATGCTGGAGTTGATAAGACCATAGGGACCCTTGGAAATGGGTTAAATGTATTTTGAATTGTGAAATGGGCTTAAGCTTTCAGGGGCCACTGGTAGATGTTATTCTTTGGAGCTCACATGTTATATAATACAAAAATTTTCAGAGGTGAAATGATTGGATTATATTAGCCTTAACCTTAACACTGGATTGATCCACTAATATGGATTAAATAGGCTATTTCTATAGGCAGGTATGGTGTGCCCGGAGGAGATAGATCACTGGGGACATGCATTGGGTTTATATTTTGTTCATCAGGAGGTGAACAGAGCTCTCTCTGCTTCCTGCTCACCATCTCCTGAGCTGCTTTCCTTCTTGACACACTTTTGCCATGATGTTCTGTCTTACCTAGAGCCCAAAGTAATGGAGTCAGTTGCTTATGGAATGAGACCTTTGAAACCATGAATGCCAAACAAATTTTTCCTTCTGTAAATTGTTCTTGTCAGGTCTTCTAGTCACAGCAGCAAAATAACTGACTAACAGAAAAACTTTAAAAATTTAATTGGAGAATTAATGTGTTTCAAATGGGGTACATAATTCATTCATATTTATTGTGGTGATAGTTAACATTTGTTTTTATTTTAATAATCTTTTTTTACACTATATTTCTTTGCTTTCTTTTTTGTTACTTTCATTTTATGTTAATAAGATTTTCTTTGTTTACAAAGAAATTTGAAAATATTATGTATATACTATCTTGTAACCCATACATTTTCAAAACTCTACATTTTTCAGCACCAAAATAGATAATCTTGTGTCTACTCTTAGGTGCTTAGTCTTGTGTAGAGTAACATATTTGACAAAATCTTTCTCCTTTTATAAAATTCTACACCATCTTTTGTTAAAAATTTATGACATATAACCAGATTATTTGCATTATTCTAAAATAATAGAAATATATTTTAAGCATTAATTTTTATACTTCTATTACACTTTCTGAAAAAAAATCACTTACAATTTATTGTTAGGAAAATACTTCTATTTTTGAGATCTAGTTAAAACTCTAACTATGATAAATTCCTTTATAATAGTAAATTTTCTCCTGATATTTACCTTGCTTCTTGTTTGACTTTGTACTTTTAATTTATATATATATATATATATATATATATATATATATATATATATATATATATATATATATGCATCAAGGGAGAGAGCATGTATGATCATGTACAAGAGTGGAGCAGACAGAAATACACATTTCCAGTGGGATTATCTTCCATCTCTTTCTTTTTTTAAAAAAAAAAAAGCTTGTTTGGCTCACCAAAATTTAAACTGGTACTTCCTTTGAATTAGCTGTTGGTGAGTTGATTACAGCGTGATGGTGAAGTTTGAGTTTTTTGTGGTGCAGTGAGTCATTCCATTTCTTGACCAGCTGGTCAAATGGGCACCTGTTGGCCTTTTGGCTTGATCATTACCAATACATATCAGTTTTGGGGGAAAATGACTTAGTCTTCCATAACAAAAAGCCCTGTCATTTTTCTGTGTGAACACTAAAGACATGTGTATGTATTCTACATAGTACAAAGGATTTTTATTGTCACATCGACTCCCCTTTTACTTTTTGTGGTAGTTTTCACCAAAATAGAACTTAGGATATTTAATGCCCATTTAGGTACACCTCCTAAAGCTTGGTTAATTTGTTCATGGGTTTTACACTGTTCAAAAGTGCTAAATGTTAAGACTGTTTATAAATTTAGCATTGTTCCAGGAGTAGTTTTGCCTAGGTTATTTATTTAAATCTATATTCTTTTGTTCTATGTAAAATTCCTTTATCTTACACGAGCAATGTAATTCTTGTTTGCAGTTGCTGTCCTCTTTTGGGTTACTGTTTGCTCTGATTTTTACGTAATCTAAATTTTTTGTGTAATTCTAAGATTTGTGTGTGTGTGTTGATGTGTTTCCCCTTTTAGAGATCATTTTTTAGAGCCTCAAGTTATTTTGATGATTCAGAACTACTCTATATATTATACAAAGTCCTATTTAAAAATTTGACTTTATAAATTGTATTGATTGATTAGATTTTCTGACTTACAGATTTATGAAAAACTAACAAGATCTACAGTTTCTTTCTCTAGCCACTCCCTAGCCCCTCAGCAACCCTGGGATTGAGCCCAGAGGCTCATGCATGCTAGGCCTTCTATTTCTTGATATTGCATATACTATACAATTCCTTGTTGTTTTCTAAGGATTGTTCATTGTGGGGGTTCAGTAATTAGGTTTTATTTATTCCTCAGAGGTCTCAGTTTTATTCAAGTTGGTGTTTCTTTACTAGTTGTTTTTCCCAGGGAAGATAGAAAAAGGAACCAATTATCAATAAAATACTAGTTCAAGAATCAAATTTAATGTGTGAAAAGTGTGTGAGGGGGATGTGGGGGGTTGTTGTTGCCATAGGTGTGGTCAATGATCTCAGTTAACTTCCCACATCATTGATATTTTATTGAGTGCATGTGTATATGTTGATTCCTTGAAAGTTAAATAAATTAGTAGATGCTCTAAGGATCAAGGTATTAGAAAAGGTGTAAAAACTGCATTAACAAATGTGCACTAGGAGGATATTTTTTAAATGAAATAATGGGTTTTAGCTAAAATTCACAGAAATTCTATATTCTACTAATAGATAAAAATTTTTTGGTGTGAAATCTTTTATATTTGTCAAACTAATGTTTACTTTTGACTTGCATAAATTCATTTTTAGTGAACTACATGTCTGAGTATTTCTAATGACTTTCAAACTTTTTCTGCTTCAAACAACCAATACCAATTTTTAAAATAAAGTTTGACAGAAAAAGTTTAATTTGAGATTTATTTTTGTATATGATATTTATTTTTTGTAAATTAAAAGGATGAAATAATATTTTATATAGGCCTCAAGATTTTAATTTTATGAAAGAAGAATCTATACTTATTTTTTTCCTAGGATATGAACTTAAATTGTTTTAATGTTCTAAGTTTTCTCTGTCTCAGGCACCATCATATTTTCTATGCACAGTAGTGTCTATTTCGGGATGCATCTTGGTTGAAAAATCCTTTGAACATTATGGGATTATTTTTTTATACTCACAGCCAAATCCCAAACCTAATTTTTTTTAAAATTCAAAATCTGCCTCATTCTATTCCTATCTCACTCCCTAAAAAAAATCAGGCCTAACTCATCTTTTATGTGCTTTTTTTTTGACTCTGTTAATTTTCTCAAGTTGATTCTGTTCATTATCACTGTCTTGATCTTAAAATGTACATTTCATTTTGTTACTCAGGTATTTTCTGTCTTACTAATCTATTTAATATTTATTTGACCTCCATGCAAGTCGGTGAAGATTCAGAGATAAAAAAAACCCACAGGCCTGCCCCTAATATTTTCACATTCTAATAGAGTAGAAAGTCAACCACAATACAGTAATTGAAGTGCAGATAATCATTTATTTACTCATTTGATAAATACATTTATGCACTTATTGCTTGTTATATCTTGTGCTAGACTGTAGAATTTGAAAGACATGGAATCTGCTAAATACAAGATTCATTTAGTTAGTAGTAGGCAGAAATATAAACAGATATTTATAAATTTAGGAATGTAATATAATTCTGGCTCTATGAAAAACACAAGGGAGGAATATCTGATTTCATTTGGCAGTTAGAGAAGGCTTCTTGCATGGATAAACTCTGAATGAAGTCTTGAAGTTTTGAGAAAAACTTGGTGAAAAAGGAGAGAGGTGTGGGTAGAAACTTCAGGAAAATGAGACAGGAAGAGAAAAGCACCGAGGTGTGGAACAGTTTGACTTCTTTGGGGGAAGGTGTACAAGAGCTTGGTATTATTGGAGTATAAAGGTATAAGCAAGATAGGGCAAGAGATGAAGCTAAAGAAGGTAGGTCTGGGCTCTATCCTGAGGGTCTTGAATTTCATGTTAAGGAGATTTTTATCCTGAAGGTTGTGGGATATGTTGATGGGTTTTAAGACAAGGAGTAATATGGTTACATATACATTCATTCATTTAAATTCTTGCATTTAAAAAATTATTTTTAGCTGATACTTAAAACGATTGAGTTTCAGATTGATCCATTTTGCAGCTGTATGGAGGATAGACTTGAGGGTAAAACTATTTAGAGGCTGTTGAACTACAATTCAGACAGTGAAATAGGAGTGAAAGTGTAGGGATAATCAAGAAATATAGAGAGTATAAAATCAGAATGTGATTGGTTGGTAAAGGAGAGAACATGGATAGAAGGTTGGTGTTATTACTAAGAGAAAAAGAAGAACAGTTTCAGTTGTTGACTTCAGGCAAGATTGGGAAATCAGTTTGGAATATTTTGTATTAGAAGTTCCTTATGAGACATCTGAGTGAAATTTTTCAAAAATTTTGTTGAGAAAAGTATAACCTATAGTGGCTAACCCAGATTGTCTGGGATCAAGTGTGACTTTGTCATTTATGGCTTTATGTCTTTATGAAGTTATACTTAACCTCTCTGTAACTCAGTAACTCATCTGTAAATGTTGATACTGGGGTTGATGTGAAGATTTAGCCTTTTAGTATAAAGTACTTTAGAATTTTGTCAGGCTGTAAAAAGTCTTAAAGAATTATTAGCCATTCTTAAAATCATTGTCATGTTGGAATTTAGAAGATTAATGCTATATAGCAGAAAACTAGAGTAGAGAAATATGCTGGGATCAGATAATGAGGGACTGTATGTATCACTTAAAAGTAGTATGAATTTTAACCTAAATATAGCAGAAAACTTTTTTTTAAGTGTGTTATATCTTAACCTCTGAAAGGGTTCTTTCCAAATAATTTATTATTTTTAGGTAGGTATGCTGCCACCAGGTAGTAGGTATGTGTTTACTGTTGTACAAATGAAGCACTAAAACTATCATTTTTTTTAAATGAAGTATTGATTTGATTAAGATCGCTGAATATAAACAGTCTAATTCTGGTAGGACTTCCTTGTTTCAAAACAAAAACTAAGATTAGTTAAGATTTGGTAAGAGAGGGTTGTTGTAAAAATGCAGAGATTTTAGAGGAAGGACGGAGAAGTGTATTAGGGCCTCAGAGAATCTGAAAAGCCATGGAAAATTGATGCCATTCTTGCCACCATTTCTTATCTCATTTCCATATTTTTGTATATTAACTTCCTTTATTTACACATCAGTTTGTGTATGAACAAAAATTATAGGATGAATTTCCAAACCTATGCTATATAGTGGAATGGTTTCCCATTAAATACATTTTAAAAAATTTTTTTAAAAGGCAAAAAAACCCAATATATAAACAGTGAAAGCAAATCTCATAAAATAAACCACTATCCGGTGGTTCCCAAATTTTGCTGTGCACTCGAAGCTCCTGGTAAGCTTTTTAAAAATTCTTTTTACTGTTTAGAACACACCCCATGCCAAAATCAGAAAGTCTCACTATTTTAAAGAGCAGAAAAGTTTAAAACCCATTGGTAGAGCCACTTTGCATGATTTTGCAATACTTGAGTGATTATATATTATGACTTCTTATAAGCCAGGTACTTTACTTGGTGTGCTTCTGTAAGGATTATTTAATGCCAGAAAGAAAACTGGCTGTATTGGATATAGAGAAAAGTGTCTTGGGCTGCAATTTATCTTGTAGGATGATCATGTGTACTGTAATTTAGAGGTCATTTTAGTGGTGTGGCTGTAATTACATGAGGAACAAATTATGCACTAATTTTAGAATCCTTCATACAAGATATCTCTTCTCTATAACCTTTCTGGACAGCTCTGCTACTTCCTTGTTCCCTACTTTCAAGAGAAGAATCCAATATGAAACTGTAGCCACTGCTTTAGCATTTATCACTTTGTTCCTCACTCTGTCTTGGTATTCTAGTGCTAATATCATTGTATTGATTCATGGAAGAAACTAAAAAGATTGTTTCATGACCTAAATTTTTTGTTGTATATGTTTATATGTGCATATTAGATACAGAGATCTCTCTGTGTATGAACATATACTTACACTCATCTATATGTATAAAATAAGCAGATGTAAATGGAAAACATAGGCACCATAAAAAATAGTTATAGTAACACATGGAGCCATGATAATATTATCAGTGAATATTCCTTAAAGATATGTAGGGGTAGAAGGCAGTAAAGATCTTTCAAAGAAGAAAAAAATTACCTGTAGTCTCATAATCTACAAGTAATTATTTTTAATAATTTGTTTTAATTTTTAATAGTTTGTTTATATGCACAAATATATTTTAAAACTCCACTTGATTCATTTTATGCAGTTTTGTGCTCTTATTTTACCCAGCTTTATACTGAGAACATTTTCCCACATTAGAATTTTTTGAAAATATTTTTTGACAGCTGCATAACATTACATTGCATTAAGTAATTATAGCCATGTGTAGCCATGGACCTGAATGTATCATCTTAGGATTTTTTTTTGTTTGTTTGTTTGTTTTTGGTTAAAGAAACTATGTAGGAGTTCAGAAGTTCTGAGAAATAATGCCTATAATTAATGCCTAGAGGTGCCTCTTTCACAAAAAATCAGTTTTTAAAAATTCAGCAATTATTCAGAGCTTATATGCAGTCACTGTTCTAGACTTGAAGTGTATAATGATTGATTTTTATTAAAAATCCCCTCCTTTATGGAACTTTCTAGTAATTTGTTCTGAATGATACTTAATAACATGAGAATAAAATAATGTTTTGGTAATTTTATGTACTTAGATGTGATTTGTTCTGAACACTGAATCATTCCACTTTTTCTGTATCCTATACCATTTTTCAGTTGGGATTATTTAGTAATAGCTATATACTTTTTGTTGACTTGTATTTTCAAGCAACAGTTTACAAATTTTCATAAGTAAAATGCTGGTTTCCTTAGAATTGCAGGTAAAGAAAGGAGAAAGGAAAGGAAATAATTGAAAAATTTTCTCAAAAAACCCCAAGACCTGGAGGAAATTTTAAATGATCCTTCTAATGTATCTCTTCATTATACAGTTGAAGAAACTGAATTCTCCTTATGTTAAGTGGCTTGTCCACTGTCACATAGCTAGTACTATATGACAGCTCAGCTCTATATTATATGTATTCCATATTGTTTTGAAATTCAAGAAATATTTGGGTTGTCTGTATACCCAGGCCATGAAGTACACAAAATTAAGATGATTCCTTAAGCTACAGAATCTGTTTTCTTTTTAAACATGAAGGTGATCGAATTGAATGAGATTATAGGCTAAAAATAGGTTCGGTTGCTCAATGATTTAAAGTCTTATGGTCTTTTCCATTCTTGATTTCCTTAGTTTTATTTAGCACTATTTTTTTCTTACAGGTTTTTTTTTGAATGGGGTGTGTGTCTTGTTGATTCTGAGGCTGACCCCAAACTCCTACATTCAGGAGGTCCTTCTGCCTCATCCTCTCAAATAGCTGGGACTACAGGCATTCTACTAGGCCTGGTTTGTACCTTTTTTTTTATTTTGGAAAATATGATTCAGAGCATCCTAAAGTGTTGCTTTTATCTTTGCTCTCATTTCCCCTTCTTCAGCTGGTTTTTAGGTTAGTCGTTATAATCTTTTTGTTTCCATGGTTAGGCCACCAAAGTTTTTTTGTGATAGTTTATATAGCTTCTTGTTTATCATCCATAAAGAAATATTAAAAAGGCTTAATGACAGCCCTGTAAAGAACAAATAGTCACCATAATTAAAATTATTTGGGATTTCTTCCATTTTCTACAGGAAAAACATAAAAATCACTTTTTATAGTTATTTTTAAATACTATAGAGATTACCAGATTACATATTTTTGTAACATTCTCTTTGAGGTATGTGCATTTTCACATTTGTTTTTCCTGTTATCAAAAACCTCTTGTCAGTTTGGCAATTTCATTTGTTCATGCTTTAAAATTAATGTGCTAGGATTGTGAAATACAATGAAAAAGGACCTAAAAATACATAGAAAGCAAATTAGTATAATGAAAGGTTGGATTTGGAGTCAGATACTCTAGTTCTGTTTTGTTTTGCCACTGATTAAAATATTGATCAGGTAACATTGATTTTTTAAAATATTTTTATTTCTACATAATACATTTATTTTGTTTATTTACTTTTATGTGGTGCTGAGGGCCTCGCATGTGCTAGGTGAGCGCTCTACCACTGAACCACAACCCCAGCCCCTAACAAATTGATTTTTATATATCAGCTTCTACATTTTTTTCTCAGTAAGATATTTTCTGACCTCTCCCTACAGTCCCACAAATTGAATTTCCATTGTATGCTGTCTTTAATGCATATACTTTCTCTTCAAAGCACTTTTTATAACTTAAATGTATGTATTTCTTTATTTGTTTAATATTATCTTCCTTAATGGATTACAATTCATGAGAGTTCATATGTGTTATTTGTCACTACATGCCCTGTCATAGCTCATGATAGGCAGTCAATAAGTATTTGTTAAATAACTGAACTATATACTTACAACCTGACATAAATCCAATTTTTATGCTTTCCAGGCATAAAACTACAACACATCTCTTTCGGAAGTCCTTTTTAAAGAAAATCAGGACAATACAGTTTCCTATAACACAATACACCTCTTCTCTCTCTTCTCGCTGTCCATATATGTATATATGAACGATTGCCAGGCTTAAGAAATTGTGCTCTAACCCTTATTTCTCACTCCATTTAATAATAGAGTTTGGCATTATACTCTGAAGTTCTACTTTTGGGGCCATGTGTTTCATTGATGTCTAGCACAGTGCCTGGCATGTAGTAAATAGTCAATGTACACACAAAAAAACTAAACAGATTTCAAATAGTCATTTATTTTTGAAGAAACATTATAAAAACTTGGCATGTTTTTATATATAACATTTTGAAAATGTATTGTTTTATTGAGAATGATCATTTATAAAATTATAAATATTGAGTTTAAGGAACTCAATATATTTATATTCAGGTGTTTATTCATGTTCTGGTCAAGATAAGACATTTACTTGTGATCTGGTCTACTTTTGAAAGATAAATATGTGAACATAATATCTTTCCAGTAAATCTTGCAACTATTTCTGTGACTACATATGTTAACACTTTTATAATTGGGTTCCAAATGACAAACACAGATGGCTGTAGTCTGAATTTTCAGCATGTTTTAGAATAAATGTTTTCTCAGTAATTTAAAGTGCATCATTTTAGTATCAGATGGTTATCTAATTGATTCAGATTTTTTTGCTTATCTGCTAGCTTGCCATTTTTCAAATTTAAAATAAAACTAGTTATAAATAACTGAACACATGATACAATCTTATTCCTTTCACATTTTTATAAAACAGTAGTCTTACCAGAATTCTATTATGGATATTATTTTTTTATGAGAAACTTTTTGTTCTGTTTTGGTTTTCTTGGTGGAAGAGGGAGGTTATAGTGAGAAGGATTCTTTTTATGTTCTTATTCATTTATTAGCCATTTTTGTAGTTGGTCTATTTAATAGTTACAGTAATTCCAATCATATATTTCCTCTTTTTAAGGAACAAAGAAATTCACTTCATCTCATTCTTTTATCTTTCACCTCTTAAGAGTGATTCAAGTAATTTGAAAATTGTTCATTTTAATTTTGAAACCACGGAACATTTTAATAAAGTAGAATTAGGTATGCCTTTTATATGATCTTGCTTAGTTTGGTGACTTTTCAATAAAAGATAAATTATCCTTTTAAGAAATTCAACATAGGGGCTGGGGATGTGGCTCAAGTGGTAGCGCACTCGCCTGTCATGCATGCGGCCCGGGTTCAATCCTCAACACCACATACAAACAAAGATGTTGTGTCTGCTGATAACTAAAAAATAAATATTAAAATTCTCTCTCTCCCTCTCTCTTTCTCTCTCTCTCTCTCTTTGCCGCAGTCCGGCTGCAGAAAACTAGCCGGGGGATGACGAACAGCTTGTGTATGTTGATACAGCAGGAATGGGAGCCGTTTATTCTAGGACAGGAGCGATATTTATACATTCCACACAGCTTATCTAATTAACATAAACTAGATACAGCAGTCAACCAATCAGGAATCTCCACACTTAATGGCTCACTGGCATTATTTCACAAACCACTCCCTCTGGCAAAATGCCAGGTGCCAATCCAGACTTGTTTACAGACTCTAACATCTTTTAAAAAAATAGATAAAAAATTCAACATATATTTATTTAATATTGCTCTAGGCTTTTAATATATAGAAGTAGGGAGGAAAAAATAGTCCTTGCCCTCATGGGGTTTACCTTCTGGTTAATTTTTCTGAAAAAATAATATGACTCATATAATGAGTAGTATAGGCCTAGAACAGTATCTTTAATTATGTTTGTACAAGTGATTCATTCTAAATACTATAATGGAACTATTTCTACTTTTTATTCCATATCTGTGTGCTTCTTTTTGCATTTAATAACAGATATTCGTATTTTGGAGGTTTTTTTTTTTGTTATTTTGTTGTTGTTGTTGTTGTTGTTGTTTAAATCAAACTTTCCATTCTTTATTTATCTATCTTTCATTTTGTGCTGATGGTTGAACCTGGGCCATCTGTGCTTGTTAGGCAAGCACTCTACCACTGAGCCACATCCCCATATCTAAGTCATTCTTTCTATAATGCAAAGTTAATAATTTTTTCCTTTGTTGTATATTTTATATTTGAATAAATATTAGAGATAAATTATTGATATAATCTAACACTTGGAATTTTAAGCAAAATCTTCATCTTTGCCTTGATAAATTTTGCTGACTAAATATATTCTGATGCAGAAACGTGATATTTCAAGAAGTTTCTGAAATTGAGTATAAATATTATAAATGTTATTATTAGTATTTATTTTTTGGCATTGCATTCTCTCTAAGGGATGTTTTTAAATAATGCTCCTGGATTTCTGATTCTATTTATAGATAAAGTATTTGCCAATATTCTAGTTAGTTTATTTTTAAGAATGATCTGCTATGCTCCAAGTAGTTCAAGTACATTCCAGCAGCTTAATAATGAGAAAATAGAGGCAACTGGTCTTGCACCTGTTCCTCAACACACTGGGTAGTTACTAAATAACTGGGAAAAATGTTAAATGTGATATATTTTTATACTCTGTAAGTATAATCATCAGCTATTTCTGACTTATGAATTAAATATCTTTATTAAGGGAATAGAACTTGTTTATATGTTTTTCTTCATCTACAACAGATAATTTAAGTATAAAATGTTATTTATAAATAATGTATTTGCCACATATTTTGATAGTAACTCTTAGCAAGATTGCTTTAATACTTTAGATAATAAGAAATTTATTTGCTGTCTTTGTAATTGGTCTGGTTATGAGTTATGGTAATTCTAGGCATATGTTTCCTCTTTTTAAGGCAGAAAGGAATTTACATGAGGTCTTCTTTCTTCTCCTCTTAAGAGTGATTTAGGAGCTCAAATTAAATTTAAGTCTTTGTCAGTAGTTGCTTTATATAAAAATCAGAAAACTTACTGTATTTAAAAAAATACAGTAATAGCTCAGCAATATATCCTTTGCCTAGCACAGACAAGGCTGTGTGTTTGATCCTCAGTACTACATAAAAATAAATAAAATAAAGTTATTGTGTCCATCAAAAGAAATTCTTAAGAATAAATAAATAAAATGTAAGTGAGCAATAGGAAAAATACCTGTAATCTGAACTCCAAATGTAAACATGAGACTTGCCTTATCTTTTAAAAAATGAAGTGTAATTTTCCTTTCATGAAAAGAAATAGATATGCTACAATACTACTTTATACTTGCTATTATATTACAAAGTCTTTAATAGCAATTGCTTGCATTGGCATTTTTAATATAAGTTCACCATAATTAGTTCTAGTGTTACCTGGTATATAATGTGTACTTCTGATTTTAGGTGGTAAGAAAATATTTTAGGTCTTAAAAAACTTTGGATAGTATAGTAAGAAAGTTTTTACCTTTTTCAGTTTTTTTTCTGCTTATGATAATGAAAATCTGTTTGATGCTTGTCTCTCTTTAACAGTCTTTTATTTTGTCCATTTTTTCATAGCCTTCAGCAACCTCTTACTAAAATTTCAATAATAGATTTATCATTTCTTTTATTTTCAACTTATCTCTTAAAAGAAATAACAAGTGATATTAACTTTCAATTTATGCCAGAGATTACATCTCCTTTTAAAATAAATTTAAAGAAAATACACTGTTTAAAATATGTTAAGTAAATGATAATGTATCGATGACTAGGATTTGGTACAAATTCTGATGAGGACAGACAAATGATAAAGGGTAGAAAACACTGCTGTTTAAAATTTTAAGTTACTTGTAAGTTTTTCCCACTATAAATATGGTTGCAGTGAGCATTTGTATAGCTAATAGGCTAATTATCTTTTTTGTATAAAAGATAATTATAGACAATATCTTTTGTATAAAGTAGTAGACCAGAACAAGTGTGTTTGGAGCTCCTTGTTTTTGTGTGTATTTTCATATAATCTTAAATCCAGAGATTATACTGTGAATGAGAGTCCCTCTATTTCCCTATTGTAGTTATAGAATAGTTTTTCCCTTAACTCAGCTAATTTCCTCTTCTTTAGACTTAATATGTTCATTTCTTACCCCTCAATATTTAATAAGTTTATTCTCAAGTACCTAGTTTTACAACCTTTACAACCCGAATATTCAATCCAATAGTTATTCTGAAACTGTGAAGTCATCTATATTATGATCATCGTTTTAATTTGGTGATAGTTTGATCTTTTAAAGAAAGTGATCCCAAAGAAAAATTATCATTGATATTAATGATACTTTTTTTCCTGTACCTTGCCCAGTTTCAACAAAGAAGAGCTTGACTGGATGGACAAAACCCTCATAAGAAGCCAAAAAAGAAGAAAACCTCAAGCAGTAAAAATGATGTTCATGGCTTCAATATTGATCAATCAAAGAGTGAGGAGATGTTCATAAATAGTTCTCAGGGTGTTGGATCAGCCATGATGCCTGAATCCACAATAATGAGAACTCTAAACAATGAATAAATGCTTAAGCATGAGCAGGTCTTTTCTGTTGATGTAAGTATTCATCCAGATTTTAAAACATTCTACCTCTAACTAGAAAGTAGTGGCAGTGAAAAGTCATTAACATCCACCTGAGGGAAGATTGACAAAGTCATTGACTTTTTAGCATCAAGAACTGATGATTCTTTTAAAAAACTTGAACTTTTCTGATGGCATATTAAGGATTTACTTTTATTTAAAAAAGTTACATGAATTAGAGGAATGGTGTCTTTGATGCTTTTGGCTTACAGATGACATCTACTATATATGTAAAAGTTCTTGGTACTTTTGTATTTATAACAATGCCTTGTGATAAATTTTATATGCATTATTATAAGTCATTATAATTCATAATGGAATGAAATTTTTAAAGATTTGGATAATTTTTACTAGTTTTTTAATAGTATTTTTGTGAATTTTCTATCATTGTTACTAACAGCAACATCTTAGTAAAGCAGGATTTTTTTTTGTAAAGTATGATATTTAGCAGGGGAAAAAATGTCATAATTGTAATCATGTTTTACTTTTGCTGTAGCCAGAAAGTGAGATTTCAACCACAGCAGATGATTACACTTCGGAGGTAAGACTAACATATCCCAATTAAAAATGTCATAGATAAAATTGATATTTTTTGAAATTATTGATTGTTTGTACTTTATTACTTATAAATTTATATGCTTCTGCAAATATTTAATATAATTTAAGGTAACATAATATAATATAAGTGGATTGAAAAACTGAAAATTATATTTTACTGCTGTATCTTTTTCCAGTGGTTAGCTAAAGTCTTAACTGTTTGAATTGCTTAATCCTTAATTATATAGCAGCCCTATTTTGTTTTTTAGGAAAGTGAGTCTGCATTTGTAGGATCCATGACCATTTTAAGAGCCATTTAGCACAGTAAAAATTTCATAATTAGTATGATTTTTATAGTAATTTTTTTAAAAATGTTTGAATACTAGTGTGTGTGTATATATGTATGTGTGTATATATATATAACATTTATATATATAAATGTTTATTGGAATTAATGTTGCTGTAGTGTTGTGCGTGTGCATGTGTGTTACTGGGCATTAAACTCAGGGCCTTGTACATGCTAGGAAAGCACTTTGTCACCAAGCTACATTCCCAGCCCTTTTTCAGTTTTATTTTAAGATAGATTCTTGCTAAGTTGCCCAGGCTATCTTTGAACTTGTGATCCTCCTGTCTCAGCTTCCTGAGAAGATGGGATTAATGGTGTGCATCACCATGCCTGACAATGATGATTTTTATTTTAGGTGATAAACTATAAAATAGGCATTGGTCTCTTAAGAAATACCTGCCTTCTTTATATGTTTGCAATAAGTATCCCTTTGTTATCTTATTCTTTTTAGATATGATTGTCATTTCTTTGCTCCCAAGTTTAGAGTACATGAAAAATTATTCTTTATTCTGAATGTTTAAGCAACTTAGTATATTTCATAAGTCTGAATTTATTGTAGGCTTCTAATAGAAAAACCATGTCCTTTTTTTAAGAGAGAGAGAGAGAATGAATATGATTCTTTTTTGTAGATGGACACAACACGATGCCTTTATTTTATTATTATTTTTTAATGTGGTGCTGAGAATCGAACCCAGGTCCTGCCCATGCTAGGCAAGCACTCTACCATTGAGCCACAATCCCAGCTCGAAAAACCATGTACTTAAATTAACATATTACAGTTTTTATTTTTGTTGTTTGAGTGTGGGTGTGTGTTTGTTACTGGGGATTGAACCCAAGGGCGCTCTACCACTGAGCTACATTCCCAGCTGTTTTTATTTGAAACTGACTTGCTAAGTTGCTCAGGCTAGCCTTGTACTTGCAAACCAGAATTATCTGAACTTTTTCCATGGTGTGGTTCTCTGAGGACCTGCCTCTGAACATCACCCAAGAAAATGCTCCAGCAGAGTAAAGTCTTGAAAGTCATTCACAAAGACATTGTTAAAATTTGCCTTGAGCTTTTTTCTGAGCTGGCAAAAAATAAAGAAAACTACAGGGAAAACATGTCAGAGGCATTCTCTTAAACTCTCTAAAACCTAGAAGCTCTGAGGACTCCCAATAACTACTGATGCCTTTCTGAGCTGCTTGACTATCATACCTCCCAGTCTGGAGGTGAGATCACTTTTCTGTCAAAAATGTCTGTTGCCTGAAGGAGACTCAGGTCTCATCACTGATGAGAGCAAAGATAAGATAGCAACTCTGCTTTTGTGGAGTGGAGAAACAGGGCTTTCAGTTTGTATATTGATGAGTGTTGTATGCTGTAGCTTGGGGAATTTGGTGGGAAGGCCTGCAACTAACTAAAGATGAGGATGAGAAGAATGAAATGGAGGAGAGTAAGGTGAAGTTTGAGAACTCTTCTGCAAACTTATGAAAAAAATTTTAGATAAGAAGTTGAGAATCTTAGTTATGAAGGTTGTGACAATCCTCCAGTAGGCTGTCTTCAACCTGCTACATTGTGACTAGCACTTAGGGCTGAACAGTGAACTCAGAGCAGATCATAACAGTCCAGGCACTTCAAGACAACTCTACAATGGGCAACATGATGGCCAGAAAATACTTGGAGATAGATCCTAACCAACTCATTGTGGGGCATTATAAATATGTTTAAACTGAATTAGAGAAGAACTAACTGAATATTTGCTATAGAGGTATTAGATATAACTATTATACTGGATAAATAATTTATGTAATACTGATAACATGATATTTGACATTATCTTTGATGATATTTACAAATATTCATTTTATTACACTGTTACTTCAAAATAGAAATTTTAGTGTGTACTAAAATCAGAATGTGTCATTTCTGAGTCATGAAAAACTAATTGAAATTTAGAAGTATTACAATTTGAAAATTATCACAAGTGACTTTATATCTAGAAGTAGTATTCTACATTCTTGTGGTTTTTCACCAATTACAATAATGTGTTAACAAAAGTTGTTTTTTTGCCTTCCCTTTAGCTTTATTTCTCAGAGATTATTCTTAGAATAAAAGTAGAGGAATCAAACTGATTTTTTAAAAGTCTCTTAGTTAGGACCCTCTCCCCCTTTTATTTTGGCAGTTGTGGGTATTGGGCCTTGCACATACTAGACAGATGCTCTACAACTGGGCTACATCTTCGGTCCTAGGATTTTTACTTTTTAATGTTTCATGGCTCATACAGACTTAATCCTAACTCTAGACATTCTGACTAGTCTGTCCTACATATTTCAATGTTAACAATTTTATTCTCCTGGGTTCTATTAACATAGAATTGTGAAGGCTTAAGATATGGGAAGGAATGTGGGCAGGAATGAAGTTGGTTTTTGTATTCTTAGTGGTAAAAAGGCAATTAAATGATTAATTGTTAAGAAATTAATTTCCCACTCCTTAAACATTATATACATATTCTATCATCCTCCTTTCTCTTACTACACAATATCTGTTCTACAGACAAGTGGTGATATGTTAAAGAAAGCCCCCACATCTGTCTGGATTGGCATGACTAGCAGTAGTACTATCCCCAGAGGAAAGATTTTAGGGGAGTGTTCTTTACCTCTTTATTTCCCTTGGCTTGCTTACTAGCCTTAAATAAAATTTATACCAGTAAATGGTTTTATTTGAAAATAAATAAGGCTTAATTTTAAAAATATATTTAGCTAATTTTAAGGAAGCATTTTGTAAAGAAGATCTAGTAACTTGAAGCTTTTAGTTATCTTTCTGGAGACTAAACAGGAACTGCACTTAGAACTTCAGTTAACTTAAATGAAAGTGTCTTTTGCATTGTAAGAACTTAGATGTTTGAGGAATGATTGACATTTGATATGCCTCTTGGATACTTCAGTTAAATATAATTACCATATTTGTTTTGCTATTAAGGCATTTTCCCTAGACGTAAAATATACACAGTTAGTAAAAATATTATTGTTAGGTAAATAAAATTTGGTCTATCATAATATATCAGGAAATTGTTTTTATACAGGTAAATGATTGCTGTAATGTGGTGAAAACAGGAAAGCCTACCAATTTATTAATGGTACAGTATATAAAACTACTCATGATACTAATATTTTTTATTATTTAAAACCATTTGACTTACTAACCAAGCTTTCTCCTGTATGTAATTCTTTCTGTATGTGATTTATAAAAGTTACTAGATCTTCTTTATTGCTTAACATAACAAAGTTACCTCATTTTCATTATAACATGGAATTGGAACAAAATTTGAAGATATGCTGTTTAGGGGTAATATCACATTAATAGCAAACCAGATTGCCATAGAAGTGAACTTCAAAGTGAAGAGTGATGTTTTAAAGTGGATTTTGCTATGGAATTCAATATTCGAATTCCTCTCTCAGGAATGTTGCTAGTACTGAATTATTAAAAATATTGGATTGATTTAGGAAGAAGAATTTGGTGTCGTTGATTCTTATTCTGAACAAGGCACACACTATAGTGAGACTCGCCTAGAGTTGATAGAAAACAAATTAGTTGGGAAACCTGAACATGAGCTCGAAGTACTGAACAGAGAACTGGAAGAAATGAGGGCCAACTATGGGACTGAAGGATTGCATCAGGTACATTTACCTTCTGTGGCCTTTGTTTGCTACTCACAAAAACAAAAACAGGAAATTTTTTTTTAAATTTATTTTTTTTAGGTGAACACAATATCTTTATTTTACATTTATGTGGTGCTGAGAATTGAACCCAGTGCCTCATGCATGCTAGGCGAGTGCACTACCACTTGAGCCACATCCCCAGCCCTCCAGGAAATTTTAATGATAGTTTATTTATTTAATGAGAATTACAGGTGTTAAGATTATCTCATTCACGAGAAAAATGGGGTTCTTGCACATAGTATTAAGAATCCCATTTTACACCTAGAATTCAACTAATAGGGGTATCATGTATGTTACTTTGTTTATTTAACTTAATAAGATAGAGTAAAATAACTTTAGTGATTTCAGGACAGATGTTTTTCTAATGAGCCTGAAAGAAAATTGTGGTATAAATCATATTTTTTTTAAAATGATGACTTAAACCCATTAAGAATATCAGCAAGTCCCTGTAAATATTATCTGCAGTTAGAGTGACATCTCTTGTAGTAAGTAATCAGTTATGAATCAAGATGAAAATGGGATATTAATGAGGATGACAGAATAGATTTCAGTTTCATCCTCTCCAAGAACAAGTTGGTGGTGTTGCCTGGTAACAGATTGGGGGAGCTCCCCAATATAAAGGCATTTGCTTCTAGAATTTGATATATAGAAAAGCCAGAACAAGTGAAAATATTTTGCATGTGCACATTAATTTCTTTCAGATTGATTTGGAAGTAAAACAAATTTCTTAAAGCTCATAGCTCTCAAATGTGGGAGATAGCATACAAATTGTAAGAATTCCACTAATGTGTTTTGAATCTCATATTCTTTAAAAAGTTGCTTGTAACAATGATAATCAGTTTTATGTAGAATATAAGCCTGGAATGTAATTATTTTCACTGATTTCCTTTAGTTACAAGAATTTGAAGCAGCACTTAAACAAAGAGATAGTATTATCACACAGCTCACCGCCAATTTACAACAGGCAAGAAGGGAAAGGGACGAAATGGTGAGAGAATTTTTAGAGTTGACGGAGCAAAGTCAAAAATTGCAGATTCAATTCCAACAAGTAAGTATTACAAGTAGAACAAGACATACTCGATTTTTATAACGAACTTTTAAATTTTTTCACTTTCTAGAACAATTCTGTTATAAAGCCATTTGCTTATTCGTACTGGAAAAACTAGTGAATAAGTGTTATGTTAATCAAGAATTTAATTTATACTTCTTGGGTAGTTTCTTGCTGTTGTTTTCTTTGTACTTCCTCCCTGTCTCTATTTAAAAATTCTACAAAGTCTTATCAGGTGTATTTTTGCAGAAATTTAACCTGCAGTTACACCCTAATTTTTCCAACCCTGGTATGGTTTTATGTTAATTAGGTTCTCAATTATTACTAGACTGACAACTGGATATATTCCATTTATCTTTAGTTGGAACTATAATCTAATTGTGTTAAACAAAAGGGAGGAATTTAAGGTAATAATACAGGCTTGTTTATAGAACTTAAGGGCAGAAATACAATCAGAACTCTGAGAGAAATTGGAACTAGAGTTTGAAAAGTCATCAAGAATCCAGGAAGAACTTTCAGTCCGTATTTTTCTCTGCCTCTCTGCCTGTCTTATTTCTCCTATTTTCTCAGCTTTATAATGTGAAAGGTAAATTCTTTGGCTCATTACCCAAAGTGCACATGACCTATCAGCATGTTGACGGCATGGAAACATGTTGACTGAGATCGTAAGCCTATGAAGTGAGCATAGTTTCCAGAGAACCCCTGTGGGCTGAGGGTACAATAAAGTGTCACTTCAAAATTTAATATTTTGAGGTTTCTTTCTATTTTCAAGTTACAGGCTAGTGAAACTCTACGAAACAGCACTCACAGTAACACAGCTGCAGATTTACTGCAAGCCAAACAACAGATTCTCATTCATAAACAACAGCTTGAAGAACAAGACCATCTATTAGAAGATTATCAAAAAAAGAAAGAAGACTTCAAAATGCAAATTAATTTCTTAAAGAAGAAAATTAAAGTATATAAAATGGTATGTGTATCTTAAGGAAGTCAACCTACTTGTAGCAGCTTTGTAATTAACTTTAAAGTTTTTAATGGAGGTGTTTATCGTTTTTTATGCATATGCACCCAAAATTTCATAATTGAGTCAAACTCTTTGAGTATATAAAATAATATATTTCAAAAACATTGAGAATTTCGTAGTAATAGTTTTAAAGATGATACTACTCATTACTCTGCTCCTTAAAAGTGATCTGCCTATGTTAAACTAAATTCTCAGGAGAATCTATTTTTATAACTAGGATTTTTATCCTTTTTCCTCCAACTAAGTGTATTTCTTCTTATTTTAGCCATGATTATAAAATTCTGAAAAAGAAATTTTGTAAATTTAAACTAGAAAAAAATGTGGTTGATTCTTTTTATTCACTTGAGTTATATTCCAGTTTGGGGGAACTATTTAGTCAATAATTGCTCCTGGTAGGAAATGTATCACATGGATTGTAATCTTTAATCTTAAAAGCAATTCATGCTAGCAGATTTCATTTTTTGTTTGTTTTTTTGAGAAGTTGAAGTTTAGATGTGATTTGCCTGAAGCTGCCCCATTAACAGGTGCCAGAGTTGAAATTCTGAGCTCCTTGCACTACACTTCACTCTGATCCTTGCCATCTCTGTCCTCTTTTTTGCTCTGTGAGAGCTGAAACAAGGCAGTGTGATCACTGTGTTTGAATGTAACTGAACATCATTTTACAGTAACCCAAATTTTTTGCCATCACTCTGTGTGTGTCTACAAATGTCTATGAAAGCACCATTGGTATGGATTTGTGGGTTTCAAATAAATTTGAGCAAGTAGGCAAATACAGAATCTGGGAATAATGAAGATGGAGAATACATATAATACAGCATATTTAATAAACTTAGAAGATTCTACAGGAAGTTGAGAAATTACCAAGAAAAGAATATTGTTTGGATAACAAAAGCATTAACTAGCACTTATAAAGTACTTACTCTATAACAGGCAGTATTCAAAGCCTCTTACACATATTAATGCATTGAATCATCACTACAACCCCATGAGATAAGGGTACCTTTATCATTTACAAATGATGGTACCAAGATAATGCAAGATAAAGGAAATAATCCAGGTGCAGAAGTGATGTATTGATAGAGCCAGATTTCAAAGCTCAGCTATCTGACTCCAGAGACTCCTCTTTGAAAAATAGGAAATGTACAAATTAAAATTATGAGAAGGGTAAGCTTTTCAACTAAGGCAATTTAAAGATTATGCAAGTGTTTACAGAATACCTATTCTGTAGTAACCCTTGCAAAAGATACATGACGGACCTTAAGATGTCCCCTTTCTTCACTGAACCCATGGAGAGGTGCGGCATGTACACACATTACCACAAAATAAAAAGTAAGTGCAGGTAACAAGTGTTATGAATGTTTTGACGAGGTCTGATTTATGAGGAAAAGATTCAGGGTAGACATCAGCACGGAGGTAATATTTGAGATAGATCTATAAATTGGAATAATGTGTTATTTATATTTTGTTTACCCATAAATTGGTATAATAAATGGAACATAATATATGGAACAGCTATTCAATACCTATTTGGTAATCAAGAGAATTGCTTATGAATTCATGACAAATAGAGATAGGCAGGATATTCTTTGCGGGGTGTGGAATGGGCATAAAGACCCAGGCTGAAATGTTGAAAATGTATAGGGAGCAAAAAGTAATTTACTTAGAAAGCAATAGGCTTTGGAAGTGTCTTTCTGGAGGGTAAGAGTAGAAAGACAATCAAGTCCTAAGTTGAAAGTGTCTGTATCTAGGATTTTATTATTTCTTATTGTCACTAGGCTGTATAATTTCAGATTACCTAAAATTTATGTAATTCATTTTAGTAATGAAAATAAACTGTTTATTTGAATGTTAGCAATAATACTTTTATTGTTCTTATTATTATATTTTAATTTCTCAGTTTTCAAAAAAATTAATCCCTTTGAGAAGTAGTTCTGTCAGAGCAGCTGAAGTAACTATATTGATAGTCAAAGGCTCATTATCCTAATCCTCCAAACCTCCTGTGTTATAGTAATCACAAACAGGAAGTATATTATTCCCCACTCTTTCAGGTGTAGTTCTAAAAATAGAGGTTTTCTTGACTGAAGGGCTCTCAGTTTTGTAACATAGAACAAGTGATTTAAAACTATGTAATTTGAAAAAAGCTAAACAAAGAAAACTGTGAATTTGTGGTGTTTAATAGTTGAATGAAGAATTATGGTTATCATATTAGGTGTTGGACAGTGTTGTTATTTTCTTTTATGAGGAGTGTTCCTTTCATCTTATAGAAAATCAGGAAATAAAATGATAACAGATTTTTATATCAATGTTAACATTTTTCAAAACTAGTTATTATTTAGCAGTTTAGCTAAAATTGACCATCATGAACTGATTTTATTTTTTTAATTTTTTTTTTAGTTGTAGATGGACACGATATCTTTATGTATTCATTTATTTTTATGTGGTGCTGAGAATTGAACCCAGTGCCTCATTTGTGTGAGGCAAACATTCTACCTCTGAGACCCAGCCCCAGTCCTGATTTTACATTTTATATAGGTTCCAAATAATTTATAAATTTCTTTCTAGTATATGAATATATTTGTATAAAGCTCAGTAAAAATAAAATACCTTTATTATTTTATTTTAACCTCAAACACATTCTGTGATATAGAGGAAATTTATCTTTATTGTACAGAAAGAAATACCAGAATTAATAGATTACACTAATTTACTAATGTTGCATTCTAGTGTAGAAATTAAGAAGGCTCAGCACTTGGTAATAACATATGATGTAATTGGAAAAGGAATATGTGACACTAAGACAACAGCTCATAGTCTCACTCAAGAGGCTGCACAAGATAACCTTGGTTTATGTAGTGCAAAATTTGGCCTTTATTTGTTAGGCTCAGAAGTCATATTTTTTTTTCTTGAGCTATATCAGAGGTGAATTAGTTCAAGATGTTAATCTTTGAGTCTAAATATAAGACTGTGAATTTACAATGAGAAATAATTATCACAAACTTCAGATTTTAAGCTCATTGGATTTTATATTCTTTCTATGGACAGATGAATTTTAAAAGCCATGTAATAATTTAAAAAGTTGTTTATTAAGTATTAGATGAAAGGGTGTTGGAGGAATCAGATATTCAGTGGCATGAGGTTGAGATAACCTGTTACATCCATCTCAGAGTAGTAATGTTCATGTCTGTAGACTAAATTTCTTAAATGCTCCTTGCTGTAACTCCTAACATTGTTTTCTGCATTCAGTATGGTTTTTCAAGAGGGATCAGACTTCTCAAAGGTTGACGGTGCATTGGTCTTTTTCCAAGAACTATACTCAATTGATCAATGCATACATTTTCTTAGTACATTCATTCAAGGTGCCTAGAAGTCCTGTTTGGCAAGGACTCGTGTCTCCTTAAGATAACTTTACTTCCTTACCTATATTTTCATCAGTTATATGGATTTCACTTATTTTCTTGGCTTTGGGACTATAGCTCTTAACTGTTTAATGAATATGCATTAATATGTCTTGTCTTAGCCTAATCTCCAGTTCCAAAATTGAGTCCCCAGATAGGAACTGGGGAAAATTATTGATGGTCTTTTATCTTTCTGTTTGAACTGTAGGTCTAAGCCCAAGTTGGTATGCTGTAAATATACAGTAGTGGTCTTAGGTGTCACTTGATGTTCAGTCACTTAAGCATTGCATATCCCTAAATTTCTGATTCACTTAAAACCCCAGGAATGAAGTTAAGGAAGACTTAAAGGAATCCACTTTAGTTCTTGTTGTTGTTCTCATTTTATAGCACTTGTCCATGAAATACCTTCAAATCACTAGAATACAGGGGAGGACCAGTATTTATTTATTTTTTGTTTTTTCTGAGAATCCAGGGGAGGACAGGTTTTTATATTTTTGTGTCTTCTGAGAGTGTCTAGATAGTATGTAATACTATAACTAGCCATCAGAAATACTTATATTTAGAATATTGACCAGTTAATATGAAAAATGAAAATGTGATAGTTTATATAGATATTTTAGTCAGACTGGTTTTTGTTTTGTTTTGCTTTTTTGGTGGTGTTAGAGATCAAACCCAAGGCCTCACACATCCTAGGCAAATTAGATTGCATTTTTAAATTTAAATATTTAATCACAGCACAATGTAAGAGAAATTTCTTCCCAAGAAGGGTAAAACTGTTATATTGTTTGCTCATATGTACTGTCAGGTAGATAAGTCCTAGGTCTCCTTGTACTGGGAAAAATGGGGTGGGGGGGGGGGCAGGCCCAACAGTTGCTTTTTATAGAAATTTATAAAAAGGAGACACCCATAAGTAGTTGCCAGAACCTAAAAAATGTCATTCTTATATTTTCATTTTCTTTTCTTTCTAAAGGAACAAGATGAAGTAGAAAAGTCAAATAAAAAAGAATTACAAGAAAAGGAGGCAATCATCCAGGCATTAAATATAAGAATAATTGAAGAAGAAAAAGTGAATCTTGAGCTAAAGGATCAAGTCACAGCCACTGAAAAATTAATGAGAGAAGTACAGGAACAAATTGCAAGTATGAAATTAGAGCTGGCTAATTCTAAGCCAAAAGAAAGACAATATTCTGAAGAAATAAAACAATTAATGGGTACAGTTGAAGACCTTCAGAAAAGACATCATTACACAGATAGCCAGTTTGAATCTGAGGTGGTACAGAGAATGATGGAACAAGAAATGCAGAAAAGATTAGAACAACTCCGAGCAGAGATGGATGAAATGTATGGGCAACAGATAGTACAGATGAAACAAGAGTTAATAAAGCAACACATGTCACAGATAGAGGAACTTAAAGCACAACATAAAAAAGAAATTGAGAGTGTTTTAAAATCACATTTAAATATTACAATTAATGAAGATCAAATAAAGTTAATGAACGTGGCAATAAATGAACTGAATATGAAATTACAAGATACTGATGCGCAAAAGGAAAAACTCCAAGAAGAACTAGGAATAGTTTCAGGAGAAAAATCTACTCTGCAGAGACAACTTGATGACCTTTTTGAAGAATTGAACTTTTTAAGGGACCAAATTCAGAGAGCTAGAATGATAATAGCTGAACAAAAAAGTCAACTGAATGAAGCACGTAAGTCCCTTAGTACAGTGGAAGTTTTAAAAGCTGAGATTGTTCTGGCATCTGAATCTAGGAAAGAACTAGAGTTAAAACATGAAGCAAAAGTTACAAATTACAAGATAAAACTTGAAATGTTGGAAAAAGAAAAAAATGCTGTATTAGACAGAATGGCTGAATCACAAGAAGCTGAATTAGAGAGGCTGAGAACACAGCTCCTATTTAGTCATGAAGAAGAACTTTCGAAACTAAAAGATGATGTAGAAGTTGAACATCAAATAAATATTGAAAAACTTGAAGATAGCTTAGGCATTCACTATAAACAGCAGATAGATGGCTTACAAAATTTAATGAGTCAAAAGATGGAAACAATGCAATTTGAAAAATATAATTTGATAACTAAGCAGAATCAGTTGGTTTTGGAAATTTCAAAACTAAAAGATTTACAGAAGTCCATCATGGATTCAAAATCAGAAGAAATGACCCTTCAGATGCATGAACTCCAAGAGGAAATTGAAATATTAAGACAAGAAAAAAAAATGTATGCTTGAACAAGAAGTTCAGGAATTACAACTTAAAATTGAATTATTGGAGAAACAAATAAAGGAAAAAGAGGATGACCTTAAAGAAAAGTTTTCACAACTTGAAGCAGAAAATAACATTCTTAAAAATGAGAAAAAAGCTTTTGAGGACATGTTGAAAATTTATGTTCCTGCTGAACAAGAAGAAATATTGATTTTCATTGACTCCAGCAAGTCCATATCCAAAGATTGCAGCTGGCAAAAAGAAATGGAAATGCTTACAAAAGAGAATGAGGCCCTCAAGCAACAGTGTATTCAGCTAAATGAAGAAATTGAAAAGCAAGGAAGTACATTTTCATTTGCTGAAAAAAATTTTGAAGTTAACTATCAAGAGTTACAGGAGGAGTATACTTGCCTTCTCAAGGTAAAAGATGATTTAGAAGACAGTAAAAACCAACAAGAATTAGAGTATAAAAGTAAACTTAAAGCACTTAATGAAGAGCTTCATTTACAAAGAATAAATCCAGCTACAATCAAAGTGAAAAGTGCCATGCTTTATACTGACAAAGCTTTTGTCGCAGAGCCATTAGAAATCTGTGAAGTTGTTGAGAAAGATACAACAGAACTTATGGAAAAACTTGAGGTAACCAAGCGAGAAAAGCTAGAATTGTCAGAGAAACTGTCTGATCTCTCTGAACAATTAAAACAGAAACATGGTGAGGTTAATTTTCTCAGTGAAGAAGTCAAATCTTTAAAGCAAGAAAAAGAGAAAATTCTATTGAGATGTCAAGAGCTAGAACTCCTAATTAACCATTATAGAGCAGAAAATATAAACATGTGTGATGTTCATTTAAGTTCTTTACAAGATGGAATAGTAACTATTATAAACAAGGATTCTCAAGGATCATTATCTAATGTAGGTGAAGATTTTGGAGAAGAATCAAAAACAGTAGTGGAAGAGAAAATTTCTTTTGAAAATGTGGCTATTAGAAGAGAAAGCAAGCAAGAACAGTTATTTTCACCATCAGTAACAAATGAGTCCTCACCTGGGAGAGATCAATCAAGTGAAAACGATAAACTCCATCAGGAACTTTATGTACTTAAATCAGAACAGGTATGTTTACTTATTTACATATGGTATAGCACAGTGAAAATGTACATTTCATGCTAAAAAGAGTTTTCACCTTCTTAAAACAAATTTATAAAAGAAAATGAAAGTGAATCATGTAATTCTCATTTGGATCTATCATTTATCATTTAATTTTCCTATTTTTTTCTTAAACTGTTTTTCTTTTAGCTAATCTGTTATATATTCTGCTCAGGAAATAAAGCAATATTTTCTTTTTAAAGACAAAATAATATTGTTTAGAATTTCAACTTTACAAAAGTTATTGATTTTATAACTTAGTATTTTGTTGCAATTTCAAAGAATTTTAGAGTTTTTATTTCATACTGGTCTTTTTCAAGGTTCCACAATTGTAAACAAACTCTTGAGTGTTTTAGATCCTTATGCAGTTTTTCAATAGTTATTAATTCTTTTTCCTTTGTGCAAGAAAAACACTTAAGCCCTAGAGTTTTTTGAGTCTTATACCTGAGGAGGAAAAAATAGTATTAATTTTCTGTACAGCTAAAGAAATAAAACACATAAGATAATAGGTTATTTCCTTTTATGTCAGCTATTCATATTAGAAATAACAGAAAAGTCTGATGTGTATCTTCAGTATGATAATGCTAAATAAACTTTTGATAATTAAAAACATCTTTTAGCTGTAGATGGACATTTTACCTTTATTTTATTTATTTATAATATGGTGCTGAGGATTTAACCCAGTGCTTCACACATGCTAGGCAAGCTCTCTACTACTGAGCCACAACTGTAGCCTGCTAAATAAACTTATGTTTTTCTAAAACTTAGGTAATAAATATCTTTTGCAGATATAAGAGTTTAGTGTTGAAAGAGAGAAGAAGTTAAGGAGTATATATTTCAGTGAGGAAGACAGGTAATAAATGAGAAAATAAGACAGAAATATTGTTAACAGTCTATGAAGAAATTAAACAGGGTATTGTGATAAAATAAAACAGGGAAGCTCACAAAAGAAATTGAGAACGATGGGTGGAGGTGGGTGGTGGTCTGGAGCTTGGAGGAATTAACACTTGAACTGAGATTCGAATGAGAGGGAAGAGGCTGCATTATGGAAATTAGAGCAGTTGTTCCATGAGTAAATTTGAGGAACCGAATTGAAGGCCTATGTAGTTGAGTTTGAGAAGAGTTTGAAGAAGGAAGAAACTCAATCATAGGGAGCCTTATAGACTTTGTAAGTTTAGATTTTTTTATCCCTAAGTACAATAGGAAGTCATCGGAAAGTTTTCTGTTTTTATTTCTAATGACATGTTCATGTTGATGATCTTATCAAATGTGGTCATACTTTACGTTTTTAATAACTTGAATAGACCCAAGAAATTCAAATTGCTTAACTACTATTGCTATGTTAAATATTGCAAAATGTTTTAAAAACTATAAATGGTGGTAATTACTCCTAAAAAATGTCAAACATAATTTAAATTTTATTAAAAATCATTATTCAAAGAAGACCTGAATTTGAAGCACATTTGTCAAATTGGTAAAATTTTCTTAATAGGAATTTTGTTTCTGTATTGAAGATACTTGCAATGGTATTTAGATACTCTCTCTTTGAAATTAACTAAACAAAGTGAAGAAAAGCAAGTCTGTAAATTGCTCCCATTTATCATTACTAAAATAAACCCCATCATTGATACAGAGGGGGGAGTAAGGTATGTATGCAGGTGGAGGGAAGCTCACAGAAGAAATTGAGCGGTGACTTAAATAGTGATACTGTTTACTTGTCTGAAATACTGCAGAGGCAACAAAATACTCCTACTCTCAGTATTAAACTTAGTAATTAGAGCAGATATATCTTACTGAAACCAAAATAAATGTGGCTGTTAAGAATTTTTAACTGGCCAGCTGCAGTGGCAAACACCTATAATCCCAGCTGAGGGAGGCTGAGGCAGGAGGCTATTGAGTTCGAAGCCATCTTCAGCAACAGTGAGGCAGTAAGCAACTCAGTGAGACCCTCTCTCTAAATAAAATACAAAATAAGATGAGATGTGGTTCAGTGGTCGAGTGCCCTGAGTTCAATCCCCAGTACCAAAAAAGAAAAAAGAAAAAGAAAAAAAATATTTTTTTAACTGAAAAGAAAGAAATGAATAGTTTTGGAGTATAATTCCAGATTATCAAAGAGTCTTTTCAACATTGGGGTGCAAGAAATAATGAGTGGCAGGAACATTATAGATATTGGCTAGTTATTGATGCTGAGAGAAGCCATAAATTCGAGTGTGTGTTTAAAATTGGAGGTAATTATTGGTATTGGAAGAGATACTGAGCTTAGAAACATCTACTGGAGCTTAGAAACCTCAAGAGGAACCATAATATCAGTTCTGTGAGTGAAGACATACTACTATATTGGCTATATAGACAGCTACTATATCCCTAGTACATAGAATAATGTTTTGCACATGATCAGCAGTTAATAATGTTTTATGAATGGATGAATGAGGGGTGAATAGGGGAAATAAACAAAGCCACTTTATCAAGAATCAGCTGTGAATCAGGATAGGCCTTCATGTTAGAATGAAAATCAGAATAGTTTTTGTCACTTGCTATTTATCATTGTTCTATAAGCCCTAACCATTCCAAAGATAAAAAGATACATGGCATAAATAGAAGTAGATAATTCACAGGTGTAATTAAGAAATTGAGAAAAATAATCTAAGCAAATAAACCAAAAAACCTAATGTAAAATAAATGTCGAAATTAGCCAAAAATATGTAAGACCAATATAAATAAAATTAGAATACTTTAATGAAAAATATTTGAATAAATGAAAAGTCTCATTTCTGAGTGGGCAATTTTTTATATTATAGAATATCAGTTATCTCTAGATTTATCCAATTTAAAAAGTTACAGAAATTTGACTTAATTGGTTTATAGTTCATCTGGAAGAGTAAATGCACAAGGAGAGACATGAATATTTTTTTAAAAAAGTAGAACGTATGTAACATGATATGTAAAAAATAATTTTTAGGTTTAAATATTATCAATTTAATAAATGAGATATTGAAATGAGTTAAGTATTCAACAGCATAGAAAAGTGTCAAGAATATCTACATTCAAAGGAAGTAGAAGGAAGGAAATGAAGAGCAAAAATAAGAGAACTTGTAATAAACAAGTGGGAAAATTTTTCAAGAATTTTGGAGGTTTATTATTTGAAAAGATTATTTACAGGTATTAGATCTCCGAAAATATGACCAAGAAGGGAAAAACACATAAGCAAAATCAAGAATGAAATAAGGACATAAGTACAGGTACCACAAGAAATTTTAAAAGTCATAAATAATGCTACAAATAATCTCTGCCAATAGATTTGAAAATATAAGAAAACTCTAGATGGTGTTCTGGAAGAATATAAACTACCAGAACTAATGCAAATAGAAATGAATAAGTTCAAATAACCATTAAATAGAAATGAATAAGTCAGTATTCATTAAAGAGTTGAAGTAGTGGTCAGAAGTTTTCCCTTTTGCCTCATCTCAAACCAAAATGCTAGACTTAAGACCATTTTACAAGTAATTCTTATTAACTCTCCAAGAACAAAAGTGTAATTGTCCACTAAAGTAGGATTAAAGAGAGGATGGAAAAAGAAAGTACAGAAGAAAAACTGAAGAAAGAAAAACCACCCAGTTCACCTTAGAAGGCCAATATTTATATGAAGTCCTGATAGGAATTGTAAAGAAAATAAAATTGTAGAGTAATCTAACTTGTAAGTGTAGTTGCAGAAATTCCAAATAAAATATTAGCAAGTTATACCAAGAGTGGACAAATAGTTAAACATTTGAAAAAAAATATCTGTGACTGTAATCTCTACATTTTTATGTAGCAAGACAAAATCCATGATTATTTTAGTGCATATCAGAAAAAAATACATGAAAAATTTGACAACCCATTTATAAGTTAAGAAAAAAGCTTTAGGAAATCAGGAATAGCAGGGAAATTTTCTAGTCATGATGCTGATTTTCATCAAAATGTTGACAGATTCTATTTCTGATGGTGAAATTTAGAAGCATTTCCATTAGAATCAAGTATAGGACTAGGATACATACCCATTGTCAACATTACTATTGCAACATGGTTTTGCAGTTCTTAGTGAATGCTTCTCCAGTTCTTGCAATATGACAAGAATAGGAAATGAGAAAAAATATGAACAGATCAGGCAAAACTTTAAACCCAAGATAATAAGATGTTTTGAGTTTTTGTTAAGAAAATTATAAAATATTGAAGGACACAAAGACGTGACTGTGTGCTAATACATATCATATCCATAATGGAAAGATACAAAGAAAAATATCAGTTCTCTCCTAATTAATAGTTCTAGTCAAAATTACAATAAGGTTTCTTAATGAATGTGGAATACTGATTCTAAAATTGATATAGAAGAGTAAATAGCCAAGAATACTCAAGACAATCTTAAAAAGTATGTATTTGTTATCAAAACTTATTACAAAATCATTATAAACAATATGGTTTAATGCCAGGATGGTTAAGTAGATCAGTAGAATATAATGAAAAGCCCAGAACAGATCTGTATCTAGTAAAAATTTAGCAAGAAGGCCCTACAAATCAATGAATCACTTAGTGAATCTCTACTACATTCCAGGCACTGTTCAAGTCATTCATAATTTAACAGTGAATAAAAATGGTCAAGGAAGATAAAGTTTACTTTTTAGGGTTTAAATGAACATTAGAAAATACAGAAAAATATTTTTGGTGGTCTTAAGTGCTATGAATAAAATTACAGTATGATAAGAAGAATAAGATCTCCCTAAGTGTAGGGCATTTTTGCATTGGGTAGGTCAAGGAAGACTACTTTGGTGAGATGATATTTGAGCAGAGACAGAGGAAATCAAAAAATAAACCAAAATAGCAGAAGAAGCTTAGAGTATTCAAAATTGTTTGAGAGGAAAAAAAACAAAATTGTTTTGAGCACAATTGACTTTTGATACTAGAGGTTAGAAGTTAGGGAATTAGATCATTGTCGCTTTGGGGAAAAAATCAGGTTGGTTAAAAATGTACACATAAGAAGAAAATAGAATCTTAAGATAGGGAAAACTTTTAATAAAGACAAAGCATTGGAAAAGATTTAAAATTTTTATTGTATCTTTTAAAAACAATAATGTAAAACAGATCTGAGGACTGGGAATAGATATTTGCCATGAATGTAAGTTGCAAACAAAAGCTATCAAGAATATAGAAAGAACAATTAATGTAACAAGAGGTCCAAAAACAAAATAATAATGGGCAAAAGATTTGAAAGTATCTAATAAACATGAAAATATTCTTTCAACCTTACTATTCAGTGTAAAAATAAAATAACATTTTATACCCATTAGATTGGTGAAGTTAGTCTGATATAAAGAATGGTGAGGATGTGAGTATATAAGTACTCAACCTTCTGGTAGCATTGTAAATTAGTACTGTAATATAAAAATAATTTGATCAAATCTAGCACAGTTAAAAATGCACTATCTGTGACCTAGCAGTTATATTTCTAAGTAGTTCTCAAAGTGGGGTTCCTGACCAGAAGCACAGCATTACTTGGTAACGGGTTAGAATTCAAAGCTCTTTGACCTCTCCTGAATCAGAAACTGTGGGGACGGGGTTAGGTTCCTAAATTAACCTGTTTTAATAAGCATTCCAAGTGATTCTGATGCATGTTACATTTGAGAACCACTAATTAGAAAGAAATTAGCACATTTATCCAAAAATTAGGAATAAACCAATTTATCTCCTGAAAGGAAATGGACAAATTTTGGTATAGTCATAATACCACAGTTAAAATGAATTAACCTGTTGTCTACATGCTGTTAATTTTTTGTTTGTTTGTGGTACTGGACATTAAACCCCCCATTACCTACATGGAATAATACCAGAGACATATTGAATGAGAAAATAAATTTGTAAAATTAATATCATTTGTGTAAGTCCATAAAAATACAAAATATACAGTGCATTGAGAATGCAAAATGTATTGTAATGAGAAGTGATAATGTAAGAATTGGACTGGATTTGTACCAAACTATGATTATGGTTGCCTGTGAGAAAGGAGTGATGAGAACATAGAAGTTTATGGGGAGTACAGGGAATGAAAAAAATAGAGAAAATGTTATAGTACTTGTTAATATGGGTTTTGAGTTTATTGCTTGCATTTTTCCATATTTAAAATAGTATTTTAAATCCAGGCATGGTGGTGCATGCCTGTAATTCCAGCTATTTGGGAGGCTAATGCAGAGGAGGGTTCTAAGTTCAAGACCAACCTTGGCAACTTGTTGAGATCTTGCCTCAAAAAGGGCTGGGGTTGGGATTGTGGGTCAGTGGCAGAGCGTTTGTCTCACATATGTGAAGCACTGGGTTCAATCCTCAGTACCACATAAAAATGAAAATATTGAAAAAAAGGGGGCTGGAAATGTAGCTCACAGGTAGAGAGCACCCCTGGGTTCAATTCCCAGTGCCATGAAAATAAAATATTATTTGAAAATAAAAATGAAAGATAAGGAAGACTCAACACAACATGAGAGAAATTGGTATGAAAATTTGTTCTCCTGGTTTCCTTGGCTAACTACTCTTACATAGCTGTAGCCGATCCATTGCTGTTAGTCCTCTTAGGGTTTTTAATTGGACCCTTCATCTTTAACTGTTTATTTAATAAGATATATTAAACAAAAAATACATTCTGTAAAACTGATGGTCCTCCATACTCACTACAGTAGCTGTAAACCAATAATGATTAATTAATGATTTGATTAGTTCCATAAAACCAGTGGGGAATGTTATAGGCCAGGCTATATAAGCAATGACAAAACAGACTTCATTTTACCCTGAGACTCAATATTACGTAAGAAGAGCTTCTCCGATAGGAAAGCCCCATCACTGTACCACAATACTAATTGCCTAGCATAGCCTACTTGCAATACAGAATAGCAATTCTTACACAATGTAAAATTTTTCTCTTTGGTTCCCACTTTCCTTGGGCAGTGTACCTTTCTGGGGAATAATTGATTAGATGTTAGTAGCCATTTTTAATTTGTATTCAACTAGGGTCACTTTGATCCATTTCTCTTTTGATTATGATTATGAAAAAATCCCAGGAGAAATGAATGAGATGAAAATTTGATTAAGACATTGCATTGTTTTGCTAATGGCTTTATTCAGCTTCTGTACTACTTCTTGCTTGCTTGCTTGCTGGTTGCCAAGTCAATCTGGATGTGGTTTTCGCCTTTAAATATCCTAAAATGTTGAGGCTCTAGGCTGTTTCCTGCAGAGACAACTTGTTTCTGTAAGGAGCAGTCCCGGACAGTCAGAATAAAGATTCTCCAATATGTACAAATCATAAGCTATACCAAATATCAGAATTTGCTCTAAAATTGAGGTAATAATACTACTCTCCTTTAAAAAAGAAGTAGCTCAGTATAACTGAATGAAGAATGAAGAAAAAATGTCATTGGTTCTCTTAAGAAGTTTTAAACTATAATTTATTTCTCCTCTTGTTTTAGTATATGCAAAAAGCAAATTATTTTATAGTAAATTTTTTTAAGGTTTTCTAATATATATTCACTTTCAGAATGATTTAAGGCTACAGATGGAAGCTCAGTGCATATGCCTTTCACTGGTTTATTCATCTCACGTGGATCAGGTTCATGAATATATGGAAAATGATAAAGATAAAGCTCTTTGCAATCTTAAAGAGGAGCTTATTTCTACTCAAGAGGAAAAGATCAAGGAACTTCAGAAAATATACCAGTTAGAACTACAGAATGTAAAAACACAGGAAACAGGTAAATAGTTCCTGACTTATAATTACCATGAAGCATCACTTAGAGTCCACCATTTCTTAATTCTGTCCTTAGAACTCACAGGGGAAGGTGACTTGTGTATCTAAGCCCTAGTCTTATTTGTTCATATAATCATTGGATATTCATTCAAGTGCTAGAGAAAACTAAAATTACTGAGTCATTTTCCCATAGGAAATTATAATCCATTGGGAAAGCATATATAAAATACACTGAAAATTTCTGAAATGTAAAGAATGGAGGGAGAAAAAAGAGTCTTGTCTTTCCTGGGGAGATGAGTAGGATGAGGGTATGGGTAGGAGTAACTGGGTTGGAAATTTGGGGAAGGCTATGGAGTCTTAAGCATTGAGCTCTATATAAGACTGCATCCATTTGGGAGAACTGGGAGTTCAGGTTGTCTTAGCTAGATAAAACTGGAGAGATTGGAAGGAGCTTGATCAGGAAAGGTTTTATGTACTCTGATGAAACATGTTTATGTTTTATGCTATTGGTGATAAGACCTACAGCAGGATTTTAAATAGTGGGAGTAACAATAAGATTTTTATTTTAAGTTGATACCATTAGGATCAGTTGGAAGGGATGAAATTATTGATGGGAAGACCAGCCAGATTGAATTGAGTATGATAGAAAGTTAAGTTCAACACTTAGAGTTAGGTTCTAGTTTGTCGTTAATGTTATCAAAAATTAAGAATGATACCCAAGTTTCTAGCTTAAGAAACTAGAGTATGGTTCTAGTCATAGAAAGGAACCAATTTGTGAAAAAATAATAATTTAGTTTTAAATATATTGAGTTAAGAATAGAATACTTATTGACTTTGAAAAAATATATAGGAGTTAGTTGAAAATAGAAGTCTGAAACCTGGGAGAAAAATTTAATTATGAGGTAAAGATTTATAATCAGCATGAATGTCAAGGACAAGAGGTCAAGGACAAGAATGAGTTATCAGGGGAAACTAGAGAGTGAGTTAAAATACCAAGATGGCATAATGGGAAGTAACAATGTTAAGGGACCATACAATGAACCATAAACAATTAGTCACAGTTAATGATATTCTTTCATGATTATTTGGCCAGTTAACTAGACTTCTTGTGTTCAAGGTATCTCTAGGCCTTCACTTTTGCTTTTAGGAATGAGTTTTATTATTGGAATTGCTTTGGTGAACAGAATAGAATTTCAAGCATATCAGATAATACCATGCTTTTTCACTTCAGGAGTTCTTTGAATATAGTAATATTTTAAGTTTGTATTTTTTTAAATTGATATCTTCTTGAGGTAGTCTGTCCACTATTTCCCAAATTGCATGTTAACTAATGGCTCATTTAATTGGCAAAAAAGTTAGTTTAGTGATTAATTATCAGCATTTTTAAAAAATAAAGATAAAAGAGGAAAGTGAAAAGTGTTAACTACTCTCCTCTGGTCCCTTTTCAACACTTCTTTTGTTTCATGTTTCTGAATTGTTTTAAAGATATAAAATTGTTAAATTTAGAGATACTATACCATAAGGATAGGAGAAATGATCTTGAATCACACTGTTTTCTTGTTTTCATCAGTCAGAATGAGTCAAATTAAAACTTGAGTTTCACTCAAAACATTTTTCAAAGAATAAATATTTTTATACATTGAAATAAAATGATTGCTATTTCACTGAGAAGTTTGTATTGAAATGTGTATTGTCTTCTCTTCCTGTTATCTTCTCTGAAAGATACCAAAAAATTAAACAACTTGAAGAACAAATTTAAGAATTAGAAAACTTCATATGCTTTTTGCTCAAACAATTGAAAGAAAATGAAAAAAATCATAGGGCAGAAATGTATTCTCTACAGGAGAAGCTTCAAGCCATTAGTGAGACCACGGTGGACCCAAGGTATCTATTTATTTAAAACTTCATTCAGCAGTATTTGTAGCTTAGTAACAATGATAGTATCATCTGGAATGGTTATTTTAAGAATAAAATATAAATTTAACAACGAGATAGGATGTAACATTTTTAAGAAATAAGAGCAGGAGATAATTCTGTATCTTTGAAATGTGTGAAATAAATGTTGGTATAAACCAAAGACATTTTATTATAGGAATTTTACTTATACTTTTATTAAGATGTTACTATTAATCTATTTTCTGAATTAAAATAAGTCAGGTAGTAGACATTTACTTGTTTATTCTATGCCTAGGCTTTGATATGTTGATGTGGTCAATACTTAAATAGTCTAAGTATGATCATTCCACAATGGCTTGAATATACTGCATTTGATTGTCTAATGCTCAAATTCATCATGTCCCAAATAGAACCCTGATCTATGAGGAAAGAAGAAATGATCTTCAATTACCACTATGTATGTTTTCTTGGATCAGGATCTTCTAAAATTTGCTCCTTCTGTAGCCATCTTCATCCATCATGACTCCTTTCTATCATAACTCTCTGCCATTCTATGAAAAAATCTTGGGTTTTTTTTTAACCTTCAAAGTACATCAAAACTGTGCCACTCCTTACTGCTCCACTGGTCTCTGCCATTGTTTTGTGTTTCACCTGGATTACTCAACTTCTGTTTACAGTCTATTCTCTATATAGTCAACACAAGTGCCAGAACCTTTACTTTTATAATTTCAGTTACATCATGTTACTCTAATCCTCTTCTGCTCTTTACAGTTTCACTAGTCCTGAGGACCATGACATCTTTGACTTTCATTTCCTACTGACTTTCTTATCACTTACTGTTCTCAAACCATATAATCCCATGGGGTTGGGGTTGGAGCTCAGTGGTAAAGCGCTTGCCTGGCTTGTGTGAGGTCCTGGGTTTGATTCTCAGCACCACATATAAATAAATAAAGTAAAGGTCCATTGACAACTAAAAACAATTTTAAAAGATTAAAGAAAAAACCTCACACATTCCCACTGTGATCCTCAAATATATCACATATCAGTACGCTTATGCTTTAGGGATTCATTGGCTTTTTCTTCTACCTAGAATGATTATTTTCCAGGTATTTGTATTCCCACACCCTCATCTCCATTGGATCTTTACTTAGATGTCATGTTCTTACATAAATTAAAATCGTCCCCAAAGAGTCTGTGTCTTACTTTTCTATTTCATTTTTTCTTAAAATTATTTGTTTTATATGTATGCATACATTATAATCATTGTGTGCGTGCATGTATATGTGTATATAAATAATGTATGTATGTAATTTATGTATCCAAATATATATAAATTTAGAGGAAGTATTGTTTCATTTTGTTTGTTTTCAATTAAGGAATTTAAGCCTTTTTAAAAAACATTTTTATTAGTTGTTATTTTATTTATTTATTTATTTACATGCAATGCTAAGAATTGAACCCAGTGCCTTATACACACTAGGCAAGTACTTTACCACTGAGCCACAACCCCACCCTAGGAATTTAAGCTTATCTTTGTCTATTTAAGTCACTGATGTATTCTAAATTCACATGATTTCTAAATACTAATCTTACCTTATTGTTATAAGATTAGACATTTTAAGAAAACATTGTTACAAAGTAGTGAATGCTTACATAACAATACAGAATTCAGACATACATACCAAAAGATATGTGGGTAGATAAAATTAAAATTAAACTGATTGTAAGTTAAAATTAAACTAACTGTAAGTTAAGAACCTTCTCTTTCCTGTTGCCACACTTCATTTCCAATATAAGCAATCATTGTTACTTTTGATATGTATTCTTTCAGACATTTTCCTATTTATATAGACATATATGTTAAAACAGGCTTTTAATGCAAGTGAGAATTTACAAGCTTTTTTTAACTCAGTAATATATCTTAGATATATCTTTATATATATATATATATATATATATATATATATATATATATATATATATATACATACATACATGCACACACACATATATCTATATCTATATCTATATATATCTATCTCTCTCTCTCTCTCTCTCTCTCTATATATATATATATATATATATATATAAATTATATATATATGATTTTTTTTGTATCAGGGTTTGAATTCAGGGGCTCTTTACCACCAAGCCACATCCTCACCCCTCTTCTTCTCTTCTTTTTTTTCAGAACTACTGTTTTTATTTAAAATAACTCATGTTCAGATCTACCACATACCAGTTGGGTAATGTTAGACAAATCAAATTTAATGAACTATTTTTTCTATATATGTAGTTTCAGTAACTAATTATTTTTTTTTAGTTCTAACATTTTTTTCTTCTAACTAGTTATCTAAGACAGTAGGATGCATTTTGACATATCATACATAAATGAAGTATAACTCCTCATTCTTTGTTTGTGCATGATATAGAATATGTGATGTAATCATATATGTACCTGGGGTAATAATATCTGATTCATTCTACTATCCTTTCTTCCCTCATAATCCTCCCCTCCCCTCATTGCCCTTTGCTAATCCAAAATATGTTTATTCTTCCCTACCCCCCCAACCCATTGTGAATTAGTATCTGCATATTAGACAAAATATTCAGTCTTTGGTTCTTTGGGATTGGCTTATTTAGCTTAGCATGATATTCTCCAGGTCCATCCATTTGCCACCAAATGCCATAATTTCATTCTTCTTTAAGGCTGAGTAATACTCCATTGGGAAGATATATATCACACTTTCTTTATCCATTCATCTATTGAAGGACACCTGGGTTGGTTCCATAGTTCAGCTATTGTGAATTTAGCTGCTATAAACATGATGTGGCTGCATCACTGTGTTATGCTGATTTAAAGCCCTTTGAGTATAAACCTAGGATTGGGATAACTGGGTCAAATGGTGGTTCCATTCCACGTTTTCTTAGGAATCTCCATGCTGCTTTCTATAGTAGTTGCATCAATTTGCAGTCCCACCAGAAATGTATGAGTGTACCCTTACCCCCACATGCTTGCCAACATTTATTGTTGCATATTTTTTCTTTTTCTTTTTTTGTGGTGCTTAGTATTGAATTAGAGCCTTGGTCATGTGAGGCAAGCAGTCTACCAAGTGAGCTATGTCCCTAGGCCTGTTGCTCATATTCTTGATAGTTGCCATTCTAACTGGAGTGAGATAGAATCTTATTGGAGTTTTGATTTGCATTTCTCTAATTGCTAGAGATGTTGAATGTATTTTCACATATCTGTTGAACGATTGTATGTCTTCTGTGAAGTGTCTGTTCAGTTCCTTAGCCCATTTATTGATTGTTTTGTTTTTCTGGTCTTTTAATTGTTTTTTAATTTTTTTTTAGTTGTTGATGAAACTTTATTTTTTAAATTTATTTATATGTGGTGCTGAGAATCAAACCCTAGGTCCCTCACACATGCCAGGCAAGCACTCTACCACTGAGCGACAACCCCAGCCCCTGGTGTTAAGTTTCTTGAGTTTTTTATATATCCTTGGGATTAATGCTCTGAAGTGTATGTGTGGTAAAGGTTTTCTCCCATCCGGTAGGCACTCTCTTCATGTTATTGATTGTTTTATGTGAAGAACCATTTTAGTTTGAATCTTTTTATTGATTCTTGCTTATAGTTCTTGTGCTCTAGAAATCTTGATAAGGAGGTCAGTTCCTAAGCTGAGATGGTAGAGTTTGGACCTACTTTTTCTTCTGTTAAATGCATCGTCTCTGTTCTAGTGCCTAAATCCTTGATCCACTTTGAATTGAGTTTTGTGCAAGATTAGAGATAGAGGTTTAATTTCATTTTGCTTCATGTGGATTTTCAGTTTTCCCAGCACCATTTGTTGAATAGGCTATCTTTTCTCTAGTGAGTATTTTTGTCACCTTTGTCTAGTATGAGATAACTGTATTTATATGGGTTTGTCTCTATGTCTTCTATTCTGTATTATTGGTCTATGTGTCTGTTTTGGTGCCAGTGTCATCCCATTGTTTTTTGTTGTTGCTGTTATGGCTCTGTAGTATAATTTAAGTTCTGGTATTATGATGCCTCTTGCTTCACTTTTCCTCCTAAGGATTGCTTTGGCTATTCTGGGTCTCTTTTTTCCAAATGAATTTCATGATTGCTTTTTCTAGTTCTATAAAGAATGTCATTGGAATTTTAATAGGAATTGCATTAAATCTATATAATGCTTTTGGTAGTATGGCCATTTTGACAATGTCAATTCTGCCTATCCAAGAACATGGGAGATATTTCCATCTTCTAAGGTCTTCAATTTTTTTCTTTAGTTTTCTGTAGTTTTCACTGTAGAGATCTTTCACCTCTTTTGTTAGATTGATTCCAAATATTCCATTTTATTTTTTGACACTATTGTGAATGGGGTAGTTTTCCTAATTTCTTTTTCAGTGGCTTTATCACTGATATATAGGAATGCATTTGATGTATGGTTGTTAATTTTATATCCTGCTACTTTGCTAAATTTCATTCATTAATTCTAGAAGTTTTCTGGTGGATTTTTTAGGTCTTCTAAATATAGAATCATATTGTTGGCAAATAGTAATAATTTGAGTTCTTTTTCTATTCGTATCCCTTTAATTTCTTTCTTCTGTCTACTTGCCCTGGCTAGTTTCCAGGATTATATCGAATAAAAGTGGTAAAAAAAGGGTATTCTTGTCTTACTACAGTTTGTAGATGGAATGCCTTCAGTTTTTCTCCATTTAGAATGATTTTGGTCTTGGGTTTAACATGTATAGCTTTTACAGTGTTGAGATTTGTTTCTACTATCCCTAGTTTTTCTAGTGTTTTAAACATTAAAGGGTGCTTTATTTTGTCAAATGCTTTTTGTGCTCCAATTGAAATGATCATATGATTCTTCTTGTAGTCTATTGATGTGATGAATTACATTTATTAATTTATGTATGTTGAACCAACCTTGAATCCCACTTGAATATGATGCACTATTGTTTTAGTCAGCTTTTTTATTTCTGTTACTAAAAGATATGACCAGAACAATTTTAAGAGAGGAAAAGGATTTATGGTGTTATTTGAGGGCTCATGGTGTTTAGATGTCTTAGTCCATAGAAGGCCAGCTCCATCCCTTGGGCTTTGAGGTAAGGCAGAACATCTGGAAGAAGAGTGTGACAGAGGGAAGGAGTTCACATAGTGATCAGGAAACAGAGACAGAGACTTCACTCTCCAGATACAAAATATATACCCCATATAGAGACTCCACTCTCCAGATAAAAAATGTATACTTCATAGCCATCCCCCCAATTCCCATCTTCTCCAGCCATACCCTGCCACTTTATTTAATTCCTATCGGGGATTAATTCACTGATTAGGTTAGTAATTTCTCTTCTGAATCTTCTTGAATTGTCTTATGTGAACTTATGGGGGATACCTCACAACTAAACCATAACAACTATATTTTTAATGTTTTTATATGTGAGTTGCCAGAATTGTATACAGAAGTTTTGCATCTATGTTCATTAGGAATATTGGTCTGAAGTTATGTTTCCTTGATGTGTCTTTGTCTGATTTTGATATCAGGTGATACTAGCTTCATAGAATGAGTTTGGAAGAGTTCACTCCTTTTCTGTTTCATGAAATAGTTTGAGGCTTATTGGTATTAATTCATCAAAGGTCTTGTAGAATCTGTTTCATCCTGGGCGTTACTTAAATGGTTGGCTTTTGATGACTTCTTCTATTTTATTGCTTGAAATTGATCTGTTTAAATTGTGTATGTCCTCCTAATTCCATTTGGGTAGCTCATTTGTCTCTAGAAGTTTGTTGATGTCTTTAAATTTTTCATTTTTATTGGAGTATAAATTTTCAAAATAGCTTCTGATTCTCTACTGTATTTCAACAGTATCTGTTGTAATATTTTTTGTGATTATGAATTTTAGTGATTTGAGTTTTCTGTCTTCATTAGCACGATTGAGTTTATCAATTTTATTTATTTTTTCAAAGACACAACTTTTTGTTTTGTAAATTTTTTAGTTGTCCCAATTATTTCAATTTTATTTATTTCAGCTCTGATTTTAATTATTTCCAGTCTTCTACTGCTTTTGGTGTTGATTTGTTTTTCTTTTTCTAGGGCTTTGAGATCTTATGTTAGGTCATTTACTCATTGACTTTCTATTCTTTTAATGAATTTAGCTTAATAGTGTCCCAGAGATTTTGACAAGTTGTATCAGTTCTCATTTATCTCTGGTATGTATTTTAAAATTTTCATCCCTGACTTCTTCTTATATCCATTGGTTAGTCAATAGCGTATTATTTAGTCTCTAGGTGTTGGAGTTTTTATTTTTTATTGTATCAATGATTTCTAATTTCATTCCATTATGATCTGATAGAATGCAGGGTATAATCTCTTTTTTTATTTCATAATTGTTGCTTTGTGGCATATTTTAGAGAAGAGTCTGTGTGCTGCTGAGAAGAACATGTATTCGTTGATGGATATAATACTCTTTATATGTCTGTTAAGTATAAATTATTGATTATATTATTAAGTTCTATAGTTTTTTTTTTTTTTTTAGTTTTTGTTTGACGATCTATCCAGTAGTGAGAAAGGTTTGTTAAAGTCACTCACTATTATTGTATTATGGTCTATTTAATTCTTGAAATTGAGGCAGGGTTTGTTTGATATATGTAGATGCTCCATTGTTTGGGGCATAAATATTTAACGTATTATGTCTTGTTGATGTATAATTCCCTTAAGCAGTATGAAATGTCTTCTTTGTCCCTTCTGATTAACTTTTGGCTTGAAGTACACTTTATCTGACATGGAGATAGAAACCCCTGTTTGTTTACTCAGTTCATGTGAGTGATATGTTTTTTCCCATCCTTTCATTTTCACTCTGTGGATGTCTTTGCTTATGAGGTGAGTCTCTTGGAGACAACAGATTTTTGGGTTTTGTTTTTTTTAATCCAATCTGCCAATCTATGTCTTTTGGGTTTATTAGTTTAGACCATTAACATTATTTTTGAGATATGATTTGTGTTCCCAGTCATTTTAGTTTATTTCTACTTTTTACTTTGAATTAATTTTTCCTTTGATTGATTATTCCTTTTGTATGGCTCCTCCCTTTGTTGATTTTGACCTTTTTTTCCATCTTCATGGAATATTTTGTTGATAATGTTTTATAGCACAGATTTTCTAGTTATGAATTCTTTTAACTTTTGTTTATTATGGAAGGGTTTTATTTCATCTTTAAATCTGAAGTTTTATTTTGTTAGATATAAAATTCTTGGTTGGCATCCATCTTATTCAGAACTAGGTATATATTATTCCAGGACCTCCTGGCTTTGAGGGTCTGGGTTGAAAAATCACATGAGATCCTAATTAGTTTCCCTCTATATATAATCTGTTATTTTTTCTCTCATAGCCTTTAAAATTCAATCCTTATTTTCTATATTTGACCTTTTTCTTTATGATGTGTCTTGATGTGGGTCTGTTGTGATCTTGTACATTTGAGGTCCTCTTGTATTTGATTTTCCATTTCATTCTTCAGATTTTGGAAATTTTTTCATATTATTTCATTGAAAAACTGGGCATTTCTTTGGTTTGTATCTCTATGCCTTCACCTATCCTGATAAATCTTAATTTGGTCTTTTCTTGTTATTTCATCATTCTTGGAAGTTCTGTTCATGGTTTCTTACCATCTTCCCTGTGTAGTCAACTTTATTTTCAAAATTATATATTTTGTCTTCATTGCCTGAGGTTCTATCTTCCAAATGGTCTAGTCTACTGATAATAATTTCCATTGAATTTTTAATTGGTTTATTGATTGTTTTATTTTGAGGATTTCTGGGGTTGTTGTTGTCATTTTCTGAGAATCTCTGCCTCTGCAATGATCTTTTACCTCCTCAAAATTATCTCTGATTTTATTCCCTATATCATTCTTTATGTACCAGGTCAGTCTAATATGTACTTTCTAAATTCTTTTTCTACATTTCTTTTACTGTGTTGTCTATGGGTTTAACTATTGGATCATCTTGGTTTGTTTGGGCCACTTTGTTCCATTGTTTTCTCATGTTGTTCTTATGTCTGTTCTTCTAGCAGTGTGAATTTCAGGCAGTACAATGTCTACCCTGTAGATTCATAGTGTCCCTGAAGATTTCTAGTACCTCGCCTTTAAGGAAGAGACAAATAATAACTGCACCCAATACAAACAATATACAGCTTAAACCAAATAGCTCCTACTAAGGCATCCACAGTTTTGTTCCATTAAACTGAAATGATGTGTTCAATTATTGTCTACAATATAAACAGCAAGTTTGCAAAAAAGTTTACAGTTTCCATTGGTGGACAAAGAGAGAACAAAAGTCATGTAGGGTGTGATGTTTATGAGGAAGGATCAGAAAAGATAGAAGTTAAAAAATTATAGGAAGAATGAAGGGAGGACTTAATAGAGGTTGGGTGTTAGCAAGAGAAAAGTGAGAAAGCGAATCCAAGGAAACAGATAAATGAGAGGGGAAAATATATATATATATATATATATATATATATATATATATATATATATATATATATATATAATTTTTAAAAGAAAATAATAAACAACAAAACTGTAATGTACTATTCAGATATCACAGTCCTCCATAAAATGATCCATGAAAAATACTTGGTTTCAAAAATTGTAGACATGTGAGAGAAGAAAAAAAAGGAATCTGGATGAAAAATTGAACACTTTTTTCCATTGCAGTTCAAGTTTCTCAGCTTATCTTCTGAGCAGTTAGGTATGTTGTCTGGAATTTGATGCTAGCTCTACCCTCAGGGTAGTTAGGGTTGCTAGAGTGAGAGTGTTAGTCCTGGAAGCGGAACTACTAGAGCCAAGGTGTAGGCTTAGGTACGTTCCAATCTCTTCACTGCGTGCCTATTGGTCTGAAGATTTTAAGTCATCACACCTCCAAGGCTCAGCAATTGTCTGTCCACATTGGAAGACGGTACCTCGGGAATCTCCTTTAGGTTCTTCACATGTGATGTAGGAAACTGTTCATAGCCCACTACTTTGCCTGCAGACCCCATGAACCCTGGTCGTCATTTGGTCTCCAAACTTGATCTCTTCCTTTGCCTGTCCTTTCAAATTCACAGTCAGGCATTTCTCTTCCAGCCAGTACTGCTAGCAGCTGATTGGATGGGGAGGGGAAAGCCAGGTGGGTTTCCTTGATCAGAATTCTCCTGTGTAAATGTCCCTCCATGCTTGATTTTCTCCTGGTCACTTTGGAGCACTCTCTATCACACAGCATGGGTTTGCCTTGCACATTTTTGGGGCCAGACTTCAATCTGCCAATAATTGACTCACCTAGCTGCAGGCCCTTCAGCCACTGCTTCACAAGGGTTCTTTCTGCTGTCCTCCATGCATGCCGCCAAGAAAGCTGGTGGCTTCCCTCCTATACAGAGATGCTGTGCAGCACAGCTTACTGGGGGTTTTGTTTGTTTGTTTGTTTGTTTGTTTGTTGTTTTTTGAGCAGTATCTCTGAGCTCTTAAGCTCTCCATACCGCAAAACACCTCTGTTTTCCTAGGAATGGGGGTTTCTTTATTGCTTTACTACATTCACATAGGGATTATTCTGGTTTGTACTTCCAGCTATTTTACAGCTCTGGAGCTGGGGATCTTTCCCCCTTATTTTATTACACAAGATCTCTTGAGTTCATGATCTGTTTTGAGTATCCAGTATTAAATTCCAGTTAAGTCCTTCCTAGTTCTGGACCATTCACCCATCTTGTTGAAAAAAGTGACCTTTTTGCTTTTCTTGGTTCACTCCACAGATCTGTCAGGGAAGCAAATACTTTATTCAGCCATCTTCCTGCATTTCCAACCCCCCCCCTTTTTTTTGAAAGAGAGTCTCACTAAATTGCTAAGGCTCATTCTGAATTTTTGATCCTCCTGCCTCAACCTCCCAAATTTCTGGAGTTGCAAGCACACACCACTGTACCTGGCTCTTTAAATATATTTAATCCAACATAATCCTTTCTATATTATTATATGTTTTGTGTCTGTGTAATTTAGATATCCATATAATATGAATAATATGTATCATATATCTTAGGTATATAAGTAGAGTGTAGTATCAGTGTATATAGTATGTTATATTATGTACACTGTTGCTATATAAGCAAATCTAAGATGTTATTTTTAAAAGACTTATTAAAAATGTTTTTTACATAATTATTTTTTTATCATACATTTATACTGAAATTTATTAAATGACATAATATTCATTGTTACTTTTAAATGGAAAACTTAGTCAAAAATGTTTTAAGTTACAATACTTGTAACCCTGGGGGAACTATCATTTTTGTCTCCCCACTGCCTCAGTACACGTTATGCATGGTAGAAACTTTGGATAAAACACACAACACTATTTTTTTTTATACTTTTTAATTTATATTTAGCTTCTCTGTTGATTCAGTGGTAATTAAAGAATCTGATGTACAGAAATCAGTAGTACATCCTGGAAGTTGTCTAAAAAAGACTATTGATCATGCAATAGAGTTATGTTATTTTTAATCTTCATTTTTAAACAGTTATGTACACTGATACTTTTTCTTACTATCAATTTTATGTTTTCAGTTTTGTAATTATGTAGAAAATATTTGGCTAAGATTAAGCAATGTAGAAAATATGTAGAAAATATTTGGCTAAGATTTACCTTAAGTAAAAGATCCAGAATGTCTGTAGAAATATTTTCATAGCATAGGAAAAACACAGAGAAAGTTAAATTTGAAAATTTTCCTCCCCTGTTACAGTTTAAATTTTTTCTTTGTAACATTTCTTTATAAACTGTGTAACAAATCAGCTTCAGTACCATGGCCAACATAGTCTTTGCTTCCCCTTATGGAAGCAGAGGGTATCTTCAGAATGGTGTATAGGATTCCCTAAAATCCAAGGTGCTAGGGCTGGAATAATGAATCAGGCCATCTTCCAACAGAAGTAATGATAGAAAAATGCTTTTTTTTTACCGTGCTTGCCACTGAACCACTATCTGCCTGTCCTCAACATTGTATTATTCAAAACTTTTTTCAAACCCCCAACTGCATCTTCATCTTCACTCAATAATTCTAAATTTTAGTAAAAATTAAAATCACTGACTATTGCCCATTCTCATTCTGAATATTAAGAAGAGATATGAGCCACAGTCATCCCTTATTAAATGTCTGTTGGATGAAATTCAAATAATTGGTAAATAAACAAATACTTGTCACTTTCATGTTGACAGTATATCTACATTTCTAAAAGAAGATTTATTTTTTAATTGATAAAAATAATTTGTATGTGGAAAATTGTGTTCTTTTAATAAATACCAAGAAGAAAATTTGCTCATGATTTCATTATCAAACATAGCCACTTGTTAACATTTTACTTAAAATAAATATACATTTATACATATGTCTTATTAATTATATTTAAGTATCCTTAACCCACCCTAGAATTTATGCTAATAATTACAGATACGTAAATATATTTCTCTCTTTGCATCTTTAAGTTTATAGTAAGTGTAATTATTTCATAGGATTATTAGATTAAATGTTTTTAGTTAAAAGATAACTGAAATTTATTTTTATTTGAAAGTGTCCAAAAATAGTGATATTTTTGGAATATTGACTACATCCTTAAAATTAATAGTATAAAATCAGTGTAAATTGTCATATTTTACCCTTCAATTTAGTTTTCTAAGGAATGTGGAATGAAATAAGAAACAAATATGGTTAAATTGTTGGAAAAACAATACCAAGAAAGATTAGAAGAAGAAATAGCTAAGGGAAGTTTATAGTTTATCTGCAAGGTTTTCTTGGTTTATAGATTTTCTTGATCTTTGAACTGTCAAAAAAAGCATGGATTTTATTGATGGTATGTACTTTGTTTTTATTTGTAAGTTTCATATATAGTCCATCAAACAGTTGTGTAACAACATCAACTATAATTGGTGCTTCATAGAATGTTTTGCGGTGCTTTTCATTGATAAGAACATTTTTTTCTTGATATAGAATAGTAATTACAATTTTTCAGAATGCCACAAGTTTTTATATATGTGTTACATTGTAAATAGTTACCTTGTGAAGGAGTTTGGCATTCTAAAAATGAGGGAAAAGTTATGAAGAGAAAAAGTAGTTGTATTACCCTGATAAATTATTGTAATGTTAGATAATAACTACAGATACTGATGGAGGATTGTCACGGAACATTATCACTCATGGCCAAGTGAATTTTCTTGGAAGGAAGAAATATAAAGACTTTTATTTTTTTTTATTTTTGGACTGAGCATTTATTGATGTTATAGTTAGAAAAGTTTTGCTTGTTTTATTTTAAAAGGCAGGCAGTAAAACACTTTGATGTTAAATTTATTGAAAAATAGCCAATCTCTGTATCACTTTATCAGAGGATTTATTTTTGTTTTTAAAACTATGAGGCCAGGCTTTTTTCTAATTCATATAATTTTGAGTAATGATCCACTTTTTAAATCCAGCTGGTATTTATAAATCTAATACTTTTTTGTTTGTTTGATTGATTGATTTAGGTCATTGTGTCAATGAGTGTTGCATTTGCTCAACAAACTGAACTATCTAGACTATCAAAGGGAAAAGAAAATACTATGTCATCAAAACAAGCACTTACTTTCTGTCAGCAAAATGAAAAACATTATTTTAATGAAATGAAATTATCTCAGGATCAAATTGATCTTCAGACCTCTGATGCATTGGACATGAAATTTAAAGAATTTAAGCCACTTAGTAAAGAGTTAGGAGAAGATGGAGAAGTTCTATTACCAAACAGTGATCATCTTGATGATATAGTAGAATCAGAGGTCCACCAACTAACTATTTCAGAAGAAATGTTCTCCAAAGACAAAATATTTATAGTTAGCGAATCTATAAGTATGCTTCTTTGAATATAAAAAAGAAAAACTTATAATAATGTCTTCAGTTTAAAACAGTAGCAATAATGCTGATTAATAGAGAATGAAAGTATGAAGTCCAGTCTTGACTTTAATGTATTTTATTAATTATAAGGTATTTGATTAAGTGAAACAATATTGGTGTGAAGTATAAAATAAGTCAGGTCATAGTATTCTTGGTTGTCTTATGGACATAGTACATGTTAAGTTCTCATTGTAAATTATACCTGTGTTAATTTTATTTAAACTAATTGAAGATTAATTATATTATTACTAGGTAATACCTGTGGCCAAATGATTTGCTCAATTAAATGTAAGAACATAAAAGGAAATTGCTACGAATTCAAGAAGACAATTCAAAGTATCTTATTATCTATATACTAATTCTTTTTTCTTGTTAGTTGAGGATCTGTTACCCCAACGAATTGCAGCCTTTATTAGAAAACAATAAATTCTACTTCTTTTAAAATTATCTGAATTTAAAATTTATTTTATGTGTTCAAGATAGATATATCTTGTTCAGAGGAGTATTCAAATAAAACTGTCAGCTTTCTATGTAATGCAAAACTTGTGAAATGTTTATGAAAACTAATTTAGCTGTAGCTGTTCAAGGCAGAATGATTTTAATTAGTATTTTAAGGGATTAAAGTATTCATAGAACCTATTGACTTGTCATGAGTGTGAGAAACTCATAAATGTAAAGCATTTATTTCCAAATAAAATTTATTATAATTTTTCTTTGAATAAGCAGTTTTCTATAATACTGTGATGACCAATGAATAAAAATTAAATAGGCAAAATTCCTTGTATTTTGTGAACTTAATTTTTAAAAATATTTTTCTGGTTGTATATGGACATAATACCTTTATTTTATTTGTTTATTTTTATGTGGTTCCCAGGATTGAACCCAGTGCCTCATGCATGCTAGGCAAGTGCTCTACTACTGAGGCACAACCCTGGCCCCATTAACTTTGCGTGTGTGTGTGTGTGTGTGTGTGTGTGTGTATGTGTGTGTGTGTATATTTGTTGTTGTTGTTTATATTATTTCTCCATTATAAAATATCAAGAGATATAAAGGAGTTATAACTTCATTAAAAGAAGGGGCTGGAGATCTAGCTTGGTGGTAGAGCACTTGCCCAGCATGTGTGAGGCCCTGGGATCAATCTTTAGTATGGGCGGAAAAAAAAGTGGATGGGGTGGGGGTTGGAGGGGGTGAATAAAGAATCTTGAGTATTTTGTTTTTCTCTTTTAGAATTAGATTTTAGCTAAACTATCTTGTAAGTAGCTGTTTCCTTTTGGAAAATAACATATATTGTGGTAATAAATGAACTTCATGTTGTTTTGGAATTATAAATAAGAAAAATATTTTTTTAAAAAAGTGATTTATGGACTGGGGTTGTGGCTCAGTGGTAGAGCACTTGCCTTGCATGGGAGAGGCACTAGGTTCGATCCTCAGCACCACATAAAATAAATGAAAAAAGGTATTATGTTCATCTACAACTAAAAAATAATTTTTTAAAAAAAGTGATTTATGCTTTTGTTTATTACTAAAGCTAATACTCAGATGCTTCATGTTGTTAATAGAATTGTTTTCATATTCAGTTAAAGTATCAATGCTAATTGCCACAAAATATGTTATGATTGAGTTTTTGCTTGTGTTTTTTTCTATCAAAGATTCATGGTAAGATGTTGACATCAAGCATGGATGCTTCTAGACAAATGATGGCGCTGCAGTCCGCGGCTGCCCCGGGCTCCCTCCCAGGCGGCCCGGCCTTACTCCAGCCTGGGAGTGCCTGGGGGGAGCGCGGGACAGCCAGGGAGGCCGCGGCGGGGGCCCCGGTGCCGAGCTCTGCGATCTGGGGAGGCGGCCGGACTCCGGGAGCCGGAATGAAGGGGAGGCAAGGACAGGGCGGCCAGCGGAGGGGCGGGCGCCGCTCATCAGCCACGCCTGTCACGTCTGGGGCCACCGGCTGCCTTCTCCTTCCTTTCCCCCTTTCTTTCTCCCCCCGCCCCTGTCAGCGAGGGCAAAGTGGTGGTGGCGGCGCCATGCTCAGGCCGGAGTGTGTGCGCGAGGGCGAAGATGGCGTACATCCAGCTGGAACCACTGAACGAGGGTTTTCTTTCTAGAATCTCTGATCTGCTGATGTGTAGATGGAGCTGCAGGCACTGCTGTCAGAAGTGCTAGGAGTCCAGCTGCTGCCAGTCAAGTGAGGATGAAGTGGAAATCCTGGGGCCTTTCCCCGCGCAGACTCCTCCCTGGCTGATGGCCAGCCGGAGCAGCGAGAAGGATGGTGACTCTGTCCACACAGCCAGCGACATCCCCCTCACTCCCCGGACCAACTCCCCGGATGGGAGACGCTCTTCCTCAGACACATCCAAGTCCACATACAGCCTGAGGCGGAGGATTTCCAGTCTGGAGTAGCGGCGCCCCAGCTCCCCGCTCATCAACATCAAACCCATTGAGTTTGGCGTCCTCAGCGCCAAGAAGGAGCCCATCCAGCCGTCGGTGCTGCGCCGGACCTACACCCCCGACGACTACTTCAGGAAGTTCGAGCCCCGCCTCTACTCCCTGGACTAGAGCCGCGACGACGTGGACTCGCTGACGGACGAGGAGATCCTGTCCAGGTACCAGCTGGGCATGCTACACTTCAGCACGCAGTACGACCTGCTGCACAACCACCTGAAGGTGCGCGTCATGGAGGCCCGGGACCTGCCGCCCCCCATCTCCCACGACGGCGCGCGCCAGGACCTGGCGCACTCCAACCCCTATGTCAAGATCTGCCTGCTGCCCGACCAGAAGAACTCCAAGCAGACCGCCTTAAAGCGCAAGAGGCAGAAGCCGGTGTTCCAGGAGCGCTACACCTTCGAGATCCCCTTCCTGGAGGCCCAGAGGAGGACCCTGCTCCTGACCGTGGTGGACTTTGATAAGTTCTCCCGCCACTGCGTCATCGGGAAGGTGTCCGTGCCCCTGTGCGAGGTGGACCTGGTGAAGGGCGGGCACTGGTGGAAGGCGCTGATTCCCAGCTCTCAGAATGAAGTGGAGCTGGGGGAGCTGCTCCTGTCTCTGAACTACCTCCCGAGTGCCAGGAGACTGAATGTGGACATCATTGGAGCCAAGCAGCTTCTTCAGACCGATGTGAGCCAAGGCTCAGACCCATTTGTGAAAATCCAGCTGGTGCACGGACTCAAGCTCGTGAAAACCAAGAAGACATCCTTCTTAAGAGGCACCATTGATCCTTTCTACAATGAGTCCTTTAGCTTCAAATAGAATTGTTAATAGAATTAACAAGAAGAACTGGAAAATGCCAGCCTCGTGTTCACAGGTGGTGGACCGGATCCAGCTTGGAGACTCAACTTTGACTAACCCGTCTGTGTAAAGTATACTTGTATGTGCATTTGTGGAGAAAATTCTGTGGGATAATAGTCCTATAAAGGAATGTGTTGGGACTCAAGTTAGGATGCTTTTATTTTGAACAGACATCCCAAAAGTCGAACCAACTTGCTCTTCCAGCAAGAGCACATGAGAGTCCTTAAGATTTCCTTTCTTAAAGCCCCTTTCCTGCCAGGCGTGGTGGTGCATGCCTGTCATCCCAGCGGCTTGGGAGGCTGAGGCAGGAGGATGGCGAGTTCAAAGCCAGCCTCAGCAAGCTGCTAAGCAACTCAGTGAGACCCTGTCTCTAAATAAAATACAGAATAGGGCTGGGGATGGGGCTCAGTGGGAGAGTGCCCCTGAATTAAAAAAAAAAAATCAAAGTCCTCTCCCAACGATATAAAACCCATACCCATTTACTAGGTGTGTTATTCATTGATATCCTCAAGCTTTGGACAGAGGGAGAAGAAGAGAATGTTTTGCCCCTGGAAGAGAAAAACAAATGGAGCCTAAAACAGTCTCATAATTGTATCCTGTTTTAGATCTGATGCCCTCAGGGAAGGGGAGTCTGGAACCCATTCTTGTTTGGTGACCTCCAACCTCTATCCCCCACTCAGCATGGTTAGGAGAAGTCCTGAGTGCTCCCTGTTTTTAAAAATTGTTTTTCAAGAGCATTAAAAAAATTATATAACATTCTTTTCTAAATTTAAATATCTCATGGTATTTGGGAGCTATATTCTTGTCAACTGCTATATAAAATATACTCACAAAATTATTGCAGAAAAGCAAGAAATATTTACATGAAAGTTCTTATGAAAACAAATTTATTGAATTTAATTTTAAAAACTAAAACGTGTATTTTTTAAATATAAAATAATAGGGAAATTGATATTTGAGAATAAAATATATCATTTGAAAAATCAGTTTTGCTTTTCTTCATTGCATTTTGTGAATTTATTCTTCTAAAATTTCAATGCAAAAATTGACAGAGAAAATATTACTCGAACTATACAAATTCCTGAATATTTAAGTTTATATAACTTTTTTTCTAAAGTTGCAAATTTTGCATTGAACTTCATATGTGCCTTTTAATCCCTAATAATGAAATATGAATCATAAGGTAGAACCAAGGTCTCTTGGTCCCAAAGGGTTAAAAGAAATCTGCTTAATGTTTCTGCTTTTTACCTCTATCACAATCAATATTCTTCCATGACCTCTTTTCTTATTTAGAGATCCTCATTAAATAACAAAAACCTGGTTTCAGAAAGAGAAAGTGTGCTTTTAGAGAAGTTGGAAGCACTAAAGCAGCTGTCTTTAGCTGGAAGAGAGAAGCTGTGTTGTGAGCTGCGCAGCAGCAGTACACAAACACAGGTAGTATTGACTTTGGTGCATTTAGGAACAGTAGATCAACAATGCAGTAGGATTTGTTTGTCTTTATTGTCGGTGAGAGACGTATTTTTATAGTTACTAAGCTTAACATATTGGTGATCACTTAGATGTAAGGTAGGTGGAGTCAAAATGCCTTTCTTTCTGTTTAAAATAATTTGAATTTGGCATTGCTGTAGGAGAAACTGTTGTTCTACCAAGGAGCAACCTTTATTGATAACCCTTATTGCCACACTATATAGAGTATATTAGTTTGAAGCCATTAAAACATTTTTCATCTCTACACTTGAATGTTTTATCCTTTTTTTGATACTGCTGATCTCTTGATAAATTGTAGTTAAATATTATTTTAAGCACTTTCTTTTTCACATCATACCAGTATAGAAGAATGATATGCTGTTTTTAAGTTGACAGATTTTCTTTCTGTCTTGTCCTCTCTGCCGTTGCTCAAACTTAAACAGAATGAAAATGAAAACCAAAGGGAAATTGAGGAACAGACATTGAAAGAAAAGGAAATGGAAAGAAAACCTGAAGATGTACCTCCTGATAGTCTGTCCAGTGAAAGCTATACTAAATGTGTATTTTTTCAGTGCAAAGTCAATTAAAATGGTTGTTCAAATGTAATAAACTTTATTCATACTGATTTTTATCTTGTACATGTGTATTTTCTTAAAATGTCAATCAGTTATTAACTTGCATAGCCTCAAAGAATCTTTTTAAACCAGAAAATTAAGTATTTTATGATCCTCTTTTGAGTAGTTACTGATTCACCAGCCAAGGGAAGATTGCATGATAAGGAGTCTAAATTTAGGAGACAGTCAAATGTGCCCAGCCATTCCTGCTGGAGGTAAATTATTTGAATTGGCAGCAATTTTCTGGGGAATGCAATAAACAGGATCATCTTCCTGAGAGCTCTGATGTTCTTACTGCAGCTGTTAGAGTTGGGGCCACTCTGCCCTCTTCCTTGACCAAGTTCTCAACCCCCTCGATTGAGGCAGGCCACGGAGGAGTATGGTTCTCTATTTCTTTGTCTAAGTCTTGTAGTCCTGATGTATCCAGTGCAGAAACCCCTCCCTAACCCATAGGAATTCATGTGTTTTGACTTTTCAGTTGCAGCAAAAAGTCAAAGACTGGAGTACATCACACGCTGAGCTCAGTGAACAAATCAAATCATTTGAGAAGTTCCAGAAAGATTTACTTGTAGCTCTTAATCACAAAGATGATACTATTAATGTAAGTTTATACTCCAAATACATGTTTCATCTCATGAATTCTCCTGAAATCTTCTGAATTAAAATCGAGAGTCTTCCAACCTTTTGCTTCTTTTCTAGGCTTTGACTAATTATATCACACAGTTGAATCAGTTACAATGTGAATCTGAATCTGAGGATCAAAATAGAGAAGATGAGTCAGATGAATTAACCAACGGAGAGGTAGCAGGTAAGATCAGTCTTAGGGAGGTTGAATCCTTTTTTTTGCTTTCCTGTCTTTAATTAAGTATTTATACAGATGCCACTTTTCAGCTGGCTGATTTTCTTCTTAAGCTTCAGGGTTGTAGACACATATCACTGGATCTATAGATATGTCTGTTGCATTGGCAGAGGTGGGTTGCTGGGGTATAATGTAGCAATAGGCATGTGAAGAACACTGACTTTTTCTATCCCATTGAAAACTAGTAAGTACACTGCAGCTACAATAGTCACATCCTATACCTCTAAGTATTGAACATTGTACAGTAAGAGAAATTTATTTCTTAACTTATGCAGATGATAGTTGATTTTGATACTCATCATCTCTATGGCTCTGTGGTTTTAAGGTCCACTGTCAGTCTTAAGAGTCTGGAGGTAGTTGGAAACATAAACTAAGGCTGTGAGAACAGAGGCTAGAGACTATCAGAAAGCTAGAGAGAGGGAGTGTAACAGTGTTTACTGATGAGGAAAATATTTCCAGATGTTTTCTCCCAGGTTGGATATTGCTTACATAGCAAGTATTTCAAACGACACCTGGTAGTAGATTCAGGGAGAACATAGAGGATTGAATCTTTCTAAATAAGACACTTACTTGCCCAGGTGAAGATAGATCTGAGAGAGAAGAAAAGCTTTCGTCTTACAAGAATAGCATAGATAACATTTTAGTTGTGCAAACTAGAAATTCACCTTTTTTTGTTTTGTTTTTAAGACAGACACAGTACTTTTATTTATTTTTATGCTCAGGATCAAACTCAGTGCCTCACACATGCTAGGTGAGCACTCTACCACTGAGTCACAACCCCAGCCTGAAATTCACCTCTCTCTCTCTTTTTTTTTTAAATCTAAGCTTGCAATTCTCTTAAAAGTCATTAGTCTAATCAGTTTAGTTATTTAATTGATTTTTTTCTTCTGGTGTTTGAACACAATAATTATTTAGTTTGGGGAAGTTAGGAGAATATAGAGTTAAAAGTAAGGAAAGAAAAAGCTAAAGTCTTTTGTTTTTTAGGTGATCAGAATGAGAACATCAAAGATCAAATTAAGCAGATGATGGATGTCCTTCAGGTATAGTTTTTTGTAAGAGTCCCATAGTGCCTGTGAATTCTTCCTGTGCCTCACTTTTAAGAATACCTCTCTTTTTGCAATTTTTAGACACAAACTACAATATCAGTAGTTGAAGAGGATCTAAAACTTTTACAACTTAAGCTAAGAGCCTCGATGTCCACAAAATGTAATCTAGAAGGTGGGTTCTTCTTGAGAAGAAATTGCCATGTTGGAAAGACTAAAAATTTTATTGGAAAGATAAAGAATGGCTTCTTGCTTTCATGCTTCTTACTTTTCTTGGCACTACTCCCTCAAACAAGTTCTTAAGTCCTTGTACACATATAGAGATAAGCTGTTTTATCCTTTACAGACCAAATAAAGAAATTAGAAGGTGACTGCAATTCACTACAGTCTTCTAAAGTTGGACTGGAAGAGGAATGCAAAACTCTAAGGCAGAAAGTGGAGATTTTAAATGAACTCTACCAGAAAAATGAGATGGCAATACAAAAGTAAGATTTTCATTGTTTGTTATTATTATCACTGTGTGAACTAATTGATAATTTTATCTTTTCTTAAGATTATTTACAATTTCTTCTAGTTGTAATAAGTAGAGATTTCTCTTTTTTCCTTTGTGTTTTGTTTCCTATAAGTTGCATTTTTCTTTCCATCGTCGGTCTTAAGAGTCCTGAGGTAGTTGGAACCATAAACTAAGGCTGTGAGGACATAGTAATCAATTGTCAAATTCATATGAAGGCAGGAAGTGGTAAAATGATATTAACAGTCACTGATGTGGAAATACCTCTCAAAGTTCTAGACCCTTTCTATGATCCCCCTATTAATTTTAATTACCTTTCATTGTGATCAGTTATGTAATTCTAATGTTTTGAACTTGTATCTCTAACTCTGGACCTTTAAAAAAACTGAGTGATTTGGAATGACATGTTTTAGTAGAATAAAAACTTCAAAAAGGAATAATATTTACTTATTGATGGTACAAATTTTGGACTTGAATATCTCAGATGTTCACACAAAATTGAACTGTGGCAAGGACCTTAGGAGTTATGATTACAGAAGTACTTGTTTGTAGTATATATTTATATATTAATCTTCTTAGTGTGGAGCTAGTTATTTTTTGAAAGTTCATTTGAAGTTTTTAATCCACAAAAATACTTGAATTCTCTAAAAATAGGTTGTGTCAGATTTTATTTGTTTTCACCTGATTTTACTCTTTGGTATATATATATATATCTTTTAAAGCAAAGACAGACCTTCTTACAGACCTAACTATTTTTAGGTATTTTGACTTCTGTTGCCTAATTAATGCATTAAATATTGAAACCTTTCCATTAACTTTTCTAAAATTCTGTGATCTCCAAGCAACCTTTTTAGAATCTCAAATTTTTGTTCAGGCCAGTTCTAAATTCCTGGCCTGTTTCAAAGAAACATTTCTCATTTTATCACTTTTTTTAAAAAAGAACACTTGTTTTCTCTGTCCCTACTAGTAATCTAAATGACCTAAATGGCAATTAATTTTCTTTGTAAAGCAATTAAATTGTAGCACTATTTTTCTCAACTCCTCCAAAATTCATTCAGTCATCATCTGTGGTTTGTACTCTTTTTACTCATCCCCAGGTACTATGTTAGTTCATGCCTCTGTCATCTTTTCTGTTTCTAACCTAGATCATGTGTCTTTATTCTCCATTTTTTATATTTGTATATAACTTATTTCAAATTCTTAGTAGTTTTCTCTATAGTCGCTTGAGTGGACTTTCTAAAATATAAGTCTATCCATGTCAATATGTGCCTGTGGTTTATGAAGAATTTGCTTTCTATTTGATGACCTGTTCTTTTTTTCTTCCTTGTATCTTTTTAATAGTTTAAATATTTTTAATTATTTTCCTCATCCCCTGTATAAGCTTGATGTAATCATAAATTATAACGGAATTACAATTATATAATTATAATTTTATTCATCTTCTCATTATTTAAAGGCCATGGTATATATTCTGGATTTAATAAAAACCTGACATAGATTAATAGGTTTATTATTTTTTTATGGGCTTTAAGTAGCTCCTGAATCAGATAACTGTTGTGGCATTATATGTTAGTACTTCATATACTGTGAATTCCACAAGACATTCATTCAATTTATACAAATATTTAAAGTTTCTGTAGTTCTGCATTCTACACTGTTGGTTTCTTATTTGAAATTATTTTTATTCTATTTGAACATTGTCCTTTAATGATAGATTTGATTAGTGTATCAAAGGTAGTACAAGGATAAACAGAGAATAGTATTTTATCCACTAAATATTGCTACCTTTATATTCTGTATTAGGTTGACATGAACTTCATGATTAGAGTTAAAACCAGTTTCCATTTTTAAAGGATCTTTCTTTTGGCTACTGAATTTTGACTGTTACTTAGTTTTAGCAATTTAAAAATATCCAATTAATTACCATCTGTTTTAAATTTTTTCTTTAAGGAGTCCATTATCATTGTTGTTTGGTCTTATCCCTCCCCTAGTTTCTGTAGTCCTTTCTCTGTTTTTTTAACAGTTGTATTGGGAAGTGCCTAGGTGTAGTTTTCCCCACCCCACCCACTTTTCCTCTTGCAGTTATGTTGCTTGGGACCATTAAACACTTCTTGAATTTTTGAGTCTTTTTCTAAATGTTGATTTTACCTCATTCTCTCTTCTGATTATAATAATGCATATTAGAATTTGATTTCCCCTGCCTCCTACATTCTGGATTTACTTCTTCTGGATATTTTCTTCTGACCTGTCTTCAAAGTGCTAGGATTTATTTTACTTCCCAAATCTGCTGCTAAAATCATTCATTGAGTTTAGAATTTTAAAAAATTCAGGGTTTAAAATATTATTTTAGTTGTAGATGGACACAATATTTTATTTTTTATAGGATTTTTTTAAGAGAGAGAAAGAGAATTTTAATATTTATTTTTTAGTTTTTGGCAGACACAACATCTTTGTTTGCATGGGGTGCTGAGGATTGAACCCGGGCCACACGCATGCCAGGCGAGCACGCTACCGCTTGAGCCACATCCCCAGCCCGACACAATATTTTATTTATTTTATGTGGTGTTGAAGACTGATCCCAGTGCCCCACACATGTGGGGCCCGTGCTTCACCACTGAACCACAACCCCAGTCCTATTTCAGTACTACAGCTCAAACCCAGGACCTTGAGCCATGTGCTCTACTATTGAGCTACCTCCCCAGACTCCTTGCTCTTTCTCATAAGGGACTAGGGTGTTACTGCTTTCCAAGCTATCTTTAATCTCATAATTCTGCCTCTGCCTCCTGAGTATCTTCGACTGTAGGTAGGTCACCACACCCAACTATTTCTTGGTTTTATAGTTTCTAATCCTTTGACAAAATTCATAATCTTTTTTTTTCCTCTTTTGTGGTGCTGGGGTTTGAACCCAGAGCCTTGTGCATGTAAGGCAGCACTCTACCAACTAAACTATATTCCCAGCCCTGAAATTCATAATCTTGACTTTACTTTTTTGACTATATAAAGCACAGTGATTTTAAAACATGTGCGGATAACCCCATTAGGTGGTTTCCTTTTCTGTGGGATTTTTTCTCACAGAATTTTGTCGTATGGAGTGCCTGGTCAGTTTTGATTGGCCAACATTGTTGTGATAATTATAGATGAAATTTGAGGACTAAGACGAAGTTATCTTCTTATAGAAAAGTGTTGAGGTTACTTGAGTAAGATTGTCACTTTAAACTTAGTCAGCAATTAAGATAATTCAAAAATGACTTGTCTTTTCAATGTTTCAGTATTGTTCCTTTTGGATTTTTTGCCTGTTCATCACTTAAGTGTGCAGTACTTTCTAATCTAAACTCAAAGGCTAGGGCTTTTACTAAGGGTCCCTTTATTGGTAGCCTCTTTTTTCCTCTAAGCCCAGGAATTTAATGAAGGCTTGGTTCAGACTCATATCTTTGTGTTATCTTCAATAGGAGAAAAGTACCTTAAAGTGCCAGCCTTACTTGTAATTCTGAGATTCCTTTTTCTAATGGATCTTGGCCACATACATATATCTTCACTGACTTTTTAGCTTGCATCCCTTCAAACACAATTTTATATTCTTATAAAGATGTTTTGATTGTTCTTAGTGCTCTCAGACTAACACTTTGATAATTGGAAACAAAATTCTCTCTGTCCTTCAAGATTCAGTTTTCTCCATATTCCTTCTTAAGCCAGTGGGGAAAATTATTATATTCCTTTAGGCATCATTTATACCTGAAACAGTGAGCTCTTTTATTCTTTAGCATCTTACAAGGTAACTAGTATATTATAGCCACTCATAAAATACTTGCTGAAGAATTAAATGAGAAGCTATATAAGAATATATAATCCCCTTTTTTTGATTTGGTATCAGTAATCCTCTTTTACTGTAGTTCTTCTGATTTATGGAAAATTAAGTTTCAAGTTAATTATTTTTTGAATTGGAACTATGGCTAAAGTAGTACAAGGATAGCAGAAAATAGTATTTTTAAATCATTAAATGTGGCTACCTTTGTGTCAGTAGATGAACATCTTGAGTCTCATGATCAGAGTTAAAACTTGTCAGTAGATAATACTCTGATAGTGGGTCAGTTTGGCTTCTTTTTCTGGTTGATAGACATTACCAAAACTCAGATTTGTCTTTTTGCTTAATTTACAATTCTTTTGAAATAGATATCTAAAGTGTGAAAAATGTTCTGTGGTTAATTGCATAGCTAAAAGACATATTCTAGAAGATTTTTTCTTTGACTGACTATATCTTTATTATGGTACCAGTCTTGGATATAGAAAAGAGTTCCTCCATGACAAAGAAATACTTAGTGTCCTACCCATGACAGAAATGAGAAAAGAGTTATCCACTGCTTTATCCTAATATGTTTAATTATGTTAGGTTGATCAGTGCTGATCTTCCACATTGAAGTAAAGTGATTTTTTATTATCTTACACACAGGAGACTTGCCCTTGGGGCACATGTTGTTTTCACATTTATTTTATTTACTGGTAAGTAGAGAATTAAGAGGAGAAGTTAGAAAATGTAAGTGATTTACCAGAGTTTGATTTATGAAATTGCATGTTTGAATTCCTATTTTATGTGCCTAAGCATTTTATAGAATTGTGGGAAGTGATATTCACAAAGAGAAACTTTTGATTTGATAACTGGCTTTATTTTAGGAAACTGAGTCAAGAAGAATGTGAGAGACTAGAAAAAGAGCAGCAGCTGTCAGCTGCAGATGAAAAGGTGGTTTCCCCTGTACAGGAAGTTAAAAATTACAAGTGAGTTCAGTTTCTAAGGGAGGGTGTCAATGTCTAATGAATTAGTGTTAGCTTTCTTTTTAATCTTTTTTATCTTTTTTTACATTATGTAGATAGAAGAAAATAGCATGGAAGTATAAATAATGAGAGAATATGAACACATTCAATTCACACAGGAGAAAAAATAAATTTCAACTTAACAAATGAAAAATGTTAACAAAAATTTACTTGTACCCAATGTGCAGGACCATAGGGAACTTGGTCAATGGAAACATTTCTGGGGGTTTTGTATGTTGTAGTAATTCTTTAAGAAATCAGTTTGCTGTGTGCTATATTAAGACCCACAAAAGTGTGGCATTTGATAGACCTTAGAAATCTTCTATAGATATAATTTGAAAAAAAGAAAAAAAGTTTTAAGGAGGAAGATATTTCTAGCAGAATTACTTGAGAACACACTGATGAACAGTTAAGGAAATTATAATTTATCAATTCAGAATCTCTAGCAATTAAATGATAAAGAAGTTATTAGTATTAGGTTTTTATTTATTTATTTATTTTTGGTGCTTTACTACTAAGCTACATCCTTAGACCTTTTTTTTTTTTTTTTTTTTTTTTTTTTTTTTTTTTTTTTTTTACTTTGAGACAGGGTCTCAGTTGCATAGGTTCCCACTTAATTGCTGAGACTGACCTCGAACTTGTGATCCTCCTGCCTCAGCTTTCCAATCATTGGTATTACTGGCATGTGGCATTGCACCTGGCCTGTAGTATTAGTTTTGATCACACTGGATTCATATAACTATAGAAATGTTTTTCTTATGTATGATAAAAGTCTTTAAAAGTATAGCTGATGGAATAAAGGGAAAATGGTCAGAATGTTTCAAATTTTATTCAATTGTTGTAATTCTTAGGCGGAGAATTGAAAGATGAAAGAAGAATTACAGAAAACCGAGTGCTCATTTAAAAACCAGGTAGTAATTAATACTGTCCTGTAGTTGCAGAATTCTTTTGTATCTAATACAGACAATTATAGGCTATTCTAATGAGTCCCTAAAAACATTTTTTAATGTGTTGTCTTTTTCAGATTGCTATGCATGAGAAGAAAGCTCTGCAACTGAATTTGAATATTTTCTCTTTAATAGCTCAAAGCTCGTTCTGCAGAAAGAGCTATAGCTGAAGAGAAAAGGGAAGCTGCTAATTTGAGACAGAAGTATGTGATTTTTGGTATCTTACTGTATGTTTTATAGTGTTTTAAGGTTATGCTAGATATTATCTATGATTGCTGTTTCATAATTCAGCCCATTCTTTCTCAATATTCAAGACTACTGGAAATGACCCAAAAGATGGCAATGCGGCAAGATGAACCTGTGATTGTAAAACCAATGCTGGGGAGACCAAATTTACAAAATCCTCCTCGGAGAGGTAGGGGGCACTTTGTAAAAGGAGCTATTTTATTTCTTGGTGCAGAATGTATGTAAATTACTTTTTATTTCTGTGTGTACTGGTTATGAAATAATCTGAATGATTTGCTAAAGCGGGAGGTGTGGGGGTTGGTGTCAGGGAGAAGGCTGCCTTAAAGTAGTAACACGGCATTGTTGTCTTTAGGTCCACTGAGCCATAATGGCTCTTTTGGTCCATCCCCCGTGAGTGGTGGAGAATGTTCCCCTCCACTGACAGCAGAGCAAGCTGGGAGACCTCCTTCTGCTACTCTTAATCAAAGAGATATGCCTAGAAATGGATTTGGTGAGCATTCACATGTTGCTTTATAGTAAACTGCTTCAAGGTTTTGGGTTTTTTTCCCTTTTGAATATTCTAATGAAAACATAGAATTTGGGCCTGTACAATATATAGAAGATAATTTCTTACTTTATCTTAGTGAATGTTTTCTGTAAAATTCGTTCTAGAATAGAAAACATTTTTTTTTTCCTGGAGATCCCTGTATTGTTTTTTTTCTTTTAAATTTTACACTGTGAAGTGTAAATCTTTATCTTTAAATTAAATCTCTATGGTTTTCCTTTCCCAAATATTATAAAAGTAGCCTTAAACTTTATGTAGCATACGTATTTCCAATATGAAATACTGAGTCTTATTTCCAATTCTAAATAGGACTGTAGTCTTGGTAAGATTGGAAGTCAGGTTATACAGACTGAAGAAAAGCCAACCTACACATACTTCAAGTCTATAGCTTAAAGTTTAGGACCAGTACGTATTAATTTGCTGTTCTATCAACCCACGGTAGTTCTTTATTTTACTTAAGTCTCTTCATAAATTGTGATTTACGTATTGGGCAACCCATTTTTTAAAAAAATATTTTTAATTGTAGATGGTGTGGTGCTGAGAATCAAACCCAGTGCCTCACACATGCTAGGCAAACACTCTACAACTGAGCTACGACCCCAACCCCTGGGCAACCCATTTATAATGTTGCTTTCTAGTTATTGTTGAAACCTGACCTGTCCACCAGTGGTTTATTTCTTCTGAAAAATACATACAAGGGCTCTGATCTTTCTTTCCCAAGGGTCAATGGATGGACCTTTACCTCGTACTCAATGGTCTTCTGAGGCATCTGGGAAACCCGTTGCCTCTGGTAAAGAGACCAAGTAATTTCAAAGAATCTGTAATTGTGGATGCAGGATTTTTATTCTTTTCATGTTAGAATAAGTCTGAATCCATTCTTTGATCTCTAACAGACCCAGGATGTGGTCCAGCTCACATGAACAGCAGCTCCAGAAGTTCTTCTCCAGCTAAGGTGACAGATGAGGGCAAGGTAAGTTCTGTAGTTACTGTGAATCACGTGGTCGTGCAGAAACATATAGCTTTCCTACAGTACTTGCTCTTTGCTTTATCCTTCTTTGTGTTCTATTTGTACTATCCCATTTGTTTTTTAAAAAGAAAACTGTTCCCCAGGAACCTGAGACCCCCTCAGTTTCTACCATTACTTCTTTGACTGAGCATCCAGTTGGAGTAAGTACTTAGAGGTTGAGAACTGAATTGGGTTTTATTCTGTGCATTTCTGGGAAGGATATTCAGAGCATGACACTGATCTTGTTTGCTTTAAACTGCATGCAATATTGAGCTTACTTTTCTCCTTAACTTGGAAATGTGGCTTAAGTGTGTACAACTATAATGAACTACAGAATGTGAAAAGTTATCACTCTAACTTTATATGGTCTTTTGTGTTGAATGTTCTAAGGCAAAGTAAATTCATTATAAATTATATAATTCATCATTTTTATTTTTGTTTGGAAGAATGCTATTTAAGAATTCCTCTATTTGAGCAAACCCTATTTTGAGTGATTTGAATTAGATTGGTATCAGATTTTATGAAAGTGAAATACTGTTTCAGTGCAACAATGATAATTTGAAATGACCTCTTGAGCCAGTCCCAAGCAATTGTCTCATTTGTTCACATAAGTGCATTTTCTTGTAACTGTGTTGCTATTATATCTGGTAGGTCTTCTGCAGCTCTATAATAAAATAAATTTTTAATTGTTTAGTTTCAAACCCACTACTCATAGGAAATGATAAATCAATATCTAAAATGGTGTACAGTAAATGAAAGTAAATATTAAAGCCTTGTCTTCCTAATTTGTGTATATAGCATTGTGTTGGAAAATACTTCTCAAGTTCCAGTCTATACATATTCCAGGAATATACATCTCTGGAGAAATCTAAGGGCAGCTTAGATAAGACCCCCAAACCCCTTTGTAGTAGAAGATTTAAAAGAGAGCAAAGACCCATTGTTAGAGAGAAGTAGAGGTGGGAAAAGCATGGCTTGGAGGCAATCCTGGGATTGAGACCCTTTAATATGCAGTGTGGCCTTCAACAAATTATGATAATCCATTTGCTTTTGTTTCCTCTTATTTAAAACAAGACAGTCTACTTAAAGATCTCAGAGTTTGAATAATATATGAAAGACTTACTGAAGATACTCTGAATAGTAGCTATTATTACATGGGTAGAGAATGGATTTTTCATTTTATTCTGTTCATTCTTAATATGGAAGTAATGAGCTATTGTGATAAAAAGGAAGTTATGGGGAGGGGGGGACTCCCTTTGAAATAGGTTGTAGTGAATACAGCATGACATACTGGTCAGAAATCACCTCTGTTGATAACCTCTGGCAGTCCTCTTGCCTTTCCCTTTCCTGTGCAGATATAATCAGTAACAAACTTCTCCCTCTTGTGGAATCCTTCTAACTTCTGTAAGCTGTCAGTGGGAAAACACAGGAGGGTTGGGTAGAGTTTTGTTGCACTGATGGTGTTCTCTGGACAGGTGCCTGTTTTGGGTTTTAGCTTTTATCGGTGTTGGTACTTTGTCTTAATACATAGGAATTTTAAAACTTTTAACTGCTTTCAAATCTTAAATTGCAGGTTAATATGGCTATGAAAGGGCCCCCTCCTTTATCAGGGGTACCCTTCATGGGCCCCCCTATGGACCCCCGATGGGACAGCCTCCACCACCTCCCTTTTGGTATGGACTGCCATTTCAGCTCGGTGGGCCTTTTGGGCCTCGGCCAATTCCTCCACCATTTGGTATGATGATCTGAACAGTAGTGATTGACTTATAAATCACATTCATCTTTCATTTCTATTGCTTTCTAAAACACTTGTTTGCTATCTCAGGTTTTAACAATGAAAGGATACAGCTGAGTACATTTTAACTTTTCCTCCAGTTTTCTGGGACATATGGGACACTACATAATCTTATACTGAGATAGGCAATAGCTATCTCATAGACAAGGATAAGGGGCTATATAGAGAAAAGCCAGAAATATTACTTCTGCAGATGTTTGTTGAAAATATTTTGATATGCACTGCAATAGATGGAAAGGTGGATGAGACACATGCCATAACTTAAAATTTTGTCACAGATATGAAAATCCTATAGCATAAAGTTTGTAATCACCCATAATGGAAGCATAAGCAGTAGGTTATAGAATATAGAAAAGGAAAAGTCAAACCCTCCTTACCTTGAGAAAAGTCAGAGGGAAGTGTTAAAGAGGAGGATTTAACAGTGACCTAATAAATGTTGCTGATTTAATTAGGTGGCTGTGGAAGGCCTTTTCCAGGGGGGCATGCACCTTGATTCTGATGGCATGTGTAAAGTCCATGCTGAAATACTTCATGAATTTTTAATGGATACAATAATAATAAATAGTGGGATTTCCTTTTATCAAAATTTCTTTGATGTAGTAAAGTTCTTATTTCATAATCTATCATCTTGTCATGGTAATATAGTACTTCCAAATAAAAATGGAGCTCTTGTGAGATAGAAATAATTCTGCAATTATATAGTAGGGAAAGAAAAAAGATAATCCTGGAGCTAGGTAGAGCCATGTTTAAATCCTTAATATGTTGCTTCATGACTGGTTGGCCAGGCTATAACCTAAACTTGTTCCATTTCAGTTTGCCTCATCTGGCAAGTCAGGATGTTCACCAGTTGATGTTCTAGGCTTGGGAGAAACTAAAGACTATATTAACATACTTGAAATCACCCAAGTTCAGAAATTTCTGGGTATTTACATAACTTCCTTTTTATTTTCCAGGTCCTGGTATGCGTCCACCAGTAGGCTTCAGAGAATATGCACCAGGTGTTCCACCTGGACAATGGGATTTGCCTTTTGACCCTCGTGATTTTTTCCAGGACCTGCACCATTTAGACCTTTAGGCTCATTTGGCCCAAGAGAGTAATTCATTCCTGGTGCCCCATTACCACCTCCAAATCATGGTCCCCAAGACTATGGGCCACCACCTGCTGCAAACGACTTAATGTCTTCAGGCTTTAAAGATGAATCTACACCTACACCTGATTCTCAGAGTAGTGAGGGCTGTTCACAGGCCTTAAAACAGGGCCCGTAAAATTAACCTCTGACACTTAGTCAGAAAGTGGACTATGAACTATTCATTGTGTTGAAGGATTATTGGCTTCAAAATATAAAAGTTTATTTTAAATGGTTTATGATTTTAGAATGAAGCTGTCTTGGTGCAGTATACATTTGGAGCCAAAATATTTTCCCCCTAAATATCCCCCACTAGAGTATCCTTCCAACTTTAAAATGTGCAATAAGGAATACCTTTGTTTTAGTTAATGTAGCATATACAATTGCTAAATGATTTAGAATGTCATACTTATGGATATTTCCTGTGGAAATGCTTTAAGAACATGTATTTTCATTATCCTATTTTTTGTGTATTCCAGTTGATAACAGAGAAATGGTGTTTTATAAGCTTGATTTTTCTCTTTAAATATCTGGTCGCAGAGACTGTTACGCTAAAAATGTTTACTCAAAGATCATAAACTTCATTTTCCTTCTTGCTGAAGTTCTTTGTTGTAATAGTTCATAAAAAATTGTTTATTAATATTTTCCAAGTGTCTGTTGATTCATTGGATCATCATGAGACTTTGTGCCTTTGGGGAAGCATGTAAACTCACTCTCAGAACTGAAGATGGTGACTTGGCAGCATATTTCCTGTTGCTCACTGTTAAGGAGGCTGGACCTTGGTCAACTGTGGACTTATACAGAGGAATTTCTTTTACTTGTGAGAAGTCTTGTGGATCTATTTTTGTAGCACATTCATGTACTTTTTTCTAACCACTGTCCATGTGAGAATGGTTTTCTGAGAATGAGTTTACACTAGTAAACTGTGTTTAAGTTTAGTTACTAAAATCATTTCTTTGTGAAGCAGTAGTGTTTCAACCTGAAAGTATTACTGCTATAGTTGTAATGATTGTCCAGTGACTCATCCCCTCCCACACTAGAAAGTAAATTTAAACAACTAATTTGTGAGATACAGATTGTTTTGTGTTAATTGCTTCAAGATAAAACCACCTTTTTTGTCAGGGGAGGTTTGGTTATTCAGGTCTGAATTAAAGCTAAGCTGATGACAATGTTCAATTTAAGTTTGTTTAATGCTGATGAAAGACATTCATACAAAGCATCCTCTTTTTTTTCATATAACCCCATTCTTTGGTGGCAGCTGGGGTTGTGGCTCAGTGGTAGAGTACTTGCCTAGCACAGGCAAGGCGCTGGGTTTAATTCTCAGCATCACATGAATAAAAAGAGGTTAAAAAAAGCATTCTTATGTGAAGGATGCTAAATGTTTCTTCATATAAATTATCACTTTGAGGGCCTGGGGTTGCGTGTGAGGCACTGGGTTTGATCCTCAGCACCACATATAAATATAAAGGTACTGTGTCCATCTACAACCAAAAAAAAAGGTTTGTTTTTTTTAAATTATCACTTTGATATACATGTTTTATAGTCTATGAAAAAAACAGAAAGAACAATGTATAAGTTTTGCTACATTTTAATAGTAGATTTTAAGGGAGCAACTTCAAACATCAGTAACATCAAACAAAAAGGTACTGAGTACTCCACAGGATACAGAGTGCTGCCAAGCACCTTGGAAAGTTTACATGACATGGAGAAGATGAGGCCCTTCTTTTGAGAAGTTTACAGTCTGGAAATTTTGACTACTCAGAGTTTCAGTTGAGTGAACAGTTTATTAAGGCTAATTCTTCATTTCCTAGAACTACTGTAGACTGAACTATTTTTGCACTTGTGAAATTAACCCAATACAGATGAAAGAAAAGACTAAATTTGGTTGAGAATTCTTTCAGGCTCATATAGTTTTATTAACATTCATCTAGTAAACAAAATTGACCTAACAGACAACTGAAAAATTAAAGACTAGATCTCTTGAAGTGCAAGGGCTAAAATAACTGTTATTCATTTTAAAAAGCAAACAGATGGTATGATTAGGGTTTACACTAGTTTAAAAATAGGCCAAGTATTGCATTCCCTTCATGCATTGTTCATTTAAAGTAGTGAATATTAAAATACATGGGTTCTACATGTAACCCACAAAAAAGCTCCTCACAAATCTTTATGTTCTGTGTATCAAATATCCACCTTGTGTACTATGAAAGTTTTATTTATGTCTCATCATTAAGTTAAAAGTAATGTAAATGGTGAAATTATAATAGGCTAATGACCTGCATATTTTCATATGAATGTCAATATATCTAAATAGGCAATAAATGGCAGTTGTATCTACCTATATTAAAGAAATAGAATATCTTTCCAGATTTTGCATACTCATCACTTTATAAAGACAAGGTATGCAGGTTTTAAGGTTTCACAATCTGTTGTGAGAAAAACAGCAGTTGTTCCTGCAGTTTCTCATTAGCATCTGACTCAATTATTTTTAGATGACATGATTTAAACCCACCCAAAAATTTGTAATTATTCTGAGAGAGATAGTTTTAATGTTAACCTTAGAATCATTAATGTTAACCCTAGAAACAATAGCAATGTGATGTAGAACAGCTAATCAACATGACTAAAAATATGCTCACTTTCAGAAAAAAAATCTGGTCATCTGGAAAAAAATCACAGCTACAATCTGGGGGGCACTCCCATATAAGATATTGATCTGGTCAAGGCACACTATTTCTAAGTAGAACTATCAGAAGAGGGTGAATTTAGGCCAGCTCTAAGGAACAGCCTATAAGACAGACCATAACTGATCCAATTTCCTTTCAAAGCAATCTGGTACTATCCTACCCACTTCAATTCAAAAGTTTGAAGTTAATTCAAATCAAAAGACCATATTGGAGCAAAAGTGAGCAAATGTGTAAACTCTAGCACATTCTTATTGCTGTATTTTAAAGTTTGAAGATGAGCATACCTACCACAGCAGTATTGTTCCAGGAAGCAGGGTAAGAACAGTGGTAAATTAGGAAAAAAGACTATTAATTGCACAATTAATAGAAAAGTAAAAACATGTTTCAAAATCTACAATAAACCTTGTATCCAAAGGAGTCATAACAATGAGGTGCTGGACTTTAGTTCTGTGGTACAGCTTTGCAATGGAATCACTGGCCTATAGGTACAGCTCACTTCCAGCCTCCTGAAGGATGAATATGCTACCCAGAGCCATGATGGTTTCTACTGAGTGGTAAAATTCACAGAAATTCCACATTACTCATGTCAGAATCATTCCTTGTGCAAAGTTTGATGTAGATGAAGATAAAGTGGTTTCTTGGTCAATAACTGCAATTTCATTCTTTTAAAATCAGTGGGTTTCTTGTATCTGTAACCACAATAGAAAGAAGATTGTTTAAAATACTTTGATGTTTGATTTACTCCAATGTTACATTCTAGATAAGAGGTACTAAGAAGAAACATGAACTAGTAACCATTAGAACAGTATGAATCCTATATGTATATCACTTACAGGTCTATTACAATTGGCCCAGGTTTAATCTCATCCATCTCCATGAAAGCAAAACACTTGGTGCTGGTAAACCTTTTTTTAGGCTTGCAGTGTTTGAATTCAAAGAAGATAGCTGCACCTAAGGAATTAAAACAAACCACATAAGCCAGAGACCACACATTTCTTATGTGTCACCAGAAACCTATGATTTTACAAAGTAACATGTGTCAAACAGTCTGATGACACAACTGTTGATAACTCACTGTAGCTGTCACTCCAAGCTCTTCTACCATGTCTAAGTGACATTTCTCCATATCATTTAATTCTACACAGTACAACAAAATTGTATAGCAAGAATGTAAGTTATGTACACAGGTAGAATCATAAACTACCAAAGAATATAAAATATTAAATACCACAAGAAAAACAGAAGTTACTTAAGTATCAGCAGTACCTATAGAAATGGTTTCAATAAGCACCTATATTAGATAGAATAAAAATTTAAAAGAGTTCCTTTGATATTTTATTTCTCTCCCTCCTAAAACCACCATGCCCAGATTGTCCTTTCCATATTCTTACAAACTAACTGCCAGTTATAGTATCTTTTTACCCAATGCATCTTATTGAAAGAAAAAAAAATAATTCTTTAACTGTTAGAAAGTAATCATTAGGTTCCTAAAAGGACTTAAGGTAATTATTAGAGAACCTGCTTCCTTAACTCTGTATTATGAGAAAAACTTCCCTGTCAAATAATAATTAACCACATTATTACACAACTAGATAATGCAACTGCTAATTCTCATATTTTAAAAAATATTGTTGATTTGACTTTATTTAAGTCAATATTCATAACTATGTGACATAAGATCTTGTGTTAAGTACACTATCAACACAAACCCAGATAAGTACTGTCCTTAAGAAGTCCTTAAGAAGTCAGTAACTGATAATTACAAACCTTCGGTTAATTTTTCAATATGCTTCTGGAGCTCAATGTCCACAATAAAATGAACATATGTATCTTCTTGAAGCCACAAGACTATCTTGCACAGGAGTGAAATCTATGCCATTCAGATCTGAGGAAACAAATAAGTTTCTGCTTATGAGCATTCACATATACAGACAGAAAATCTAGAAACTGCAAAGGTTACAGTTCCTAAAGAGGCATGGAAAGAGCTGAGAGGAGATTCTCATGCTAAGAGATTCCTATTTGGTGTGAGCAAGTATGTGAGAGTTGTTGAAGTTCATGGGGTATGTGGAGAGAAATGAATATAGACTGGATAGGAGACCTCATGAAGGGGACAAGGAAGCCTTTACATGGCCAAGTGGACAAAACTTGATCTTCATAGTGAAGTGGTAAAAAGAACAAACATGTTTTCCTTAGGGAACAGCCCACTATATTTTTCTATGCAAAAGAAAAATCTGGAGTATATAATTTGCCACAATGGAGCTCTGCCACCAATTTCTAACTTTTATCAAGTATATGGCTTATATAGAAAAGCCTTTAAACCTAACCTTATCATAATTTCCCTGTTAAGAACCAAAAATGAATGAGAACAGCCAACAAAAACCCTTTTGTTAATGAATAATTTTTCATATATATTATCTAAATTCTGCTTATACTGTTTACAACATACCCTGAATTTACAACAACCAGATGGTACGTTATATATAGTTTTAATTTTCTGGGTTTTAAAATCTCAGTTTAATCAAATTCAACATGGACTCATTTAATAACTCCTCAGTGTTTATGTGTTATTCATTTATGTATCTCAAAAAGCTCAAAAACAATTTAGTACATTTAATAATTAAAAAATATTTACATAAAAATATTTCAGTTTAACAAATGCAAAGGTAACTTAACATTTACAACATTATTAAATATTTTTGTGTTTTAAGTATACTTTCTGAATGAGTATGCAGTTTTACAAATGGTCTATCAAACAATGTAAATATTTTCCAGTACACTATATATTTGATAACTGGTAACATCGGAATTTAAAAGTGTACCAGTATTAGTGCTGTGGATTATGTTCTTTAAATAAATCTTTTTCTTTGTGGTCATATTTTTATTTTAATTAGCACTAATGAACCCATGGATCTGACTTTATTTCTGCAATTGATAAAAGTTCCTCCATTTAATTTCAGCACCAATCTGTTCCTTTGGTGCAAAACTACAGATTAAAATAAGCCATTTGTACTAACTATAGTTATTTCTGTAAAATGGTATAATTTATTCCTTAATCACATCTTCATCCCACGGGATTGCTTTCAGGGCATGGATGTTATGGACGCACCCTACTTCCCTGTCCCCTGATTTTCATCTGCCTCTGTAGGACTCACCTATGTAGATACCTCAGTAGCACAGGAAGAAGAGGGGCTGAAGCAGGAGAGATGGGAAAACAGGACATGGGGCTTTGTGTAGAAAACTACACACCCATGGAAGGTGAGGAGTGCTATGGTTAATCTACATCCTGAAGGCTGTAGCTGCTGTTAAGGACAATGTGTATGTTTAGTCCGCACATTAGCTGGAATCTGAAGAGCAAAAATCTATACAAACTCAAAAGCAAGTAGGAAATATATTTTGTAAGTCTTTCAGAACTATGTTCTGTTATGATCTCTTCTAGGATTTTGCCTCATTATAGAATGCATTAAAGTAAGTTGTCACATATACAAGACCATCCCCTGTCAAAAACTTTGTCCCATATGAGAAAAAACATAATGCAATTTGCCAGTTATTTACCCTTTACACTAACTGTAATATAGGGATCAATGCACTGTCCAGGGTCTTTCAGACCAATTTTCTCAATCCTGATAGTGAGTAATGTCATTCCTGGTTCTGATGGCAACCTTGGTAATAAAGTACCTGGCAACAGAGAAACCTCAATAAAAGATAGGTCCACCAATAATTCAGAGTAAATACTTTGACAAACAGAAGATATAGCCTACCTCTTAAGAACTAGCTAGGCATTATGTATTTTTATGTCCAAAATTCATGAACATCTGATTTATACTTTTTTAGAAAAATATTTAAATTTACACATAATATATCTGCATTTCCCAACCATACAATCACCTTTAAGCAGAAATAATAATTTCTATAATAATAGTGTATAGTATGTATAATAAAAGTTTGTTAAAAACATCACTTGAGGAAGCCCAATTATACATAATTGTATAATATGCTCACATAATATTTATATTCCATATGTACTTCTATATTATACTCAGCATCTTAATATGAAGTGGTAGAACAAAGACAAGAAAAGCTTTTAAAATACTTGTTATTCTGTTCTAAAGTCTGAGACATTAATATCAGAGTTGATCAATACATTCTTTCCTTTTGTTACTCCTAATAAAGAATAATTTACAATTTGATATTTATGTTTTAATTTAACTATATAGTCTAACTTCTATTCTTCATTCTATTTTGTATGATTTATTCTAAGAAAGTAGTAATATACAGACTGCCATATAAAAGGGCCATTTGTATAACTGAACATTTTCCCCAAAACCAACTAAAATTTTTAAAACTAAAAACCCACCCAGAACAACATGACAACATTCACCCACCAAGAACATATGAAGGAAGAAATCAACTGTTCAGTATGTTTCCTTTTTTGAAACTACCAATAGAGAACATATGCAAATAAGCTGATTTTAATCAAGCATGTATACAGAACCACAAAATACATTTAACAAAAGATTTTGGTTGATGTTTTTCAAGTTTCTATTCATCAATGTGTTATGCTATTTTAATGATGAGTTATTTGAAATACATGAAGCAATCAACACACTGTATTTGAAAATACACATTTGATTGATGGCAAATGTGGCTTGAGGAAATTTTGGGAGGTGATGGGAATGTTCTGAACTTGTATAGTGGTGACAGATGCAAAACTCTATAGAGGTGTCAAAAATCAATGAATTTTATTCTTACAGAAGGGAAATGTTATGATATACAAATTATACCTCAACAATGCTGTTAAAAATGTATTACTTTCTAATTTAAACAAATATGAAGACAATACAGACAAATGCAAGAATGGGAAGGCCTGGAGGCTGCATTCCACTGTTGCATTAACAAACCTAAATGGGCTCAGGCTGATATCATTAAATATATACATAATACCTTTTTTATGCATCTTCTTTGATTGACAAATGAGGGTACTTTTAGAAGAGGGGCTTGTACCTGGACATCTGGGATGAACTTCAGAGAGCTAAGAAACACCTCTGAAATTTTATGAAAAATGTGAATATGTATACATTGATATTTATATACATACATATTCACATGTATGTATATCATATATGAATTTTTCTGCAGAAAAGTTCATTCTATTATGTAGTACATGGCTGTATAAATATGCTACAGTTTATGTACAAATTCTTGTGTTGATAGATATTTGAATTACTCCAAGTGTTTGGATATAGTTAACAAGGCTATTATAAATACTCTTCTGAACATCTTCTGGTGCCCATAAGCACCCATTTCTGAAACAGAGGAATCACTAAGTCACCTGGCATGTTACCTCTGCTGGGAGCCATCAGCCAAGTAGGTATGACAATTTCCTTGCCAGCTACTCCCATGCTGTCTAGTGGAAGGACTCCTGAAAGGTGACCTTGCTCAAGGACCAGGGTGGATCCATGTTTAGGGTGTCCCCGGTTTAGCATAATAGGAGATTAGGGTGTTCCCCCTTTAGAATAGGGCGGTTTAGCATAATAGGAGATTAGGGTGTTCCCCCTTTAGAATAGGGCATATCCTGCTGCCTGAGTTCCTCTTGAGTTCTTAGGGTCAGACAGTATATTTGGGAGACAGAAGCCCAGTGGAGTGGTGGATTTGGGCAGAGAACCTGGATTCCCCCAGAACGTGTTTGTAGATGGCCGGTGTGAGATCAGGAATAAAGAATTGCTGTTTGAATCTACAAGCTGTGTTGTGGCTCGTGATTATTCACGTGATTTAAAAGGCTTAATTTAAATTAGGTAAACAGCTGTTAAGGATTGTTTTTAAAGGTGGTTAACAGATCTGCTTGTTTACTAATTTAAATCAGGTAAACAGCTGTTAAGGATTGTTTTTTAAGGAGGTTAACAGATCGGTTTGTTTACTTTCACCTTTCCTTTTCATTATATTTAATAATTCTTTTCAGGATAATGTCTCTTTAGCATCATTGCCAGAATTCCTATCTTCATCCCAATGAATATAACTCAACAAGTATGCTCAATCAAGGAGTCAACTTACTTTGGGAGGAAACGGACTTTGGGAAGAGAAGGACAGATTGATAGATTCCTCCACTTTGAACTGCTTACAGAACTTGCCTAGACTATGTAACTATTGTTTGGTACAGCGAATTGTGGTAATGCTGGCATATCTTTGCTGATGGTGTCACCAGTGGTGCAATTTTTATTTTCTTGCCAGCGCACCACATGTTAATTGTGGTAATGCTGGCATATCTTTGCTGATGGTGTCACCAGTGATGCAATTTTTCCAAAGGAACTGTCAATTGGCTTGGTGTCGTGGCATTTCTGTATCCTCCTCCCTTCTGCTAGTGATGGTCTAAATTTGGGGGCCAATGGCTATATGCTGGACCGGTAGTCAGTGACGGGTATGATCCAATTTCAGTGGTATTAACCTAAGACAGGAGGCTGACGCCTAAAGGTCAGTTGCCTAAAGGTCAGTTTTCCGATGACGGGTAAAAACCATATGTTGAATTGGACAACCTACCAGGCACATTAACCTCCTTAAGCCACATTAACCTCACTCCCCCACTGGCACCAAGGCCAAATTTGGGGGCCAACAGAGGTGAGGCAAAGAACCTCACCCCCCCACTGGTGCATAGACCTATCCACAAGTATGGCTGTATGCTGGACTGGTAGTCAGTGACAGGTATGATCCAGTTGCAGTGGTATCAACCTAAGACAGGAGGCTGACGCCTAAAGGTCAGTTTTCCAATGACGGGTAAGAACCATATGTTGAACTGGACAACCTACCAGGCACGGTCCTTAAGCCACATTACTTGTTGTTTAATTAATCAGAAGGGGGGAGATGCTGGGAGCCATCAGCCAAGGAGGTATGACAATTTTCTTGCCAGTTACTCCCATGCTGTCTAGTGGAAGGACTCCTGAAAGGTGACCTTGCTCAAGGACCAGGGCAGATCCGTGTTTAAGGTGTCCCCGGTTTAGCATAATAGGAGATTAGGGTGTTCCCCCTTTAGAATAGGGCATATCCTGCTGCCTGAGTTCCTCTTGAGTTCTTAGGGTCAGACAGTATATTTGGGAGACAGAAGCCCAGTGGAGTGGTGGATTTGGGCAGAGAACCTGGATTCCCCCAGAACGTGTTTGTAGATGGCCGGTGTGAGATCGGGAATAAAGAATTGCTGTTTGAATCTACAAGCTGTGTGGTGGCTCGTGATTTTGTGCCCAGCCAGAGACTGCAGCAACCTCCATACCTACTATGTAACGACAATCCATTTCCCAAGGTGGTTGTGCCAATTTTTATTCCTAGCCCAAGTGCAGTAGTGTTCCCATTGCTCCGCTTCCTCATTAGGTACTGTTTTCTCAGATTCTTCATGTTAGCCAATTTTGGTATAAAGAGATCAATCATTTTAATTTGCATTCCTCTGAAGATTAATAAGGTTGAGCACCTTTTCAAATAAATCAAATAAATGATTTCCTTTTTTCTGAAGTGTGTTCAAATATTTTGCTCGATTTTTTATTGAGATGTCTATCTTATTGAGCTGTAGGAGGTCTCTATTATTTTGCTGGACAAATGTTTTACAAATAGCTTCTTAGTAGTTTTCTTTTATAAAGACTTTTTGTTGAAGTACAGCGTATACATTTTAAAATATACAAATTGTTAGCACAGTTTGCTGAACTTTCACAAAGTGAATACACCTGTATAACTAGCATCAGATCTAGGAAAGATATGATCAGCCTCCTGGGAGTGTCCTTCCCCACACCCTATCCAATGCACTCTTCCAAAAGATAGCAACCGTTGCTAACTTCTAACACCAAGTATTAGTTTTGAATGTTAAGAATGACTTTTGTCTGCCATGGTGTCTTCTGATTATGATAAATACTTACTGCTAGTAATATCAAATTTCTTAATATCTTCCTTTACAATCAGTGCTTTTTATGTTATATTTAAGAAAACTTACCCCACTCCAAAATCATAAAGGTATTATCTTGAAAGCATTTTATTGTTTTGCCATTCACACTTAATTCTTTTTTTTTTTAAGAAAGAGTGAGAGAGAGTGAGAGATTGGGAGAGAGAGAGAGAGTTTTAATATTTATTTTTTAGTATTTGGCGGACACAACATCTTTGTCTGTATGTGGTGCTGAAGATCGAACCCGGGCCACACGCATGCCAGGCGAGCATGCTACTGCTTGAGCCACATTCCCAGCCCCACACACTTAATTCTATATGTCACACAGAATTATTGTCTATGGTGTATAGTAGGAGCTTTAATTTAATTCAATTTCACATAAATACTCAATTGTCTCAGCACTACTTATTAAAAAGACTGACATTTTCCACCACTTATCTGCGGTCCCACCTCAATCATAAATCATGTGGCAATCACTTTCTGAGTTTTCTGTCTTACCGAACTGTTTATCCTCTTATCACTAATACAGTATCTTAATTCTATAGCTGTATAAAAGGTCCAGGAACTGCAATAAAAATTCAGATGAGTTTCAGAAAGAGTCTATCTATATAAATTGCTTCTTCTAATTTATGAACTAGTATATATCTTTACATTTTAAAAATCATAACATTTATTTAATAGAACTTTATTTGACCTAAAAGCCTTCAGAAATAAAGACCTACAGATCCAGGGAATACTCCTGTTTTTATGTTTATGTTCCATGAAGAATGGATGGCCATGTAGAAATGACTGGAAAGGGGGTGTGAGCTAATGGTAAAAGGCTGCCAGGATCCTAGCAAGCCCTGTCTGGTCAGATTCTTCTTGGCCTCTCTGTATAGCCTTCTTTCCTTCTGGACCTAAGGCAGGTCCTGTCTGAAATGAGGGTTTTTAAGGGAGGGGGTAAGGGAGGGTAAGGGGACAGGAAGGGAATAGCAGAGAGGGTAGAGGAGGGAGAGAAGGGTGAAGGACAGGAGGGCAGGAGGAGGGCAGAGGCTTTGCTGCTGAGGTTACTTTCGGGATTCCAATCTCCTTCAGTTAGAAGTTCTCAGCAGGCCAAAACCCCACCCTTTGGGCTATCATATTCTGATCTGACCCTGCCCACCTTCCCCCTCTCCCTCCCTCTTCCTCCCTTTCTCCTTTTAAGAAAGGAATGTGTAGATCTTTCCATATTCTAAGATCTTCTTTGATTTCTCTGTTTAGGGTTCTGTAGTTTTCATTGTATAGATCTTTGACTTCTTTCGTTGATTCTCAAGTATTTTATTTATTTTTTTTTGAGGTTACTGTAAATGGGGAAGTTTTCCTCATTTCCTTCTCAGAGGCTTTGTCACTGATATACAGAAGTGCCTTTGATTTATGGGTGTTGATTTATATCCTGCTCCTTTGCTGAATTCATTTACTATTTCTGGAAAGATCTACCTCGCTCTTGGGATAGGCAGAATTAATATTATCAAAATGACCATACTACCAAAAGCACTATATAGATTTAATGCAATTCCAAACAAAATCTCAATGGCATTCCTCATAAAAATAGAAAAAGCAATCATGAAATTCATCTGGAAAAATAAGAGATCAAGAATAGCTAAAGAAATCCTTAGCAAGAAGAGTGAAGCAGGGAGTATTGCTATATGAGACCTTAAACTATACTACAGAGCAATAGTAACAAAAACAGCATGGTATTGGCACTAAAACAGATTGGTAGACCAATGGTACAGAATAGAGAACACAGAGACTAACCCACAAAATTGCAATCAGCTTATTTTAGAAAAAGGTGCCAAAAACATGCACTGGAGAAAAGGTAGCGTTTTCAACAAATGGTGCTGGAAAAACTGGAAATCCATATGCAACAAAATGAAATTAAATTCATAACTCTCACCATGCACAAAACTTAACTTAAAATGGATCAAGGACCTAGGAATTAAGCCAGAGACTCTGTGTCTAACAGAATAAAAAGGTAGGCCCTAATCTTCATCATATGGGTTAGGCCCCAACTTCCTTAATAAGACTCCTATGGCACAAGAATTAAAACCAGGAATCAATAAATGGGATGGATTCAAACTAAAAAGTTTTTTCTCAGCAAAAGAAACAATCCGTGAGGTGAACAGAGAGCCTACATCCTGGGACAAAATCTTTACCCCTCCCACATCAGATAGAGCACTAATCTCTAGGGTATATAAAGAACTCAAAATCTAAGCACTGAAAAAACAAGTAACCCAATCAAAAAATGGGCCAAGGACTTGAACAAACACTTCTCAGGAGAGGATATACAATCAATCAACAAATATATGAAAAAATTTTAAACATCTCTAGCAATCAGAGAAATGCAAATCAAAACTAAGATACAACTCTAATCCGAATGGCAGCTATTATGAAGACAAACAACAATAAGTGTTGGCAAGAATGTGGGGAAAAAGGTACACTCATACATTGCTGGTGGGACTGCAAATTGGTGTAGCCAATCTGGAAAGCAGTATGGAGATTCTTTGGAAATCTGGGAATGGAACCACCATTTGACCGAGCTATTGCTCTCCTTGGACTATACTCAAAGGACTTAAAAACAACATACTACAGGGACACAGCCACATCAATGTTTATAGCAGCACTATTCACAATAGCTAAACTGTGGAGCCAACCTACATGCCCTTCAGTGGATGAATGGATTTTTTAAAATGTGGCATATATACACAATGAACTTTTTAAAAAGAGAATAAAATCATGGCATTTGCAGGTAAATGGATGGCATTGGAGAAGATAATGCTAAGTGAAGTTAGCCAATCCCCAAAAAACAAATGCCAAATGTTTTCTCTGATATAAGGAGGCTGACTCATAATAGGGTAGGGAGGAGGAACATGGGATGAATAGATGGATTCTAGATAGGGAAGAGGGGAGTGAGGGAAAGGGAGGAGGCAGGGGATTAGCCTCCTAATGAATGTGGAATGAATGTGATTGACATCATTATCCAAAGTACATGTCTGAAGACACAAATTGGCTGTCAACCTACTTTATATACAAACAGAGATATGAAAAATTGTGGTATATATGTGTAATAAGAATTGTAATGCAAAAAAAAACCAAGTACATGTATAACGTGAATTGGCGTGAATATGCTTTATACAAAGATATAAAAAATTGTGCTCTATATGTGTAATAAAAATTGTAATACACTCCATTGTCCTGTATTTAAAAAAAAAATAAAATCAATAAAAGAAAAAGAAGGGAATGGGGAGTGGGTAGGGAAAAACTGTGGAATGAACCCAAACTAACTTTCCAATGCACATATGTGAATATACTATAATGAAACTCATCACTTTGAATATCTATAAGATACTAATTTTAAAAAATGTAAATAAATAGATCAGTAAAGTGGATCAAAGGGAACAGTGGGAGGGAGGATGGGGAGGGTGAAGGGACTGAATTGGAGCAAATTATATTCCATGCATTTATAATTAGTCCAAATGAATCTAATGTCAAGAATAACTATTATGAACAAATGAAAAAAAGAATAATGACTTCACTGTTTTTATAAAATGCATTCTCATAAACAATTCAATCAAGAGAAATGAAAAAAGTAAAAGAGAACGTACAATTCAACATCTCACCAACCATAACAATTATTAAGTCACTCTTCCATCTTTTTCCCTAATTTCAAGATTACTCCAGTTTCCTTTTCCTTTTGATATTCTTTTCTTTCTTTCAACAAAGGTTTATTTTCTACATAAAATTCTTATATTTCTTTTGTTGAATTTATAATAAGGTCCTTGATATTATTTAATACTACTATAAATATTATAATAGTTCATTTTCTAACAACTATTACTTGTTTGAGATAGAATTGATTTGTCTGTACAGATTTTATATCCAGAAACCGCATTATCTTATTAATGAGTTATGAATAGGTTTTTTTGCATATTCTCTATATATTCATAAATATGCAAATAAAGAACATCCCCCCTTTTATATTTCATTTTTCTTATCCTAGTGCAGTAGCTAGGGCTTCCAAAACAATTCTGATGAAAAGAAGTAATAGACACTCTTGTTTTGTTCAAATTCATCATTAAATGATTTTGGGCTGTAAATGTCATGTAGCCATGTTTTATCAAGTTAAGGATGTTTTTCTGTTCTTTGCCAAGAATTGTTTAAAATCAAGGCTGTATTTCAAACTTAACTGAGAACTTTTTCTGCATTGTTGACAACATTATGAAATCTTTCCCCTTAATCTGCTAATGTGAACTACCTTGATAAATTCTGCTAATAATATATTTTGAAAAATCACTCATTAGTTCATGGAGATTTTCTGAATTATTTTCTACACCATCCTATGTATCATAGTTTATTCAGTCAATCTTCATATGGCAGTTACATTATTTCTAACTTTTTATCATTATAAAAAACACCTCAACAGAGAATCTGGTATATACGCAAGTGTTTCCCCCTCTTTTTCCTGCATTTTGCGGGTGCACCTTCAGAGTAAATTCTCAGGAATGGGATTGCTAAGGCAAAAATAGGTACTTATATGTTGTTAGAGAATGCTCAATTTCCCTCCAAAGGAACTCTACCATTTTTCTATTCCCACCAGTGATTAATAAGTACCTATTTCCCCTAAGACTCACCAACAGTAGCTTTAATTTAGGTTTTTTATTAAAAATAAAGTTAAGTATCTTTTTATATGTTTAACGGGTATTTTTAAATGTGTGTGTGTGTATGTGTGTGTGTGTGTGTGTGTGTGTGTGTTCACACGTGTGCACACTCGCTCATGTTGTCTGTTCCTCTCATGTATTCTGCTTTGGTTATTACAATTAAAATTTTTCTTTATATATTAAGAATGTTGGGTTGGGATGTAGCTCAGTGGCAAAGTGTCTGCCTTGCATTTGCAAAATCCTGGATTCGACGCCTAGTTCCAAAAAAGACAAAAAAAAGAACCCACCCTACCCCACCCCCCAAAACCCCCAAGAATGTTACCTCTTTTATGTCTTACCTCTTTACTACCCTTTTTTTGACAGTCAAAAGACGATTGCTTTGCAACTTTCAAAGTCTTTTTGATGTTAAGATTATTTTTTTTCCAAGTTGATATTAAACTTGTTGTTACTTTGGGGTGAGTCAATTTTATAACCTGTCATCATCTAGATCTTTCAGTTGAAATGGTAGGGCTGATGCTACATTCCTTACCAACAATCTTTTTGCCTGAGATTACACAGTAAGTTTAATGTAATCATTATGCTTCAAATAATTTAATATGGAGGCAGTGATTGCAAGTCTGAATTTCTTGTTTAATTCAAGGTAGAATGTCAAACATTGTGCTCCATGATGAAGGAAGCTGACTGTAATTAAGATCATAGATTACATAGAAAGGTGCCTATTTAAGGTGTTTCAGAATGGTCTATGATGTGCTCTCTCTCTGCATGGTCAACTCCTACATACTCAGTGAGTCCTAAATCTGGCTAGATTTATTGAACTCCCTCAGCCCTTCTTTTTGCCAACCTATGACATTGGTGCACATATCTAATTATAATCATGTGCTTTTGGCTCTGTCTTGCTGACTACACAATAAGCATCCTGAAAGGTGTGGGAACTGTTCCTTTTGTAGTATGCACAAGGAATAAACAGATATTTGTTGAAGAAATATTTTATTGAATGAATGACTTAATTTCCAGTTCTAGAGGTTATCATGCTCTAGTAAACAAATGGCTAGAGAATCTATATCAATGAGTGAAGAAATAATAAACATAAAAGAAGATCAAATACTAAAATAATACCATTCCATCTATAGCTCCCAGGTTAGATGAAAAAGGGTGCATGTTTTTGCATCAAAGATAAAACCATGATAGTTGTAAATTGAGCCAATGCATTAAAAGGAAGATTTATAAGTGAAGAATTAACATATCCAATTTCATAGTGTAATATGAGAACAAGTCAAGTACATTCATAAAATCTGAAGACTAACAAGGATAAGAAAGAAATCACTACACACAATCCAGTGTAAACTGTGCTATTCCAGCTAAATCATCTGCTCTCAGATCTAGAACAGAGATCAGAAGAAATGTTCTTCCACATGGAATTGCTATGTAAATAAGAAATAGCTAACACTTGTGAGTATTTGTGATGTGCCACGTACTGTCCTAATCCTCTCATCTAATCGTCACAACAATAGTTTAGTTCTATTTTTCAGAGGTGAAAAGTGAGGCATAGAAAAACAAATTATCCTTAATCACACAGTAGTTTGGCTACAGAGTCCATGCTTTTAACCATCATGTCCCATTTTAACATCTTTATTTTAATTGTCCCTAAAGCCTTAAAAGGAACTGCAGGAGAACCTCCCCATCTCAAGCTTCTGCAAAGTTCCTTTTGCCATGTAACATAACAGTCACAGGTTCCCAGGATTAGAATATAGACATTTTTGTGAGGCCACTATTTATGCCTTATACTTTTAAATATGGAAAACTCTAAATGGCTACAGCTGTCCAAACCAAGTTTTCAATAACATCCCAGGAATGTTATTGAGCTGTCACTAAAAACTCCAAGTAAGGGAGTGATTAAAAAAGAGTAACATTTGAACTTTGTACACTGGGCAATGCACATTCACAGGAATGGACAGAGTCTGAGTAGCCCAGATAGCAATATCATAGGTCTTTAACACTCAAATAGCAGTGAGCAGCAGGTCTGTGTTCATTTGGTTAATTCCACTTTCAGTTTTTACTGCAAGACAAAGAAAGCCATTGGTAGCTGGTGAGCCCCAAGTTGTACTGAACACAGAAAGCACGTCTTTTTCTGACTTATCTGCCCCAACCACCTCTTATGCACCAACCAGAGCAAGCATGCTCTCACTGGTGTCAAAAAGAGTTGGAAGGAATTACTCAATTCAGTGTGAGTTTCTGCAAGAGGAAGATTCTAAGCCTAAACCTAAAGACAACTCTGATAAAGTAATGACAATGAATTAGAAGGTTTGGAACCATTTCACCACATTACTGTAATAGGGGACACCAAAAAGTCCATTTTGTTGATGGAAACTATTTATTAACAGGTAGTACTTGGGTAAAAACTCAAGTTGCTCTATTTCATTGTGCTTCATCTGTGGAAAACAATTTATGAAGGTAGCTATGGATCCCCCAAATGGCTGTTTGTTAAACACAGACGAGTTCACTCAAGAATGTTTTAAAAACTGTGTAAAAGCGTCTGACCTAGCCAAGAATGTTACAGCCACTTCCACTGTGGAGAGGAAAGGGAATTGTGCAAGTAAGGCCTCTGCCTCTGCTGGGCACCCCACAGCACTGACACAGACCAAGCAATGAAGCACCACTCTACCTGCAACAGGTACAGAAAAACAATGGGAGAGCATCTGAAGCCCCCCACCCCCTGACCACAACTTCTTTGTTCCAAGAGAATGCTGAGAAAAATGAAGGTCTAAGTATCAAGTAGGATGACCTCACATTCAATAGTCTCTCTGTAGCCATAGAGATCATGGAGAATCAGACAATGAAAGGACCACCAGCCTGAAGATGAATCTGGAGTGACATGGATATGAAGGTCAGTGGGATTCTTAAGACCCTGTCCTCACATGCAGAAGGGGAAGTCATTTTTTTCTTTCAACTTTTTATTTTTGCTTTTTAAAAATTGCTATTGTTTATATCTCATATCATACCATAAGGACAATTTCTAGTCCAAAATTGAAAATGGCATGACAGTCTTTGTCCAAAATAGTACATTATTGTCTAGGTCAGAACATTAAAAGTGGAAAATTACCAAAGATTATATATTTTTTAAAACACTGATTTGAGTTTGCTTATTGAGTAATTTCATCTGCTTGGCTTTTTACATAATATTGTACAAATGTTTGTCACAGGCATTTACTTCAATAAGAGGTGAGTCAGTGTTCATTTTGCCTTGGTGCTTGGTGAATTAAATGTCATGAATAAGAAGTACAAAATTTTTATCCATACTTTTAGGACAGAGATGTACCTGATATCTAAAATGTAAACTAAGCATTATCTTATGTATGTGATTATATATGTCTTCTTTGTTTTAGATTTATCATACTTGTAATTAAATTCAGATGTCTGATACTACCAATTCAAAGTCTGTCACACACTTTTTTTAAGTGCACATTTCTTTGTAATTTTAAAATGCAATAAAAAGGATATATATATATATAATAATATTTTCTAATATTTTGGGATAATTTTAACATAATTTAAAATAATGGTATTGTCAAATCATTATTTGGTCATAACATTTTGTAGATGGCACAAAACATGAAATGGGTCTTAAAAATCTAGCAAGAGAAAAATTTTGCAATTTGTACTGCACATCTGCAATTTGTACACACATAAAAATTGTGTGAAAATATAAAAACACATGCACAATTTCTTTTGGGTGGTAACTGATTAGTAGTTGAAGAACTGCTCCAACCTTTCAAAATAAAGAGTAAAATCATAAGAAGTTTGTTCACTTTGAAATTACATTAAAAGTTTGATAAAAATCTTAGGGGTCATTAGCTTCAAATAATAATATTTCTAAGTCTGTCAAAAATTATACCTGATTAAAGTTGTTTGTATATAGGTTATATGAGTATGTTCTTGTTTTTATTTTCTTTATTGACTGGTACTAGAAATATGTATTTTTCTGTGTTCAGAAATATGTGATTTGGATAATGGCTGAATTCTTAAGTGTCACCATCATATCTGGAAAAAAATAATAAATACTCTCACAAAACATACGATTAATCAGTGGGTATATGTTTCATACACAGATGCTATTTAGCATGCAAGGAAGAGTTACTACAGGTGCTGGGTTAAAAATTTGAGTGGCCAGAGCACTTTCAAGAAAAAGCAGGCCAGATGTTGCTTAGAGCCTTGATGAAGAGCCTACTCAATAGACATTTCCTATGAACCAATTTCTGCAAAGCTCTGGAGAAAACCTTTTTTGAATTCAAGTGACAAGATTCATGGATTAAAAAAAAAACTGAGCCAGACATAGTGGTGCATGCCTGTAATCCCAGCAACTTGGCAAGTTAAGGCAGGAGAGGCCAGCTGGGCAACTTAGCAAAATCCTGGTTTCAAACTAAAAAAATAAATCAAAGAGCTGGGGATGTAGCTAGGTGGTAGAGTACCCCCAACTTCAATCCCCAGTACTACAAACAAACAAGAAACAAATTATAAAAAAGAAATCTTAAAATGTTTCCAAAACTGCTTGAGAGTAATAGAATATTAACAAGCCTTAAAACTATTGAAAAACAGCTAGGAGAACTACCAGATAACATTGAATGGTATTTTCCTTTCCTTTCAACATAAGTACATGACTGGATGAGGGACTCTGGCTCTGACTGTTTGGCTCAGTCTGAGAATTTGAGACTTTGAGAGGAAGGAAGTGCTCGGAGAGCCAGAGTCTAACTGCACACTTTGGTGGTATTTACTGATTAACCCTAGATATATTCTGAAATTCTGTGAAATAAGGATGCCTTAATATTCATGGAACAGCAATGAATATTTTGTTGCAGTGTTCAACTTCCTATATGCATGGGTAAGAAAAAAAAACTGCACTTTAGCTGAAAATGAAATCCATATTTGCTTAACTCTCAAGTTCAACTCAGAATTGAATATTTATGCAAGAAAGAAACAAGTACAGGTTTGATATTAAAGAAGTAAGATTCACTCTTCATTTTGAGTTTCAAAAAAACATTTTTTGTACATATCTAAGACTATATAAAAGATGAATAACAAATACAAATCTAGAATAATGTTGAGATTGCTAGGCTTATGTTTAGGTCACTCAGAAATGTTTTTTAAAATTTTGTCTAAAATTGTGTCATGGCTATTTGTGCATGTGGTACTAGGAAACGAATGTAGGGCTTCACACAGGTGAGGCAAGCACCCTACCACTGAGCTACATCCATAGTTCTTTCTATTTTGAGACAAATTCTCTCTAAGTTGTCCCCACTGGTCTCAAACTTGCAATCCTCCTGCCTCAATTTTTCAAGTAGCTAGGATTATAAGCATGTAATCCTGGCCAGCTATTTTTTTTTAATTTCTATTACTTTGGTTTATCATTTAGAAACTTTAATATTCAACATGATAAATAAATTTTCAGGTAATAAATGATAAGTTATAAATTTATATCCTCTATTTAAATGAAATCTACTGAGATTACCTTAAGAAAATTAAACTACTATTTGGACTTAAGCCAGTTAGTGTTTAAAGCAGTCCACAAAAGTTACTGTTTGTCTTATGAGAATTGAAGGCTTTGAAAATGATATTAATGTCAAAGAAAGGTTTAACAATTTTTATTCTTTTCAAGAAACGTTGGATAAAAATCCATTTTTAATTTTAAAAGGGAATAAACTACTTTTGGTCATACCATATTTATATATTATACTTCATCTCATTAGCTTAACAGTAGTAGTGTTTAGCATGTGTGTTTGTCAAAACTCATAAAGCTGCACACTAAAAAAGATGCCTTTTATATATGTAAGGGACACCTTAATAAATCTTTTTTAAAAAGATCACAATAAGCTAGATGCTATGGCACAAGCCTGGAATCCAGGTGACTTGGGAGGCTGAGGCAGGAGGATCCCAAGTTTAAGACTAATCTCAGCAACTCAGTGAGGCCCTCAGCAACTAAGTGAAATCCTATCTCAAAATAAAAAATAAAAAGGGCTGAGGATGTGGTTCACTGGTAAAGTAACCCTGTGTTAAATCCTCAGTACCAAAAAAAAAGTACAACAAACTTACAATTATATAAATTACATAAAATAAACGTAATAAAAATGTTATAATTCTTAGAAGCACCCTGCCATGATAATGTAGACACAACAGCCTTATCACGACTGAAATCTTGCATGTCCACAGTATAACAATTTTTTCCCATTCTACAATTAAGTTAAAGGTTAAATTGTCCTTCAATGACATTTTCAATTTTATAATGACACAGGCCCTTGAAAATATCATCGCAAATCAAATATAGCCAATTGAACTATATGTACTCTTTCTTACTTTGAGGAAAATAATTCAGGGAATAGAAGGGTTTAGTGAGATTTCTGTATCTCTGAAATAAAATACCAAAATGCTATATCAGAATACAAAAATCTGATTACTTTGGGCTTAATCTTTCATAGCAAATAGACTGAATTTACAGAGTTTCTTTTCAACTCAGCAACCTGAACCCCATAAAGACCTTAATCTGTCCATTTCATGACTTATATCATCTGCTTCATGGATCTTGTTTGCTACAGAAGTATAGCTAGTGAACAAATAACCAAACCAGAAATTTATAGAACTGGAATCTATTTCAATTATAGCATGTGGTTTGAAAAGAAAATAAAAAATACAGAAAAATTTTAGCAAATTTATTTACCTCATCATCTCAGCAATCTTAAAATTTCCTACAAATATGACAAGTAAAATATAGCTCTTTCTTCATAAGGATAAGCAGATTGGAAATACTTACCTTGTACCAAAGAAACACTAACAATAACATTTTATAGTGACTGTAATTTTTCCAATAATCCTGTGGTGTAGGACATTAGCACCATTTAGAGGTGATAATGAAAATACAGTAGCCACCACTACACCAGCAAATGAAAAGTATCATGCCAAATGCTTTGTATGTGGTGCCTTAATTTTCACTGTAACCCTACAAATTAGGTATTGTCAACATCTCCTTTTATAAAGAATTAAGTACAGTCACATAACTACTGATTGGCAGATGTTAGACTCAAAAGCGCAGGTATCTTGTTTGTCTAAGCCTATACTGTTTCTATTTCAAACGTCTTCTACCAAAGAGTATTTAAATTACTGGAATCTGACTTTAATTATGAAGTTTTCTGGATGATAAGTATATTATATTTAATTATACCATAAAGCATAGAGTCTTTAAAAAAATGCATCACAATAGTACAGTGTTATTTCTACACTTCCAAAAATGAACTAGTTCATCAGAAGTAAAAACTGTGCACTGTATAAGAACAGAAGAAAGTATAGAAGTGGAAGAGTCAAAAAATTTACTCAGGGTGCTTGACTAGGGTATTTTACAACCTTGTCAAGATCTTCCACAAATAAAAAGGACTTGCTATGTATTCTTTATTTCCCTGTTAAGGGCAACTGTTTAGTATCTGTTCCTCCAGGTCCAGGTTTCACAATCATATATGATTATTTAAAGAACAGCTAGATATATAAAGAAAATAATTAACATAGCAAACAGTTACTCTAGAAAGCCTACTTACAATGTTGGTCCATGGCTAGCATCTGGGAACCTGGATTTCAGCAGGATTCCCATCGTGCCCTGTTAAGAAGATCACTGTGCCTAAATGGTCCATGCAAAAAATATGGTTTGTGCTGAACACTTGCTTTCTTCCTGGAGTCTGTAGTTTTGGTTCATGCTAACCCCAATAAGTGTCTTGTGCACTGAATCTCTAGAGTGCTTCCCCAATAGACAATATTTTTCATTTCACAGGTGTGAAAGAATGTTGAGAGAATCAAGTACATATTTGACTCTGCTGGGAGAGGACTCTTAGAAGTTTGGTTTCCTCTGGAATTTGTCTGTGTGCCTTTACCCTTTGCTGATTTTGTTCTTGTGTTTTCTTGTTGTAATGACTCAGAATACAACTGTGAGTACAGCTATATGCTGAGTCCTGTGGGTCTTCCTAGCCAATCACTAAACATGGGATGTTTTGAGGATGCCTGACACAAATAGTAAGATACTTTCACAATAAACCGATAGCTACCGCTAACAGAATGGCCGTGATAATTTGCTTAAGATTGGCAAACTTGGAGATGTTTTACCTGGCACTAACAAGTACAAAAGTAAGTTCCAAACACCTGATCTTGAATTATATAATGTACATTTTTTGTACCCACCAGGCACTCTAGCAGGAAAAGAATCAGGAGACCCTGCTCCAGCACCACCTTATTCTTCATCTTCTTCAAATTCTAAATGCTCTTCCTCACCAGGGGCTAAAATTCTCCTATATAAAAAAGGACAGAAAAATTAGTGAGCTACTCCACTTAATACACCAGCTAACCCTCAAAGCCACTAACTTCCCAGATAAGATGCTGATTATTAGGTTAATGTTGATATAAATGTCAATGTCAATCATTTCATTGCTACCAATGGTATCAGTCATATCACCAATACCAAATTTGATAGGGAAAAAAATCCAGAAATATTTAAAAAACAGGCATAAAATAGATAATAAAATCAGAAGACAAAATATGGATGCTTATTTATTTACCTTAATGGGACAGGCTGAACATCAAATGGAAATTCTTTATTATATGTGAGAATATTCTTTAGGACTAGAATAAAGACATAGACAAACATTAGTCTTATATCTTATATCATAGTTCTACATGTTATGTAAGTCTTATATATTAGTTAGTCTTATATGTTATATCTTAAATTGATACTTTTAATCGTATTTTATAGTGTATTAACTACACATTAATATATGTATTTTAAATTCCGAGCTTCACTATCATTTCAAGACTATGCAATTGACTACTGAGTGTCTTAGCAAAATAAAAATGTCCATAGTGGACTGCAGGTACCAGTATTTTCAGAGTACTGTAAGATCTCCAAGGAAAGTCTCAGAGCCCTGATAGAAAATGAACCATAAAATAGTTCTCCAATGTACAAGGTCCTAGGTGATATGGGGTGAAAGAGAATACTTCTTCTCCTGAAGAATTTTAATTAAAAGATTGATACTGAAGATGACTAATTAAAGAGAAATAGATAATCACATCTTATTCTTTATCCTAAGTAGATTTTCCTCAATACTTATCACACTGGTAAGGTTTGTAGCAACAAGGTTATAATTCTAATATTCCTTTTATGATGAAATTTATTATATATGTGTACACACATATATACATGCATATATGTGTGTGTGTGTATGTGTGTGTACACATGTGTAAATACACACACATACACACACACACACACACACAGCAGACTCTCTCCACAAGGAAGTCATCAAACAACATAATGCTATCACCTCTTGTGTCCTCGTTGATTACTTTCTGGCATGTAAGCCTACAGACAGATGTTATACAATTCTATCTGTATCTGGAAAAGTATTTTATGAAATTTGTTGTTTCATTTCCCAATTTATGGGTTCCTAGTGACTACCTGCAATTATTTCAAGGTGAATATTTAGCATTATTAATTGGGCAACCCATGATTTTTACTCTAATTACTCAGACTTTAATTTTGGAGTCTTGCAGATTTGAGTTAAAAGGAGTATGGCATATTGGATTCCTAAATAAGGAAATTCAAAAAGAACAGGTTGTAATTACATAACTTATTCCAATAGGAGTCAATCATCCAGTGAGAAAGAAGTTGGAAACTTGTACCTAGATTCTCATTACTCACTCTTAATTCTCTCTCCCTTTAGCTCTTCCTCATCCTTTATCTCTTTCTTCTTCTCAACAAATGCATACCGAGTACTCACAATGTTCCAATCACTGCTTTAGGTGTTAAAGATACACAATAAGCAAGAACTCATATTTGGACCTTAGACTTTACTAAGGAAAAGTAGACAATAAATATGCCAATAAATAAACTAGATAATGTAAGATGTGATTAGTGGTATGAAGGATACAAACAGGATGCTGTGTAAAAGCAGAGAGAATTTGGTAGAGTAGCTAAGGTAGACAGGGTGCCTTTCGAAACTAAACTGTAAGAAGACATTTGAGCCAAGACCTGAGATGAGAGGAATCATCCACAAGTGGCTCTAGCATAAGGGCATCCCAGGTATTAGAGAACAGGCTGGAGCAACAACAAAGGTTCCAAGTAGGAAACAGTTTGCCTTATTCAAGGCATAGAAAGGACTGTGAGAACTTAAGTCTGACAAGCAAAGGGGAAGCAGCAGGAGATCAAAGTAGAAGGTTTAAATCAAAACCTAGTCCTACAATTACAATAATAACTTGAACATTTACATAAATACTCTAATCTCCCCAGTTCTAAAATGAGAATGTTACTTCCTTTACAGGCTATTGAGAGAATTACAGCCTAAATAAATGTATACAAAATGGCAAGGGAAAATCTAAAATGGACATTCACTCTCTCCATGACCTTTTTGATCTAATTGACTAGAATCCTAATATTTCTTATCTTACTAAGAAGTACTGTTTATTTTTTAATACAAGAACATCTTTTCTATACTTCTGCATGATCATTGTTACTAAACTATTAAATCTACTCAATATTAATAAGTAATATTAATAAATATTGATCACTTACACAACAATGGAATAGATACCCAAGAATGGGGAGCAGGTAACAAAAAGATCATGTCTCACTTATATCAGAAACAAAAACACAGAAAAGATCATATTGTAATAAGAGTTTAATAAAATGGGCAAAAAAATCAACCATTAAAAATGTATATAACAATAATTTTTAAAAGTTGATCCTGTTATGGTGGCATTTGTCTGTAATCCTAGGTACCAAAAGCCTGAGTCAGGAGGACTAGAAGTTCATCTGCCTAAGCAACGTAGGGAGACCCTGTCTCAAAATAAAAATAAAACAATAAAAGAGCTGGGGTTGTAGTTCAGTGGTAGAGTGCTTGCCTTGCACATGTGGCACTGGGTTCGATCCTTAGCACTACATGAAATGAATAAATAAAATAAAGGTATTGTGTCCATCTACAACTAAAAAAGTTTTAAAAAATAAAAAGGACTGGAAATATAGCTCAGTGGTAGAGCACCCCTGGGTTCAATCCCCAGTACATCAAAAACAAACAAAAAAGTTAAAAAATATCTTGGTTATTAAGAATATCTTGGCTGAGTGTGGTAGTGCACACCTGTAATCCCAGAGGCTTAGGAGGATTAAGAATTCAAAGCCAGCCTCAGCAAAAGTGAGGCATAAGCAACTCAGTGAGACCCTGTCTCTAAATAAAATACAAAATAGGGCTGGGGATGTGGCTCAGTGGTTATCTTGCATTTGTATTGTAACAGAATAATTAAATTGTATTTTCTTTTCTTTAGTATCAAAGCTCTGAAGAGGAAGTATTTGCTTTAGAATAATAGCTTTGTTATATTATTTTTACAAGTTAAAGTATTATCAAACATTTAATTTATGTGAATAGCTTTAGAACTAAAAAAACAAATTATGTTTTACTTTCTATTACTGTAGTATAGGTTTACATTTTCAACAACTATGGAATAACAGCTTCTATTGTTCTTTTAAAATAGCTTAAACTTTACATAGAGTTTTCTTTCTACCAATAATAGCAATGATGTCTTAGGAGGATCTGAAGAGGAGCTTGAATTTTACAAAAGATATTATCATAAGTATGAAGCATGTCATGGGTTGGAGATTCATGGGCTGATTTGGTAGGACTTACACACTTTGGATCATTACATGGCAGACATCTGATGCTACTCCACCATGGAAAATTCAGCACTCCCAGCCTTTCTCTTGGAGCACGGACCTACCAACCTCCTGAAGCTAACCCTCAAAAGATGACACACAGGCAAATATCAAAATGCATTCTGCTTTTGTGACTGACGTGTTTCATTTTTGTGGTAGGAAAAATGGGCAGCTGCCTCAATTTTGAAAGGGTATTTTTTAAATTATAGAAAAAGATTCCTTCAAAACATTTAAATCTATTTAACTCAACACAATCTTGCCAAGTTCATACTACACTTAAAGCATTCAATAGGCTCTGGGGTGGGGGAAGAGTCCATTCATAATCTCTTTGAGGACTGAAACAAATACAAGTGAAAAATAACACATGTGAGAGTCTGACAATGGATAGTTAAAATGATCCTATACAGGAGAGGAGGCAGAGTTTAATTATGCCTCTATAGAGACAGCAGAGAAAGCTTTCAGGGAGAGGTGGGATTCTGTGAAGCCTTGAAGGGTGGCTTAATAGAAGGGAATTTTGCAGGGTGGTGGTGGGGAGATATGCTTGAGTAAGCAGAAGTACATTACTGCAATTACACAAGAAAAAATGGCTCAGACTTTCACAATCATAGTTTTAGTATTTTCAGACAGAATTTAAAAGATTTCAAAATGTTGAAGTAAAGAATACATCAGCCAAGAGATAGGGATGTAGCTCAGTGGCAGAGCATTTGCCTTATATGGGCAATGCCCTGGGTTTGATCCCCAGCACCACACACATGCACAAAATTAAATTAAAAAAAAAAACTTTTTTTTTAAAAGAAAGGAAACCAGCTAAGTTCAACATATTAAAAGTTAGAATTCACTATTTTTCCTTAGAAGAGGCTTAATTTTTTAAAAAAGCAAGCTTGAATAAGTATATTTAATCTGAAATATTACTAAATACCAATTTGTAGAAAATATTTAATTCCAACTCAATAATTAACTCACAACAAGTGCCCTGCTTGGATAAATTCCAAATTACAGAGTCTACCCTACTGAAATACTTGTTTATGTTTCTTTCAGAAGCAACAGCAAATTAAAATCATCTAAAAGGATAACTATCAAGAAGGGAAAAGTACAAATGAAAAACATTATAAAAATATAATAAAGTGAATCTCCAAAATACTCTTTCCATTTCTACTCCAAATCTTTTTTAAAAAGCCGAAAAAGTAATAGATTTTAACCTGATCTTCGACTAATACATGGATCAATAATTTCTTAGGAATTTGAACTGAGAGCTGTACTTAGGAATGATGTAGTACAGCACCACTACAGGTATTAATAACAGCATAGTGAAAGAACCGGTCCAGGTTACCCTAAAACTCATTCCTGGGATTTACAAGCTAATGTTGATGTTGTCCTTAGCAAAATGAAACTGAGAGGATTGGAGTGCTTAGCATATAGATGCTATTCTAAAAAAAAAAAAAGGCAATTAATGAAAGATCTTGTGAGGCAATAGAAGTACTTGAGCATGCTCAGAGGAAGAGATAATAAATATATGAAATAAACATCCACAGTCTTTACAGCCACTCTGTGTATCTATAAGATTCTTAAATTTTGTTTGGAAAAAAACAACTAATAGGAAATAGTGACTGAATAAGAAGCCAAAATCCTAATTATTTTTATCATAAAAAACTGAGGGCTGGTGACATAGTTTACTGGTAAAGCACTTGTCTAAGATGCCCAAAGCCCTTGGTTCAATCCCCAGCATCATCTCTCTCTCTCTCTCTCTCTCTCTCTCTCTCTCTCTCACACACACACACACACACACACACACACACACACACACAAACACACACACATACACACACACTCACACACAAACATAATTTTCAGTAGAACCACTGTATAAACAACTGTTGCAGCATTTTATTTAAAGCCATCAATGTGTTTTTCTCAAAATAATTTTATATGTAGCCAGTCATAAAAGATCATATATCATATGAGTCCATTTAAATAAAATGTCTTCAATAGGACAATTTATAGACAGAAATCAAACTAATGGTTTCCTAGGGCTGGGAATTGGAAGGGATTTTAGGGGGATGGCAAGAAGTGAATGACTGCTCATGGGAATAGGGTTTCTTCTTGTGGTGATGAAAATGTCCTAAAATTGATTGTGGTGATGTCTGCATAACTCTTCCAATTTACTATAAAATTGAATATGATATGTTAAATTGGTGAACTGTGCTTTATATAAATTATATCTCAATCATATACAAAGTATTTATTAATGCTTTTGAAAAATAAAGTTTTAGGTACAAAAAAACCCAAAAAATTGTGAGAAATATTACATTGATTAGTATCCTTATATACATTGGATATAGGCATAAGAACTATTTCTGAATATAAGTGTGTCTCTTATAACATCTCCAACTCTTATGATCTATGGCTGGAGATGTAGCTCAGTGGTAAAACGCTTGCCTAGCATGTGTGAGGTCATGGGTTTGATCCCCAGAACCACAAAGAAAAAAAAACTTTATGATCTGGATTACATAAAGTAACCAAAACTATTAAAATGACAGAGTTCATCAGAATTCTTGCCATATTCAGAAGGATGGTGTTCTGAAGAAATAAAATATGATCATCTAAAACTGTGGAAAAGCCACCAGAATCACAACAAATCTGTTACGCATTCCTTTGTTGTTGTCTGTTGTTGTTAACTTCTCTTTTCCAACCCAAACAACAGAAAATCAGATCCCCTTCAGTATACTCTGAGAATCCTTTTTCTACCCTGGATTTGCAATACAATCACATTTCAGCTATCTCAATAATATATGTCTTTGTTAGAATTGTTATGAATGAATTAGATATTGGCAGTTTGTGGAATTTATAGGAACATTCTATTTAGGTCTTTTTTGGCAGGGGATACTGGGACTGAACTCAGGGGCACTTGACCACTGAGCCACATCCCCAGCCCTATTTCATATTTTATTTAGAGACAGGGTCTCAGTAAGTTGCTTAGTGCCTTGCTTTGCTAGGGCTGGCTTTGAATTTGATATCCTTCTGCCTCAGCCTCCCGAGCGGCTAGGATTACAGGCATGCACCACTGTGCAAGGCCCTCTTTAGTTCTTAAATTAATTTTTTACCTCTTACTCAAAGCATGTTTACATTAAAAGGATTGCACTAGTGTGAACTGAGATAGACTGACAAATTTTCTGAGATCTAGACCCTGCTCAGTTACTGGGGATTTAAATGAAACAGGGCAAACAAATCATTTCATTTCTTTCCTCAATAGAGAATGTGACCACAAGTCTGAGACTCCTTTCTGTTTGAAAATGCTTTGATTTTATGATTCCCTACTTAAAAATCTTACTTAGTTGGATAAATAAAATCTACTATTCCCTAGTCACATAAATGCACTGAGATGTGCAATCTTATCTCAATAAAAAAAGAGTACAGGAGCTGGGTTATAGTTCTGTTTGTAGAGCATTTGCCTTGCATGTGTGAGGCACTGGATTCGATCCTCAACACCACATAAAAACAAATAAATAAAACAAAGGTATTGTATCTGTCTACAACTAAAAAATTTTTTTAAAAAGGCTACATTAACTTACATTCATTCAGTTATTCACACTGTGCCTTTGCCCATACTGCAAGATGAAATCCAAATGGTAATTAAAAATGCAAATATTGTAGGAGTTTAAAAGCACCAAAAAGTAAGAGAAATAAATCCAATCACTTTCTGTGCTAAACAATCTTAATATTCACAACAGATAAAACTCTTTCTAAAGGAATATCACTAAAAAATATAAAACAAAACTTACTTGGTTCTAGCTTCTTCAGGTCCTCCAGTTTAAATTCTTCCTGGGACTGTGTGGACTAAATTTAAAATATGCATATTATATCTTTTCATTACAAAGATTTCACTACACCCTATGTCTTTTAAGTGGCAAGAATCAAATATTAAAATAAATATATTTCTTGCTTAAAAGGTAGAAAATGAAAAGTTCCAAACTGATTTTTGAAATATTCAAGCTAATAGAAACAGAAAAAATTAAAATCATATCTTTTATTTCTACAGTGTACAAAGTATGAACTAAATCATTTAAGTGTGAGTTCAACTGATCAATTCCAATTGTTATAAAACCCTTCTGAGATAATATTGCTTTGGGCATGAATGTCTAATATCTTATCAGAACAATTTAGAATAATTCATTAAAAAAATCCATTTACCTGTAAAGCTGCGCTTCGCAATTCCAAGCATGTTGCAATTTTGCCTATGGTTTTCTGTAGGGAAAAAAAATGCTATACATCCCAAGATAATTTTAACTCTCAGTTACTAAAATCAAGAATTTTTATTTATAAGAGATCTATAGGGACTGGGATTTTAGCTCAGTGGTTGAAAACTTGCCTCACATGTGTGAGGCACTGGGCTCGATCCTCAGTACTACATTAAAAAAAAATAAAACAAAGATATAGTGCCTATCTACAATTTAAAAAATTTACAAAAGAGATCTATACTTCTTTAAATAAATTATTATTCCTTTTCTAGCACCTTGCAGATTTTAGAGAAGAGAATCTGAAGACAAAGGGCTGAGAAGTGGGAGAGAGATGAGTATATATTCTCCTCTAAACTAATATGCCATAACCAATTCTAAATCAAGTTTGGTTTGGTGATAGGTCTAGATATGATTTAAAGGGCAACAAAGATAGCCATTATGGAAAGCAGTGTGGAGGTTCCTCAAAAGATTAAATATTGAACTACGATATGATCCAACAATTCCACTCCAGGATATGTGGCCAAAGGAAAGGAAATCAGTAAGCTGCAGAGACACCTGCACTCCCATACTCATACAGCACTATTCCTATTAGCCAAGAAATGGAAACCTAAGAGTCCATCAACTGATAAGTGGATAAAAAAAATGTTATATATACACAATGGAATACTATTCAGTCATAAAAATAAAGAAATCCTATCCTTTGCAACAACATGATGGAACAAGATCATTATATTAATGAAGTAAGCCAGGCACAGAGACAAGACCCAAAAAATCTTATTCATGTGGAATACAAAAAAGTTGATTTCATAGAAGTTGAAAGTAGAATAGTAGTTACCAGGGGTTGGAGGCAGTAGGGGTGGGTGGAGGGATAAATAAATGCATCCTACATTTCAAAAGAAAAAAGAAAAATTTGAAAGTTTTTAAACATAAGAAATGATAAGTGAGTAGAAAATGTTAACTGGATTTAAATATCACACAATATATACATGTATCAAAACATGTTACCCCATTTATATGTACTATCTTTGTTATCTGTAAGTTAAAATATTGACTTTATTTGTTTTAAAAATAGCTTTTTTTTAGTTGTAGATGGACATAATACCTTTATTTTATTAATTTGTTTTTATGTGGTGCTGAGGATTGAACCCAGTGCCTCACACATGCTGGGCAAGCAAGCACTCTACCATTGAGCTACAACTCTAGCCCCCAAATACTAACTTTAAAAAAGAAAACAGAAAATTAAAAAGGGGGAGGGCAATGAAAAGGGATTTTTGACATCTTCCCTTCCAATCATCTTCTCATAAAGCCTGAAATTTACTAAAAGATATCTGAAAGATAGCACAATGGTCTAATTTAATTCTGATTAAAGCTCAATTCTGACTTGTTTAAAAACGTAGGCAATATTAAAAAAATCAGTATTTGTGATGAATGGTGCAGATTTTACAGTCTACCTGTTTTATAAAATAAGCTATAAAACAGATGTGATAGGGCACAGTCCTTGCTTTTAATATGCTCATGTTCTATTATGTGTGATAAAACATATACAAAATCACTATATTAAAAAGAGAGACACTCAATCTATAAGCTTCAGCAAAATAAGTTCCTTTTATGTCCTAAAGGAAAAGAAGAAGATATATATTAGGAATCCAGTCCCAAAGAGTAGGGAGGATTTCCAAATCAAAGAGTTTGGAAAATTGCCATGGTTCAATTACTTAAAATCCCCAACTGAAAGCAGAGGGATAGGTTTGAAAAGTAAAGTGAAGTAGGGCATAGTCATTCTGAAAATGAACCTTCCACAAACTCCTTGCTGAGGAATCTAGGATTTCTTTAACAATAAGTTACACAGAAGTGTGTTTTTATTGTTCTTTTTCTTTTAACAGACATGCCCTTAAGAACACTGTTGTGAGCTGGGCATAGTTATGTGTACCATCTACTGGGAAGGCTAAGGCAGGAGCCTAAAAGTTTAAGGCCTGTGTGGGCAACACGGTGAGATTCTTTCTAAAAAACAAACAAAAAAACCCTTGGCTATTGTGATACAGGTATGCAATGTATACATAATTTTAAAAAAGGGGAAAAACTGAAGGAAAAATCATTTAAGTTATTTCAAACTGTCTAAACAATATTCAGAATAAGAATATGAATAGCTAAGGTGGAAATGAAAAGGGGAGATTCATGAGATTCATAAAAGAAATTATCAGGGCAGGCAGCTGAACAATGACACTGAGACTTCTAGGTCCTTCCAAAAAAGATATTTCTGAAATGTCTTTAGGAATAAGTCTAGATCATAAAAGCAAAGAACTGTGTACATCATTTACAATGCTTACAAAATGATATATTTTGGAAAAAAACTGACACATTTTTCTGAACGCATTTTATGTATGACTTACAGAATGTTTAGTAAATTGGGGATTTGGTGATTTTGTGTTTGGTTAATGTTCTTTGAAAGGTAAAAGAGGAGTAAAGGGAAGTAACAGTATTGTCCTGGCCCCTGGTGCTTAGGCTAGTGGACACTCTTCAATTACTGTATCTTCAACAAACAGCTAGGATAGCAACTCACAAAAAAAACTATTATTGAGCAAGATATGCCTCTCAGACACACAAGTAATAATATTTAATTATCTCCATAATCTTTTAAAAATTTCAATATAAAAGCTTAGAAAATATGCAATTTTAATCTGAAAAGAGATTACATTTGAAAATTATATTTATACATAGTTTGCAAAATACTCAGGTTTATTCATCCTCTTAAATAGCTATGTATAGAAACCAGCAGTAAGCAATCTTTTCTACATGAAGTCTAATATCCCCAATCATTGTTGTTCAAATATACCACTCAACTCCAGCAAAACTAGTAAATAATTAAGTATAAATATAATAATCAAATAATTTATTAATAACAAATACTGTTAATTATTAACCACTTATTAATAACTAATGAGCACTTTCCAACAGGCTCTCCTAAGTGATTTATAAACATTAATTTAATTAACCCTCCCCACAACTCAGAGTTAGCTATGATCATTTTACAGGTGTGAAAACTGAAGTATGAACAGGTTAAGTAATTTGTCCCAGTCATCAATGCCTTCTATATAACACACAAGATATTCAATAAAACCACACACTTCAATCAATTCCATTTAGCTATATTCTTTACTATATTCTTTCAAAACTGATTTTATAAAAGAATTTTGCTTGTATTGAGATGTATCAATGAGATAATCTTCAAAATAGTGGTTAGCTTTTTTTTTCCTTCTTGACTTTAAAATTCATTTTATTTCACACTTCAAACAGTTAAGATAAAAATGTTGTACCTGAACAATAAGAAACCACTAACAAACTATTCTCACTTAAACATTTCTTCAAGTTAAGCAAAGGCAATAGCTTTTTATACAGAAATGTACTGAACTATGGTAAAATACCAACAGGCCTTATTCATAACTATTTTAAGGGACCACACCCAGCTTCAGTATTAAAAAAGAAGTGAAACACTATTATTTCAGCTGTGGCAATAACTTTTAAAACGTGTAGATTTTATTGATGTCAAAATCAAGTGCTTGCTACTGAAACAGTGTCACCTTCCTTAAAATGAATAGTTCAGAAAAATGATAAAGAAGCACAAGTTCACATATTCCAGAGTATAAGTATTGACTACTTTAATTAATGTACATTAAACCAAGCACTGAAGTGATGTTTGATTTTTAGAAAGACTTAAATCACTAGCATTTTATTCAAATTAATTGCTCATACCTAATATGATAAGAAACAGAAAACAGTATCATTTTTAGAGTATTATCTACTTTAGTTTGTCATTGCTAATAAAATTGAGAGCCCTAAAGATCAGTTAAAGGAAAACATGGAATAAAAATGGACAATTAATGAGCTAAATTAATTTTGCTAAAATGTATTCAATTTATATAATGAATAAAATCAGTTTGAAAATAAACATAATTCAGTACAGTCTTTCTTAATCCAGACTTAACTTTTAAATATTTAAGCAGCCACTCATCTTCCATCTAGCTGTTGGAGGAGAGATAACACTGGGGTAGAGAGAAAGTGGAAGTAGAAAGGTGGAATCGATAAAACATAAAACAAGTATATAGTGCTGTGATTCTCATTACCACCAAGTTTGACTCAAAACAGGGAAAAACTTTCTAAGTGTCATGAGACAGGATGTTCTATTTTGTCCAGAATCTTACATGAGAAAATCTACTACAGCAAAGTAGGGAATTTCATGGAATGAAAGCTTTTGGCAGCTTTTTGTTGGCCACTAAATCCAGTTGTTATAATGACAAAACTATTGAAAACTGAAATGAAAGCTAAGGGAACTAATTGTGAGGGAGGATCAAATAAGAATCATAAACTCTTGTTTTAACTAGAAATCTTTGAGAATATTAAAAATAGGAAATAAATGTGAAGTTTTTATTCTATCACCAATTAATTTGGTTTAGACAGATTAGTAGTTCTACTTTAGAATTCTTTAGATATAAAATAAACATTGGAAAAATATGTTATTCCCTTAAAAATTAGGATTTATTTTAATAAAACATTTATTCATCAAATATATTTGAGAGCTCACTGTGAACTAGACAGCAAAAAGTTTCATAAAGAAAGCACTTTAGTAATAAGATTGGTTTTTAAAAACCAAACACATTTTTCAAAGTTCCACTAACTACTGAATGGTTGGCATAATTATATAACTTGTCACTGCTATCAATACATGAAATAGTATAAGCATAAGAAATATAACTCAAAATAAAACAACGTTTTTGCAAAGAATAAGGTTAAAAGCATTTTCTATTTTCCTTTTTGGAGAAAAATAAATTCAGTTTTCTCTCCAGCTTATGTACAGGCATAATATTTAATGCAGATCTAACAGTATGTGTCAAAATTTTCTGTATTATGTTCTTCAGAACACTATATCCAATGAAATATTCTGTAAAGAAAGGAGGGGAGCTTTTCAAAAGCAAATAATTTTTAAAATACTGCACAACCAAACTCTTTAAAATATCCAACATACACATTAGAATATTAAAAGTCCAGAGAAGTCACAAACTGTGTGCAAGTAATGCCTATTGGGCTGGGGATGTAGCTTACTGATATACAGAGTGCTTGCTGGCCTAGCATGAGGACCTGGGTTCTATTCTTAGCACAACACACAGACACACACACATACACACAGACACAATCTATTAATTTTTAAGAGCAGTGTTTCCTAGAACATGTCTTGAAGACCTCTCTTTTCTAATCATTATTAACTGAAGACTTTGATAATTTTTTTCTTATGGAACAATCATATAAGGCCTACACATCAATATGAGTGTTTCTGTCTGTTGTGAATATTTCACTTGCATTTTCACAGAAATTTAAACCTTTAAATGCATATAACTTGCCTTATATAGTAGAACAGAATGACTTGGGGTCCTTCTTCAAGACCAAGGAATAGACAGGCAGACAGAAGCTCTGTCTGCAGTTACACCTGGCAGCCAGAAATGCCTCCTGGGCAGGTATTATAAATAATATGTTCCTCAGAAATCAGGCTTCCAGGAGAGGAGGAGGTACAGACCACTTCACATGTAGAGGTCACTGGAGTTTTAGGAAGGAAAGACCTTTTAAAGTCACTTAAGAGTTCTCTAATCTCTCATTTCTTATATAAGGAAAATCAGGCCCAGAGCCAAAGCCAGGATGCAAGACTTCAGTCTTCTGACTCTAGGTCTCAGCTCTCTCCTCTAGGACCTGCAGCCTCCTGGATCTTTTGGAGTACAAGATCTGGGGATCTTTATAACCAAAGACAAGCTGAACAGCTATAAATTAAAGAATCAATAGCATTATCAACACCAACTCTAGTCTCAGAATACTAAAAAAAATCAAGAAAAAGTTAATTTTTTCCTCATCACTTAACAAGGTTCATTTTTTGATATTAACCTGTTTGTTTTGTAATTTTAGAATGTTTTAGGAGGTCAAAAGACTTTAATCTCAGGCCATGTGGCTCACAGGTTCTACTCCTGAGCAACAAATGCTGGAGAAATCTAACTAACTGAAGGCAAACAGGTGACTAAAATATGGGATCATTAAAACTGTTTTACATTTTTTTATTTTGTCTTCATATTTATAACATACTTCATTAACTAAATTTATGTACCTGGATATCTAAGATTCTATTCATCAAGATTTAGATATTTTAAGTCTTAATTCAATGATGCCGGCTGATCATTTCATAAACAACTCCTAGACAGACTTCACAAATTTTATAGAAGTGGTATAGTGTACAGTCTTTGTTCCTTTCCTTAAGCATATCAGCTATTTCTTTGTGATAATTATTTTCCAGGACTAAGATCCTAAGTCTCTTAAATCTATTGTGGATATTAGCACTTATTAAGGAAAAAAGAAAAACACCCTTTTAAATTGCAGTAACATAATTTTTTTGAAGTAGATTTTAAATATTTTAAAAATACAAATATATTTGGGCAAGAAATACAGCTAACCCTCTGGGGGCTTTTTCTCCCCAAACTCCTGTAACTAAGAATTAATAAACACAGGCCTATGGACTAAAAACTTGCTTAGGTTTAATTAAAAAGTTATGCAAAAAATTACTCCCATTTCCCCTTGTGCAAAAAAGAAAAGTATTAATAAGAGTGAATTAGGTCACCAGGATTTTCACACTGCCTTTTCTTAAGAGATGAGGAAAAGACTAACACATATTTTTCACTATCTACAGGATTAAAAATTGACTTAAAACTAGTTACTCTGAGCCAGGAGAAAATGGGAGTTGTTTCCTCCCATTTCTTCTCTTCTTTTAGAATGAAGTTACTTTAAAGTATCCCCTTTTACATAATCTCTATCAGGGAATCAACTTGATATACAAAAATTTTAATTCAAGGAAGAAAGAACAGTACTGAAACATTTTGCAATCTTATATATTTATTTAGCTGACAGATCTGTACGCCAACTTCTTGACTTGAGCTAATTTTTTTTCCATTTGTTTTTTGGTTTTGTGGGTTTTGTGTGTGTTTCCTGTTTTGCTTTGAGAGGTGATACATAAAGAGTTATGAAAATTCAGAGTTAAGCATTGAGGTGGAATGCACTTATTCCCAATCCTTCTGTTTTTCCAAGTGGCTCGGAACAAACTCCAGTCTTTGGGTTACCCACGCTTTTCAACTAAAAGTGTGGATGACTTCCATTAGAGTTAAATAAGGCCTAAATAGTTAACTAAAGTAATTCATTAAGTGATAAGTTATATATCTGTATAAATGTTCACTTAATATTAGGCAAAGCATAATCAATCTGATTTTTTTACTTAAATATAACAGTTTTTTGTTTATTTTTCTGCTTAATGGACTCAAGAGCAATTTCATTTGGAATTGAATATATCTAGATATTATTTGATGGTACCTTTTGCTCTTCTGTGAATTCAGAATTGTTGTGTTGAGCTTGGGCCTCTTTTTGTAGATGTCTTGCTAATCTGTAAGAAGAAAACTTTTTTTTAGAACTGAAAGCAAACTATCTCAACTGCAACAAAGGAAAACAAATTAAATCTCTTAAAAACAATAAAGTGCATAATACTTTGTTATGTTATTGAAGTAATTCCACATTTTCAAGGCAAATCTACATTACCCTGAGAATCAAACTTTTTTTACAAAAAAAAAGTTTGTACAAAATAATGATGAAATAAGATACTTTTTATACCATTTCACTGGGACAAATTTCAGAATCTTAGAGCTGCAAAGAATCTCAAAAAGCACATAAATTTCTTTACTATGCACTAATTTCTTCTATAAACAACCAATAAATAGTTGTCCAGATTCTACTTTAACACTTCCAGTGAGCACCAATAATATATCAACCATAGATACGTTATCATTCTATCATAATTCATTTCCCAATGAGATTTGCCCAAATCCAAATTACAGCCATGACAATAACTCCATCAAAATATGCTTTTGAAACATTTTTAAATGGAAAATAAAGAAAAGCCGTCCACCAATCAAAAACAGAAAATACTGCTTGCCCAGTTATCATCATATCTAAAAATGGCAGGTAGGCCTTGAGTGAGTTTTCCAGGATGAATTTATGATGCTAGTCCAAGCTCAATAGTGAAGATCCAAAGCTATTTCTGAGACAGCAAAAGGCAAAGACTTACTCTTATGAAGAAAGAGAGGAAAAAAAAGAGACCAATTTTAGACACAGTATTTGATTAGACATACTTCTAAACAAGTTATAAAAATGGCCAATAAACACATGAAAAGATATTATGTATCATTAGACATCAGGGAAATGCATATCAGAATCATAAAATAATTACTTAGCACCCATGCAGATGGATATAATTTAAAGAGATGAAGAAAATAATAGGCGTAGGGAGAGTACGGAAAAAACTTGAACCCCCATACATTGCTGATGGGAATGTAAATTGGTGCCAGCCATTGTGGAAAAGTTTAATATAGTTAAATATAGAGGAACTGTATGCTCCATCAAACTCCTGAATGGATATATCCAAAAGAACTAAAAATAAATGTTCACACAAAGCACATGTACACAAATGTTTACAGCAGCATTATTTGTAATAATCAAAAAGTCATAAAACCAAAATGTCCATCAACAAAACGTGGTACATATATTCAGTAGACTATTATTCAGTCATAAAGAGGAATGAAACTCACATACTATGCTAGCTACAGTTATGAATGAACTTCAAAAAGATTATGCTATATAAAAAGAAGTCAGATGTAAATGGTCATGTTATATGATTCCATTTACATGAAATGTCCAGGAAAGGTAAATTCATAGAGAAAGAAAGCAGATGAGTGGTTTCCCAGGATATGGAAAAATTTAGAATGACTGATACCAGGCATGAAGTTTCTTCTTGGAGTGGGAGAAATTTTTAGGAATTACAATAGTGATGGTTATAACACATTGTGAATACATTAAAGACCACTTCACTGTACACATTAAAATAGTGAGTTTTATGGTATATGTAAAAAAAAGCTAGCAAAATATTTTGAAAATAAGATTGCTATTCTGGTTGAGGCCTGGGAGTAGGAATGACAGCAAGTGCTAGGTAGAAAAGACAATTAAAGAAGAAGTTCATCACAGTTCCAAAAAACAAGAACTAGATAGGAGTTCTATTCTATGCAATCATATCCTTAAAGATCAAGTAGTATTCTCAATGGCCTCTATCCTCTTTATGAAAAGTCTGCATCCTTTATCATTAAGCAAGAAATTCTTACAAAAAATCTTTACATTTGCTAAGATAGCTCCACCATGTTACTCAGTCAAATTTTCATCCATTTACTTACTTGCTTCCAAAGCTGGAAACCACACAATATATTTTTCTAAAATGTCATTCACTGACTCATAGTCTCACATTTTTATGAATTCTTATGCAGGAGAAGGTACAAATAAATATGGCCCATTGTCCTTTTTCTGTATTTGCTTTCTTTTTTTTAACTCTTGCTGACCTATGTGGACTCTTACAGGAATTCACGGTCTATACACCCTTATCAATGTCAACTATACATCCCTGAGTTCAGGGAAGTTATAGTGTAATAGTTTCTTTATTTGAATATTTCTACATATAATTTGCTAGGAGTGGCTATCAACCTAAGCAGGATTCTTTTTTTTTTTCTTTAAATAGTTTTTGTTTTGTTATTTTTTTAGTTTTAGTTGGAACCAATACCTTTTATTTTATGTATTTATTTTATGTGATACTGAGGATGGAACCCAGTGCCTTGCACGTGCTAGGCAAGCACTCTACCAATAAGCCCAAGCTCCAGCCCCAGCCCCTAAGCAGGATTCTTGTCAGGAAAAAAAAGTATAGCTTTCAACTCCTGGTTAAATACTAATAATCAGGGCTGGGGTTGTGGCTCAGTGGTAGAGTGCTTGCCTAGCATGCACAAGACACTGGGTTCGATCCTCAGCACCACATAAATGTAAAATAAAGATATTGTGTTCATCTAAAACTTAAGAATAAATATTTTAAAATAAATAAATAAATACTAATAATCAGAATAAAGGAGACTAAATTAAAATAATCCTGTTTTCAAAAATTAGGCAACAGATTGGGAGAAAATATTGTAAAAATAAAGAACTTTTATCTGTAGTACACAAAGAACACCTACAACTCAATAGGTAAGAGATAATTCAATTTAAAAATAGGTAAAAGCCTCTACTCAAAATGTCATGTGTCCGCGAAGTTTTCCCTGATACCAGATTTAAAATGGTGGTCTCCTAATTTCTACCCCATATTCCTGTATTTCTCTTCCCTACTTCATTCTTCTTCAAAGTATTGACCATCATCTAAAATATAGGCAAGATGTTTTGCCAAAATGTGACAATAAGGCAAGAATCCAAGTTTCTATAGCTTAAGAGTCATTTTCTAAGAATGACAATAGACTCAATCTAAAAATTAGACCTATTCAACAGTAACCAAAAAGCATAAACATGTGACATGGCAATAGCTGATGAGGCAAATCAACTATTTAGAATAACTTGATGGTAAAGAAAGATCAGGCTTAAGCTAAAACCTATTAGTGTCACACAAATTCAACTAATTACCTACAATAATTAGCAAGCTTTGTCCTGCTTTAGTCAAACCAATTTTTAAAAAATAAAGTTACAGGTGATAATATAGTTTATACACAGTCATCAGTTGTGTCCATCGAAGGGGGGCACTGTCCAGGTGTTCCCTGGATATTTTTTGAAATATCTGGGCTGATTCTGCACCTGATAAAAAAGATAGCGCAATGATAGACAACAAATGAGAAAAAGGACAATCATCTGGTCCAAAAACTTAAGACATGAAATTAAGAAGCAGACAAAACAGAAGACAAACAACCATATCACTTGGAATGTATTACTCTGAAGGCAAGTGCAGTAGAGAGAAACACAAATTATTTTAAGCAAAGTAAGAAAAGACCATAGCAATAAGTTATTTTTAGAGAAAACCAACTGGAGAAAAAAAATGTATGTTAAGATATGTCAACTCGACACAAAGATAAAGTAGAACAGGAATCTGAACCCATTTACAAGCTGAACAGAGCTGAATAATGAAAGCTAGTGTCATAAACTTGGCTGCTTGACTGGCTTTGTGTAAGAAAATATCTCAGAACTTTGAACTTAGGAAATTCCAACTTGTCTTGCACCAGGTAACGAGCTCCACAGAGCAGGAACCTATTTCAACAAGCAGGTTTAAAAAACATTTAAAAAATATTTTTCATTGCTATTAATGATACACTTAAAAATGCAGTAAGTGCTAAAATCCATCAAAGTAAAATGCACTGAAAAAATTAAACTTACTCAGAAAGATGTTCAGAATTTGGGATACAGACAGAAACTGAAATTAGAAGAAAAGTTTTATATTTACAACAGCATATGAACTATGATGAGAGTAACAATTTAGTAAAGAGTTCATATTGTGGTTGACCAAAAATAATGGAATAAATAACAAAATCCACAAGTGCACAGTTATATATACGTACCTTTCTCTACTACAACTTGGCAAGTATGGGTTTCATGTTGACTTAAGTGTGCAGCCATATTATCTAAGCCAGAAACATCAGTTAGGAAATCACAATTAAGGCACACTATAGTAATGCCCCTATTAAAAAATAGCATAAAAGAAAAGTTTTTATCTGTTGTTAAATCTATATACAAGTTCAATGATTATTTTTCCACAAATTATCTTTTTGTGTAATAAATGTAACTTATTTGTTATGTAAATTTGATGAAACTGAAATTATTCTCTATAAAATGGTACAGCTATGTCCAAATTTTGCTACTACTTATTTACATAGAGTATTTATGTTTTATAAATATTTATCTTTTGTACCAGTCAAAAGACCTACAACCAGTCTAGGTTCCATTAACAATCTGCAATAATATAGGCAAGTCACATTCTATTTGTTCCTCTGCCCATCTGCAAAGTGAGAATAGCATTCATTCACTCAATATATATTTACTGAGGTTGTCTATACAACTGTATCACTGTTATTATGAACAACAACAACAAAAAAGCCAGTCAGTACTTGAATGAAATTTATAATCTAGTGTTTTATTTAGTTGAGGACAAAATTAGAAGAAAATTATAAAGTATTTAGAAGTATAGTATGATACCTGCCACTACATGCCAAGGTTTTAGCATGATCTTCCAAGGGTGGTTATTATTTAACATGGAATTAACTGACATAGTTAATAAAAATGTTGGAGTCCACAAATTTGGAATCCTCATCATCCCAGCACTGTGAATGCTATTGCCTACCTGATGGGGCCTATACTACTCATTCTCTTTAACAAAACTTGTGAGTGCTGTACAGAGAAAGGAGAAAGAAATTCAAGTCCAGAGAAAATAAAGACAGCATCATGCTGCCTTAGCAGGTCAAAGCAGGGAGAACTCCAATATGTTCTTGATTCTTAAATAACACATGAAATGATTAAGGACTTTCAAAGGAAGTTAGGAAACAAGTCCTAAAATCATGAAAAACTTTTTCTGAGTCTAGAATAGTTCTTATACTCACTGAATTAAACTGAATAACATTTGCTATCTGAAGTATTTAAACATAATTGGCATGTTAAAGTTATGTGTCAATGGCCTTAAGATTCATATTTAAAATGTGTTTGATCTCGTGACTTTTAGTTGAAAAGTATCTTAAATATTATTAAGACTGTAAAAATATTGAGATGGTTCAGAGAACTTAGAAAGCCACTATATAATTGAACTTATTAGATTTATTAAAATGTTAAGCAATTGGGAGCTAGTTGGGTCAAGCATTTGAAGTGCCGTTTAAAAGAAAATCAAGTATATTTAATGGATAAATGACACTAAATTGTTTAAAGTAATTTGAACTTAAATGTCACTGTTGAAAAAAATTCAGTCTGTTCAATTTAAATGAACTTTATCTTACATTAAATTAAAGTTCCTCTAGAAAGTGATTACTAAAAAGTACTCAAATTCTAAATGGAGTATTTCTAAAATTCTAAATGGAGTATGGAGACTTAAAAGCTTAAAGAAAGTTAAAATGTAAAATACTTAGCTTAAATAACTAACTACAATTTTTTCTATGAACAAACTGCCCTCATAGATACTAAAAAGAGTTTCACTGGTAAAGAACAGGCTACTGCCTATTCCACTGGATATAGATAATTTAAAAAGGGATGGCATGACTAACTCAATCTGTTTTTAAACAGGGATTTGTAATTGGAATTTTTAATCAAATTTCTTGATTTGGGAAAATATGTGAGTCTGGGAATATTATAGTTGGGTCATTAGTAGAGAAAAGATGGTCTGCACAGAGAAAGCAGAAAGAAACCCAAGTCCAGAGAAAATAAGACAGCATTGTGCTGCCTTAGCAGATCAAAGCAGGGAGAACTAAAGTAAGTTCTTGATGACTTTTTGTTTTCCTTATTTGCTCTGCCTGTTGCTCCTCTACTTAAGGGTCTATAAGAGTCTTTGGAATCTCTCTAATAAATCAAAGTTTCACCTAAATTTTGTTTAGGTGAAAAAAATTGATCATTTAACTGATCACTGTTATTATCAGTTTAATACAAAGTATATACATTCAACATTCATATATTTGATGTTCATTACATAATATATATGTTACACCAGTATATGAATACAAACAAACAGGATACTTCAGACTGATTTTTCCTCCTTAAGTTCTATTCTAATAGCATGATATATGTGTGCACTGAGAGAATTCACTGGCACATCAAATCTAAAATCATCTGCTTTCTCCACAAATCATCTCCTCCTGACTTTCTTATGGTCCCATTTCACTTGACACTAAAGCTCAAACCATAGTTACCTATGACTTTCTCCTTTCTTAAAACATTTAATATGTCAAGCATTTTATAATATTAACAACTTATTGAGTACTTATCTGTGCCAGGCTGCTTTTAAACATATCATCTCATCTAAATCTTACAACAACCTGAAGAGTTAAGTGTTATAATTATTACCCTTTTATACAGTACAGAGTTAGCTTAGTAGCCTACCAAGGACATAGAGCTGGTAAAGGTCAAAATCAGGTGTAAAATTATGCACTTTGATTCCAGAGCCCATATTACATCATAAACACAATGTAATACCACCTCACCACCTTAATTCAGATCCCTAATCTAAATGATTTATGCACCTACAATTCACCTTGTATGTCCCTGAATTCAACTTTCCTTCAGTATCACTTGAATCTACACAAAACACTAATGGTTCTCCAGTGCCCTCTGAATTAAGTCCAAATTTCCTAAGTTTAATTTTCAATGCATTCCAATATGATTGTAAGCTCAAAATTGTTGCTACAGACTTTAATCCATTACTATCACACAAACATCATGTTCCATCCATTTACTACTAGCCATACTTTCTGTATGCCTTCTCTTTTTCATTTCTGCACTTTTGTGCTATTTTCTCCAATTAGAAGATCCCTCTGCTTCTTCTGCCAGTTAAAAAAAAACACTCATCCTTAAAAACAAAGTAAACCTAATTCCTATCCAGATCATTCCAAGTAATCTCTCACTTCTCTGAAATAACTTATTGCACTTATTAAAATCCATAGTTACTTCTGTTCATACTTTATTTCCCACCTAATGAACAACATTCCCTGAAGGCTAGTTCCAAGATTGCTTTATCCCTATCATCTACACAGAACCTGCTACAATACATACATGATAAATGCATAATACACATAATATACACAATAAAAAGTATTCCATTTCAATAAGTAATTACAAAGATTGGGGGATATGGAATTTTATAAATATGCTAAGTTCCACTCACAGAAATTGACCAATTCCAATGTGAGACATAATGGTAGTTGCGAGAAAAACACTCCAGACCTTTAAAAAATCAGATAATTTGTTTAAAAAACTAACACACAACTGAGCTAGACAACAATGAGGTAAAAATCAAATTAAAATCTGATTTTTAAAATGCAATAAATCCTATTCATTCTTATAAAAGTCTTTATTAAGGCAGTACCTCAAGTAACAATCAATTTCTCTGAATACAATAAACACTCTAATGAGATTAAAAGTTTTAATATTGAACCATTATTTTTTATCTTCCTGTGAGCTACTGGCTCAGCATCATAAATGGGACCTTTTGTCCAAATACATATTTTTTCCATATACATTAATTTATTCAACAAATATTTACTGAATGCCTACTATATGCTAGGCTTAAAAAAACAAAAACAAATTAACAACAACAACAACAAAAACCCCACAAGCCACATAGAATGTAGTAAGAGAACACAGACCACAGACAAACAAAAAGTAAAATATACAGTATTGCAAATGCACTATGAAAAAAAATATTAAAAGGAGGTAAAAGTGCTAGAGTGAAGCATGGGGGGAGTGGATACAATTTCAAATGCAGTAATTAAGGAAAGGATCACTGTCAGAATGGAGATAAAGAAATAACCATATAATATCTGGGAAAGAGTAAACTATGCATAGGAGATAATAAACACAAAGATCCTAAGACATAATGCCATTCCCTCTTCCTCCTTTCCCATGAACCCAAAGCATCAAACAAGTCTTTGGCTATACTTATCAATAAATTAGTTTGGTGGAACAAAGATATTGTTATTTCAAGGAGAATAGCAACATAAGCAGAAAATAAACAAAGAAAAAGAAACGAAGGAAATCAGAATTTTAAAAAATGGTGCTCAATGGATTTTGAATTCAGTGTGTGGTATAACCAATGCTAATTATCAACATTCATCCATAGTTTCTTTACAGAAGCTAAGATGTGTACTTCTATTTGAAAAAGAAACAAACAAAAAAGAATTATGAAGACTACTGATTTCAAGAATTTCAGTGGTTTCATATATGTGCTTCAAAAATTAACAGTGTCACTTTAATAGGTATCTTAAGTAACTTTTTGATATTCAAATATTGTTGGTGGGCCTGATTTTTCCTTTCATTTTACAATGCAAATGCATGAGAATTTCATCTTGACACCATTTGTCACCAATGAAATAAATTTACCAAGAGATTAATGGCATATCTCAGGTCTTATAAGGAACAATATAATATCCATTAGGAATCACTCAGATTTCCAAACTGGCACTCCCAGACAGTTTAATTTAAAAGTGCAAACCACAATGATACAGCACTTCCTAGCAACTAGGATGACTATAACAAAAAAGATATAATACCGAATGTTACAAAAGATTGTGAAGAAACTAGAACGCTCATACACTGCTGGTGGGAATGTAAATAATGAGGCTACTTTGAAAAGCAATTTAGCAGTTCCTCAAAAGGATCAATGTACTATAAAATCCAGAAAATTTAATGTTAAGTATATACTAAAGAAAAATAAAAAGACATGTCCTTATAAAAACTAATATGTAAATGTTCACAATGTAGCATTATAACAACCTAAAGTGAAAATGAACTGAATGAATGGCTAAACTATGACATATTCATAATATGAAATATCATTCAGCACTTTGAAAAATGAAGCATTCATACATGCATGCAACAATATACATAAACCTTTATAGGCAGTTGGAAAAGACTATATACACAGTCTATCATTCCATTTGTAGAAAATATCTAGAATGAACTAATCTACATAGGCACAAAGTAGATTCATGATTGCTTAGTAATGGGGAGAGTTGAAAAGAAATGGGGATAACCACTAATGAATGGGGAAAGGGTTTCTGTTTGGAATGACCAATATGTACTAAAATTAACTGTGGTCATTGCTGTACAGCGGCAGTACAGTATAATACTATAACCTATTATAGGTTTGGATGCTATACTATACTGTATAGTATAATATAGCACAATACCATAACCTATTAATTTTATTGTTAAATGCATATTGTACAGCATGTGAATTATATTTCAATAAATTTGTTATGCAAGAAAGAATGTAAATTATAACCATTGTTTAGTAGAAAGAATTAAAAAAAATCAACTAGTTACCTGAGATCTTCAGAATGCTCCTTAAATATACAAAACCTTTTACTTGGATGACTACTGTGAAAGCTGGAGAGACAGAAGACATTTTAATAATTTTAGTATAGAATTCTATTATTTCATAATAATAATTATATTAATTTATAAACATATTTCAAGTCTGTACTTAAGTTTCTAGTTTTTAAAAGACTACAGAATAAATACTGAACCATTAACTCTGTTTAATTTAACATTTGATCTGATATTCCATTTTGCTTTTAATTCCTAATGACACATACTTTTTTCCCTAAGCATATACTTAGATGATCAATACCTCACCATTATGTAAAAAGGAAATGCTCAAAGAGTTAAAAAACAAACTAAATTTTTCATTTATTATACATTTAAGACAATTCTAAATTTTTATTAACAAATTAATTTTGCTACAATCTGAATTATTATTAGAAATCAACTTTTTGAAAATAACTTTTTAATAATCTTAGCATGCTGGTATAGAGGGAGGGGAACAGAATTCAATTGATCTAGAAAGTACACACTATTTCAGCTAAATATTACTGTTTACCATCTGTAAATTCAAACATCTAGACAGTTCTTTGTAATTGTTAGTAGAGGTTTAAGAAAAAAAGCAGAACTCATAACTTAATGCTTCCTCTAATCACAGAACAAAAAACCATTAACCAAACATTGTAGCCAATAAGGAAAGCTTTCTGTACTCGAAAACCAGAAGTAGTTTAGCACACTATATCTGAAAGTCACAGAAAACCGTATCACCATCACCTGAGAGTTTATTTAGAAATGCAAAATCTTAGGCTCTTCACAAACCTACTGAATTAATCTCTGGCAGTGGGATCCAGGAAACTGCCTTAACAAGTTTTTCAGTGGTTCTTACTTAAGTTAAAGTTTGAAAAGCAGTAGCCAACAAACTAGATAAATGGCTACTCACATCAGTGATGCCTGCATGTAAAGGAACAGAAATGTTCTGGCTAAATATAATCCCTAGAAAACAGCCTCAGAAGATTTCAAATATCATTTCTTCAAGCTAGGGTAACTATTATTTGGAGATTTATGAATTTAAGATATTATCACAAAAATACAGTTTTTAGAGAGATCAGGGGGTTGGGAAGCCCTGAAATTGTGTGCAAAAAATTATATAAATCATTGTTTCCTTAGAGGAATGAGTCCAAGACTGGGAGGCAGGTTTACTGGGGATTGAACCCCAGCGTGCTCTACCAGTGAAATATACCTCCAGCCCTTTTTATTTTTAGACTAGGTCTCTCATAAATTGATGAGCTGGCCTCCAACTTGGAATCCTCTAGCCTCAACCTCCTAAGTCACTGGGATTACAAGTATGTACCACCAGGTTCAGTTCAAAATAAGTTATTTTTTAATGACTTTTTAAAGTTTTTTCTCTTCAAATAAGTATACTGTTTTTATTTATTCTTTGATAAGGAGAGAGAAAAATTATATTTTAGGGTCTTTTTGATGGCTTCCACATCTATCTATAACTTGAACCAAATATCTACAAATGTTTCTAATTAAATTTTTAGTTGTCTGAATCCAGTTATGATTTAGAGTTCCCTATCTTTGGGGAAAAAAAGCATTTATACTGCCTCTTTGACTCATCTGTATTTACTACATAACTTCTACAACTGCAATTTTTTGTAATATAAGAATGGAAAAATGAATCACAACTCACAAATAAAAAGGAGGAAAAAGCTACCTTTCTTCCCTATTTCCACAAAGTTGATAGAAATACAGAAACACACCTAAGAAAACAGAAAAGGCTAAGACTTTTATTCAATACAGTAAAAATACAGTGTTAAGACGTAGGTCTAAAAAACCTGCTACCTAACTGCATGACTATAATTACCAAAAGCTCATTGAATTGTTCTTCACAAATAGGTAAATTTTATTAGGTATAAATTATACCTCAAGGAAATTGAGGACAAAATCCCTCTTTGACCATATTTTCCTTAATAATCTTGATTCCATGCAAGAAACAACTTAACTTTCTGAGAAACACAAAAGGAATGACTTCCTTAACATCCAACAATATTGATGGTATACCTACTATTTAAGACAGTAAACTGTAGAATGATGATATAATAACTAGAGTGGTAAGTCGCCTGCCCTAGAATTCATGGTTGAGTGAAAGAGAAGAAGATGATTTGACACAGAATAAATGCTAATAAATAAATGTGGAATGAATATATATTCATAAATTAATGCAAGAAAAAAATCAACAGTGACACAGAACTCTGTGTACAGGAACAAATCATTACAACAGCTTTCGTTTTACTTGGAAACGTTTAACATCTTTCTTCAAAGCCTAAGAGAAATGTCATTTATAGAAAGTCTTCTCTACTTCTTATTTAAAGAATTTATTCTTACTTTCTCTGTGCTCTCATAGTCATCTGCTTATCACATTAACCTAGGTAAACATATTTCTCCTACTAATTAGCAAAAATTAACAGCAAGGACTTGACCCCCAATACTACCTGCCTATCACACTTTCTAGAAAACTGTATGGTTTCATATGACTCCCAAAGCTCATGTGTGAGCAATGCAAGAAAGTTTAGAGATGACTCAATTAGTTTATGAGAGCCTTAACATAATCAGTGCATTGATCCCAGATAGGGATTAACTGGGTGGTAACTGTAGGCAGGTAGGGTGTGACTGGAGGCTCGTCTTTGGATATATATTTTGTGATCATGAGAGTGCTCTGCCTCTCCTTCCTGATGCCATGTTCCCAGTTGCTTTCCTCCACCATTTGCTTCCACCATGATATTCTGCCTCATCTCAGGCCCAGGCCCATGGAGTCAACCATCTACAGACGGAGACCTCTAAAACTATGAGCTCCAAAATAAACTTTTCCTTCTCTAATTGTTCTTGTCAGGTCTTTTGACTAAAACACAAACTGTACCTTCCTAGTATGTAATAATCAGTATTTGTGAAAATGAATCTGGGTGATATAAATACTATTAAAAAGAGATATTAGTAATGTCCATTAACTTAATTCTCTTACATGTAGAAGAAAAAGTTGTCTCATATATTTTTTTGAGGAATAACAGTAAGATTATATAGTAGTTAATTTTTACTTTCTCAGGTGATTTCAATTACCACTTACAAGCTATTAGCAAAGTATAATAATTCAAACAACTGACCCCAGTAATACTATTTTTAAAAAATAATTTATAATTATGAAGTTAGTGATCTGTTTTCTTCAAAGAGTCTGACTTTAAAGATGTTTCAACAGCTTCAAGATTTTTTAATCTCTTCTTTGAGATTACGTTTGGGGCCTCTTCTAATTATAAATAATGATTATAATTTATAGTTTATAAAGTAGTAAGTGATATGATAAATACAAAGACCACTTCTCAAGGAGATTCTACATACACAAACAAAATGAAAGGCAGATCAGATGGATGGTACACAATTCAAAAGAATTGACCAGACATTTGAAAGATGAACTGAGAGGGAAGGACAGGGTGTCATGGGGACTAATAAAGAATAAGAAAAAACTACTATATAAAATAAGTATGGGAAGAAAAATACTTTAGAAAAGATTAGCCAACTTATGAGGATCAGTGTCTCTTTATAGAAGACTGGGCAGGTATGAGACCAGAAAGAAAAAGACTACTTGAAAGGCTACAGAGTTGGTATGGTATAGGGTAAGAACTGAATGTACACATCTTTTGGAGAAATGAAGCTTCCCTTCATAAAAACTTCAAACCTAGATCAAGTATCTGCAGTAAGTAGAAATAAGGGTGTGCTACTCAGTGAGAAGGCAAAGGAAACGACAGTATCAATGAAGAAAAAACAAAACAATAAAAAAGGAGAAAGGAGCTAACAATGAATAAGGAGTATATGTGATGACAATAAAATGCAGGTTTGGGTGGTTTGCAAAAGGGTAAGAAGAATGTCTTGAGCCAACTGCAAATGGTTGGAGATATAATGGATTTGGAAGTTCTTCAGGACAGGAAGGAAACCTATGATAAATGGGAGAAGGAAGGCCAGATGAACCTTAGTTTAAGAAACACAAAATACTTTCCAATTTGATCCTTTAGAAATTAAGGGCAAAATAAAAGACATCCTTAGGTAGCTTTGTGTTTTGAACAGAATAAGAGATTAGCATTCTACCCAGAAGTATACTAGGGGAAAATATAATGGGGCCTGGTTTATAGCAATAGGAGTATCAGATATTGCAGTGGTTGGGAGGCAGTCTCAGGAAGCCATGATGCACAGTGAATCCAAAGAACTTCTTGAGTTTCAGAAACTTGGAGCAGTAAATTATTTCTAGCTGGAGCTAAACATTCACACAAAATGGTGCCCTGAAAGAGATGAAACTTAAAAAGTTGGGATGGTAGTAATGTGAATCTGAGACAGATAATAATATTTGGCTTTTGTTGTTGTTGTTGTTGTTCTATTGAGATGCCAGTGGGTCTAGGGTAAAAGCATCTACAAAATAATTAGAAACACAGATTTGGATCTTAGAAAAACAAAAGATTGAAATTCTAAGATTTCAAGTTGAAAGCTGAAAGTGCAAGTGCTAAAATTACTAAGAAAGGGACTATAAACAGTTGGAGACAGGCAATGAAAGAGAGGTATTACCTAAAAAGAAGAAAAATGGTATTAACCTCTTAATAGAGACTAAAGAGAAACGTTTCAAAAGTGAGTGGCAACAACGATAAAAATAAAGTTAAGGAGTAAAGAATGAAAAAAGAGGAAAAGTGTGGTGATAAGTACATGATACAATAATCTTTAAAGGGTCAGTGTTAGTTGATAGGTAGGGATGATACTCAAAATGGTAAAGAAATGAGTCACAATTAAGCTGGTAACAAACATTTTGAAAAATGTTGATGGAAAAAGGCAGACAAGAAATAAAAAAAAAAATATGCAGGAAGGACACAGCTCCCTCATCCTAAAATTAAAGAAATAAAACCTTGAAAGTTTTTATAAGCAGAAGACCAATAATGAGATAGGGATGAAGATACAAGTTAACTGAATTAGTTTATGATGAATTGAAGGAGATAAAAGATAGAACTGGCTATGGAGAAATGGGACAAGCTTAATTTCTGAGATTAATATCTGGATGAAGAAAAATATTTGGAGTTGAAAAGAGCTAGCTTTTAGGAAAAATGAAAAGATGACCTTCAATTGAGCAATTAATAAGTTGGGTTAACAACTGAAAGATGAAAATAAAATCTTTAGGGCACTGAAAAAGGATTAAACAAACACTGTAGGTAAAAATAAGGAGGTCTTTAAAAAGAAAAATAAAGAGATAGGTCTTAATCAAAGTTAAAGATTATAAAGTCAGAATGAATAAATAAACTCTTGTATTCTAGAATTGAGCATACATAAAGATAGAAAGGGGAAGAGGCTGAAATCTTAAACTGGCTTTTATGCTAGGTGAGCATGAATAAAAATGTAGAAGACAAAGAAAAGAACAGGATTCGAAACAGAGGACCACGATGACTATAAAGTTAGATGAATGCTGCTAGACTGGCAAAAAGAGTCAAAACTCTGAACATCATGGAGTAAAAAGAATTCAGAAGGAATGAAGAGTATATAGGATGAGACTAGAAATGAAGAGGACCCAAAACTTAAAAGCTGATGTGAAGTGCTGGCACTAAAGAAGCCAAAACACCAGGAGGTAGGCCAATCATCAAGGCAGAAAAACTGAGAGAGATGGGCTAAAGTTGCCATGAAAGGTAGGAGAATTCTGGAAAAGCAGTATCTCATAATGATAAGAAAGTAAAACAGAGGTTATGTCATGATCTCCAAGAAACTCAGTTATACATTAATTCTAATGTTTATTTAAATGGAACAAACTCACTATGAATAAGCAGTATATCACATTTATAATGGAATAACTATTTTTAAAGATAAAAATCCACCCTGATAGAATAAAATATTCTCCTATTAAAGAAATACAAATGAAAATAATGTGGGTTCTGAAGGGGTTTCTTAGCATAGTGTAATGATAGGTACTTAAACAACATAAATTAAATGAATTAATGAAAAAGAATTCCAATGGTGGCATCATAACCAGAATAATCTCTCCTTTTCACTGAACAAATGTATGTATAGATGGCCTGACAGATGAAGGACCATAGAAAGAAAACCAGATTCAATGAAGTTCCTAACATCACTGAAAATCCTCCAATAATGTTAGCTATTAATTAAAAAGCTACAGCTACTAGTTGAATAAAAGGTTAATAGTTTCAACTATCAATAAATTTAGGTACAGCTATTCCTCTATGAGCAGAAGCAGTGATCATTGGATTTCATCACAAAACGACAGCTTCTCTCAAAGTGACTAATTTGAAGAGGATATTCCTAATGAGGACATTTATTTGTATGCAAAATAAGCTTAAAACACTTAAAGTTTTATTTGAAAATCACCATTTTTAAATACCTATAGGGAAAAATAAAAAACAGAATAATTATTTTTCCAACAAACCTATCCTAATTTTATTAGTTTAATTAACCGTTCTTACAATTTAAGACCAGTAATTACTTGAGTTACTATGTTGGAAAATAACATCAGATAGTATCTTAGAAGTTCCTTACTGCTAGGTCCTTTTGGCTCTTTGAGGAGAAAAACTAGTTTCTAATAGGGATAACTTTGCTTCAAAACAAAAACTTCCTGTACTATAATTTTAGTTGTCAATTTACAGGTTTTACTCTTCTTACCTCATCATATGATTTACATAGGCTTTTCTACAGCTAGTATTGTATCTGCAAAAGCTACAGTGGACATATGTAGGAAAATGGTTTGCAAAATCTTTTATTTCAGAACAGCACTCAATGCACTTGTGAATGCCCCGACAACACCTTGTGGAGACACAAACAAAATGGTATAAATATATTTTAAAACAAAAGTAATCAGTAAGAGCCATATTACTATTCTAATTAACTAAAGTATAATGTTTTTATACTGAAATTTAAATTGGTATTGTATATTAGGAATAAAACATCACCTTAAGTTCCTCAATGCAGTATTAACTTTGATTTTTTTATTGCTATTAGCCAATGTACTTTGTTTCTTTTGCATATTAGAGATTTTTGATTTGTATTTAGATTTACTTCCATTAGGCTTATTTCCATTAGGTTTATTTGCATTGGATTTGGTTGTATTAGGTTTACTTGTATTCGATTTTGTGGGATTTTTAGCAGTTATATTTTTAGTCCTTGGAGGTGAGAGCTGAAGGGTAGAAGTGCTTGCATTAATGGAAGGTGTAGGTGAAGATCCTGACTGAAGAGGTTCAACTGAAGCTCGAATAGTAACCTACAAGAATGCAGAATATATTTACTTCAAAAAAAATCACTATATTACTATTAAAATATCACTGTACAAAAACCATTTAAACATCAAGTATTTTGAAAGAGTACACATAAACTGCAATTGTATTTAGTCTTATTTACTCCAAATGTTCAAAACAAATAAATAAAGTTAAATTTGATATTTATTCACTTAATGTAAAATCAGTTATGTGTAAACACAGTTATTAATGAGTAATTAGGAGTTAATAAAAATTGTATGACTATCAAAAGAGCACATTCCATAGCTATTTTTATGCTGTGACATAATTTTTAAAAAATTCATATATATGTCTAAGTTTCACAAAGCTTGAAAAATAACTCTAGAAAGGCCGACTGATATCACTCTTTCATAACTACAAAACAAATAGATCTATAGTAAATGTGACCTCTCCTTTACGGGCTCATTATCCTGGATTTATACTTATAAAATGTTATAAGAAAGAGTTAAGTCAACTTTTTGCACTGTGTGAAGAATTTAATATTGAGACTTCTCTTAAAGGGAACTAACACAAAATTTATCATTTAGTGTTCAAAATAGAAAATATTCAATTATATCTCTTAGTTGACAATAGAAAGGTCAATTGCCTACCAACATTCTCATTGATCACTTGACTATACTCTCCTCATGCATGTGAGGAACAGACTATGATGAAGTCCTATGAAACATGTGCTTAGGTATTATACAAAAGCACTAGGTCAGGAATCAAAAGAACTGAGGTTGAATCTCACATTATGCCTTCCAAGCCATGTAATCTTGAGTAAATAAGATATCCTCTTTAAACTTCTTCATATCTAAAATACAGGGCACTATTTACCTTTTCTACTCACTGAATGATTGTGTGGATTAAATAATACAATGTATGAAATGTACACTGAAAGCCTCATTCTAAGATGTCGTAACAACATTTAGTATCATTATCATTAATATTATTATTATTATTAAGGGGAAAAATGAGAGAGGACTGCACTGCTTACATTAGTGTTCTGCATGTCTAGTTCCAGCATGAAATGAATGGTTTGCAGGGAAGAATGCTGGATAGCTTCTCTTGCTCTAAGTCTTCAGAGCATGGCTTTATATTATTTTATTTAATTCAAGTACCAGATATACCTACATTCAAAGGTAAGTACCCAAAGCCAAATATAAATGTTTTGGGGGTTATTTTACTTTGGATTATCCATGCCTCTGTTTCCCTCCACTGGAGCAAATATTTAAGAGCTGACTGTACATAAAGAAGTTAGAGAAAACAGATGTATATAAGGCAAAAAGGGAAAAGCAAATTACAATCATCAGTATGCAGTCAGACATGTGTTTGCTCACTTAAAATACAATGCTGTCCAGCAGCAGTACTTGCTTCTCTGAGAGTAGACTAAATGATAACAATTTCAACAAACATCTGAGAACCTTTGGCATTCAAGGCACTATGCCACATACTGGGAATACAAAGATAAATAAAATAAGATTCCTGATATCAAGTCTCTTAGAGTTTAGCTGCTAAAACTGACATAGTTCAAAAATAGCCTATATAATATTGAAACAACCCCCTGACCCAAGGAACAGTTAAACTACGTACACTTTTAATGAAGAAATGCCATTTCAACATAGTACCCGCCACTGAACTCAATGGTTAAAGCTTTCCTTTCTAAGCATAAAAACAATGAAAACTAAAATTAGTCAATAAAAATCTGAAGTCATTTTTAAAAAGTCATTTTTAATAGATGAAACCAGGTTAGAGCGAATTTTTATTATACAAAATGTTAAAATATAACATATTTGAACTCACTTTTGTTCCAGGACGCAATCCTTCTAGTTGTTTAGGTTTTATAAATGTTCGATGATGCTGTATCTTATGATCCATTTTCTCCTTGCATGTCAAAAATTGCAGTCTACATTTTGTACAATGATGTATTCCTTTTTTCTATTGAGAAACAGAAAAAAGGAAAAATAACTTTTATAACCACAAAATTCTGTGTCCTGGAGCTACTCTAACTTAATTTTAATGAAAGTTTATAATTTTTTATCATAGATAGTATTTTTTAAAACTTATATTACTATCAAATGTATTTGTTACTATATAGAGTCAAACATAAAAGTTCTATTAACAGGTTCAAATAGAAGTTATACCAAATGTATGAAAGGTTTTAATTATAAACTTAAATTATTTAAAAACATGATACTATAAAAATGAGCTAAACATGTTTTAATTTTAGAAAATGTCAAAATCATTTAAAAATTTTGCTATTTTCAATCATTTGACAAGTTGGTAAAGTAAATTACACCCTCTAAACTCAAGTAAATCTAACTAGATATTTCAAAGGTTAAGTTACAAAAATGGTTATACAAAGCAATGTTGTCCAATAAAATTTCCTGCAATAACGAAATGCTCTAGAGCTTTGCTGTTCAACATGGTAATTACTAGCCATATAATGATTACTGAGCACTTGAAACGTGGCAAATGAAAGTGAGGAGCTAAATATTTTAAATTTTATTTAATTAATTTACACAGGTAATTGTGGCCAGTGGCTACTACACTGGACAACATAGATACGGAGGCATAAAATATAACTGATCATAACCTATGTTTCAGTTGAAAACCCCCTGAGTTCCTCCTAATATCCTGGTCCTATCACATTCTACAGATGGGAAATAGAACTCAAGAGAAATCTAAGTCCCTCTCCCATAGCTAGATAATAACAATGCTAGACTCCCTGATCCAGTGTTCTTCCTACTGTATAATATCAACTGAAACCTTTACACATTTATTCTCAATAATATAAAAAATATATTTCATATACATATGCTTATAGTATATAGAAATTTAGAATAACACATGCAAAATATCTTCTTCAAAGCTGTATCTCTGCCAGATACACCACTATTTCCCTTTAAATACAACCAACTCTTCATAAAATTTAAGGTAATACTTCTCTGAGGTAATATACAGAGAAGTATCTAGCAAAGTTACTAGCACACAGCAAACATTTCATTAAAAACAAGCCAGACATAGAAATACAATATCACATATTCAGCTGGATGTAATGCTCATTCCTGTATTCCCAGAATTTGGAAGGCTAAGGCAAGAGGATTTCAAGTTTGAGACCAGCTTCAGCTACTTAGCAAGACCCTGTCTCAAAAAATGAAAAGGGCTGGGGATATAGCTCAGTGGTGAAGTATACTTGGGTTCAATTCCCAGTACCCTCCCCCCGCAAAAATCATATGTTCTCACTCATACATTCAAGATAAAAAAGTTGATCTCATGGGAAGTATATAAAGTGGTCACTAGAGGCTAGGAAGGGTGCAGGGATAGGGATGAGGGAGATCAGACACTGGAAAACAAAACACTTTGATAGGAAGAATAAGTTCTAGTGTCCAACAGCATGGCAGGGTGACTATGTTTATAATAATTTATATATTATTATAAAGAGCTAGAATAGAGTTATGTGAATTTTCCCAACACAAATGATAAAAATGTTTGAGGGAAATGCTAATTACCTTAATTTGAATTTATACATTGTAAACATGTATTGAATTATAACTCTATTTCCAATAAATATGTACAATTGTTATATGTCAATTAAAATTAAAAAAAAATAGAAAATAGTTCTTCACAATGTCCAAAGCAATATGTAAGAACAACATGTTAGAATAATTTTAGCTGTATCTTAAGACTAGCAGTGTAGTGCACTATCTTATATCATAGATATAAGCAACTTAACACAAATTCACTTATAAAGTATTCAAAGAGAGGAGGGAAAAAAGAGAGAAAAACTTGGCCAAGAAACAGATACCAGAACAAAAGGACAGAACAAAAGTTCACTAGAATTCATTTCCCAGAACTCTTTACTTGAATCACTTACTAGGTTACCTCATCCAGCTTCATGATTTTAAATACCACCTACCCAAATGCTTATTTGGCAATATTACTTGACATCTTATATGCTTCTCTAAGGACAAACTAAACTCTAGGTTTCCTATATCTCTCTCCTACCATCCTAAATCTGTTCCTTGCTCAGTTTTCTCCATAGCTTAGAATATTAAAACTCCATTCTTATAAATGCTTAAGACAAAAAACTCAGTGTCCCCTCCTGCCCCCCTCTCTCTTTAACACATTAATAAAACCTGCCAACTTCACTTTCAAGACTACTGATAACATTCCTATTTGTCATTACCTCCAACCACTGCTACCATACTGGTGCAAGTCACCCAGACTATGGTTTAAAAAAAAAAAAAAAAAAAAAAAACAAACTTCTATCTTCCTTTCATGTCTTTTTCTGACCTGTGATCTATTCTCTCCATGGTTGTTGGTAATTCTTGAAATATGCTAGGTCTCTCACTTAAAACCTTCCAGGAGCTTTCCAAAGTCGTGACTCTGGGTCCACACAAATTGGCCTGCATTCTATTGCTACAACCTTATCTCCTGCAATTCATCCTTCTGTTAGTTAACTCTGCTCCAGTTTCAATGGCCTCCTTGCCAATCTTATTAGTAACTCTGGTTTATAATCACTTCATTGCCTACATAATGTTACCTCTCCCACATGGCTTACTCCTTAATTTCCTTTGAAGAGGCCCTTTAATGCCCATGCTGTATATAAAAGAGCAAACCCTCCTCCCCAGTGCTTAGCACTCCTTATTTTCCACATTTATTTCCTACCCACAATACTTATCACCAGCATATACAAACACACATTCACTCAAATTTATTATCTTTCTCCATTACAGTACCAATTTCTAAATCACACGCTATATAATACCTAAAACAGTTCCTGACATACAGTAAGGCATCCTAAATAAATATTTGTTGGATGACTAAATAGTGAAGCAGAAAGCAAGAGACTAATGCAGAAAAATACATGAGCGGCAGATACAATTTAACTAGTTCAAATGACTGCTACTTCATTCAATGCACATTTATCCAAAATCCTGAGACAGAAAACATCAATCTATAATTCCCTGAGGTGGACTCAAGTCTTATACATCTTTGATGTTATTTACATATGCATTTTAATGTGCTAAGGGTGATGAAGATACAGTATCACAGTTTTTAATAACAACAATGTTCAATCAAAGATATAATGATCTATTCAGAGTATAGAAAAATAACTGTACTGAATTTTTTGAGAGTCTTGAGGTATTTAAGGGTAATTCTTACTATATGTAATTTCTACCTTTACATCTAATGCCAATGTAAAATCAACTCCGTGACAGCAGTAAAAACTAGTGCTCTAAAGTCATGTTCTGTCTTTGCCTTTTTTTAAATTTTTTTTAGAGAGAGTGAGAGAGGAGAGAGAGAGAGAGAGAGAGAGAGAGAGAGAGAGAGAGAGAGAGAGAGAGAGAATTTTTTAATATTTATTTTTTAGTTCTCGGCGGACACAACATCTTTGTTGGTATGTGGTGCTGAGAATCGAACCCGGGCCGCACGCATGCCAGGCGAGCGCGCTACCACTTGAGCCACATCCCCAGCCCTGTCTTTGCCTTTTATGAGACAATGCAACATTAGGCAAGTTACTTTCACTAAAACCCTGTTTCCTCATTTATAAAACATATATAGGTTGTGAGGATTAAGTACCCTGATACCATATGGTGATTACTATATGTTAACTGCTTATTGTTTTATCTAATAAGCTTTTTTAATATATCAGAAATTCTTAAATTATTTCATAAAAGTCATATAAACTGGGTTGTTTGCTCTAAAATTACTCAAGACATAACAATATAATCTTTTAAAGAAACAATCAAGTGAGGTCTTCAACATAATAAAATGAGACATAGAATCAACAATTTTTATTACCTGATATTGTACTGTCATCTGTTAAAAGTTTATAATTCTACTCAGTGAAGGTTTCCCAGTCTTTCATAAATAAGTATACATATTATAAATACATTGGAGGATGCCTGATGATCCTTCTTTCTTACTAATAGATTGCCCTATCTTTACTGCTGGCTATCTACTTCCCAGGCACACCCAAACAAAAATTTTAAAAGTTAGAAACCCATGGCAAGTCAAGATGGCTCCAGGCATGAAGGTTTGATTTTAAACAACATAGCCTAGGCTGGTGACACAACTTAGTAGCACATGCTCAGCATGTGCAAAGTCCTGTATTCAATGCCCTACACCACAAAAAATAAATAGAACACATTGTACACCCCACACACTGGCTCCACACATCTTATCATTATTTTCATGTCTATAACTCAATGTAGAGCTTAGTAAAGCATCTGGGGAAAGTTAAATTAAAAAGCCTCAAAATAAAATAGTTTATACCTTACTCTCCCTTTTAAAATTAAAGGCTAAAGATGAAATACAGAATACGAAGGACAATGTTTCCCAAACTCTTTATCAAGAAATGTTAATAGGTATGTTCAAATAAAGTGTTCAGTGGTCAATTAAGTTTGGGAAATGATACATTATCTTTTGCTTGGAGATTTACAATGTCCATTAGCATATTAAAAGCTCTGAGAAGTCCTGTTTTAAAAAACAGACAAACAAAACTGTTTAATTTTTTAAATCCAAGCATTTACCAAATTGACTTACCAGTGACAATACTGGGAGAACCCTTATTAACACCTGTTGGAATACTGTTGGGGGACCATCAAATAAAATATCTTTCCAGAACTTCTCAAGGATGAGTGGTATCCCAGTCACAACACCAGCGATCCCAAATTCATTTGGAAATGCTACTTTTATCATCTTTCCCAATTAAAAATTACTACCTGATTTCATGATTATCTAACAGCTGCATCTCATAGCAAGGTGAGTACCAATGGTGAATAAATTGGTGTGCCAGTTTAATTCATAATACGGAAATGCTTAATGAGTTGGAAAAACCTGATTATATGATCAGGTGCAATAAATCCATTAGGTTCTGATTTTGACAAAAACACTCTTGTATCAACATTTCTAGCATAAACAGGGATAATTTAAGTGCTTCAGGAAAAAAAACACAATAAGCATAACATCAGAATTCCAAGCACTAATGCTGAGTTCCAAAAATTACACAGCAGAACTGGCAGAAGTAATCCAGGAAAGAAGTTAGGATCTAAACACAGTTCTCTGGCAGAATTCATACATCAATCCATCAACAGCTTCCTTTGCCTTGTAGCTGTGAAGGATGAACCTAGGTCAATGAAAACACATTTTCTCATAATAACAGAGCTTTAGAAAGTGGAAATAAAGTTTGAAAAGAAATAGGAAAACAAGGTCATGTATCCACAATCTTTTTTTTTTCTCAGTTCAAAGTAATATTCCCCCCATCCTGCTTCTTGAAAACTCCTTCAAAATCATTCCCAGATATACTCTTAGGACCTAACTATCTGCCACTTGCTTATTTCACTCACCTTCTCTCTTGTTTTTTTCCCCCTCAATCCTTGGTTGCCTATTTCTAATCATTTTTCACAATTTTATTTATGATCTTTATTTATGGTCTACACCATCACTGGAAAGGAGTTAAGGAAAGAACTGGAATTTTCACAAATAATTCAACATAAATTATAAATTTAATTGGGTTGTTTGGAACAACTCTGCTTCATTTCCAGAATAAAACTAATCAGTGTTTCACGACTTAACCTGTTTTTTCATTAAGATAATATGAAACAGGAATTAGAAAATCTCACCTGATGTTTCATATAATGATGCATACAGGTTGTTGCGATTTTAGTAACTTTGAGGCAAAAAGGACACAGCAAGTTCTTAGTGTTTTCATGGGATGTTCTAAAGTGAGTTTCCACATCAGAAAATGATGATGACCTATAATTGCAAACCTAGAAATAGAAAGAAGGTTTTGTTTGATTCAAAAATTTATAACTGATGTGCAATTACAAAGCAAATTATGGATCATTTGTTTAGAAGAACACTGTGTACTACTACTCTTGCTGATGCCTATACACCCACTAACACCCACTAATTCCACTAACAGAAGCACCAAAAAAAAACAACCCAGAAATTATCTTTCAAAATTAAAGAATTCTTCTCAAAACATAACTAGGTTTTGTGGTTTTTAGCAGATCGTTCATCTATCACTGCCTTGACTGAAATTTTCAAGTTTTGGCACCTCCTGTCCTATAAAGTGCTTTTTCTGCTACAAAACAGCACTCTTCTTTAGACTGTAAATGGACCCCACACTATGGTGGTGGCAATCAATCTTTTATTTTTTTGTCTTCCTATTCCTTCAAATTCTGGAAAAATACTGGTCACAAAACATTAGCTAGGGTTCTTTATAAGTAACAACATTTCAAATTTCCCTTGTATACACCTACATTCTTCCCTAAATGGTAAGACATGTCCATCTATATGTCTAGCTGGGCTCTTCTTTGACTACCACAGATGTAAGCAAACAACAGTCTGTGGGCCAAATGCAGCTCACTGCCTACCCCTCATATAATGAATGAGTTATGCCTTCCACTAATAAATTATTTATAAGAGGGACTTTAATTTTGGTAACCAAATTACCTAAATGATTAAAGAATAAAACACTGATATATTTTATGACACATGAAAGTTGTATGGAATCAAATTTCAATGTCTATATATAAAATTTTATTGGAACATGCCCTTGTACTACTATGGCAGAGTTGCTTGTTTCCAAAAATGACAGTAAACCATCAAAACCTGAAATATTTCCTGAAAAAAAATGTATTGACTTCTGGGTTAACGGGCTTAAATCTTGTAGTTAAAACACAAACACACCACTTAAAAGAACACAATAAAAATGTGTATGTACCTGGCAGATATATGGCATTTCACCAGGTTTATGATTATCCTTCATATGTTGTAAAAGAACATGTTCTGTTTCAAATGATAATTCACAGATTTTACAAATGGCTAAAAATGAGAGGGGGGGAAAGGTATTACATTTTAAGATATAAAAAATTATTTTACAAATTTATATAAATAGTGGTAGTAACAGCAGCAGCAGCAGAAGTGATCAATCATATAGTTTGTTAACTGGTTGCCAAGCACATTCCTAAACACTTTACCTAAATTAACTCACTTGATTCCTATAACAGCATATGAGGAAGGCATTTCTATTATCCTCATTTTCCAAGAGTTCATGTCTCAATTCTTATAGCTATAACAAAAGGAGGATCTGGTATTTAAACTCAAGCTACTTAGCTTCAAAATTTGATTTTAACTACAACCGTAGTTACTTAAAGTTTAAATGAAGAGCACTGATTTCGCATTTGATATATATGATTTGAGGCTTCTGAATACCCAATATGTAATGTCCAGATTATGCCAAGGCAATTACTATAATGAATTACTTGCCAGAGGGACTTTAATTTTAGTAACAAATTTTATTTCAAAATTTCTAAAAGTTAAAACTTAATTTTTCCATTTTGCCCCCAAATTCCAGAGTCTATTTCTTATTTTTCTTACAGAGTTACTCAGGTTTTCTCAGAGTTTCTATCTTCAAATTCAATAATATTCAACATTTAAATGAAGCTGCAACTTACTAGAAAATTCATGGGGCGTATGTGTACTTTCAATGTGACACTGCAGCTGAAATGGTGTGGGAAACGGACAGTAGCAGTGCTGGCAGGTGGTGTGGTTTTCCCAGCTTTCACTGCTCTGCTTCTCAAGTTCCCAATGATGTTTCATGTGGTTCATAAACGTATAAATGATTGTCAACAGGTGCAAAAATTCAGATTTAAAAACAAAATCTCACCAATAAGTCTCTGAGTCTTAATCTTAAAAATACCAAGTATTACTCAAAATCCAAAATGTCTTAAAAGTCCTCTAGAAAAGAGTATATTTTAAATATTGCCTTTTCAGTGAATTTTTTCAAATTTATTTCAAAATAGTCAAAATATCACTCATTTTCTAACTCAATCATTACTTCAGATTATTTTTAAAAATTTAAGGTAAAAGAGCAGGTTTGTTTTTTATACCTTAAATACTATTTTTAGTTTAAAATAAAACACTGAAAGAAAGGAAACCCTAGCACCAAAAGCAGCTAGAGTCATGAGAGAAATCTTTTAAGACTGTGAAGACATATAATAGATTCCAGCTGCTTAAAAGACAAATTATTGGTATTTTTACTTGTGTCTTGGTTTCTAAATCCACGTAATAGCAATTTTAATGCCTACAATTACAAGAACTTTTTTTAAAAATGATACTGGCTTACTGTTAGCACATACTGTTTATTTTAACTTGCAGACTGTGCCCTTTATAAAAAAGGTCCATTTTTCAGTTTTACATTCTGCTATTTCAGCTTCCCTAAAAGGCTACTTATGAAAAGGAACTGTCATGACCTTCAACAGCAGAGAGTGTAGTATAAATGAGAATACTTATTTATAAGAGCTTACGGAAGCTTTTTGCTGAATTTGAAAATAAAAGTTATTCAATCAAAACAACAATTTTTGGACTGGTCAGCTATTTACAATTACTCATTTTGAAGCCCTATAAGAAATAATCTTGCAACTATTAACATTGATGATAATGTCATCAATCTGGATAACTATCATCAAGAAGGTTATAACATATATCTTTTTTTTACACCTCTACTACACTACTCTTTACAGCAAGTTATGATACACCTTAAAATATCTTTCTTCTTTGGTTTTAACACAAGCTCTACAACACCTACCAGAAAAGTTCTAGTCTTGGTTAAGTATTTACATATGCAAAGCCAATATCTTTTAGCTCAAAATCATAAGCACTTAAGTATATTTATATAAAGAATCCTTTAAACAGCTAGTTATTTTTCTCAATTATTAAATAAGCCCAATCTGGAGTTCATATTTTTCAAATGAACAGATGGAAATGGGAGAAACTAAAAGGGCAAATTTCTTGGAATCATGTTCACAGAATGAAATATACCTGTTTTCATTGATAAGTAAGGGGTAAAATACTAATATCACAGTCTGATAATAACAGAACAGAGTAGAAATCTTGAGCCAGACAGGGTGGTGCATGTCAATAATCCCAGTGACTCATGAGGATAAGACAGGTGGATCAGTTCAAGGTCAGCCTCAGCAATTTAGCAAAATCCTCAATAACTTAGTGAGATCCTGTCTCAGAGGACTGGGAATGGTAGGTCAATGGTAAAACACCCTTGGATTCAATCTCTGGATTAAAAAAAAGGGATATAGAATCATAATCAGATTGCTTTCAGCAATTCTTCTCAAATGACAATGATAAAACTGTCAAAGAAACAAACATTTCAGGATTCTGGAAAATGACCAAAGGCATACAAGAAATAAAGAAGCTTGGATTCAAGGAAAAGTGAGAATGCTGGAAAAATGAGGATGCTAAACTTCATAAAGTCAGTCATACTAAGGATCAAATGGAATTTTCCTTCAAGAAAGGAGATAGTAAGTTGTAGAAAGGACTGCAGTGATGAACCTGGAGAAGAAGTGGGAGCGGCATTTCCACCTAGGACCATTCCCATACACCACCACTTGTCTGTGATAGTTCTTCCAGGGCTAGGCAGGATAAGGACCGGAATCCATGTTGCTGGGGGGAACTGCCTTGATTTGAAGCAAAGTATGGAAAAGCACCATGCCTTTGGACTTGCCAAAAACAATAGCAGACTCAGTGGAAAATAATAATGAAGAGCCACTATCACAGGTATCTGTGGTTGTGATCCTGGGCAATAAAAAAATTAGCCAGAAAAATATGGGGTGTCATGAGTACCAGCCCTTCATCTCACCTAACCCCAAAATGACGTTGCCTGCCATTTCTTTCTGCTTTCCTTACCCTCTGCTCCTCACTCATCTTCCAAGAAGATAAGTACATTAGCAGGTTTCAAATGGCAAACAGATAATATATAAATTCACATTATCAATGGGGATGTTTCTCTTCTTTGATTAACCAGAACTCAATTATATTTACTTCTTGATTATCACTTGGATGAAACTGTATGTTATAGTTTGGGTGTGATATGCCCCCCAAAAGTTCATTTGTGAGACAATGCAAGAAACTTTAGAGGAGAAATGACTGGGTTATAAGAGCTTTAATTCGTAACCTAAGGCAGATGGGGGGCGGCTGGAGGAAGTGGGTCACTGGGGCATGCCTTTGGGGTATATATTCTGTATCTGCTGAGTGGAGTCTGTCTGTCTGTCTGTCTCTCTTTTTCTCTCTCTGCTTCCTGATCATCAAGTGAGCCACTTCCCCTCACCCGCTGCCACACTCTTTTGCCATGATGTTCTGCCTCACCTGGAGCCCTGAGGAATAGAGCCTACTGTCTATGAACTGAGTCCTCTGAAACTTGAGCCCCCCCCAAAACTTTTCCTCCTCTACAATAGTTCTGATCAGGTCTTTTAGTCACAGCAGTGAGAAAGCTAACTAAAACACAGTAAAACAGCTGAATTCCAGGCAGAAGACATTATTACAAATATTAGTAGATATATATATTGGAAGACTCAAAGGAAACTAAGATATTGGCCTGGAAAATTATCATTGCTCTTGATCTCTTTTAACACTAAGGCTAGGGAGCTGAAGTACCTTTCTCAATACAAAGTTCCTCATAATTACACTTCTCCTCAAGGAGTTCTCATCTTATGCTGCCAAGGAAAAAGTAAGAATGCTGACTTCATAGTGACAATCTGTAACTGTCAAATGGAATTAATTTTCCTTCATGAAAGAAAGCAGTGAGTTGTAATAAGGATATCAATGAGGAACATTAAAGCTATTTATATAAAGCATCCCTGTTATTTATTCTTATTTAAAATTTTATAAATATATTCTTCTTAGTGAGAATTATAAGGAGTTATGCACAAACATTAATTTCAACATAAAATCTTTATTCTCAGAACAAGGCCATCCTTACTTATTTGTACTTATGAATCATACAAAAGAGTAATTGTCCCTTGACTAATAAAGAAACATCTTCTGAACATGACAGGCACTCCAGCATTCGATAATTTTCTTTTGTTGTTGTTGTTGTTGTTGTTGTTTGTTTTGGTAGTACTGGGATTCAACCCAAAGATGCTTTATCCTTTTTTTGCTTTTTAATTTGAGACAGGATCTCATCAAGTTGCTGAGGCTAACCTCGAACTGCAATTCTCCTGACCAAGCCTCCAAAGTTGCTAGAATTATAGGAAAGCACCACCACCCCCAGCTCAAACATTTTTTTAAATTAAAGTAACAATTTTTAAAAATAGCTGAAAATTCTCTATTCAATTTTATTGTTTATAATTATTTCCTCAAAGTAAACACAGATATTCTTAGAAATGTATCAGGAACACAATTTGATGATATTCAGTGTATTTCCCTGATTTCCATACTTTCCTCGAGTTTACTCTTGGTAAAAGGGTAAAGGGTAAAAGGGTAATTTAATAAAGTAAATATTTACATTTCCAAAGAGGATGCAGATACATGAGAAAATACTTGTATGACAGACAATGGTTATTTTTCAGTTTATTCTAGATTGAACTGATTCTATCCAGAGTTACATCACTAAATTTGAAATGTCATTTACAAATAATATTTCATGTAACACAATATTAAATGTATCACTGTTGTAAATAAAAATCATCACTTCATGAATAATTCATTGTCTTTAGTACTATTAAATTAGAAAACTGGGCTTAGTAATTACTAAAATCAAACTGAAAGCATTTCAAGTTATTGGTTTGCTTATTTAAAGATAGCTTATAATTTTCCTCTGTCATTACCCATTCATGATAAAAATGCTGAAGGCATTATGAACAGAAGTACCTCATCATAAAGGCTATATAAAACAAACCCAAAGACAAAATCATAATTAATGAGGAAAAAACTGAAAACACTTGTCTTTAAAATTCAGAACAATACAAAGATGTACACTCTCACACTCCTATTCAATATAGTACTTGAAATTCTAGCCAATACAATTAGGCAAGAGAAGGAAATAAAATAGATAAAAATAAAGAAAGAAGTCAAATTATCACTGTTTGCAAATGATATTGTTCTACACTTAGAACATTCAGGAAGTTCCACCAGAAGTCTTTTACAGCTAACAAATAAATTCAGGAAAGCAGCAAGATAAAAAAAAATCAGCATCCCAAAATAAATAGCTTTCCTATACACCAATAATGGATTTGCCAAAAAAGAAATGAGAAAAACAATTCCATTCACAATAACCTAAAAAAAATACTAGGAATAAATCTATCCAAGAAGTTAAAAACACCTCCACCATGAAAATTAAAAACACTGATCAAAGAAACTGAAGAAGACACTAGAAGATAAAAAGATTTATCATGTTCATGGATAGGCAGAATTAATACTTATAAAATGACCATATTACCAAAATCATTATATAAACTCAATGCAATCCTCATCAAAATACCAATGACATTCTTCACAGAACTAGAATAGAGCAGTCAAAATTCATTTGGAAGAATAAAAGAACCAGAATAGCCAAAGCAATTCTATCAAATGCAATTCTCATTGAAATTCCAATGATGTTCCTCAACCAGAACAGAAAAAACAAGTCATGAAATTCACTTTAAAAAAAATAAGAGAACCAGAATAGCCAAAGCAATCCTTAGCAAGAAAAGCAAAGCAGAAGGCATCACAATACCAGACCTCAAATTGTACTATTGAGCTATAGTAACAAAAACAGCATCGTTTTGGCACCAAAGCAGGAGAAGACCAATGGAAAAGAATAGAAGACACAGAGACAATCACACATAAATACCACCATCTCATACTAGACGAAGGCACCAAAAACATATGCTGGAGAAAAGATAGCCTTTTTAACAAATGGTTCTGGGTAAATTGGAAATTCATATGTAGTAGAACGAAATTTAACTCTGTCTCTCACCCTGCACAAAACTCAACTCAAAGTGGATTAAAGATCTAGGTATCAGAGCAGAGACCCTGCACCTGCTAGAAGAAAATGTAGGCCAAACACTCCAACATGTTGCCTCAGGAACTGACTTCCTTAACTCCTAGAACACAAGAAGTATAATAAAAACTCAATAAATGGGATGGCATCAAATTAAAAAGGTTTTTCACCCTAAAGGAAACAATTAAGTATGTTAAGAAACAATCTACAGAATGCAAGAAAATTTTTCTTACCTGCTTCTCAGATAGGGCATTGATACTCGGGATATGCAAACAACTCCAAAACCTTAACACCGGAAAAAAAAATAACCCAGTCAATAAAATGGCAAAGGAACTGAACAGACACTTCTCAAAAGAACAAATATATGACATATATGAATAGCAAGTATATTTTTTTAAATGTTCAACATGTCTAGCAATTAGCTGAACAGACACTTCTCAAAAGAACAAATATGTGACATATATGAATAGCAAGTATATATTTTTTTAAATGTTCAACATGTCTAGCAATTAGAGAAATGCAAATTAAAACAACACTGAGACTTCATCTCACTCCAGTCAGAATGACAATTATTCAGAATACAACAAGTAACAAGAAACCTTGGCAAAGACATAAGGAAATGGGCACAAATTGTTGCAACCACTCTGGAAAGCAGAGTATGGAGTATTCCTCAGAATACTAGGGAAAAAAAAAACATCATGCGACCCAGCTATTTCACTCCTCCGTATATATCCAAAGGACTTAAAAATTAGCATAATACAGTGTTCCAGCCACATCAATGTTCACAGCAGCTCAATTCACAATAGCTAAGCTAGGGAGCCAACCAAGGTGCCCTTCAACAGATGAATGGATAAAGAAAAAGTGGTATTCATAAATTAAGTATTACTCAGCCATTAAAAAGAATGACTCTATGGCATTTGCCAGTAAATGGATGGATCTGGAGGCTATGATGCTAAGTGAAAAAGGACAGTTCCAAAAAGTCAAAGATCAAATATTTCCTCTGATATGTGGAAGATAATCCAAAATAAGAGGAAAGGATAGAAGAAAGATCAATAGACTAAACAAACAAGATTGAAGGGAAGAGAGGAGGGATTAGAGAGGGAAAGATAATAGAATAAATCTGACCTAACTTTCCTACGTACATATATGATTATACCACAGTGAATCTCACCACAATGTACATCCACAAGATACTAATTAAAAAAAAAAAAACTATAAGCAAATAGCAGTAAAAAGCAGAGGGAAAGGAACAGGGGAAGGAAGAAAGAGAGAAAAGCAGAAGTACCAGGGACTGAATTAGAACAAATTCCATGTTTTTGTAATTATGTCAAAATTAATCCTACTGTCATGTATGTAAATGAAAAAAAAAGAAAAATATTCCTAATAAAAAAGTTTTTAAAAAGCAATGCTGATGGCATCCCAATACTGAACTTCAAATTATGTTACAGTGCTATACCAAAAAAATAAAATGTTGCATAATACTGGCATAAAAACAGACACATAGATCAATGAAACAGAATAGAAGACACAAAGAAGAATCCAAAAATATGCAACCATCTTATATTTGACAAAGGTGCCAAAAATATACATTGGAGAAAAGACTTTTTAACAAATTATGCTACAAAAACTGGTAATCTATATGCAAATGAATGAGACTACATCCTATCTCTCACCCTGCACAAAACTCAAAATGAATCAAAGATCTAGGAATTAAACCAGAAAGTCTGCAACTGCTATAAGAAAACCTATGGTTAACACTCCGACATACAGGCACAAGCAATAACTTCCTCAATGGAACTCCTAAAGCTCAGGAAACAATACCAAAAATTAATAAATGAGATGGCCTCAAATTAAAAAGCTTGTACACAGCAAAGGAAACAAGAGTGAAAAGAGAAAACCTACAAAATGGGATAAAATCTTTACTAACTACTTTTCTGACAGAGGATTAATATCCAGAATACACAAAGAACTCAATCCCACACACACACACAAAAACCACTACCCTAACTAATAAATGGGCAAATGAACTAAGCAATACAAATGAACAACAAATATATGATAAAATAGTCCACATATTAACTGGAATATGCAAATCAAAACTATATGAGATTTCACCTCACTTCAATTAGAATGTCAGCCATCAAGAATACAAACACTAATAGATGCTGGAGAGGATGTAGGGGAAAAGGAACACTTTTACATTCTTGGTGGAATTGTTAATTAGTACAAACACTGGAAATCAGTATGGAGGTTCCTCAAAAGACTGGGAATAGAACCACAATATGACCCAGCCATATCACTCCTTGGCATTTATCCTAAAGAATTTAAATCATCATACCACAACAACATGTGCGTATCCTGTTTATAGCCAAACTATGGAATCAGCCAAGGTGTCTATCAATGGATGAATGGATAAGGAAAATGGGTTATGTATACATAACTGAGTTTTATTTAACCAAAGAGAAGAATAAAATTCTTTTCAATTGCAGGAAAATGGATGGAACTTAAAAGTATTATGTTAAAAGAAATATCAAACTCAGAAGGTCAAGAGTTGTAAGTTTTCTCTCAAATGTGAAGGTTAGAGAAAAAAATAGAAGGGGAAAATAAAAGGTTTGAAGAATCTCATGAAAATAGAAAGGAAACCAGTAAAGTAGAGAAAAGGAAACAGGAGGAAGGAGGAAGGGAGGAAAAGAAGAGATACTGGGGTACAAAATTGACCAAATCATATTGTTCTACTGTGCATGTATGAATATGTAACAAATCCCACTATTGTATTTAATTATAATGTACCAATTAAAAAATATGAAAAGAACCTGCACAGGAGCCCAGGCCCAGGGTAGGCCCGGGTCCATCTCACCACCAGCAGACTTCAGCTGGAGCTCTAGCTCCAATACAGGACCAGACCACCTTCACCGACCAGCAGACACCAGACAGAGCTCAGAACCAGATCCACCTCCACCAACCTGTGAGGAAACCCAGGACCAGTGTAGACCCAGGTCTGCCACCTCACCATATTTGAGAGCTCAGGCCTAACCCACTTCTATCTTGGGACATTGCAGACAACTCCATAGCCTTCACCACATAGTAGCCTCTACTTTGGGATAACAGACAAGGCCTAAAAGCAGCTGCACCTGGAGCAGGCATCCCAAAGCCAGCGTAAGGCCCACCCTGTCAGCCGTATCTCTGAAAGACACTGCATCCATCTTGGGGCACCTCCACTGCTATCTCAAGTTACCTCCGCTATTGTCATCCCTATCTTTAGCTGCAGTAGTATCCATCATGGGACACCGGTAGGGTCTGGAAGCCCAACACCAAGGTGAGGTACAAATAATCTGCAGGGATACTACAAAATTATATGGTCGAAATTGTAATATCTCAGATCCACACTGCAAGAAAGGAAGACACATAGACAACATGAAAAAACAAGGGAGGAAAGTGCCCCAAACAAACAGGATACTACAATAATAGAACCCATGGACAGCGCAGTTGATGAAATGTCAGAGAAGGAGTTCAGAACGTTCATAATTAAAATGATCTGTGAATTAAAGAATGACCTAAATGAGCAAATACAGGCAAAAACTGATCACTCCAACAAAGAGATAAGAGCAAATACAGGCAACCATTGATGACACCAATAAACAGATAAGGGAGCAAATATAGGTATCCATAGATCACACCAACAAAGAGATAAAGGAGCAAATACAGGTAGCAAAAGATTACTTTAAGAAAGAGATGGAGACTCTGAAAAAAATCAGAAATCCTTGAAATGAAGAAAATAATAAAGCAAATAAAAAACTCAATATAAAGCATCAACAATAGACAGGATCACTTGGAAGACAGAACATCAGATAATAAAGACAAAGTACACAATCTGGAAAATAAAGTTGACCACCCAGTGAGGATAGTAAGAAACCATGAACAGAACATCCAAGAATTATGGGATAGTATCACTTTTGATCTAAGAGTTAATTGGGATAGAGGAAGGCACAAAGTTTCAAACCAAAGAAATGCACAATATCTTCAATGAAATAATATCAGAAAATTTTCCAAACTTAAGAATGAATTAGAAAATCAAACAAAAGAGGCTTATAGGACACCAAATGTACAAACTTACAATAGATCTACACCATGGCACATTGGTGTGTATCTATGTGGTGTAAATGCCTAGCATACAGAATAAGGATAGAATCTTAAAGGCTGAAAGAGAGAGGAATCAGATCACATATAGGGGGAAAACAATTCGTACCTCAGTATATTTTTAAACCCAGACCCTCAAAGCCAGGAGATCCTGGAACAACATATACCAAGCTCTGGAAAAAAACACAGGATGTCAACCAAGAATCTTATATACAGCAAATTAAGTTTTAGATTTCATGATAAAATAATAAACAAAAGTTAAAAGAGAAACATTCAGCATTTGTTTTGGGGGGATTGGCTAACTTCACTTAGCATTATCTTCTCCAACGCAACCCATTTACCTGCAAATACCATGATTTTTATTCTATTTTATTGCTGAGTAAAATTTCATTGTGTATATATGCCACATTTTTTTTTATCCATTCATCCACTGAAGGGCATCTAGGTTGGCTCCACAGTTTAGCTATTGTGAACTGTGCTGCTATAAACATTGATGTGGCTGTGTCCTTGTAGTATGCTGTTTTTAAGTCCTTTGGGTATAACTCATAGTGGGGTAGGGAGGGGAAACATGGGAGGAATAGATTAATTTTAGATAGGGAAGAGGGGTGGGAGGGAAAGGTAAGGGGCAGGGGATTATCAAGGATGGTGGAATGTGATGGACATCATTATCCAAAGTACATGTATGAAGACATGAATTGGCGTGAACACACTTTATATACAAAGATGTGAAAAATTGTACTCTATATGTGTAATAAGAATTACAATGCATTCTGCTGTCATGTATTTAAAAAATAAAATCAATTAAAACAATAAAATAAAGGTAAAAGAATTTACAACTAGAAAGCCTGCGTTACAGAACATCCTCGGCAAAATATTCCATGAAGAGGAAATAAAAATCAGCAGAGTGAGGTATTACCCTAAAGGAACAACCAAGTCAAGTTAAATAACAAAAATGGCTGAGAATGCAAATCATATCTCAATAATAACCCTGAATGTTAATGGCCTAAACTCACCAATCAAAAGATATAGGCTAGCAGAGTGGATAAAAAAAAAAAAAAAAAAAAAAGACCGAACAATATGCTGCCTCCAAGAGACTCATCTCATAGGAAAAGACATCCACAGACTGAAGGTGAAAGGTTGGGAAAAATCATGTCACTCACATGGACTGCAAAAGCAAGCAGGGGTTTCTATCCTCATATCAAATAAAGTAGACTTCAAGCTAAAGTTAATCAAAAGGGATAAAGAAGGACACTACATACTGCTCAAGGGAACCATACATCAACAAGACATAACAATTATAAATATATATGCCCCAAAAATGGAGCATCTATGTTTATCAAACAAACTCTTCTCAAGTTCAAGAGCCAAATAGACCACAACACAATAATTCTGGGTGACTTTATCACACTTCTTTTACCACTGGATAGATCTTCCAAACAAAAGCTGAATGAAAAAAACTATCAATAACTTAGACTTAACTGACATATATAGAATATTTCATCCTTCAACAAGTGACTACACTTTCTTCTCAGCAGCCCAAGGATCCTTCTCTAAAATATACTGTATATTATGCCACAAAGCAACTCTTAGCAAATACAAAAAAGTAGAGACACTACTCTGCATTTTATCAGGTCATAATGGAATGAAATTAGAAATCAATGATAAAATAAGAAATAAAAGCTACTCCAACACCTGGAGACATTATATGTCACTAAATGAACAATGGGTTTCAAAAGACATCAAGGAGGTGATTAAAAGAATTATTAGAGGTAAATGAAAACACAGAAACAACATATCAAAATCTCTGGGACACTATGAAGGCATTACTAAGAGGAAAATTCATTGCAAGAAGTTCATTCCTTAAAAGCAGAAAAAATCAACAAATAAATGACCTAACATTACATCTCAAAGCCCTAGAAAAAGAACAAACCAACACCAAAAGCAGTAGAAGACAGGAAATAATTAAATCAGAGCTGAAATCAATAAAATTGAAACAAAAGAAACAACTGAAAAATTTGACAAAACAAAAGTTGATTCTTTGAAAAATAAATAAAATTGGCAAACCCCTAGCCATGCTAATGAAAAGAGAGAAAACTGAAATTACTAAAATATGTGATGAAAAAGGAAATATTACAACAGACACTACAGAAATACAGAAGATAATTCGAAATTATTTTGAAAATTTTTATTCATATAAAATAGAAAATTTCTAGAGTCTTGTGATTTGCCCAAATTGAATCAGGCTGATGTGCACAATTTAAACATATCAATTTCAAGCAATGAAATAGAATATGCTATCAGCAGCCTACCAACCAAGAAAAGCCCAAGACCAGATGGATACACAACTGAGTTCTACAAGACCTTTAATGAAGAACTAAGAGCAATGCTCTACAAATTATTTTATGAAATAAAAAAACAGGGAGCACTGCCAAACATATTCTATGAGGCCAGTATTACCCATTCCAAAACCAGGCAAAGACACATCAAAGAAAGTAAACATCAGACCAATATCTCTAAAGAACATTGATGCAAAAATTCTCAATAAAATTCTGGTGACTCAAATTCAAAAATACATTAAAAAGACAGTGTACCACAATCAAGTTGGGTTCATCCCAGGGATGCAAGGTTGGTTCAACATATAGAAATCAATAAATGTAATTCATCACATTAATAGACTCAAAGATAAAAACCATATGATCACCTCAATAGATTCAGAGAAAGCATGTGAAAAAAATACAGCACTCCTTCATGCTCAAAACACTAGGAATACTAAAGATATCAGGAACATATCTTAACATTGTAAAAGCTATCTATGCTAAGCCCTAGGTCAACATCATTCTAAAACTGGAACAAGACAGGGATGCTCTCTTTCACCACTTCTATTTAACACAGTTCTTGAACTCTAGCCACAGCAAGTAGACAAATGAAAGAAATTAAAAGGATATTTATAGGAAAAGAAGAACTCAAATTAGCACTATTTGCTGATGATATGATGCTATACCTAGAAGACCTCAAAAATTCCACCAGAAAACTTCTAGAACTAATAAATGAATTTGGCAAAGTAGCAGGATGTAAAATCAACACCCATAAATCAAAGGCATTTCTGAAAATCAGTGACAAATCCTCTGAGACAGAAATGAGGAAAACTACCCCATTTATAATAGCCTCAAAAAAACAAAAATACTTGGGAATCAACTTAATGAAAGAGGTGAAGACCTCCACAACAAAAACTATAGAACACTAAAGAAAGACATTAAAGAAGACCTTAGAACATGGAAAAATCTCCCTTGTTCTTGGATAGCCAGAATTAATATTCAAAATGATCATACTACCAAAAGCACTATACAGATTTAATGCAATTCCAATCAAAATCTCAATGACATTCCTCGTAGAAACATAAAAAACAGTCATGAAATTCATCTGGAAAAATAAGAGACCCAGAATAGCTAAAGCAATCCTTAGCAAGGAGAGTGAAGCAGGTGGCATCACTATACCAGACATTAAACTATACTACTGAGCACTAGTAACAAAAACAGCATGTTAGTGGCACCAAAATAGACTTGTAGTACAATGGTACAGAATACAGGACACAGAGAAAAACCCACATAACTACAGTTATCTTATACTAGACAAAGGCACCAAAAACATACATTGGAGAAAAGACAGCCTCTTCAACAAAGGTTCTGGGAAAACTGGAAATCCATATGCAACAAAATGAAATTAAATCCCTATCTCTCACCATGCACAAAACTCAACTCAAAGTGATCAAGGACCTAGAAATTAACCCAGAGACCCAGCACCTATTAGAAGAAAAAATAGGCCCAAATCTCCATCATGTCAGATTATGCGTTTAGAAAGTCTACTAGGCCAGCAAACTGGGGTCAGCCCAGCAGTTTCTTTGGCAGACTTGAAGGTGAACCCGCCATGTTCCCTGTTCCTTGGGAGCGGCCATGACCTGGTGGGCTTCATGAAGTAAGAATGACAGATGCGTGGGGGAGCTGACTGGCAGGAGGGGAGCTGAGGTGTACCCCCAGACAGAAGAACTTGTCTGTGAAGCCCAAAGGACTCAACTGCAGGAAGTGTCTGTGCAGAGCCTGGTGCAAACTCTCTCCAGCCCCTCTCTCCAGAATCAAATCACTGTGGGCTGCCTGGGGAGGCCCTTCTCTGGGGTGTCCTCGGGTGGGGTCCAGGTGGTATGGACCAAGTGCCCAGCACTTGTCACTGTGGCTGTGTGGAGGCATATTTGCAGCAGAGTTTTCCTTCAAGGACGATGTCTTTCCCCTTTGCTCTCACTAAGGAGGAGGCTTTTGCTCTTGTTTTCTCGGCCTCTTTGGAGTGGGCTACAGGACAGCCAGTGGACACCATGCCCAGGCTTGGGCAGGCAGTGCAGGAGGTCAGGAAGAGAAGTCTGGATGCTTCTCAGCAGGTGGCCTTTGGAGTCTCTCAATTTGGGGGTCTGTGGGAGCACAAGGACAGATATCCTCAAGTGGGTTTGATGGTGTCACTGTGAGAAGGGTGGGGGAGGCAAGTGGGGCAGCAGCTGGGCTTGTGATTAGCTCCACCGAGAGAGTAAGCTGGGTCACCTTGAGGAGGCTTGTGGGGCTCAGTGAGCCAGTCCCTTCTTAGGCAACATTGTTAGGGTGACCTTTTCTGGTATGGGATTCGCAGAGAAGACATGATCCTCTGTTCCCTGGGGCGGAGAGAAACCGCCCCTGGTTTCCCTGGCAGTCCAGCTGGCGTCATTTGTGTGTGTTTTTACTGCTTTGAACAGCGGCACCTTGTCACTGAGGCTCCGCCCTCCATTTATCATCAGGTGCTGATGCGCGAGGACCCACTGCAGTGTCCCCTCCAGCTTCCACATTCCTTCCCTGAAGTCCTCTTTACCTTCTCTTTAGTTCCCCCTTCCTTTTCTTTCTTGGCCTGTTTCTTTTCCCAGTTTGGTTAAACTCCTTGCTCATCTTTGGAACCAGCTGTCCTGAGGTCTAAAAAAATCAGAACAGGGGCCTGCTGCATTGTCAGCTCAGGACCTCTGAGTCCCCAAGGATGAGTGAGCAGCAGGCCCCGCCACTCCTGCGCTGGGGTCCTGCCTCAGCACCCAACCCCTCCCGCTTTTAGGAAGGGTGGCCTGGCCTGCTCTCCTGACATGGGACAGCACAGAGGGCGCAGGCTTGGGGCCTCTGCTTGCACCCAGGGTGTTTATTAACTGTAAATAGCGAATTTCAAGTTGACAGGTATCTTCTCAGGGATTTATATATAAATATAGTTAGGAGAACGTTGAAGTATATTTTAATACGTTTTAGAGCTTGAGTAAATTATGATTAAACTGGACAGAAGGAATATTTCAAAAACATTGTTAATGCTGCTTATTTTTAGCGAGGTTTCTGGAACTTACCCCTTGGCAGAGGTTTCCTTGGTTACTGGAGATTGGGGGGCCCTGGCAGAGGAATTGGCTGTGGGGTGGCTGTGAAGTCGCTTCTGGGTGAAAAGAGGTGGCTACCTGACAACGCAGATGGGCCCTTCATGGCTTCTACCTCTAGAACTGGCTACGCAGGTCTGACGCTGCAGGTGCACAGTGATGCTGATGCGGTTTTCCCCATTTGCTGTGTGCCTAAGTGTCCCGCAGGTGGCCCGGCACCAGCCTACCAAGAAGGAGCAGGGAGAGTAGGAGCTGCTCCTCTTTGCTTGCTGTAGAGAAGGGCCCACGTCACATCATGGACATCCTGGGAATCACGGACATCATGGTGCAGCCTCTCGGGCTACCCTAGCAGATTCCCAGCAGCTAGATACCTCAGAATTGCAAGGCCATCACCACCTCCGCTTTTGGCACTCCTGCAATGACAGCTCATTCCATGACTCAGGAGAGTTTGTGACATGGGCTGGAAAATGGGATTTGTGATACCTCTGCCCATTCCTTCCCATCTGTCAGCAGAAACCAGACCTCTGGAGTAGAGGCTGCTGTGGGTGAGACAGAGGCCCAGGAGGGGCCCAGATCTCAGGTCCGAAATGATGGAAAGACTACTGTCTCGGACAGTTGGGAAGCCACAGGACTCCCAAGTTCCATGAAGAAATGACTTCTGGAGAGTGAGGGAGTGAGTGCAAAGCAGGAGAGGGTAGGAAGTGCCCTGCACACTCCCCCATCCACACTACCTAAAGCCAGAAGATCCTTTTTGTATAATTTGCCTTGACCTAAGTTTGCCCTGGGGAGGGGTTACACCCTGATGCGAGTCTCCGGGTGTACTACAGGGTCGTGCTGGCTCCTCTGTTAACACTACGCTTGCTTCCCACTCGGGTCGGAGTGGTCAGGCACTACTGTGTGCTCCCAGCACAGTTGGTCTGTTATGCGATGGAGTACTTTTTCTTTACAGTACTTGGGAAGTCACCTATCTTCCATGTGTTTGCTCAGGGTCCCGGTCTTCCACAGGGGGTAGCTGTTTGAATTCTGGACCCTGCTGCCTCGTTCTTGGTTTGCTGCCTACCGGAAGCACACAAGCCGCCCACTTTGAGCCAGGCAGTCACCTGGAGGGCCTCCGTCTTCTAGGGAAAGAAAGGATGGAACATTGATCCTGTTCTTATTAAGATTCATAGGAAACAGAAAGTATCGATCGCGATAGATCCTTACAACAAGCCAGTCACGGTTATTGAGGCACGTGGAACTGTCACAGTGGATGACATTAGCCACAAAGAACTTAGAACAAACCTAGTTCTTCCTAAATTCTGATTGTTCAAGTTCCCACCTCTGGACGCATTTAGAACTTGTTTTATGCGCCTATATAATAACTCTTGAGTCAGCGAGTCATTTCTGTGCCCTTGGGTTCACATTTCTTCATTAAGATTTTAAATAAGTGGCTAAAAAATGCCTCTTTTTTTTTTTTAATTTAAAGAAACGGGAGAAAACAAAACAAAACAAAACAACTACCTGCATTGATTGGACTGATTTTCAAGGACATGATTGCCAGTGCTCACACTCAGTTTCCTCACTCTGCCTGCAATAAGACTTCTGTGCAAAGTGCATCCCAGTTGTGTGCCAACAAGCACAGTGTGTGATAGGGTGACTGTGTGCAGAGGTGACCAGGCACACACACGTGCATGCATACCAGGTACACAAAAGATGACCTCAAAGGAGACCAGATTGCTTGGAAAGGTGGGAGTGGCTTCCTAGTGGCTCCCAGGTTGTGTCTAGGTGACCCACTTGGTCAGAAGAATCATAAACCTGAGAGCTCCCTGGGAGCCCAGGTGACACGTCTCTTTTTGAAAGATGACCAAGGCAGTTTGAACAGAGCCACTTCGGCCAGGTCTGTGAGATCTCTCTGCCTTGATCAAGGCACCTGACCACCCGTTACAAGTTCTAGAAGCTGGTTTGGAACCACATAACTATGGTTACACTCAATGGGAACCAAGTGCATGATGCCACACTCCCAGGAATGGTACCCAGCAATCCCAGGAACCCTCTGTGGATTCAGACTCTTGGTTTGAATCAGATTCTTAATTCAAATGAAGTGTTAGAGCTAATCTTACTGGGATTTTCTTTGCTCAGATGATAGATGGCATTTACTGGATATCCCAGGACCTGTCTTTTTAAGCAATGTTGTCTTTGTGATGGGTTAGGAATGGAACAGACTTTTGCACAGGGTGCTGGGTTTCAAATTTTGTCATTTTGGTATAAACGGGACTTAGAACCTGTTTTCTGAATGTAAAGCTATTTTTGTTTATTATTTCTATAAACCCAGACTTGATACTGTAAAGCTATTGAATATGGATATAATTGTATACATTTCAGAGTGTTTTATTTTAAGGTGAGAGTTTTGTTACAGTTTATAAGAGATATTTTCCTATTTAGATCTCAGGGCTATCTTGGGACCTTCAGATAAATGTGACCCCCCTCCCCAACAGCTTCAATTATTGATATTCAAAGGTTCATGATTTTTAAGTTAAATGTGGTATTTTCAGCAGAAAGAATGTTTTTTCCTTTTTAACTTATGACAAATTCTATTGAATATTTTAAGTCTAGAAAAAAGATGTGGTAGTGTAAAAACATGGGGAAATTGTGGCAAAAGAATTAAAACCACTTGCAAAATAAACATATTCTCATGTTACATTTGAATAAACTTGTGTGTATAAATTACAAAAGAAAAAAAATTGGTACTACTATCATTTCCATTTTGAAGATGAAAAGATGAAGATGCACTGCTATAAGTGATAGGACTGGTATCCTACTACTTAAGCAAAAACAGTTTTAGTTTGGCATTCATACTCTTAATCCCTGCTTTCTTCACAACACTGAATAGTCAACTTAATTAAGATTATTTTCTTCATTTAACAATGAAGAAACTGAGATTAAAGAATTTTGCTGACTTACCTAAAGCCATCCTGGATTCTAGAGGATGCAATTCCAACATCAGTTCATTACTTTAAAAAAAATTTTTTTTTGATCCATCCACCTTGCTGCAGCCAGGCTTCAAATTCATCCCTATACTGTTTTCCATGTTCAGATTCAACAACCGTACTGTGACTGACCTCCATAGTGAGCTAACTCTCTACATGCACTACCTTCTTTTCAGATGTCAATAAAGATGATTAGAAGGCACAACACAGCACCTTTAAAAACACAGTTATATGATCATGACCAACAATGTCATTACTTATTTTTTCATTAACATCATTTTAACACATTTCAAGCTCTTTAGAGAAAGGCAATACAGAATGAAAATATATATTACCCTGTTTATATGTGAACATTTTTCAAAAGAATGCAGTTAAAAAAGAATCCTCTTCAAAAAGAAATGGAAGGAGGAAGAAAAAATATAGTGAGGGAAGAAAGCAGATGGAAGAAGATTCGAAGGAGGGATTGGGAGTTACATTTTTCTGCTTGGCAAAATCAAGTCGGTTTTCTTAGTCACAGAGGAATGCATGAGCTCATTACCTTCTATGAAATATGCTTAATCATTAATCCTAAATAAATCATATAGTCTCTGGTAATACTGTCCCAAAATCTATCCATGACAGGTTCTAGATTTCAACTGTCAATCACAAGGGACTCTTAAAGTTGCACAGTGTCAGAAGAGGTAATATGATAATGACCAAAGCAAAGAACCATACAGAAGATGATCATACTAATACATGTCAGTCTTCATAAGATTCAACAATTGGTTTGGATACTTCACACAAATTCTGTAATTCAATCCAAGTGGATTATTACCAGTTTGGGTTTTGTCATATTGGAAAGCTATGGAAACAACTGCCTATTCATTCAAATCCTACATTCAGAAAATGATGATCTTTCACTACTAATAATTTCCTTTAAAACTGTTCTATTGCTATTGAGTAAACAAACCTTTTGCCTACAAAGTCTAACAAAATAAAAAATTGGGCATTTCTCTAGACTTATAATTCTTCAATTTTCTTAATATCCTTAATATCAGAGTTTTTTTTTTAACAATATTAGTTAAGCCTCCTAATGGTATTTTTCCTTTCTGGAACCAGAAACTTCAATCTTAATTTCATCTCTGAATACAAGACACCTATTGGTGTGTCAAGCATTTCCTTTTCAGGTGGTAGACTAGAAAGCAGAAATATAAACTTTTATACTCAGTCATAAAATTTAAAATATTCTAACTTATTTTGCAAGTATCTGGCTCTGTTATAATGTACTTTTACATTATTCAGTTTTCTAAACCACTTACAGCAGACAATAACTAATATTTATTAAATCTATGTGCCAGGTATAGTTTAAAGAATTTTATATGCATTAATTCACTTAAATTTGAGGATATAGGTAGTCTACAAATGTTCTAATAATTGAACATGTTGATCTAAAAACCACAAAAGTAAAATAAAACAAATTTGCATTTCACCTAAGCAAAATTAATATACCAATTTATAAATCAATTTCCTGGAAATGGGAAAATGCTTGTTTTGTTGTCTGAATGTGCACCTAATATAAGGAACATATTCGATTGCTGAAAATTAGCAACAGTAAAGACTATGAGAAGAATTCTTTCTTAAATGAATATTTCAAATAATTATTATTCTAGATGTTCTTTTCAAAGTAGTTATTATTGGAAAAAAATCATACTGAAAAAATAATTCCAATAAATAAATGACCTTTCTAAGACCAAAGTCAAAACAAACAATAATTTTTAAAAAGTATACAAGCATGCTGCGAAATATTCTATTTAATATAATGGAAAAAATAGATCATGTAAATAAACACATAAAATATGTTCTTGTCTTCATGATGTTAGCCTAATAGATTTTGGTGGCTAACAGAAGTATCTATACTCAGAGACTCAGGTTCCACGGTCAGAGGAGATAATTTGATAATGATGACAGCAGCATGAAGCCAGGAGGCAAATTATCATATTAACAATACATGTCAGTCTTTATAAGATTCAACTCTGGTTTCAATATTTCACACAAATACTAGAAGTGGACCAACTATTATAAAGAAAAAATACATCTACATGTCTGCATATTATGTAGAACACTTATTATGTAGACTTGATCTACATAATATATCTTTGCTAAAAAATTAGGATTGTCATATGTTTCAAGTATCTCTCTGTATCAAATTAAGGTTATCCCCAACTGTGTGCCATTAAGGTTTAAATTTTAATTAAAATATTTTTAAGTTTTCTGTCCTTGAAATAATTATAATTCATTGAAATAATTACACTGATAGCATCTGAAAATAAAAGTAATCATTATCCTCTGTAATAAGCAGCTTCTCTCTTTTTATCTTAGTCCTGTGTTATTCCATCATTTGACAGAACAATAGTAAAAACAAAGAAAATACATTTTCTACATCATATACTAAGTACTCTTAAAGGCTGTCATTTGTGTGTGTTTCAGGGAACTAGATGTGTATCAAGTACCTACCATGTTACACACATTTCACTATAGCCTTTATGACCAAGCATTTCAACATAGACTAAACCAAATGAACTTTTTAAAAATACTGATGTGGTCCCAGCCACAAACTTTCTGAGATAATTGTCTGGATTGCAGCCTGGGTGTAAAAGCTCCCTGTGTGATTTAAATGTGCAGGCAAGTTTGAGAACCACTGTTTAGATAGTTATTTCATTTGTCCTCATGAATTGCTTTATTGATTCCCTTTTACAGATGAGAAAACTGAGACTCAAAGAGATTCAATGACTTGTTAAAGAAATAGACAAGTCTGTCAACTCTGTAAATTTTCTTTGCACTATACCATGTTGGCTTCTGAATGGCAAATTTGCCACTGTCATTAGTGTTTCCTATCATCTTGAAACCCTGCAGAGAAGGAGTCAAATTCCTATGCAAATCTACATACTGGATATCAAAGGGGCTTTTCTTTATATTCTAAGCTCTACCTACTAATTTTTATCCAAAATAAATCTTTCCTCCTTCAGGTTGTTCTTTTCAGGTGTTTTGATCATAACAATGAAAAGCTAACACAAGTTCATTCCCACTGTTACAATGCCTACCACATTATGTATTATATTTTTAAGTATTTGCTTTTGAATTTTTATTGGAAAGGGCAGTGTCATTCTGAGCAATATGAATAAAGCACAGAGCTTAACATAGCAGATTTTGTTTTTTAATAAAGTAGATCAGCTCTCCATACTATATACTCTTACCCACTTTAATATAAAACAGACTTTTCCAACTCATGTTTCTCTACTTGCTTTTAATTTAACAGGCATTTATTGAACAACTACAAGTAAAATACACCAAATAAGTTATGGTTTCTTCTATGCTATGAATTGTAATGGAAAAAGAATTTCATAAAAACACCAAATACTAACTACATTCTTGATTTTCACTTCTTAGCTCCATCAAACTCTTTTCATTATCTTTGGTCATATCAATAAAGTCATTTTATCATATCTTCCATTTCTCAACTTAATATGAAATATTGGGATGTTTTCATAATTCAAAAAAATTTTAATAAATATGCATATATATAATATATATTTGACTTTATACCTTATATCCCTGACAAGCAGAAAGTCTTATGTATCAAAATGACCTAAATAATTAAGACATTTAATAAATATTATTGACTACATCTAGTAAGTACCAATTAGTATAATATATAATTTTAAAAAAAGGATTAAAGCCATGGTGACACATGCCTATAATTCCAGCAACTCAGGAGGTTAAGGCAAGAGGATCTCAAGTCCAAGATCAGCCTGAGCAACTCAGCAAGCCTCTACGCAACTTAGCAAGACCCTCAAAAAATAAAAAGTTTAAAATTACTATAGGACAGAAATGAGAATTAAGCTTGAGAGAATTCCAGAGAGCACAGACATTGCTCCATAAAAATCTATTTTAGGAATCCACAGAAAAAATTCTGCCACTCTTTCTGAGAAGTTAAACTTCAAAATCTTTATATACAAACATCATGAAATCTTAAAACAAAAGGGAAAAATTATTTAGCTCTTTTTTCCTTTAAATTTCTGGTTTAGATCAGTATTTTCTATTTTATGCAGCTTCACATAACACTATCAGACTTAGCTGTTAGAAGCAAAAGCCAGCATGGCTGGAACTGACTGGTAAGCAGGGCTGCCAATTTATCTCAGGAAGAGACAGACTACAGCATCCACAGCTGGATGATGTCCAAAGAAAGTAGAAAATTGGCTATAAGCCAAATATTTCCTCTTAAAGCACAGATAAAAGAACTAGGAGTGGACAAATCATAGCTTACTGTCTGAATTTCAATTTGCCTCTTCTAGCCAAAAAAAAGTTAGAAATGGGACACATAAATGTACAAACATTCAAAGCCCAGCTGAGGTTGTAGGCTCAGTGATAGAGTGCTCATATAGCACATATGAGTCCCTGGGTTTGATCCTCAGCACCACACAAAAATAAATAAAATGAAGGTATTGTGTCTAACTACAACTAAAAAATAAATTAAAAATAAAAAACCTTTCAAAGCCAAAATCTGATTCCATGGCAGATAATTTATGTATGTTTTTAGAATAGAGCAATGTTTTTCTTATTTGCTCAATTCCATTTACAAGAGTTATATGACTATTTCATCTAAAAGTTTAGATTGCCATTTAGATATTGTTCCCTGCAAGAAGCCTATACCAATGCATTTTCTGTTCTCCTCATTTAGTCCATTAGATTTTATATAACATTTATCTTACCTACTTAATATGTAACTAAAAATCACAGAGTAAAAATAATCATCTTACATCCACTATGGAATCTGAAGCCACTCATAAATAGATCATAAAAAATGATGCAGACACCAGGCAGAAAGAGAGACTGAGATACCAATGTGCCCGTGCATGAACCCACAAGGCTTTTCTTTCTCGGCTTTTCAGTGCATTTAGCTGACTGCTCACAGACAAAAATAAAAATAAAAAGACAAGCAGAGGACAGAGCCTAACAAAGGGATCCTTAACCAAAACTCTATCCCAAATGCAAATGAAATGGGTAAATTATAGTCACTTAAAAAAAAGGAGGACTACCCTTCCCAATCACTCTCTACAATGGAATGCTTGTGATTCCACATATTATAAAGAAATAGTCTATGTCAAAAATCATGCATAGTTCATCTAAACTACGAAGTATCACCTCACTCCAGTAAAAATGGCTTATATCAAAAAGAGTAAAGATAACAAGTTCTGATAAGGATGTGGAGAAAAGAGAAGAATGCTTGCAGACTGTTGGTGGCAATGTAAATTAAGATAAGAAATGAAATTAATATGTCAGACTCCTGCACTCCCATGTTCACTGCAGCACTATTCACAATGACCAAGAAACAGAAACCACCTAAGTGTCCATCAAGTGGTGAGTAATAAAGAAAATGTACACATACACACACACACACACACACTCACACACACATATTCTCTCTCTCTCTCTCTCTCTCTCACACACACACACACACACACACACACACACACATAGTCTTCCAGTTTTCCTATGAGAAATTATAAATCTCAATCATGAGAATAAGACTGATATTTTAATATTTTACCTCTTTATAACTGATTTCTTAAGAACCAGTTTAAACCAAATTATATCACAAGGGCTTCCAAATAAAATAAGAAGTACCTTGGTATTTGGAAAAGAAGAAATAAATGAGAATGATAGGAGAGATTTATTTAAAACCCTTTGAAATTCCAATTGAAATTCCAATCTAACAGTGATCGAAATGAAAATTTCTAATAAGAAATACAACACTATTGAAGACTAGGATATATATTTGAATTTTTATTTACTGATTAGTTCAACACATACCTAAAGAACCTAGTGGACTCAGATTCTTATGACCATGATCTTTTCACTGGATTAGTTCAGGCAGGAAGAACCTGGGCCTTTCTCCTGCGGTTCTCCTGGTGGAGACAGGAGAGATAGGCTCTAGCTTCAGCAGTCTGCAGACACAGGATAAATCTGGGTTAGTCCTCTGTAGATAACCCAAGGTGGCTTTAAATGATGTTGAAAATGTGTGGCAACTGCACAATTTGCTAAAGTCAAATTCTCAGGGGGCTAATAATGAAAGAAAATCCTACTCTTAAGAAAGACTCCAAATATTTAAACATCAAAATCCTGATAGGTTCCTGTGATAGCTGACTTTAAAAGACAACTAACAAAGCAAGACATCCTTGTGGAATGCTTGTGCAATTACTACAATCTAATCTATTCCTCTGTTTAAATTGAAAAGTTTATATAGCCCAGGCCTAACTCAACCTTCACTGACTGAGAATTTACCTAACCCTAATAAATTTGTTTTTTTCTTTCCTTTGATAGAGACTTGACTGATAGTTGAAAGAACACTCCAGAAGAAAATATTGTGGTCTGAAGAAAAAAAAAATACTCTTTCCTCTAAGAGGATTACCAGTGACAGTAGTCTTTCCTGTTTTATTTGTACATAAAACTGTGCAAGCTGAGATGGGTATCTGGAGTTACAGTTCATGTCACAAGTCTGGAATTTCTGTCATCAGCTCTTCTGTTGTATTGGAACAAAACCAAAGTTATTTTGGAGGAAATTTTCAAACCTCTCTACAGTCATTTCTTTAGCCTACTAAAGGTGCTATGACTTTCTATTCAAATACATATACTTGGAAGACCCCTATTTCTTAAATAACTCTCAAATCATGTGATTCTTCATTTGACTGGATAAAAATAATAGCAGAAAAATTTTAGGCAGTAAAACTTTATACTAGCCCTCAAATTTTCTCAGCTAAGCAAAGTACTATGTTAAGTATGAAATATTTCCTTTAAAAAATGCAGGACATTCATTCTTTGGACATTGCAACATCCGTTTCTGACATAAGATCACCAGAAAACTCCACACCTGGATCATATCACATTGCCTGTCACAGCTACTGTAACAAAATAACAATAATTATAATTTATTGAGCACTCACTATATTATGTTTACTATGTCAAAATGGTTGAAGGGTAAACATTATTGTCATATTAGAAAGGAAACTAATAGGGCTGGGGCTGTAGCTCAGTGGCAAAGTACTTGCCGAACATATGTGAGGCACTGGGTTTGATCCTTAGCTCCGCATAAAAATTAACAAATAAAATAAAGGCGCGCTGTTCATACACAACTACAAAAAAATTAATAAAAGAAAGAAAGGAAACTAATAAGACCTTGAGAAGTTACTTTCCCCAATGATATGGAGCCATGTCATGGTCCCATATTGAAGGACATTAAAGAAACAGCCTAAATGGAATGCTGTTTGATTTCACTGTAAGGATGTTGAGTACACTGTGAATTACACTATACTAAGTCCACTTTAAAAGAAACAATAACAGTAATTCTACTCTTGATTCTATACCGAGACAAAATTGTTCTTTTTGAACAATCAATTTGTTTCTTATGGATCAGTTTTTTAAGTAATTATTAAACTTTTGACTGTCTTCTTTACCTGGAATTTAAAGAACTAAGAATTAAATGAATGCCCTAGTTCTAATAAATACATAGGATTTCAGAGCATGAATTCTGTCAACTGATCTCTCCCCAAGATCACTTCATTTTAGTTTTTTAAACTGATATTCTCAAATTTGCTCCTCTCATCTTGCATGTGCATACTATCACATACCACTTGCAACTTTGAAAGCTATTTGTCAAAATCTTGTAAAGAATCAGTTGCACATTTTACTATACTTAAATTATACCTTGATAAAGTACTGAGGAAAAGTACAAAAGTCATTTAACTAATCAATTTTTTTAAAAAAAACAACTCAGATATTTTGTATCATCTTTGAGTCAGTTCTTGGTAAAACTTTCTAATTACTTCATTTGGGTGACTCACCATTGAACCAAAATTATTATTCTATTATAGTTCATAATTAAGATACAGTTGTGTTTTACATGTTGTATTGATTACAGTAAAGTCAGAACAGAGATAGTTTTGAGAGATTTAGTTATGAAGATTACATTGTAGGATTCTGTTTACTACATTTATTTACAGAGACAGGAAGGTATATGGATGATTCAATATGGAGGAAAAAGCATCTTTTATGGAAATACAAGTATTAAAGAGAACAAAACAAGAATATGGCACAACCCAGTGAGAAGAGAGATTTTCATTAGCCAAGTGTGAGATGCCACATGCCTACACCTCTGGCCTCACTTTTCCTCTTATCTTGGCTGTCTTAGGCTATGATTCTCAAATTTTTTGATCTAGGAACACTTTACACTCTTAAAATTATTGAGTTTTATGGTTTACACCTTCATTACTTACCATCTTAGAAATTAAAAGTGATAATTAAAATATTTATTCATTTTTAATATTAATAAAAACAAAACATTTATTTCAAAATAACTATAAATTTCAAAACAAAAAAGGGAAATTGTTTTACACTTTGTCAAATCTCTTGACTATTCACACAGGACAGCTGTATTCTTACATGTGCTTCCACATTCAATCTAAATTGATCTGGTTAGATAATATGAGAAAATCTGACATCAGGGAGATAGGCGTTTACAAAGAGGAGAAGTGAAATCTAAAATTATATTAATGAACCTTTTGTTTTCTTTTACATCAAACGTACAATATCTAAAACACAGTGCATTGAAGAGCACTGGAGACAACACACTCCCTAATTTCAAAACATTTTATAAAGCAATTATTGTGAAAGTAGTATGGTAATGGCATAAAAAGAGACACATTGAACAATGGAAAAGTATAGAGAACCCAGAAACAAATCCACACATTTATATTCAACTGATTTTTGACAAAGGTATAAGAACATACCATGAAAAAAGGCTAGTCCCTATTATAAATGGTGTCTTAGTCCATTTTCTGTTGCTATAATAAAATACTTGAAACCAAATAATTTATAAAGAATAAAACTTTATTTATCTCCTGGTTAAGACTGTAAGTCTAACAGTATGGCCCTGGCATCCAGGAAGGGCTTCTTGCTTCATCATAACATGGTGAAGGGCGCCACATGAGGAGACAGAACGAGCAAGCCAAAGAAAAGCTGGCTTTTGAAACATTTCTGCAGTAACCCATTTATCCATGAATCCATAAATTCATGAATGGACTATCCATTTATGAGAGTTGAGCATTCAAGACCCAATTACCTCTTAAGGAGCCCACCTCCCAATTCCATCACAATGACAATCAAATTTCAACCTGAGTTCTGCAAGTGACAAATCATATTCCAATCACAGCAAATGATCCTGGAAAACTAGATATCCACATGTGGAAGAATGAAATTAGAACCTTATTTCATTTACAAAAATGAACTCAAAATGGATTAACAACTTAAACATAAGAACTGATACTGTAAAACTGCAAGAAGAAAACAGGGCGGGGGGAAACAGGGGAACAGCTTCTTGACACTAGCTTGTGCAATCAATTTTTTGGACATGATTCCCAAAGCACTAGCAACAATAGCAAAAACTGAATGGCATCAAATAAAAAGCTTTTGTGTATAGAAAAGTAAACAATTAGCAGAGTGAAGAGACAACAGAATAGGAGAAAATATTTGCAAACTACCCATCTGATAAGGGGTTAATAGCCAAAATAAAGAAAGAATTAAAAAAAAACCCTCAACAGCAAGAAGGCAAATAATCTGATGAAAAGATGGGGAAAGAATGAAAAGTCATTTCTCAAAAAAATACATACAAATAAAATGAGAGCAGATATATGAAAAACTGATGATCAGCATCACTAATTATCAGGGAAATGCCCATTAAAAACACTGTGAGATATCACTTTATATTTGTTAGAATGGCTAGTACCAAAAAGACCAAAGGTACCAAGTACTAGGGAAGATGTAAGGAAAAAGGAATTCTTGTACATTGTTGGTGGGAATATAAGTTAATACAACCAATATGGGACATAATATGGAGGTTCTTCAGAGAACCAAAAATAGAACTAGTACACAAAGCAGTAATCACACTTCTAGGTGTATAGCCAGAGGAATTGAAATCATTATGTTGAAGGAATATCATTGCTCCTGGGTTGTTCATTGCTGTGATGGAGCATTATTCACAATAGCCAAGATATGAAAACAACCTAGGTGCCTACCAACAAGTGAACAGGAAATAGGTAAAGAAAATGTGGTCGTGGGTGTGTGTGTGTGTGTGTGTGTGTGTGTGTGTGAGAGAGAGAGAGAGAGAGAGAGAGAGAGAGAGAGATACACAACAGAATACTATTCACCCTTTTAAAAGGGGAGATTCCATCATTTGTGACAATGTGTATGTATCTGGAGGACCTTTTGCTAAGTGAAATAAGCCAGCCATAGAAAGATAAATATTGAATCATCTTATTTACATATGACATTTAATAAAGTTGAACTCATAAAAAGTAGAATGATGCCAGGCATGGTGGTGCACGCCTGTAATCCCAGCGGCTCGGGAAACTGAGGCAGGGCGATTGAGAGTTCAAAGCCAGCCTCAGAAACTTTGCAAGGCACTTAGCAACTCAGCAAGACCCTGTCTACAATAAAATATTTTAAAAGGGCTGGGAACATGGCTCAGTGGTTAAGTACCCATGATTTCAATCCTCAGTACCAAAATGATAATAACAATAACAATAGAATTACGCTTATCAAAGGCTGGGATGGGGATGAACATGCTGAATTATAGGTGAAAAGGCACAAAATTTATGACTCAGAGATTTTGAGCTTTACTACATGGAAATCTGACTGTAGTGTACAATAAAATATAGCCATGTGATACTTAACAGCAGGGATATGTTCTGAGAAATGCATTGTTAGGTAATTTTGTCAATGAACAAACATCATAGAGTGTACTTAATAGGAACAGCCTACTATACATCTTGGCCATATAGTATAGACTATTGCTCCTAAACTACAAACAGGTATAGCAAGTTAATGTACTGACTACTGTAGGCAATTGTAACACAATAGTAAGTATTTATGTGTTGAACACATGTAAAGATAGAACAGAAAAACTGGACAACAGAACTTTCTCAGTTCCATTATAACCTTAGAGACTATCATTTTTGTCTGAAACATCATTATGCAACACATAACTGTATCATATATCTCAAAATAACTAAAAGAGTAAATTTCAAACATCTCACAATAAAAATGACAGGTAAGTGACATGATGGATATATTAACTGACTTAATCATACCACAGTAGATATACGTATCAAAACATTACATTGTACCATCAAAATTTATTCGATTGTGATTTGTCAATGAAAAATAATATTAATAACTTTTTAAAAATTCTGTGGTCTATATTATGCTTTAAAGGGAAGTTTTACCTGTGTGTAATTCTGCAATATTGTGCATTAATCATTGCAAAATATTGGTTTACTCAACATCCAGATCTTCCAAAGGTTGATACATTTCATTATACAGTATTTTAAAAACACTAAATGATTTCATCAAAAGCACATTTAGGTACTGGGAAGAAGAAAAGCTCACAGTGATGGATTAAAGTTTCCAAAATTCTGTTTTTTTTCCTTGCAAACACAAATTTCATCATTTGCAACAAATACTGGTTTTTCTTAAAGTAATAGGCTCATTTCACTTTCAAGAAAAATGCTTGCCAAACATTCAAGTCTGAAAAAGAAACTGTTTTATGTCAGTTTTTCTTTCAAGTAAAAATGGTATGGTATTTCAAAAGCAGTTAAAAACATCACACAAGTGCTTTTCTTGAGACAGCCATCAAACTTTGATGTACAGCAGAAATGCTCAGTGCATACTTTGCTGTGAGTAAAACGGCACATTAAAAACCATGCCCTCTGATTCTAGAACAAACTGTAATAGATTTATTTTTTTCTGATCCTGCTTTTTATACACAACTGACTACTCTGGAAATTATCCATCATAAAACAATAAAAGGACTCTGAAAGTTGAAAGTAAGGAGGCAGACTAGCCTTAGGAACTTCAGGATGTGAGAAACAATAATGTGCTGAGTTCCGTGGGTTTTCTATTAATCTCACATATTCCCCAGGTCAGAGAATCACAGAATCCTCCACCCATGAGCATCAACAGACCTCCAGAAAAAAAATGGCTTCTCTCACTGGGAAAGGAAAGTCTAACACAGACATAATGAGGAACTTCCACCTCCATTCACAAGGAAGGGGACTTCAGAAGACTCTCCTTCCTCCACCCAGAGACATAAGGAGACCCAAGTCCCACACCGTCTCCCCACCAGTGACAGTTCAGGGCAGTGTCTTATACCACATCCCCACAGACAGTGTCAGCAAAGGGTGATAGGCAAAAGCCTCAGGAGCACCACAAAATGAAACAGACCAAAGTAGCACTGCCATGGCTCTGAAAAGCACAAAACGGTAGGACAGAACCTACACACCAGACCTAAATAAGTGACTGCCTGCTAAATAAAGTTAAGAGTTAAATAGGACTGAGGTGCCATCAAAATTCATTTGTCACACTAAAATCCAGGAAAATCACAAACTGAATGAAAATAGACCATCAACTGATGCCAACATCAAGGTATCAGCATCACACTGGAATAATCTCAATATAATCAGATACTGGACTTAACTAGAATTTTAAAGCAACTCTTTTTTTAAGTTGCCTCAATATTCAATTTTCTTCAAACAAATGAAAAAACAAAATCTCAGCCATGAAATAAAAGTTATGGAAAAGAATCAAATGGAAACTGTAGAGCTTAAAAATATAACTGCTAAAATTAAAAACTTGCTGAATGGTCTCAATAGTAAAGTAGCAATAAACCCCTGAACTTAAGAAAGGTTAATGAAATTTATTCAAGCTCAACAATAGAGAGAAAGCAGGCTGGGAAAGCCTCCCAAATCTAAGGGATAATAACAAAAAAATCTAATGTTATTAGTAATTAAGAGAAAGATAAAGAGAGTGACAAAGCATTTGAAGAAATAGTGGTTGAAAATCCTAAATTTGGCAAAAGACAGAGCCTCCAGATTTAAGAAACTAAGTGAATCCCATATAGGATAAACTCAAACATACACCAATACACATCAAAATCATATTTTTATGGAAACTAAAGACAAAAAAATCTTAAAAACAGTAAGTGACTGACATTATTTGTAAGGTAACAACAATCCAAATGACAATAAATTTCATATCTGAAACTGCAGAAGCCAGAAACAGGGGCCCATTTTTCAGGTGCTAAAAGAGAATACTTATTTACCCTATCTACTATATCTGGCAAAACTAACATTCAGCAATGGAAGATAGAAAAGGCATTCTGGAGAGGAATTTGGAAAACTAAGAATGTGTTACTAGCTCACCTAACTTGAAAGAATGTCTTAAGAAAACCTTCTATTGCAAAGAAAACAATAACAGAGGAGTGGGACCTTCAAAAAGGAAAAGAGAAAAACAAAAAAAAAGGTAAAAACAGAAGTATACATGATAGCCTGTCACTGACCTCATGAAATTCATTAATCATTTTTTATAGGAAAAGCAATATACACCACTGTTACAATCATCAGTGTATGCAGAAGAAATACTTATTATATTTAAAAAGTGGAGAGGGTAAAAGAACCTAAATGGAAGTGCAGTTTTCTAAACCATGGCTAAATGTCTAAGGTAGGCTGTGGCAGACATCTAGAGTACCCACCAAGACAACCATATAAAGTGATATAACAAAAATAAATAAATAAATAAAAATGCAACTCTAAAAAATGTTAAAATGTTCTTTCCCACAGAAAGGCAAGAAAAAAAACCAGAAAATACAAGAAAAAAAAATCAGAGGTAAAGGGAAAACTTGACATATCAATAATTAAATATAACTGGTATAAATACATCAATTAAAGGAGAGATCAACAAAGTAAATTAAAAAAATATATAATCTAACTCCATATTGTCTACAAAACTCAATTTCACACATAATGTCAGATGTATGTTGAAAATAAATATATAGATATATCACACAGTCATCAGTTTTATAAAGCAAAAGTGTCTTTATTTATAGCATCTAAAATAGAATTCAAAGCAAAAGAAAATTATTAGGGAGGTGCTGACAAAATAATAAAAAGCTCAGTTAACAAAGAAAATAAAGTCATCTTAAATGTGCATGTGCCAAACCTAAACATTTCAAAATACACAAAGCAAAAACTGATAAAGTTGGAAAAAATATTTTAAAATTTACATTTGTAGATGAGAACTTCAATACTCCACTCTCAGCTATTGACAGTATTACTAGGAAAAACTGGACAGCAAGAATATAGAAAAGCTGAGCAACACCATCAACCAGTAGCATCTGATTGACATTATAACACTCTACTCAAAAATAGAACACACATTCTTTGAAGAACCTGTAGAGTTTCACCAGCATGCACTACACTGTGGTTCATAAAACATGGATAGGTAAGTTTAAAGGAACTTAAACCATGCAGAGTATATTCTCTGACTGAACGAAATTAAACTAGAAATGAACAGCAGAAATAACAGCAAAATCTCTAAACACTTGGGAATTAATATGCTTTCTCAGGTGTGGTGGCACATGCCTGTTGTCTCAGCTACTCAGGAGTCAGGTGGGAGGATCACTTGAGCCAATGAGTTTAAGACCAACCCGGGCAACACAGTATGACTTAATATCAAGATAGAAGATAGACAGACAGACAGACGGGCAGACAAACAATGAAATTTTTCTCAATGGTCCATGGGCCAAAAAGGAAGCCTCAAAGGAAAATTTTTTTAATCAAGAATGAAAATTCTCAAAATGAAGATCACCAAAATTTGTGAGATAAAGACAAAACCATGTTAAGAGGAAAATTTGGAGCACTAAATGTTTACATAAGCAAAGGGAAACAATGACAAATCAGTAATCTAAGTTCCTACTTTAAGAAGCAGAAAAAATACATGTACATTGATGTATGTGTGTGTATATACTTTAATAAAATAAAAATGAAACTCACAAAAACTAGGTTTTCAAAAAAATATTAAATCAATAAATCTCTAGAAAGATTGACAAAGATCTTTTTAAAAGATAAGATACAAGTCACCAATATAAAGAATAAAACAATATCTCAACAGAATCTATGGCCAATAAAAAAAAACAATAGGGGAAAATGGATAAGGAAAAACTATGAATAACCTTACAATCATAAATTCAATGACTTACAAGAAATAAATCAATTCCTTAAAAACCACAAATTACCAACAATAAGTCAAAAAAAAAAAACAGATAACCTGAATAGTTCTTTAATTATTACAGAAATAATTTTTATTTTTTTTCACAAAAAAGCACCTGAAAATGAAATACTCAGGCCCAGATAGTATCACTGGAGAATTCTGTCAAACACTCAAATAATTTACACCAATTTTTAGCAACCTCTTTCAGAACATGAAAGAGAAGAGAACAACCAAAGCCAAAGACAGCACAATAAAAAGGAAACTATAAACCATTGGAAACTATAGACCATTAATTCTCATGGATTTAGATGCAAAATCTTTATCAAAATTTTACAAACTGAATCCAACAATGTGTGTTCATATGTGTATACAGATGTATGTATGTAAATAATGTGTGTGTGTAGTTGTGATGAATTAAATTTTGTTTCATGTGTGCGAGGCTAATTTGATAGTCAAAAATCAAGTAATGTAATCACTGTATCAACAGACTAGGGAAGAAAAAAATGTATATACCCATATTAATTGACATAGACAAAGTACTTGATACAATTCAACAACCATATAGGACAAAAAAGACCCAGGGTACTAGAAACGGAGGGGAATTTGCTTGACCCCGGAAAAATCATGTTCCTCCATATATGTGGAAGACTATTTTCAAGATCCTCCATGTGTATCAAAATCTCTGGGTGTTCAAATCCGTTATGTAAAATGGCATAGTATTTGCATATGATCTACACATTGTCTGTATTCTTTAAGCCATATCTCTAGATTACTACTTAATACAACATAAATGTTATACAATTAGCTATATATTCTGTACTGCTCAGCAAGCAATGATAAGAAAGAAATGTGTGTATGATTGGTTGAACTGAAAAATGAAAGCCCCACAGATAAAGAAGCATGGTTGTACAAAAAAAAAACTACAGTTACCGTAATAATAGTGAAAGACTAAATGATTTCCCTCTAAGTTTGGGAAAAAGGCACTCTCACCATTTTTATTTACATAGTACTGGAAGTTCTAGTTGTTGGAATAAGGCAAGAATGATAAAGGCATATAGATAAAAAAGAGAAAAAACTTTGTATTTACACATGACATAATCCTATACATTAAAGAAAAATTCAAAAGATCTTCAACTTCTAGAACCAAAGAGCAAGTCTAGTAAAGCTGCATGACACAAGATCAAGATACAAAATCAACTGAATTTCCCTCATTTTAACAAAAAAATGGAAGCATAAACTTAAATTTCCTTATTATTTGCTTCAAAGAAAATTACTTATGTATAAACCTAATAAAACATGTACAAGATATATAATCAAAATTATAACATGTTGATGAAAGACACCAAAGAAGACTTAAATACTTGGAAAGATATGCCATGGAAGAATAAATATAGTGAAGATGTCAGTTATCTTTAAAATGTTGCATAGGTTTCACACAATTTTTATTAACATCTGGTTAAATTATTACAACAAAATCCTACATTGAATAGATACATAAGTGGGTCTTCACAAAAAAAAGTCAATCAAATTAAGTATAATCTCTAAAATAATTATGACAGGTATAATAATTACATAGTTGCAAAATAATCTTGTAGACTTCAAAGAATAAGGAGAAAAACAATTTATAAACATCAAATTGAAACTATTTCAACAATACATTCTTTAAACTGCTAAAAATAACAAATGTTACATGAGCAAAAAGAATCACAAAATCAAATAACACTATTTTAAAATAGGCAAAGAACTTGAATAGACATGTCTCTAAAGATGATATACAAATGTTTAATTAGCATATGAAAAAATTCTCAACAGCACTAATCCTCAGAGAAATGAGAATCAAAACAACAATGAAGTATCATCCCAGAAATCAAAAAGTATTGGCAAGAGTTTGGTAAAATTGGAACTTGTGTGCATTACTATGTGACTGTAAAATAGTACAAATACTATGGAAAACACGATGAAGTTTCCCCAAAAGATACAAAATAAAACTACTATGTGATCCAGCAATCCCACTTCTGGGTCTCATTAAAAATAAATAAATAAAATCAAGGTCATGCAGATATTTGCATCCCCAAGATCACAGAAGCACTATTCACAATAACCAGGAAGTGGAAGCAAGGCAAATGTTCAGGGATGAATGAATGGATAAACAGGCATACTATCCAGCCTTGAAAAGGAAAGAAATTCTGACATTCCATGGATGAACTTTATTTTAGGTGAAATAAGCCAGTTACAAAAAGATAAATACCATATGATTCTACCTATCTATGGTATTTAATGTAGTCAAATTCACAGAAACAGACAGTAGAATGGTGGCTGTCTGGGGCTAGATGAAGTGGGAAGGAAGGTGAGCTGAGCTACCAATGGGTATATAGTTTCTGGTAAGCAAGAGGAAAAAGTCTGGACAACCAGTTTCATAAACATGGGAATATATTTAACATGCTCGACTATACACTTAGAAATGGCTAACACATAAAATATTGTGTATTTTTATGACAATAAAAACTATTAAAAGAAACCAATACTACAAAATATTCACTGGCAAAAAAAGTATGCACCTGTGTAATCCTTACATGTCAGATATCACCCAAAGAATTACATAAATAGCAATATTTTCACACTATTCTAAAAAAAAGTTATATTGAAAAAAAAATGTTAAATATAGTAGTCCACCCTATTGGCAGGGAATACATTCCAATATGCCTAGTAGATCCTGAAACCCGAGTTAGTACTGACCTTTATATATACTGTTTATATATATATATATATATATATATATATATATATATATATATGGTAAAGTTTAATTTATAACACAGTGAGAAATTAATATTAACTAATAATAAAATCAAACAATTATAACAATATACTATAGTAAAAATAATATAAATGTGCCCGTCCCCCACGTCCCACTGTTTCCTCCCTCTCCAAATGTCTATTCTATTGTAGATCTTAGGAAACTCTGCATATGATTTATTTCCTTACTAAGTTGAGAATTTTCATCTTTTCATTCAAAGGAACCAGTTTCTCTTTGGCCTATCCAAATTGCAAGCATCACTACTCTGCACTTTGGGACCATTAAGTAAAAGCAGGGTTACCTGAACACAGCATTGGGCTGCTACAATGGAAATCACTACTAAGTAACTAACAGTGGATAGATATGAAGCCTACATACACTGAACAGATTCCCATCCATGGCTGGAGAATGTGAGAGCATGAGATTGCATCATGCTTCTCAGAGTAGCATACAATTTAAAAATTATGAATTGCTATTTCTGGAATTTCTCATTTAATATTTTTGGACCATAGATGACCATGGGTAACTGAAACCCTGGAAAATGATACCATATATAATGAGACTATTATATTTTTTTCTTCCAGAACTATGATAATAACTTTCACATTGCCAGAATATGTATAGTTAAATAAGAAGAGAAAAAAAACCTGGGCTACATCAGTAGTTAATTTTTCTTAGAGATCTAAATCTCTCTGTTCATAGATTTTGCTCAATGAATTTGCTTAACTTTGTTCCCAGTAGATGCCACATTTTACTACCTTTATGATTCCTATATTTGATTATTCTAATTACTTGTAAATTCTAAAATCAAAATTCAGAGTTATGCTATTGAATACAATATGGAAGTACATATGCCATATTATAACCAATGAAGAATATATTTAATTTTTAATTCATAATCAAGAATGAAAATAGCTCTTAAAATGTATTATACACCTAAAACAATTTTTAAAAGAGAAAATGCCACTTATTTCAAAGTGAAAATACCACAAAATATGTAGTAGAATATGGTTCTTTCTGGCAAAATTGTTTATTTACCACTGATGTTTGACATATGAAAAAGCACTGGCACATATATATAGTCTGCTTAATTTTGAGAAACACAAATATCCCTTTCAAATTTCCCTTGGTATTTTTAGAGTCAATTTTCCTTTAATTATTATGGCAAGATGTAAAAATAACTTGTTTATATATTCTAAAAATAATGAGTTGAAATTTGTGTGTGTTGAACAAAGTAGAAGATGATGAGAACTGAAAATAAATGCCAGAGATCAGTAAAAAACATTCAATAAAATTACTTTTTCCTCAAAAATCCTTAAAGAAGTAAATAAAAAAAAAAACACTATCCAATCAAGGGGCAGCTGCAGACCAATTTCTAATATCACTGTGATTCTAAATGTTAATTTTGCCAGTTTCTTTCCTCTCTAGCTCTATTTTTTCACATTGTTAAAATGGACAGCATAGTATGTGTCAATCTTCAGGATTCTAGATTAAGACATGGTAGGTAACAAAATATCATCTTGGATGTGATCAAACCTAAAGCTAAATGAAAATGCCTTCATCTCATTTCATAAATATTAAACTGATTATAGAATGTGTGCAATTCCTACAGTTTTCTCCATAGAACTATCGTGTATTTGTTGGTTAGCTGCAGAGTGTTTTAAATATAGACTGAGACATGTGCTGAAATTATTGTCCTAATTTTTTAGCAATCACTATGAATATCACACAAAGGCATAGATTTTATTTGATACATACCTTGAAAAAAGATTTTAAATAATAATGATGAGAAAATTACACATGAAAATTTTCCAACAAATGCAATAATTCAAATTAAATCTGCAGTTCCTAACTTTTTCTACGAATACTCCACACATTTATGACATAGTAGGACCAAATCAGTTAAAACAGATTTTACACAAAGTTTAAGTAGGGTTACTTCACTTATAAAAGAAAGACAGTACTACCTTAAACAAGAGTTATACATAAGCATCCATTAAAATTCTGATCCTAAGCCTAGAAATGATCTGGAAGCTGCTGCCTGGATTACTGCTGCTCTCTCATCCAAATCTACAAATGCTCAAATTACTTAAAAAAGATAATGTCACTGCACCTACACAAAAGGAGAAACAAGAACAACTTTTTACAGAAACAGGTACTGCCATCCTGTCAAATTAGCTGTGGCACCAGTTCACACTTTACAAAACAGTGGGTAAGAGAAATGTTCAAAAATAACCCTTTGTCAAATATAGCATTCCATTTCGCACGGCTAGGCAGAAGGACAAAAATAACAAAGAAGTTTGGGAGCTCCGGTGCCACAATTTAGAAAAAGCAAACAATGTAGGTACTTCAGCACACCCAGTGGACCAACAATATCATCACTTTCATCAAGAAAAGCATTCTCAGAGATCTTTGGGCCAGCCAGAGAAAAGATCAGTGAGCACTTGACCACTTAACTCTAAATCTTCAAGATTTACACTGAAATGTGTGTGATGACCAGATACTTTCAAGTAAAAAGAAAAAAAAGAAGGAAATTTATTTATCACTCACCTTCAGATAGCCTAAACAATCCCAGTGACTTAGCTCTGTCAACTACGATGTTTACTAAGAATAGAATTGTTAGTAGATAAATGTCAAATGGGAAATAAAGACTAGCAGAGAATAAATAGGAAAGTGTATTGAAATTTGACTTTTCTTTTAAACACTAGGGAAACTTCTGAATCTCACTTCAGTTTTGACAGATAATGCATGAGGGAAATGGAAACAGATTTACCACCTTCTAAGAGCTTAAGAAAATTGTTTAATAATGGGTCCCAACTAAACACAGGAGAAATTCTATCTACAGTACTCTGCCCACCAAATGTCCAGTTCCATCAGAAATCATCTCTTGGGACTTGATAAAGGGGGAGAATGGCCTCTTTGAGGTTTATAACACGATGTTTTGTTGTCATTGTTTCTTTTCAGGCTTCCCCAAGAATGATGGCATGTTATAATAATCTTCCTCTGCTCCCCAGTTGTGCTCTCAAGGTACATTCATATCTGTGACACCCCTTTTACTGGTACTCAGAGATACTGAATGGCCAATGCGCCTCAACATATTCTCATCCTTGTAGCCCTAGGTAAGTGGAAGCAGGTCCCAAAAGCAGCTCAGTGAAAACTTGGGAGAGTAAGTCAGGGGTCTGACCAAAGCACATGTCCAACACTGGGTCTCTGTCCTTCTCATGATAAGGAGCAAATGCCATATGCCCCTACAACAGGATTAATTGAGGCAAGTCTCTCTCCTCCATGAGGGGAACTTTCTCTGGTGAAGAGATATTGGGAACAAGAAGAAGGAAGTATCTGGATGCTTGGGGATGATGTTAGGAACGCTATGCCACTGTTTTCAAAAAGGTCATTTTGGGCAAATGTGCTCAAGGAAGGGGACAGGAATCTTCACGTGTCCATCAAGTGTGCTTCCCACACACCCTTGTACCTTGTACCTTGTACCCAGGGTATCTGCTGAGATTTGAGCAGAGATCCCAAATTCTTATCATCAACAATGTGAATTCTCCAAATTAGAGTGCAAGAGTGAGCTCATATTTGTGCCTTGAATTACTAGGATAATGAAGCTGGAGAGTTGAGAATCTGATACAAGAGGACAGAAGCTGAAGTCTGAAGGAGACAGATATGGTGTACAGTATGTAGTGGGACAAGGGAGGTAGAGATGTAAAGTTAAGGTCCTCAAATACAAGCCTAGGATCAGAAAGTCAATGATTATGTATGCCCGTTCTAAGACTATAAATTCTTGCTCACTTTCCCCAAACCTGTTCTCCCACTTTAATTACAGCTTCTCTCTTCTATAGTCCCAACTACCCGCCTTTCTCTGAGTTACAATGATTTAGTTAATCTTCCTAATCAAAAGAAGAGGTTACCTGAAAGAGTATAATCTAAGGAGCTATAGACAGTATCTTCAATAGTAACATACAAATATTCTATATTTGAGTATCTTCAATATATTTGAGTATCTTCAATAGTAACATACAAATATTCTATATTCAATATATATATATATATATATATATATATATATATATATATATATATATATATATTGCAAATGGAAGTAGTTTCAAAACTTGCTTAAACTAGTCTAAATCTAAGAATCCATACCCCTATATCCAGAGACACTATCCTAAAGAATTTTTATGAACAAAGATGTAATAATATAGTGACAGAAATGATTAGGAAATTCTAGTACATCTACCTAGTGCAAGATTATATTAATTTTAAATGTTACTGCCTAATTGTTATTCAGTGAAAACTAATGTTATAGAGTTAAAAGTTAAAATATATATACAAAGGGGAATGAAGGGAAGGGAGGAGTATGGGAATAGGAATGAGAGTAGAATGACTTGTGCCGCAGTCTGGCTGAGCACAAATCACAAGCCACTTACAGCTTTGTAGATTCAAACAGCAACTCTTTATTCCCGAACTCACACCGACCTTCTACAAACACGTTCTGGGGAAATCCACGTTCTCTGCCCAAATCCACCACTCATGGGCTTCTGTCTCCCAAATATACTGTCTGACCCTAAGAACTCAAGAAGAACTCAGGCAGCAGGATATGCCCTATTCTAAATGAGGAATGCCCTAATCTCTTATTATGCTAAACCGGGAACACCCTAAACATGGATCCGATCAGCCCTGGTCCTTAAGCAAGGTCACCTTACATGCAATGTCACTGCAAAATGTTCTATTTCCATAAGTCCTTCCACTAAAGAAACATGGGGGTATGCTGGCAAGGAAATTGTCATACCTACTTGGCTGATGGCTCCCAGCAGACTTGGACATAACTTTCCTATGTTCATGTAAGAATACACAACCACTGAAACACCACATCAAGTACAATGATAAGAGTAGGCTCCTAAGTTATACTCCAGGTATCCATAATATGTCAAAATATACTCTTGTCATGTATACTTAAATAGAACAAATTAAGATATATATAAAAATTAATTAATATACCATGATTAAAACTATACATGGAAAAAAATCAAATTATTAACCATGGTTGACTTTACACAGTAAGATTATGATGATTTTTTTTTCCTTTTTCATATTCTTGAATTTTTTAGATTACTCATAATTCTGTAATTTGGGTTTTTATAATAAATCTATTTTAATTAAGTATATATGACAGCAGAATGCATTTTGATTCTCTGTACACAACTGTAGCACAACTTTTCATTTCCCTGGTTGTACACAATGTAGCATCACATCATATGTGCAGTCATACATTACTTAGGGTAATGATGTCCATCACATTCCACCATCTTTACAGCCCCCATATCCAATTTTAGAATTTTTTTAAGGCAAAATTATTTGGAAGGGAAAGCTTTTTTTTTTCCTTTTTCTTCTTCTTCTTCTTTTTTTTTTTTTTTGAAAAAAAACTTTTTCTTCATTTAATTGATATCAAATTATTTTACTATCAGGAACTATTTGGATTTCTGGAAGGAGACTTGGGGCAAGGGATATGGAGAACATGAGCAAGAGAAATTTGACCTGCTTAGAAATCTACCCTAGTTCTCTATTATTACCAGATCTCACATCAGACATTCAAGGTTCTTCATAATCTGTCACCATGTATCCAAAAGATAGATGAGCACTTCTCAGTTGAATCTTTGTCTCCCATTCTCCCTGCCTGTGGAAATGCTTATCATATGATAGGCAAGCATTCTACCACTGAGCCACAATTCCAGCCTCAAGACTCATGTATGTTTAAATGTTTGAATATTTATGTAATAGAAAATAACATTTTGTTTTATTTTTGTAAGAAAAATACTCATGTTAGAGAAAATATAATAATTACACAGAAAAATGCATAGTGATTCTGGAATTGTAGCTGTATATTTGTTTTTGCTTATTTTTGTTTTTCTAATATTAGAAAAAGCAAGTATGATATAAAATTATATAAATGTTTTGTAAAAATAAATTGTTTGCATTCTTTCATAATGCTAAGGGAAGCAAGCATCTTCCCAGAGACTTTAGGTAGCAACATACATTATGGTTCCAATATATGTTGGTGGCAGTAGTAACAATACAAAGAAAAAGACCAACCCAAGAGCTAGATGATATTATGGGGAACAGTCTTTGAAACTTCGTTGATCATCCCTTTCCTTTCACAGCCTCTAATCCTTACTAAGCTACTTGCTTTCTATTTGTAATTGTCATAGGAGCAATATTCAGTTGCTCTAGACTGTTTTGCAAATCTCTCAGTTCTCATAACTTGTGTTTTCAAAATATCATACTCTACATTGATGTGTCTCTTTATAGGTGATCATGATAGAGGTGATGATGATAATTAAAATTTCTCCATGCTTACAATGTGTCAAGAGCAACTATAAATAATTCAATTACTGTCTTAAAACTTAAATTATTATTATATGTAATAAGAATAATTAATTGTCACCTTAAAATCTTGAATTAGTTACTTAGATTTTGCCAATATTACAAATGAGACTGAGTCCTAAAATGTTTAAGTAACTTGTCTGAAACCAAACAACTGTGAATTGAAAAAATAATAATCCATCATAAATTTACAAGAAATAACCCTTCTGGGGAACTTCAGCAGATAATCTTAAGTTTCAGTTAAATCTAGACCAATGTGAGGGATACATTTTAGTGGCTTTCGTAAAATCCAGGAATAGTGTTCATAAAATTTCTCAATATGTCAGTATTCCTTAAAGTGTTGGTTATCACAAAGTCTGAACAGATTGAAAAATCCATGGGATAGGATGTATGGAATAATCACACTTTTGGTTCCTTTAAATTTTGCAAGGTTAATATGATTTTATTTATAATAATGTGACTTATTTCTTAAATATTTTATGTTCATGACCTTGTATTTAGGAAAGCTAAGTCATCCATTTCCAGATTGTAGGGATATTATAACCATTACAGTATAATAGGATAAGCATCCCTAATTCAAAAACTAGAAATTCAAAATGACACAAAGTCTAAACATTTTCTGCACTGACAGGATACCCCAAGTGGAAAATTGAACTCGTGAGTTCATAGGATGGGTTGCCGTCAGAACAAGCATGCTAGAAATATGTAAATATTTTATAAATATTGTATAACACAAGGTTTGTGTGCAAGGTGCACAAAAAACACAAATAAGAGCGCCCCCCCCACGCACACACACAAATGCAAGATCCGAAGCAGTAGAGAGAGCTGCCTCCCACCATCTAGAGGTGCCAGGCCTGAGGCCGCTCTTTCCGCTCTGCGTCTCTATGGCGTCCCCGGAAGTCAATTAGGTTCCTAAGCGAGGGTCCGGGCGGTTTTGAGGGCTGTGCGGTCCAAATACAGCTGTTCTGCGAAGTATGGCTTGATCATCTCTGCCCTTAGGACTCCTGAGCCTTGCGATGCTGTCTATGAGAGAACCAAAATCTTTCCCAGAGAAATTTGGTTTGGGAAAGAGAATATAAATAGACTACTAAGGTGGATGCAGAACACAAAATTGCACTGGATGTTTCAGTGTTTGATATTGAACCTGGAAATGGTGTTTTCCTAGTTGAACTTCTTGGTACTTTTAGTATTTATGTGTTTACGCCGAGTTTTTAATGAAATTCTTAAGTCTTGTGGTAGAGGATATTAACCATGTGAATATAAAGTAGTAAAGCTGTCATACCATGTATTTTTGAGAAGTCACATGATAAGGACTACATAGAATGGGAGAAAGCACTGAATGGGTGGTGCCAGAGATAATTCTAAAAGTCGGAGTCCAAATGCTGTGATCCTGAATGTTGAAATCCCAAAAGACCAAAATCCCTAAAGTCCAAAAACCCGGAAATCATATCATAATCCTGAAAATAAAATCTTAAGATTTGAAATCCTGGAAGCTAAAATGCTTAAAACTTCAATTTTTACTGAAAAAAAAATTATATAAGCTATATAAGAGGGGTAGAAAGCAGAATTCTGCAAAGAGATTGATATGATTTTAGTCCTATGCATGATAATTGCACTGTGTTAGGGTGAATGAATAATAAGAAACTTGGTCAAGTGTTATTTGGGGATAACATTCCAAACATTCTGAGGATGTTTGCAGAAGAGATTAAAGTGTAAGAGAGGCTGAGTAGGTGGGGAAGATTCCATTTTATGTGGGTGGGCAACAACATCATCCAGTAGGCTGGGGGAACTCTAGAGAACAAAACCAAAGGTGAATTGATCTTTTTCTGAAAGCTAGGACTGAGTTTTATTCTGCTGTTTTAGATTCCGGAACACCTGGCCTGTGGACTCCAGAACATCAGTGGTCCCTGGGTCATCAGGCTTCTGGACTTGTAGGGAGAGTTAACACTATGGGCTTCCCTTAACTAGGCCCTTTGAGCTTGGAATAACCTAGTTACTGGCAGTACAGACCCTCCAGCTTGCAGATAAACTGTCCTGGAACTTCTTATGTACCATAATTGTGTAAGCTAATTCCTCCAATAACTCTTTCACTTATCTACCTACATATCTATATCTTACTGGAAGATCCTGGCCAATACAGATTTGGTATTATGGAAGCCAAACTTTGGTCTCTATTACTGTATTCTTTATAACACAAGGAAGAAATCTGTGAAATTGTTTCTTCCCCCAAAAAGGCTGTCATAATTTAAGTGTAATAGTCTACTTAATGGTGAAAAATTTTTTAAAAAATTAAAGCCAATTATTAGTGATGCTGTGAAAACAGAACATTTCTTAATAGTAATGCCCAAGTAATAACTAGACTTTCAGATGGACAACATGTATTTAAAATGTTTGTATACCAGAACCACTCATCAAATAAAAGTGCAGTGATTGTCTCAAAGATCACAGAAGGAATGAAAATGCAGGTGAAAATACCAGAAGTTCACCCTGCCAAATTACTCAGTTTTATACTGCTTCAGTCCTTTACATATGGCACCATGCTTACTTTCAAAAACTTCCCTTTGTCAGAGAATCAAAAGAATTTGAGGGGCTGGGGATGTGGCTCAAGCGGTAGTGCACTCTCCTGGAATGTGCACGGTGCTGGGTTTGATCCTCAGCACCACATAAAAATAAAAATAAAGATGTTGTGTCCACCGAAAAACTAAAACAATATATATTTTAAAAATCTCTATATATATATATAAAAAAAGAATTTGACAAGCTTAGGGACCCTCTGAATTGAAGACACTTGGTGACAGGTTCCTCCAGTGTCACAAAACCCATTAAATGTGAACTGTTCTTTGTTATTTATTTGACCATTGAAGAAGATAGAAACATTTTTTTAAAAAAAGCATATATCTCCGTTTTGCTAATGTTTCAAAACTTTCCCACCTGTTTTTAATTTTTTTTATCAACTACATACAATTCATGTTCCTTTTGGGTCTGAAAAAATCAAGAACTTATTGGCTCCTTTATGTATTAAGGATTGAGCAAAAGTGAAGTGATTTTTAAAAGACTTATTTGAAGATTTGGTGTGGTTTGCTGAAGAAAATGGGTTTCAGTGGAGTTCTCACAATGACAGATTTGGAAATAGGTATGAACAAGGTTTCTAAAAGAAAATTTCATGGTGTTACTAATAAAATTTGTTTTTTCAATTCAGCTCAATGCACATGTGGGAATATTCAAATGAGTGTGTTGATCATGAGATACAGCAAGAAAGAAAATGTCCAGGATTTTCTAATGGATTGAAACCATATTTGCCTGAAGAGGCCAACAAAGTCACTTATTCCAAAATAATTATGTGCACGTGGGAAAAGAAGATAATGCAAGGATGACTGGGTGCAGTGGTGCATGCCTATAAATCCAGCTATTCCAGAATCTGAGGCAAGAGGATAACAAGTTCAAGGCCTGCCTCTGCAATTTAGTGAGGTCCTGTCTCAGTCCTTGATCAGGATTTTTCTGCCAAACTTGTGGTCTATATATGAAGGCATGCAAAATGGATTTCTATGCACCCAAAACAACATATAACCATGATGCAGAAAATGGGAAATTTTAATTCTTATTTTGCTCTCTATTGAATCATAGAAAATTTTCAAAAAGAGAAGCATCACTTGAAAATGAGTGTGGATGTATTCTTCAAGGAGAGCATGCCTTAAGAAGAAACAGCTATTTATCTCAATGCAAGGCTTCAAAGCATTGTTAATGATCTTGGAAGTTGGTCAGCACTTATAGACTACTGCTGTGTAATTTCCCATAATCTCTCCTTGTTGAATTTTTCAGGTTTTTACCACAATTTTTTTCAAAATTATTTCTTATAATTTGCTGTTATGTATTTCATCTTCATATTACTTTCCATACTGGAGTTATAAATAGTGTAAATACTTCTAGATGAATTATAATTTGTTTTTGGCTTGTCTATGCAAATTTGATTCTGCAAAAGTACATTATTACAATGTTGACTTAGTGTGGAAGCATTGTGACTTTACATTTAAGAAATTGAAAATTCTTTTCTAAATTAAGAAATGTCCTTTTTTCTATATCTACCTTGGTAATAGATAAAAATTTCTGAATCTCCAATCTTTGAGCAATTGGTTGTGTCATATTGACCCATCATGTTTTTTGATGTCTCCTCAAAAGATGTAGGGTGTCTTTCACTGAATTTGATGATGACATTTATTAGGCTAGGTGTACAACATTACTTCTCTTTGTGATTTTATATTTATCACTTTGTGACCTATTTTTTGCCTTTTTTCTTTATCCTCTCTGGTACTGGGGCTGGAACCCAGGGATGCTCTACCACTGAGCATCATTCCCAGCCCTTTTTATGCTTTATTTTGAGACAAGATTTCCCAGTTGCTGAGTCTGGCCTCAAACTTGTTATTGTCCTACGTAACCTCCCAAGTATCTGGGATTACAGGTATGCTCCACTATACCTGGCTTGACCTATTTCTTTATGGATATGGTTTGTCTGCTCATAACTGTTATGCTTTTGCATCTGTTGTTAGAGTACCTCAGTGTGTGCTTGCAAAACAATGTTGCATATTATATTGTGAAAAGTAGTGAATGAAGCATTTTGTCATGTTTCTCAAATTTTCTTTTAAACATACAAAATATCTTTTAAAAAACATAAATGAACAACTGTTATGGTGACACACACCTGTAATACCAGGTTGAGGCAGTAGGATTGCAAGTTCAAGGCCAGCCTCAGCAATTTAGTAAGACCCTATCTCAAAATAAAAAATGAAAAGGGAAGGGGATATAGCTCAGTGGTATAGTTTCCTGGATTCAACTGCCAGTGCCAAATACTACCACTATTACTATTAATAATAATAATAAATAAAGGAATTTCATTTTAAAACTTGGGTCCCATTCCCAGATATTTCACTTACTTATATGCATATATTCCTAAATTTAAAAATGAAATGTTAAATACTTCTGGTTTTAACCATTCTGGATAAGGACTATTAAAACTGTAATGCAAGGAAAAATGTTAAAATTCAGATTTAACATTAAAATAATATTTCAGAAAGATGATAAAATAGTCACACCTCAGGAAAAAATTATATCCTAGGTAGGACTGTAGGACTTGATCATAGACACACTGGAAGAAAAAGAGAAAGCAGATGGTTACATATTTTTTATACTTTCTCTATTCTGCTGAAATCTTGGAGAACAGAGCACATTAAAAAGATTAAGGTAAAAATCAATGACATAAAAAACAAAAAGATTACTTCCCAGCTTTCTCTGAGTTTCTGGAAAGAAATTGTGTATCAGGTTCCTTCTGATTTAACAAAGTGAGCTTGCTGAATCCTTTCCAAAAGTTGAGTTTCATTTTACATGTTGCATCCACATAAAACGATAGAATGTTTATAAAACATGTGTTTTAGTCATTGTGTTTTATAAACATTGGCTGATTTTTGCTGAAAGTTTTATTGCATTTCCTATAACAATTTATAAAATTTATTTACATTTCTTGAAAACTTGTATCTACATTCCTGTATGTTTTCACTTTTGATTTTTGCCAACCCAGAAAGTAGAATTTAAATTTCATTAAATGAAAAATTGAAATTAATTTACTTGTGAAATATTTTAACAATTAGGAATCCATACTTGGGTATGGACTATTAAAATGACATAAGCAAATAAAGATCTGAAATTCAATCACTAAAATCGTCAGTCCATAAAGAAAGAAAATGTCTCAAGTATTTGTTGCTTAAAAGTCTAACTCAGTAACATAACTTTTTTCTTTTCCTTGTATGTATTTGATGATTCATTGATTTGGTATGATGAAAATATATCACTTGTTTGTGACCATGACTACTGGTCATTACTTTTGTTTTTTATCTCTTTAGGTTTTCTGTGATTTTTTTTGGTTTGGACAGTAACATAAATATACATGAAAATAAAATATCATGCAAAATTCTTCTCTCACTGCTCCCCACTTAAAACGATTTTATTGTTTCTATCAGTTTGGGTTTTTTAGAAGTAATTTGTTCCATAAAATAAAGATGAGATTATTTTTTTATTTTATAACGTAATATTACTGATTTTCTTTTCCATGTGAAGAGTAAAATATGAAGTACATCAAATACTCAAATACACATACACACAATCACATACAATATGATATTAGGGATTCTCTTATAAAACTAATTTGAAGATGATTCATAGAACTTCCTTTGATAAGTTTCCTGTAAAATGTGGCCCATGAAAATATGAGCATGGGCTGCATCTATAATGAGAAAATAATGTAGATTATTTATGAAATTAAACAGTCAGAACTCAAAATTCAAGACTCTTATCAATTGACAGAATTAGCAAAAGAGTTAAGAGAATTTTTACAAAAGTAGTTAAATATGAGTTCTGTTGATTACAGTAATTATATTTGCTAACCTTCAATCAGAAAGTGAAATTTTCCATGTCCATCAAAATTTTCCTGAGTTTTTTTATTTCAATGCATGAGAGACATACCAAAAGCAAATTCACACATGTTTTAATATTTGATGCAAGATTTTGCATGATAAAGCAAAAAATTCATCAGGTGTTTCATTCTGAAGCATTCTAATTCTTAAAAATTAGAAGTTAATTAAAATTTAGATGGAGAGTTTTCTGTTCACTATTATTTCAACATATAATATTTTTTATTTTTATGTAAATAGATCACTGAGAATTATAAGGTTTAGGGCATTTTTTTTCATTTTGCTATTTATGCACAAACTTTTAAAAGTTTAAATACTGTTTCACAATGCAACTACAGTTCCAGGCATAAACATTGGAAAATACATGTGTGTTTCCAAAGTTTTATTATGTATAATAAGGAAAATTGAAAACAGCATTCATATATGAGAAATAATTATTTAAATATCTTATAGCATATTCACACAATTAACCATACCACAACTAGTGAAAATCATATTGTGAAAAACAATTAACCTGAAAAAAGTTACAAAATTTCAAGAAAAAAAATTTTAAAAATATTTCATATCTATAACATTTTATTACTTATTTTCAAATATAAAATGTATAAATGCATATCAAATAGGTTAATTTATGGCAATTTATTTATTTTTTGACCATTAAGAGTGATACTTTAGTTATTCAAATTTGTTTTACTATATATTTTTATTACCAGCTGCAAATGAGCCTTAGTTCATCTCAAAAAGCCCCCTCTAGTTCTCTCTTCAACTCATTTTTCACTCTCTACCCACTTGTCAGTGGTATATTGGCTTGATTAATTGTGATTTATATTATTTGGAATGAACTGTCTATTTCTCCCTTTGTCTGAGTTCAACTTTACTGAATTACATTTCCACTTCAAGATAAATATTAAGTCACTTTAGTCCATGAATCAGAGTTCAGGTAAGTTTTAAAATGCTAAGTGAAGTTAGCCAATCCCCCAAAACCAAGTGCCAAATGTTTTCTCTGATATAAGGAAACTGATTCATAGTGGGATAGGAATAAGGAACATGGGAGGAATAGGCAAACTCTAGATAGGGGAGAGGGGTTGGAGGCGAAGGGAGGGGGCATGGGGTTATAAATGATGGTGGAAAGTGATGATCATTATTATCCAAAGTACATGTATGAAGACATGAATTGGTGTGAATATACTTTGTATATAACCAGAGATATGAAAAATTGTGCTCTATATGAGTAAGAAGAATTGTAATGCATTCCAGTAAATAATACGGATAAGGCTGGGGATGTGGCTCAAGTGGTAGCGCGCTCGCCTGTCATGCGTGCGGCCCGGGTTCGATTCTCAGCACCACATACCAACAAAGATGTTGAGTCCACCGAGAACTAAAAAAAAATAAAAATATTAAAAAAAATTATCTCTCTCTCTCTCTCTCCCCCTCGTCTCTCACTCTCTTTAAAAAAATAATAATACGGATATTTATTTAGTGAATAAATAAAATATAATATTTTAATTGATTAATTTGGTAATCTTATAACTTATTTTCCTTCCTCTGTGTGAACTAAACTTGTGGTTCAAGGCACATTAGAATGGAGGAAGGTCCACTTTTGACAAATCTGCTTCCTTCTTTTAAGATGATGCATATCTACATAACCAGATGAAGTTTAATCTCTTCTTATTCACAGTTGTGGTCTCCCTAGGTGAAATGACTGGTTGCTGGTGTCCTCCCTCTCTGTAACAGTCATTCATATGCTATGTTTTCTTTATATTGTGGAAACATATCCTGGTTAATTGCAGTAATCTATGATTCTGTCTCTTGTTCCAGCATTCCTTCCAGTTTACTATTTGTCATATTTTGGGCAATAAATTAGATAATTATAATTTGTGGGATGCCTTTATGGCATCATTTTAGGACCCAAGAACTTCCACATAGTTTTGGCTTGACCACATCAATCTGCTCCTCTTTTCCCCACCTTCAGCTCACACTGCCAAATGTTGATTCTGGAGCTTCTTGTTACTTATGCCCATTACTTTAGAGATCGGTGGGACCATGTACACTTGGGATGTTTTAAAACCCAGAAATGAGAAATTCAATAATGTTTGTTCTGCCCTAGGAATCCCTGTCTTAAAGAACTCAGAGGATCCAGGTTACTCTGCTGCCTCATCTTTGTTGCCCTGCATTGCATATTGTGCTCCTGCATCAGTCTCTAGTTAAGGAAAAAAAAAAAAAATTCATATATCCTTTCTTGCTGTCACTCCTACTCTTCACAGGATTCTCTTGAATGTCTCCACCTACATTCCCACCCTCCCTCCTGTAGTGAGAAAGGGATTTGGATAGACTCTCTTCCATTATATATTCCAAAAAGATGATGCCCCCTGCCATGTAGTCTCCTTAGTCCTCATGCTGTATGTGCAGTACATAATAGATTTTCAACAAAAGTGCAACATCAGTTTGTTTTGAAAAGAACTTAGGGATTTAAAAACATCTCATAGTTTGTCTAAGAAGGTTTCATTTTAGTCTGAAGAAATTTAGAGCACTGTTAAAGAAAAATCTAGAAAAGATGAAGGTTTTTTTTTCCTTTTTACTAATTACTGTACTAGAACCAGTATAAATAATAAAATATGAAAGATTTATATGATATGAAGAGAAACAAGACTCTAATGGAAACTGTATAAATAAGCATGAGAGATGATGCTTTATTTCAAGGATAAAACTAACATGTTTAAGTTATTGTTCTTGCCCTTTTGGACTCAGTATATGTTACCTCCATTTGTATTTGTATTTGTGTCTCATTATACAGAAACTTCTACTGAATCCCCAGAATATATGCTTTATTTTATAAAATGCTACCCTGCAGCCACCTGGGCTAGTTTTCATTTCCCCAATAAGCCCTATACCTTTTCTTCTATTTTTTCTTCTACCTCTATCTGTATTTGTTGCAAGTATAATTTGATGAATGTCTCTAACATCACATCATCAATGAATCCTTTCCTAGTTTCTCTCTACTTATCAACCTTTTAGACATGGACTACAGTCCCTAAAATATAAGATCACATTTTGAACAAAAAAGGAAAACATTGAGTATTCATTTAACTGAGTCAGTAGAAATAGCTGTAAATTATTTTGGAATGCTATATTTTATAAAGTATGAAGTTTTTCATTTGAGAATTTAAAATGTATATTTTACTCTGTGAAGGTTAAGGATATATGACAGAATCTGAATTCATTCTGTATTGTTTCAAAAAAAGGAGTATGTTAATTAAAATGATTGTCTAAATTTGGAGTGAGGACGATAAGATGGACTTGGTGGGACTAGTGGTGTCCTTAAAAGAAAAGGAAGAAAAGGCTAAGTCTCTGGCAATATGTGCTCTGATTCTCAATGGAGGCTAGGATGACTGAGCTATACTCCCAGCTCTACCAGGTAGGTAGGGCCATGGGCGGTCCTGTACAGATGTCACTTTCAGATTGCATCTGGAATGATCTCCCCTGTGAGCCAGGGATGGAGGGAGGATGACATTGTGGCTTTTGTAAAGTGGAAAATCTCAGGAGACAAAAATGTAAGAAGGACATCTTTGGATCTTTTGCCTCATTGTGTCCAGGTGTTCTGGTTTCTCACAGCACATTCATTAAAGAGCTTCTCTTATTCTCAAATTCACTGCAACTGGAGGGCTCTGGGGGAACATTACCTTCAGAAAATTCCAAAGAGACCTGGACCTTATCCCAGGGGGACTATCCTTTTGGTTTTAAAGACTCTTTTGAAGTGAGAAATTACCTTGAAATACTTTCTCTGCCTTTTTGTTTCAGATTATAAACCTTGGATAGAGATGAGAGGGAAAATCTGCTGTGTACCTGAAAGTTACCATTTAACACCTGATTTCCAAAAAGAGAAGATAGAATATCCATGGCATGTCTGTACCAGTGGTTTCAGCATTGTAAATATCATGATTTTACTTTACCCTGGTTTTAAACCTAAAAGGATTGACTGGGAAGGGAGCAATGCCATCACCTGAAGAAGTATATAAAGTCTATTTCCTATGACGAGAGAAAGAGAAGCTTCACAAGGATTGCTTATACATAGCTACTCTAGGCATGAATATTAGCATTAATAATTGGAAAAGAATTTCTCTTTTTGCCTTTAAGAAGCATATTAATAATTTTGACCATGATACCTTTTCATGCTTTGCCACCCCACTCTTAGTCATCCCAATTTTTGAAATGGGTTTCAAATTACACACTACTTTATTTCAAAATGATGGAAGGTGAATTAGGTCTCTTGTGAACAATGTCTGTTAGCAATGATGGAATTTTTAAGCTATGAAATAGACCTCCAATGACAGTAAAATAAAGATTTAAGAACCCCTCTATACTTGTGGGGCCTCTGTATCTGAAGCCTGTAATACACTGTAATAGCCAGTGGCCTATAAGTATGTTTATTGGTCCCCAAAATGATTATTATGTCTTATAGTAGAAAAAGCATTAGATCTAAAGTCAATGCCAGAGCTTTTCTTAGGCTTCACCTATTTATTATTTTATTACCTGCACAACACTTCAGACCAGGTTTTTTATCTTTCAAATGAAATTCACACCATCTATTTCATCCTGATGATCTGTGTTTAATAATCTGTATTGATTACATTCATATTCAAAAGTTATTTAGAGCGAGCAAGGTTTAAGCACTATTCTCTAAGAAAATAAAAATCAAACAGCCCTGTAAAAAAAAAAAAAACAACTAAATAAAATCAGTGTTATCCACCAATGATACCAAAAGAATGTCCTAATAGAAAGGGCTAATGGCCTGATATGCAAACCCCAAACCATTTTCTCCCCTTTACTGTTACATAGTCTAGATAATGGCCTTAAGGAAATCATGCTCGCAATTCTCACATGCAGATAATCCAATATGTTTACAACTATCCATGGCATAAGTGAGACCAGTCTGGAACCTCTAACTCAAGTGTTACTCATTTAACATGATTATAAACTGGAAGAATAAGGATAATGTCCAAAAATAGAAGATATTTTATGAGATATAGCTTCTTTTTCAAACTCACAGAGCTGGTTTCTTTATTACTTTTGTGTGCTTTTATTTTTATCACCATTCAAGAATCCATCCCCTAACACCACCTCCCTTGAAATCCCAAACGAGATTTTTGACAGTACACTTTGGGTATATAGAGTCAACTATATTACCATACTTGCAATATGGACGTTTTCATTATGAGAGCCTATTACACCCTTGATTTAATCAATCATGTTGCAGTTATGTTTCTCTCATTTATACATAAGTTAGTTTTAATACATACATCCTTCTTATATAACATCATCTTTATATCATCAGCAGAGCTTGACATCAGCTATATCTATTGAATAATTGCCTCAGTTATTAATCATACTACTATCTCACACTTTTGTAAATTGTAATACATATTTTTATGACATAGGATTTATAAGAGAAACACAACCTTTTTCTTCATTCATTGCTCCATTCACTTAAAACATGTTTTCAAATTAAGGGCTGAACATAAAATTAAATTACTTGTGATTTATTTATTAGTCATAAGTTCATTACAAAATTGACTTCCATAATTTAAAAAAGTTCAAATAAAAAAGAAACATATCATCTAAGTGCTTATTATTAAGTGTTGAATTATATTTTACATTTGCAGAATATTCAATATAAGGATTAAAATTGAATGTTTATGTTCATGTCATAAAAAGGTAGATAAAAATATGAAAAGATTGTTAAGAAATATAATCATACCATAAACTTCTAACATGAAAACCAAATATATGTGTTTTTATTAAAAAAAAAATTAAAATTAGGCATTTTCTATTTAACCATATGTGAATCTTTTGGTAAACTGAAACAAATATCTAATTGTATACCTGAACTTTACAGGCAAAAAATTATACATTTAAAAAGTTATCAGTGGTTGGCCAAGTGCCAACTTGTAATTCCAGTGGCACCCAAGGCTGAGGCAGTTTAAAGCCAGCATCAGCAAATTAGCCAGGCCCTAAGCAACTCAGTATGATCCTGTCTCTAAATAAAATATTGTAAAAAGGCTAAGGATGTGGCTTAGTGGACAAGCATGCCTGGATTCAATCCCTAGTACAAAATAAAAGTAGTCATCAGTAAATGAACTAACTATATTTTCTGCTATACCTATGGTACTTCGATTTATTGTGGAATCCATTTGTCATTTTTAAAAACATATTCTGTTTCTTAAATTACACCAAGTACATTAAAGTCTTTTTATTTATTCACATTTTTTAATCTTTTCAAAATTATAGTTTAACATCACTGCAATTTTAAGTAACCCTACTTATTAAACATCACCTATAGAATTGAGTCTTTCCAATTGTCCATATCTTCCAGATACTAGTAAGACACAGAATTGTTTTCAGAGTATCAGAGGACATTGAAAGTGTCATCAAATTTTAAAAAATTGAATTCTATTTTTTCTGTGAGATTAAGTAAGAGAGTGCTGTACTCCTAAGACATTTGACTTTTCAGGCCACCTAACATGGGAAAAATCATTAATGTATCCTAGAGGAGAGAAGGAACCATTAAATTCTGAGGATATTAATCTGGCCATATCATATATCATACAAAAGAGATTCAAAAATTGTGGTTACAAAAATCCAGGAGAAAAAAGTCCATTATTAAAAATGTTATGCACAATATAAAATTATTCATCATAGTCAGAAAGGTATTTAGTTTCATTTCCCACTTTATCTTAATTAAATATTAACTGGTTAACTGGAAATGCATGATAAAACTATAAAAGTTAGAACATATATTTAAGTGAAATGAATTTCCAATTTCTCAAGCATTAACAAAATAATTTTGTATACATTATTCAATTGAATATCAAATGTTTGTAAATATAATTGCAAACATATGTGGTAATTTTCTTCCATACTATCATTCATGATATGAGTTAGAAGAAGATATCATAATTTGCCACATAAAAGTCCTATAGTTTCTTTAACCAGGCTGAAACCAAGTTTCATTTAAAAGATTTCAAAAACTTTGATATTTTTGGTGACTTTTTTATGCACCAAATGCACTGTGAGAAGCCTGCGTGTTACCTCATGGTAATTAACATATAACATGGCACATGGATTTTGCAAAATAAATATGTGTTAACTGGTAAATTTTGTTTACAGCTTGATTATAAGATTTTTTAAATAGTTCCAATGCTTACTCAATTCTAATTAAATTTGTTATTCTAGAGATAAATTTCATCCACAAGAGGCATAGATACCAGAATGTAAAAGGTACTTTTTGTGTTTGGGGGGGTCTGGCGGTCAAGTAGAACGTATTCTATCTCTTCCTTAGTTTTAAAATACACTCGAGAATAATATTAATTACTAATTTGTATTCCCCTTCATGAATTATAAAAAAAAAAACTATGGGTAACAAAGCTTTATAAAATAGATATTTGCTCACACAACGTAAATAAAGCAATGATCAAACACAAAAGAAATGTCTTGGTTACAAAGAATTCCAAATAGCACACACAAAGAAGTTGATTGTGCAAAGTGAAGTATTGAGAGGAGAATAGAAAGAGATAGATGGAAATGGCTTTCAACCGGGTAAATTTAATCATGTTGCCAAAAAAGCATAGGTGCCCAACATTGATGCATAATTTATTCTGGGAACAATAGGGAGCTTGAACATGGAAAGGAAGGAAACAGTTAAGAGCACCAAAAATATTCTTAAAAAATTTAGGGAAGAAGAGATATTTGATATCATGCTTGAATTCAATCTATTCACCTTTACTTACAAATTAAAATGTATCTTTTTATAGATAGAGATTACTCTCACACAGACAGAATCAACCTGCAAAGTGGGCTCATACTGGAAAAAGGAATCCTGTGATCAGAGAAATGATTTCTAATGCTTATTACAAATGTCTCAAATTTATTTTTCTATTTTTTTTCCATTGCAGATAAAGTTCACCCTACCTAGCATATGCAGTGCCTATCTAAGGGAAAAATGGCCTTGAATGACCAAATAGAAATAAAGCTGATGAAATCCAGCCTTCATTCATAGAATGTTAGAAGTTATCTAATCAAGTAATGTATTCCACAGATGGGAAAATTGAATTTTCATACAAGGGAAATAGTTTTCTCAGGGATGATGGCAGATGAATGGCTCTAGGTCACATAAATGTGGGCACAGGGCCCAAATGTGTGCACAGGGCCCAAACTGCTCACATTTTATCACCATCCCGAATTACAATGCCTGTTACAAAGTGAGCATAAGGTATTCTGTAGATATTTTAGGTGAATTGCATGAATACATGACTGACAGAAGGAATGAGTGTGACATTGTCAGAGCTGGGCTAGTGATCAGTTTGCTAGCATCTGTGCAGTTTAAGATGATGATTTTTTGTGTAACAGTTCCTCAAAAATATCATTTTTGAGCCTTGTCAGTTGAAGAAACAATGGCCAGATGCCAATGGAAGCAGGTATTGGGACATTCTGAAGTAACTTTAATTCTTTTTAACTTTGGTCATTTTTCAGTGGTATTGCTTATCAGTGGAGTCGCAGCTGTTTTAGAGATGTTTTGCTAAAGCCACCCTGCAACACTTGACTCTTTGAGCTGCCCTGGACATACTGTTACTTATATCCACAATACTTTTTCAGCAGTGGTGATGGGCAGACACTTGATTTTACCCTACCTCTTGCAATTTAAACAACCAAGAGGAAGTACTTAAAACAAAAATAGGGCTCATTCTAAAGGCAGTTTTCAGAAATAAAGAAATGTAGAAGAGGGAGAGAAATAAAGACCATACATATTTAAACGACTTGATAAGAGAACAAAAGGTTTTAAACAGGTCAGGATAAGCAAAGTATATCTAGGTCTTGAAGAAATCTACAAAAGACTGGAAAACACCTTTTCAAGTACAGGGCAAAGAGAAGAAGTTGACAGCAGACCTTGATGTGCAAACTAGTCAAGTTCAGGTGGAAGAAGAGCATATGCCTCTGATATGGATGCTTGGAAGCTATTCCCTACAAATTTAAGTGGTAGTTGAGAGTAACATTTAAAGTGGCTAAAGATTTTCTGGGCAATAGCTTCTATGCTCCACATAGTCAGGTTCAAGTGCAAGAGAGATCTTTGTAAACAGAGTTCCTGGCAGTGCTCTGTGATAAAAGAGGAGTCTCTAAGGCTGTTTAGGGACCCAGGTAATCTACCAGACTCCTTCTTCATCTCTACACACAAAAGTTTGTCCCTGGTGGAAAGAATGAGTTTTGACATTACAGTGAGGACTCAGGGATGTGGAAAATGCCATCTCTGTCTTTTTGGGTGACACATCAGCTGGATGATAAGGAAGTATTTGCACCTCCGTTGGGGGATTTGAAAGTTGAGAAAAGTAGTGGAAGTCTTCCCCATGGCTGGCAGTGCTGTGCAAGGAGGTTATTCTTTCACCTCCATAGTTGATTGGCACATCCTCTCTGGGGACATTTTCATAATCAATGGCATCATTTGGAAAATGGGAGTATGTGCTAGTCACTCTTCTGGGATGAGAGGAGAGGGCACTGTAGTTAGCTGATGAGGTGTCATCAATGGGGTTGAGGTCTTTCAATCCAAGTGTTTGAAAGACCCAGGGATCAACATGGGGCCCAGGTGGTTTTTCACAGTTAGCAAACTCACTACAGAGGTTCCTCTTGACATTTTTAGGATGGGGGATCTCAGCAGGATAGAATTCCTGCTCTTTGTGTTTCCTTTTCCCCTTTCTGAATTTTCCACACACTTTGGAGAACTCATCTGATGACAACAATTTCTGAAGAAGTGACATTTGAAAATTATACTTCCTTTACGTATCTACTAGTTACCCTCATTCTTTAGAAAAATAGGTTAAATTTCTAATATTTTTTCACATACAAGTAAAATGGGTTAGATTAGTGTCTGTTACTGAAGTAAAATCCATGATAACATCTTATTTCTTAGGAACCTGAATTCATTTCTTACTCTCAGTTTGAAACTTGAAAAAAGCAGATAATGTCTTGAAGATTTCAAATCAGGGAAGTAATAATTTTTACAATGATGATAATAAAAGCAATTGTTTATTGAATTATCACTGATAAAATAAACAAATTATCATTTGTTATAATTTATGAATAGTTCATCACATGTACTATTTCTTTGGATATAGATACTCTTAAAATCTCCATTAATGAGGAAACTAAGGCTCAGATACATTTGTGACTTGCTAAGTATCCCTTAGCCTAGAATTAAACCTAATTTACCTAAATATAGAGAGAACACTTGTTTAAATGCTATACAACATTCCTTATGTTATTTCATTAAATTTCAAAGCAATCCCTTGAAAAAAGTTGTGATTTTAAATCTTGGAAAACTGAGGTCAAGAAAGGTAAAGCTAATTAATGTCATTTAATAATTTAATAATGTCTTTTTCAAGGAATGGTGGCTAGAGTTAGAAGCCAAGGCTAGTCCTTTTTTTATGAAAGCTTGCTATACAGTAAAGTAGTCAAATCTAGTATCTTTTCTTCTTTTAACTGTTAGATCCAGTAAAAGCAGCAGACACATAATCAATTTAGATTACATAATATCAAATAATAGTTTCTCTAAGAGTAAAGTTAAAATTGGTCATAGAAACAAACACATACTAGGAAAAACACAAAACTAAAGAAAAAAGAACACAAAGAGACTATAGGCAAGCTATCTTTGAGTTAGAAATAGCTCATTTAAAAGTGTAAGAAAAATGTGAATAAAAAATAATGTAACTGTATATACTGAATTGCTGCTCAAGAGAGTAGGCTCCGGTTATCATCACAGCATCTTAGATTGAGAGAGATCTTTCACAGATTTTTAGTTTTTGAAGCTACAGATAACCAAATTCCTAATTGAGAATGATTTTCCTAAAGCCAGAAGATAATTAAAACAACTGAGTTTTTAAATCTTTAATTTCTACATTAAGAAGATAATTAAAACAACTGAGTTTTTAAATCTCTGATTTCCACCTAACTCTCCTTTTGATCAACCTGTTTCCTCAGCAATCCCTAGCTTTTGATATATAAAAAACTCCTTTTGAAATAATGTCTGGATAGAATCTGCAATCTAGATACTTCTAATAAATGATACATAAAAGTTCTAGTGAAAGTCATGTACTTCCTTAAGAAATGTTATCCATTCTACTCACATATCCCATGACATGTTGTTGAGTACACTTCTTGCTTTTCATTATGAAATTTTACATTAATGGTTTCTTTCTTAAATAACTGCCCTGACCTTATAAAAAAATTATTACACACCTTGACCTTTTCTTCAAGACATTTAACCAAACTAGAATTCAGGTATTGTCTAAGGTGATTATTCTCTTCATGTAGCCTAGTGAGTTCTTCTTCCTTCTGAACCAGAGTATCTTGGAGCTGCAGAAAGCAGACAATGGTGAAGGTTGCTCCACTGTATTGATTTGTAACATTATAATAATGCCACTGTGCCTCAGCCTTCTTAAACTTGATTATTCTTCTGTTTGTTTTATGAACACAATCTCAGGGAGTTCTTGTCCTCCAAGACTGAAATCAACAACCCCCTACCACCTGATTGTTCAGTTTTGTGCTCTGAATTTTTCATTCACTACAAAGTATTTGAGGGTATTATATGACTTTTAAAATTTTAACCACAAGTGAGACAGGTAGGTGTAAAGGAAAATGAGCAGCATTCAACTGTTTAAATATAGAAAAAAAGGTGTTTAGAAAGGTTTACCTGGACTCCTTCCTTACACATTAAAAAAAAGAAAGAAAAAAAAAAGATTGTTGACTTGTGCCACATTAAGATTGATCTGCCTGTATGTTCAGTAGATCATATTACTTTTGGGGAACAAAAAAGAACAAAATATGGAAAATGAAACAATATCTGGAAACAAAAAACTTGGTCATCATCATTAATTCTCCAGGCAATTATCCATGTTTATCATTTTAAAATACTGACATGATTCTATTTGGTCTTTCCATTAGCCCTCTGAGATATGCCCCATAAATATTCCAATTTCATGGATGAGGAAAAGATGGATGTGATAGGTCACACAGCAAAAATGTGATATAGTCAGAGCCTGACTTCATGTCTTCCTCAAGTGTTATTTGTGGATATGAGTGTGTGTGTATGGGGGGGAGGTTTGAGAGAGAGAGAGAGAGAGAGAGAGAGAAAGAGAAAGAGAGAGAAAAATAAAGAAGGAGGGAGGGAGACAGAGATTGTTCATCTAACTCCTCTCTCTCTCTCTCTTTCTCTCTCTCTCTCTCTCTCTCTCTCTCTCTCTCTCAACATATGCTTATTTTAGTTCTAAAGTGAGTTTATGTGAATTTTAAAAGGAAAAAGGAGCAGCATGAACTTAAGGGAGGATGCAAGTGGAGAATGGACTGCAGGATGCATGGCCAGTCTCAATGTTCTGAATATCAACACATACCTGTTTATTTCTGTAGAGCTGTGAGGAAAGCTGAGCTTCTTCCCAGGAACATGAGTCCAGAATAGGAAAACTCAAATTAGAAGATGAATCTATGAGAAAATACAAAATGGGTAGCATAGAAAACACACTTTTGACTTATGTGCAATGAACTCACCAAACCATTCCCAAAGTGCAATAGGTTCAATTACCTTTCTAAAAATAGCTGTTGCTTCCTCACAATAAAACAAAATATTTAAAGCTTTCAGAAGAAGGAATAAAGCTGTGACAGACAAATATTGATACAATCTATGCCAAAGTGGTTAAAGAGGTGGGATTATTTTTCTTTTTGAAACTAAGTGGTCACATTCTTCCCTTTGTATGTATATTCTTGTTGGTTAAATTAATAAAGACTCTCTCAGCTGCATCATTAATTGATTCAAATGTTTATTAAACTTTCCCTTCCACTAGGCATAATACTGCAATCCCACTATCTTTTTATAATTTTTATTTTATTTTTCTAAGTTTCAACATTAATAATATAGTGTTTGGCTTGATAATCTAATAACATTTTTTGATGGTATTATTTCCTTTTCTTTCTGCCTACCTGTTAAATCTAATGGATAGAATTCAGAATTTGATTTAGTAGCAATTTCTACTTTTAAATAATTTACACCTTGTTTCTCTGAAGACCATGATAAAAAATTGCAAAATTCTACCTTCTCTGTTTCAACTGTTTTCATCTGTATATTTTTTTCTGCTTTTATAAAGAATTTTTTTCATATTTGACAGCAAGCTCTGCCTGTTAATCAAAAGCATTTGGGCATGCTTAATTGGTTTTTCACTTTATTCCCCCTCATTAATAACATTCTGACTCTTTCCTTGTTCTACTTAAATTGCTGTTACTGAAGTATTTTTTATTAAAATAGAGTAATGAGTAAGAAAACAGGAATCCAATTTTATAAACAGTTTGGGTTCAGATTTTGGGCATTTTGTCTTTGCTGTTGCTTATAGTGAAAAAGTAAAACTGAACAACTTTATCCATGATATATCATGATATATAAGTGTGCTTCAACATTTTTAGGTTTTCATTTATTGTGTGCTTTCCCTTAACCCCTGTGACCACCAAAGGAGCATATGGCAAACCATAGTATAGGTATTTAATTCTAAGATATCTGAAACTTTTTTGAGAAACTTGACTATTTATACAGAAATTCATTTAATTTTATAAAAATGTTCACTAACCTTCAAGTCAAGATTAATACTATCCATAATTTTCCATCATTGTTATACTTCCCTCTAACTTTGAAATCCTATGTGAGTGTGTGTGTGTGTGTGTGTGTGTGTGTGTGTGTGTGTAAGAGAATAATTGTTTCTACTTACAAGGAATTGTCTATAGAATCTCCTCTATTAAAAAGAAGATGAAGTTATTCATTCCTGTTTCTTTATCATACTTGGGAAACTTTCCTGAATTTCAAAAGAAATGTTGTAACTAGTATCTTGACTCCAAAAACATTCTACTAGGATGTTGTTTATAAAATATGACCCAGAAAGGTTCTTTCAGTGAGTTGGGAATCTCCAAGTACTATAGAGTAGAGGGAGAAACACGTGTTGTCCAGCAAGAAAGAGGAAGAATCCCATTTTCACTATTTGGCAAGTCCAAATAACAGAAGTTAAGGTTGTAAAATTCAAGAATCTTTGGACTAACTTAAATTTTTTATAACATCCCTTTTTCCAGAGTCCCAGACCATGATGCTTTGCAGCCACCTTGCTTGAAAAGGGTTCCAGGTCTACCACTAAAGCAGAAGAGCAGAACTTACCCTGTGCCTGTGGTGCTTTTTGGGGCTCACTGTTGCCCAGGAGACCAGCAGCCCAGAAAGAGACCCAAGTCTCTGTGGAAATGTCAACACTAGTTTCTGATGGTGTAGTGGAATACGGGCAATTATAACTCTGGTCTCCTGCAAAATACTGCTCTTGGCAAGGCAGAATGGTGTTCTGTGAAATTCAGTATAAGGAGTTGGGGTGGAGGGGGGTGTCCCAGGAGATTGAGTGATGAAGATGTGGAGGGAGAGAAGGGTGGGAGAAACACACAGAAATTACATGCAGTTAATCAAGAAACAATGAAGGTGTTAAATTTAGATCCAGATTAAATTTTGAGTGGTTTAATTATAATAACTAAAAAGGAATTGGCTCTTATGACTTTCCTAACATTTCCACAGGTCTCTTGAACAAAGAATAGACTACCATTGGATGAATCATATTTATATTTTCCTTTGTAGCTCACCTAATAAGCCAGTCAGAACTATCTTAATTATATTTCTATTTCTAATCACCTTGGAAGACAAAGAACCCATTTAAAAAGGTGGAAAAGCAGAATATGGCATCTTGTAGACTAACTTCTGAATCAATAATTGTCTTATGTCTTATATATATATATATAATGTATATATGTTCATATGCATATATATATATATACATACACATACATATAGTTATGTACATTCATATACATACTTGTATAATATACATGCATATAGACATATGCATATATAGACATAAGTGCATATGTGTATATATATGTTCTCTCTCTCTGTTCTATAGATAATTAAATAAACTTTGTTCCTTGTAGGTAATTAAATAAACTTTGCCCCAGATCCAGTTAGAGGAGCGTAAAATCACTCCAAGTAAACACCTAAAAGCTGACAGAAATAAGCAAAGACTGCAAGCTCTAGATATCTCCATCACTAGGGCTCAATGTCCTTGCAAAGTTATCCTGCCACCACTAACTGCATGGTGTATGTTCTCACTGTGTTCTGATCCAGGGAGTACCTTCCTGGCTGCCACTTCTCAAACCTCAAACATACACTCTTTCCAATTCTCCAAACAAGGACAAGTATGCAGCCTTCCTGGGTTAATTTGTACAACAGCCCATTCCTAATTATTTGTCAATATTTAATCAGGTAAAAGCCATTTATTCCAACAGAGCCTAGGTTTAGATAAACTCTGTTTGACTGCTACCAATCTTTTTGTTGGCTTGAGTACTTTCTTGGTCATAACATAAACAGAAGGGGGGAAAATGAGTCAATTAAGTCACACTTTGTTAATGTTCCCAGTGAGTTAAGTCTTGGAAAAGAAAAAAAAAAAAACAGTTCAGAAGCAAATGCAGCTTGGGGAGTGCAGACCAATGAAGTTAAGCCATTTTTCTTGTTTTCATTTTAAAAGCATGTTTGCAGACTCCTTCCTTGAGGTTATTATTGGAATCCGAGTTAAACTATTAGGCAATTGACACCTGAGAAGATAACCAAATACTCTTACAGTAGTTCAACTCCAAGTGTTTGCAAATATGTGCATAATCTGGAAGAAGAGGAAGAATGAATAGTAAGTGCAGGTGAATAGGTGAAATTTGGGGGAAATATGAAGAATAAAAATAACAGGGAGAAAGGCAGTGGGAAAGGAAGGGAGGAAGAGAGAGAAGACAGATGATAATAAAAAGGAGACAGGGGAGGATCTATTTTAATTGGTAGATAGCAAAGAAAGCTGGCTCCAAAAATGGAATAAATTCTCAGTGCAAAGTTTATTAGCTTTCAGAGCCCCAGGTTTTGCCAGAGGACTAGCAAACGCTGGTTCCTCACTTACCATCTTGCAGTGGAAGAAAGCGCTGAAGAAACTGAGCTCACACTTTTTCTTAAAGCCAATGGGAGCTTTAAATGGAATGAAGGGAGGAACTATGAGAGGCCAGTTCTAATCTGCGGGAGCCGGTGACGCTTGGGGCTCCTGGAGAGCGCTGCCCTCTGATTTGGTGGGAGGCTGTCAAACAGGTGACGTGAGCTTGCAGACACCAGCTGAAGACAGAGTCACTCGCACTCCGGGGACCAGGATCTGGGACCTGCGGGTCGGGCTCCCGGCCTGCTCTTGGCTACCGGGTATGCTGCGCGGCTTCAAACCCGCGCGCCTATGCGCGCTGGCTGAGCACCTGACGCGGGATGTCAGAGGCTGGAGGTGGCAGCACAGCCCTGAGGGACCCTAAGGCCAGCGCTTCCTCCTGCGCGCCGTGCCACAAGCGCAGCGGGGCAGGGCGGGGTGGAAAGTCTGCTTGGGCGATGGTGAGGGATGGCAGGTCTCAAACCTGTATTTCAGGGATGGGGCGGCACTTGTGGAAGCCAGTCCTACAGCCCCAGAGCTAGTATTATGCCTATATATCTTTTGACCACATGATCAGAATTTAATGCCAACTTGTATTATGTTGTAAATTTATTTTAATTAATTTATTTTCCTTATTTGATGGACCTTATTTTGCCCAATTCCAGAAGTGGAGGTGACATATTTTAATTCTAGAATATAAATTCCCCAAGAATAGTGATTTCTGATCACTGCTGTCTCCAAAATGCCTGGAACAAATTCTGACACATAATAAATGCTCAGTAAAGATTTGTTTAAAAGAATGAATTAAGCTACACATTTCTGAAATCTAAAGCATCTTTCTCTGTGTAGGCCTACCCCCCAACTATATTTATATAAAATAAATTCATTAAGAAATAATAGCATAAGCATTTAATTTCCTGTCTTTTCTCTTACATTTGATTCTAACAATTCCTAAAATACTATGCCTACCATAGAAAGAAGAGTAACAACATCTTTGAAACTATTTATCTACAACTAATAGTAGCTTCTCATTTCAATTTACCTTCTAATTAGATATAAAATACTTGATGATAGTCATAGGAGAAAGGATACTTATTGTCCTTGTTACATTCACAAAGGAAGTAAGCACTAAGGTTAAGAAAACTCCCCAATGTTAACACAATTGGGAAGTGGCAGGCTTTGGATTTGAACCTCTGACTAACTAGTATGCCTATGGCATTTGACTTTAACTTCTCTCTATTGCATGTTATTGCTGTTGATCAATGGGCATTGTTAAGGACTGGGTTGTGTTCCCCATAAATTATATGTTGAAGCCCTATACCCAATGTTACTGTATTTCAAGACAGGCGTAGGAACTGAAAATAATGTCTGATTCTGGCTTGCACAGCCCTTCCTCTACTTCGGCTCTGACCTTTCTTCATTCTTCTTTGTACTCTACTCATGACCCTTAGCACTCGGCAAAATGACTATGACAGAATGGATGTTAATTAAGTACTGTATATCCAAAATTAAGAAAGGAAAGGAGGGGGAAGCTGCTTCTCTTGGTGCAGTCCTTTTCTCCTGCTTCAATGACATTTATTTGAAAAACATTTTCAGATTAATAGTAGTAGGTTTGGGGATCCCTGCCTGGAATGTGGATGAACTGGATCCATCAACACTGACTCATTTCAGTATGTGACATGAAGGACTGGTCCATCTCTGCTCTAACTGTAACAAGAAAAAAAGATGTAATGGCTGTAAGGCCCTGAGATCATGGGTAAGGAGAACGTATCAAAATGTATTTAATTTGTAAGAATCAGTGATCTTTTTCAAGGCAAAGAACTGCTCATGCTTTTAGTCCTGCCAGCAACACAATCTGTTTGGCAAAACCCTCATTCATTTTGTGATGAGCAGCAGGGACAGAAAAAGGAGGATGGAGTTGTGTTTTTGGAAACTTTCACAAATAACACAGGAGCCTCTGAAAGATAGATTTTCTTTTGGCTCCAAAAATGATATAAAGTAGGTAATTGACTAAACATGGTATGCAAAAAAGAACTATAAGCTTTACATCAAAATATACCCAGATTTCAGCTTCTGGTATGCTATGATTGAGTCACTTGGGGTTATCTTAAGCCTCTTATCTTATTTGGGAAATTAGCATAGTAATACATACATTAGAAGTTACTTGAAAAACCAACCATTTTTATTAATGCTTAATTATTTCCTAATTTGTTGACTAAATAATGGATAGTATCTCTTTTTACTATTAGGGGTGAGGGACTCTGCCTTTGAACACACATATGCCTCTGTGTCTTGTTTATTAAAGTAACTGAAAAAGAATGCTACATTTATAAAACATGGTTTTTCTTTTCTGAGGGTAAGACATAATTTTAAGAAGTTTTTGATTGGTTTTAAGCACAACAATATTTGGCAAATCATTAATACTTTAGCTTGGTAGGTTGGCAGTATATATGATTGTGGAGAACCCCTAAACAGCAAAGAGCTATTGACAATTAAACATAAATCAGGTCATAAATCTATTCTCAAATCAAAATCTAAGGGAAAAAATAATTATTAAGATTTGATTTATGCACGACATCTTACTTAACATCCACTACTAAGGTATAAACTTAATTATTACTATTATGATGATGTCTATTATTTTGAAACCTACATCCCGTAAACCATAATGGGAAACTCTTTGGCACTTATTTATCCACATTTATGAAAGAAGGAGTTTCACATTTCTTAGTGATGTCAATGTAACCCACATAGATGGTTTTTCTTCTGCAAATAATAAGATTAGTTAAAACTGCCTATTGATTTGTGCCTAAAGCAATGGCATTAAAGGGAATGTGGCTCCAAACAGCCCAATTGTTGAATCAGGGTACCACCTCCTGTCTGGGCAAAGATATAACAAAATAAGAGGTAATTTGACCTCTTATTTTGCACAAAAAACAAGTCTACAGACAGAGAAGGTTAGAGCGTGAGCAGAGTTTGGTCAGGAGATAAATAGGTTGGCATATGGAATATTCTTTTGTTTAATTCCATAATTATCCCATTAGTGGATTTGATACTAAATGTAATAAACAATTTCTAAATTCCATCTATAAATACAGCTTTTCCCATTGATTCAATGGTTGAATCTCCAGGTAATAATAAAGATAGTATTTCTTATTTAACCTGTTTGTAAAGAAAATTATTACATTTAGATAAAGTATATTTAGAAAAGATGTTTTACATTGGAAAATTTAACATTTGAATTTTTAGCATGTCTGAAGAACCTGACACATGTCATTTGTTGAAGCATAGTTTTGAATTTCACCCCACCAGAATAATATGCAGAAATCAATAATTTTAATATAGATAGAGACTTACTACTCACCATATCTGTATAGCAGCCAGCATATATTCAATAACCTATGCAGTGATAAAAACTGTATCTACATAAACAAAAGGCATGAAAAATACAATTGTTAATCCTGGTAACAAAAATGTGAAAAATAATAAATTTGAAAAAACTTCTAGCAGTTTACTAAATAGAAAAGAGAAAGGCCTTGGATGCATTCAGGAATGAATATTCAGTTTGGAACTGAGTCAGATCAGCTCTGTATGGAAACGTATATGCACATGTGCACGTGTGTGTGAGTGTGTGTGTGTGTGTGTGTGTGTGTGTGTGTGTGTGATTTGTGATATTGTTTTATTGGAAGTTTCAGTCAGAGCTTTTTGGATAGCTTGCTGATCAGGCATTAAAGGCCTGAAAGGTGAATCGGCAGTGACTGTGACATCATGTTGTGTCTAGAAGATGCATAAAAAGGAAGTCAGGCCTGCTTTTTTCAAAAAGCTTATGATTTCAATACCAAAATAGGACAATTGGGTACTGGTGCCTTCTAGCCTTGGAATTATTAGCAAACCTGAAATAAGTTTACTTCTTTCATGAAATAAGACAAATAAATGTATTTAAATACAAATGTTTAGCTATAATAAAGGTATAATTCTATATTTTTGTAATCTATAAAATCTGTGAAGTTAACTTATTTCTCAATGACCTATTAATTTTTGACAAATTTATCTTATTTACAACCAAATCAAAGAAACTTACTTGATATTGGTATTAATGTAATTTGGATATTTCTAGTCAACTTCTGTTTGCCATATTTCTTTTTTTTTTTTTTTTTAGAAAATGAAAGCATAATGTCAATCTATAGCCGGTGGAATCATTTATATATTCTAAAGCAATCTGTGAAAAATATAGAGAATTTTTATTGTTATGAAACTAATACTGCTTACTTTAATTAGAATGAATTAAAGCATTATAAGATGAAGAAAGTACCCTATAAAAAATAAAGTAAAATTCCAAATTTCCTCTATGACATTAGATAAATGATGTTTTGATGACAGTAGTACATATAATTTTTATTTTTTCTTTATCTAACCAGAAGCCTCCCAGCTGCCACTTCTGGGAAGTATCAGCATTGCATGACTAAACCATAGCTGATGATTTTACACAAATCAATAAATTTTAATAGCTTCCTTTTGGGGAAGGAAGCACTGAAAGTCAAGCAAAGAAAAAAAGTGGTTTTTGTTCATGAGTACAACTGAGAAGAACTCAAATTGCATAATGTGCATCTTTTAAAAACTTTTATTTGTAATTGCTTTTATGAATTATTTGGCATTTATTAATATATCTAAATTGTATGTGCCTATTTATGTTTTTACATATATACAAATTGAGGCATCTGGATCAGTCAGTGATACCCAAGGCTTTAAAACACTTACACCTGGAAATGTTCAGATGTTGTCAAATAAAGAGTTATTCTACAATCTTATATTTTTTATGAAGCAACAATAATTCACAAAAGTGCAAATTTTTTTGATTGGTGAAGGAAAGGAGCATTTGGTCCCACACTAATGTCAGTGTCTATGTGATAGGCTGTCTGCTTCTCCTGTGGAAAGTTTCAAGTAGCTCTGTGCCAGTTGGAGTTGTGTTGTACCCCCAGCATCACTCACAATAAATTATATCTATATTATAAGAAATGCATATTAGGAAGTCTATTTAAAAGTATACATGCAAGGAAAACTTCACCATAAAGTTTTGTGTTTTAATGCTAAAGGTAACATATTTATATACAAAACAATCAAATACATGGTCATAAAAAAGTAAAAGAAATCCTGAGAAAATTAATATATTTGACATTCAGTTTTCCACAAACATATATATATCACATCCCCAGCCCATTTTATATTTTATTTAGAGACAGGGTCTTCCTAAATTGCTGAAGCTGGCTTTGAACTTATGAACATCTTACCTCAGCCTCCTGAGCCACTGGGATTACAGATATTTTAAGAACTTTAAAACATCCATCCTTTTAAGCCCGCAAGCACAAAAGAAATTAATTCATGAAGCGAGAAAATTTAAGCACGATTTACAACTGAGTTCATCACATCAATATAAGGGACATTTGTGAACATTAAGAAAATGTCCAAGAATATTTTTATTTTGCTGCAAATGGATTTCCAGCACTATTGTTTAAGAGATTATCTTTTCTCCACTGTTTGGTTTTGGTGCCTTTGTCTAGTGAGATAACTATGTTTATCTGGGTTTGTCTCTGTGTTTTCTATTCTGTACCATTGGTCTACATGTCTATTTTTGGTGCCAATACCATGCTGTTTTCATTACTATAGCTTTGTATGACAGTTTAGGTCTGATATGGTGATGTCTCCTGCTTTACTCTTCTTACTAAGGATTGCTTTATCTATTCTGGGTCTCTCATTTTTTTCAAATGAATTTCATTATTACCTTTTCAATTTCTATAAGGAATGACATTGGAATTTTAATTGTAATCACATAGAATCTGTATAGTGCTTTGGGTAGTATGGCCAATAAGAAATTGTTTTGACAATAAGAGATTGTTTCAGTAACTTAGAGCATGTCTATAGTATGGATTGTGTATTCATTGAATACACAATTTTATTTTTCTAAAAACCTAGAAAAATAGCATGATGTTAACTATATTGAAATGTATATGAGTGTATTAAAACAAATTTTAAAAGCAGGCATAAACATAATGACATTAAAATAATGTTTTTTTTTGTTTCATAAGAGAAGTGTGATTTTGATTCTATTCTTCATAATCCTGTACATTCCTGAAACTTTATATGATTGATGTTTTATATTTTTTTTATATTTTTTTTATATATGTTTTGCTTTTAAGGTCATAAAAATGTAAATATATATATATATATATATATATATATATATATATATATATATATAAAATCACAGAGTTGATTAGAAGTAATATATTTTTTGTGGAGTAAAAACATGATTAAAGCTGAGTGCCTTCAAGAGTAATGACAGATTATATTTTGTATATTTCTACTGTTGTTGGATTTGCATGGTGAGGGGTGATTGTGGTAGAAGATAAATGTTCGATTTTGTTCTTACCCCAAAACTCAAAAATGTTTTTAAAAATGATGAAAATCTGTATAAAAGTGGAAAAGTACTTTATATATAAGATTTTGTGGGGCTTTGACATCAAGGTGCAAAAAAAAAAAAAAACAAGAAGGCTTTGCTTAAATGTAGAAAATTAAATAGAGTGTGATTATAATCTTCAAATTAATACAAAATTGTTGAAGAGAGTAAATAGACCTAATCCCATTAGTTAGCACTAATCAACTGAAAAATTTTAGTGTAAAATAAATAAGGGTATTTGTAATGCTCAGTAATGTGTAAAGATAAAATGTGCTATCCCATAAGAAGTGAACTCTTAGTTACTAGACAAGTTCACAGAGTGGATGGATTACTGTGGCTATCAAGATGTTTTATTGCTTGTTCATACAGTGCTACTACCAGGAAAACACAGTCCTTAAAATTATTTCCAATGCAAAGAACTCGCAATTCAATGTAATTCTGAGATTAAAAGTCTTTGTAATTAACTTGAATGCATGTCTCTCTCTCTCTCTCTCTCTCTCTCTCTCTCTCTCTCTCTATATATATATATATATATATATATATATATATATATATAATAGTTTTGCTGAAATATAGTAGAATAACAGTGATCAAGTAAACAGGATAAAGCAGCCAAAGCAGCCGTATGTGAGGAGGCTAGTGGTAGGGCTAAGTGACTGTAAATCCTCATTTCTGTGGAGTCTTTTCTCCATTTTATGAGTCACTGGAACCATAGCACTTTTCATGAAAAGATGGGAGAAGCATAATAAAAGAGACGGTATATAGCTTCCACCCCAGATATTAAGGGCTCAAGCTTTAGAGGCAAACAATGAAGATTTGGGAGTGCTAGACCTTCATAGATTATGTTACATTGCATGGTAACTCTTTAGGGTTCAAGAAGAAGTTTAAAGTCACCAAGTTCAGCCTTATTTCTATATATATTTCTATTTCTAAGGTGCTCTGTTTATGCCTGTGGGGACTGCAGAGTGTGAGCACAGCCATAATTCCAAAAAAATAAAAAAATAACAGTGAATAGTGGATGTCAATATCCTCAGTCAAATGGTGAATGTCATAAATATGTAAAATCTAAATATATCAGGAGAAGATGGGCCAAAAGGAGAGCAGTCAGAAAAGAAGGAAAATGTGAAGGCTACTTCAATGAAGTCTTTCTTTTATTGAGACTAAGGAACCACAAATGCAATAGTTTACTTTTACTCTGTGTGAAACATCTCTGCCTTTATCCTTTCCTCCCACTTATCTATTTTTTTAGCTTTTTCTTTGCAAGCATCAGCATGTAATATCCATCTTGTCACTGTGGAAAGTGACTCTGATCTTTCAAAAATGAATGTATTCAACAAGAAAAGTCTCATATGATCCCCAAGACTCTCAAGAATCAATTATTTGTTATGGAAAATTGGAAACCAAAGAACCAACATTAGAAGGAAACAGATTTATGGCCAATAATTGAAGGCATTTTTAATGGAATTGTTAAAAAAATGACTATCCTTCAGGAGCAGTAGGATGTCCACCCCTGGAAGTGTTCCATCAAAAGTGATAAAGTGACTAATTTTTTAGAAAAACACATTCATTCCAAGACTCTCCTCTTCCATTTTATTCTGTGCTATGTAAGTACTGGGGATAAAACACTGAACAAAACAAATGTGATGCCTTCCTTAATGGTGTTTATATATTTTGAAGGAAATATTGCACACTTACTAGTGTAAATGGAGACTTTGGTAAGTGAAATGGAAGGATAATTTAGAACACTGTGGGCTTCTGCATCTATATTGCTATCCTCTGAGACCTGTGTTTAAACTGTTAAGGCTATATTGCTTGAGAAAAAGACATTTTAGCCAAGACTTGAAGAAAAAACAGTTCTACATGTGAAGAGTAGAGGGAAGTATGCATCGGGAATGACAAAGAGCACATGCAAAGGCCCTGGTACAAATATCAGAAACAGATAACATGATGATGAGGCTGGAGAGACAGACTGAGTTGAGATCATTTAGGCATTTATGCTAAGAGGAATTCAAAGACATGAAAGGGTCTTAATGAGGTAAGTGAAGTCATATTTATTTTCAAATCATCAATTACTTAGTGATATCATGACCTTCCAGATGCTCAATTTTACAAAATTGAGTAAGGTAATTTCTCCAATAAATTGTACCTTGGGCAATAATACAGGTCCCCATGACTTTGTGCAGAACTACACTATTTTCTTTTTCATTGATCCTGTATTATTTCCAAAGTTTTAGATCTATGGATTTATCTGATTCCCCTTATCTCCTGAACCCTCCCACGAGAGTTTTGTGGTTTTTTTTTTTTTGCCTCTGAGCTTATGTTTGAATTGTTATTTGTTACCCTGTAGTCAATTTTACTGATCATTTCTTCTTTGATTTGAAATATTCTATGATTCTATGAAATCTATCCTTTGGTATTTTCTATTCAGATCTTTTATATATATTTTTTCATTCCTCCTTCTCCTCCTCCACATCCTCCTCTTCCTTCTTTTTTTCCCAATTATTTTCAGTATTTGCAACTGAATCCAGGACCTTCCTTATGCTATCTGTATGCTCTACCACTGAGCAACATCTGGAGCCCCACAATCTCATATTTTTCCTCTTTTAGAATTTCCATCTGGATTTCCTTGATATTTGCATTTTTTCACCAATATTTCTAATCTCTTTACTCATCAAACTCACCTTTTAAGTCATTAAGAATCTGCATCTTGTCTGTGTAACCATGTTTTTGAATTCTTTCCAATTTTAACATTTCCAACACTTCTGTATTTGTTTTTTCCCACATTTTTTGTTGGTGCATTACAGTTCTATATAATGATGGGATTTGTTGTTACATATTTATACATGAACACAGTATAACAATGTAAGTTGGCCAATATCACTCCCCAGCACTTACTCCCTCCCTCCTCCCACACCTTAGTCACTTTCATCCATTGATTTCTCTTTGACTTTTAGGAGATCCACTCCGAGGCTGTTAATTGTTTAGCAAAAAGCTAGAACTATTAACTGGAACATCGAACTCCTGTCCAAACTTGTTATTAATCAATGTTATTCTTTAATGGATAATTAGAAATTTCAATAACTCTAGTAAACACTATTAGTCTCATTTTAAATAAGAAGTCAGTTTTTTTCAAAACTGGCTACAGCAAGTAGAATAAAGCAAGTGGATCAGTGGAAGGAGTGGGTGGGGAACTGGAAGGTACTGAGGAATGATATGGATCAAATAAATATGTGTATATATGAATGTAACATAATTAATCCCACAATCATAATTCATTATTATATGCCAGTAAGAAATTAAAAAAGACATACAAAATGGCTATAGCAGTATTTCTGTTTTCACAATCGTGCTATGCCCATTGACAGGTGGGGTCTATTTCCCTTCCTCTTGAACTACACAAAGCTTTGGACTAACCCAATGAAGAAGAATCTGGTAGACTCATGTGAATTTCTGGAGCTCATTCTTAAAGGTCACATGGCTTGTCTCTTTTTCTCTTTTTTTTTACTCTTTTGAAATCTCAACCTTGGAGTCTAGCTATATCCTTAAGACAAAAATAAGATCAAAAGGAGAGGGTAGCTGTGGATTGTTTCAGTTGACAGGCCCAGGTCTCATTTGCAACTAGTATTAAACTCGGACAGAGAGGCCTCACATGATTTCAGGTAAGCCCTCTATCCTGACACTGAGTAGAGGAGAGGGGGGCTCTCTTACCCAAACTTGACCTGCCCAAATTATAGCTCTGTATTTTATTTAATAAATAATGTCATTTCTTTAAGAGTTTCTTCACATTGCCCTAGTGACATTTTGAACAGGACAATTCTTTGTTGTAAAAGGTTAGTCTTACATTGTAGGATGCTTAACAATACCCTAGATCTAGAGTGTGGGTACTTGATACTCCTCATCAACCACCACTCTAAACTGGATACATCTCAGAAATCGGAGAGAAAATATGTACTTTTTGCATCTCACTAAAAATTGAAACAGAGTTCCCTAAAGAAGTGTGCCATCCCAGATAGACCAATCCAATGGTCCTTTAATTAAGGCAACAAGACCCCTCTCCAGACCCTGTTCCATTCAAACCTTTTTATATTAGAATAAATGACAAATGATCAAAATACAGTTTTTACTGTCTCAGACCAAGTCTTTAATGAGAAAGACTATTGGCATACAGTGGAGAAAGAGGAAGAGGAAGCAGAAAATTTTAGCCCTTTACTAAAAAATCTGTTGCCATGTGGGCTATAGATGGCAGTCTTCTTAAGTCTTGATTTATTATGAAGCTCAGTTACCAAATTGCTGTCATGCTCCATCTCAGTCCTCATTGTGTATTTTTATTGACTTGACAAGTACTGTGTGGACAAGACAAGCAGAATTTCTGGGTTGTGGTACTAATTTGATATATACTAACTTGTGTCATACACATGCTTTGATAATCAAAAATTTTCTTCAAGAAGCAAATTAATTCATGTAGGAAACATTTTTTTAAGCCACTAGAATTTGATGTCAGTTGTGATGCAGCACATGATAATTTGTTCCTCCCTTTCCTGTAGGAATTTTTTATAGTAGCATTTTACAAAGAAATAGAAAGGTACTCCATAAATTGTCTATGTAGTTTTTAGATTGTTCAAATTTCAAAAGAAACATATTAAAAGTTCTCATTGTAAATATATTTTCATCAAGTTTCCAAGGTACTAATAAGAACACTAGAATAACTTGAAAGCATTATATTTTTGTTGATTGTAACACCATACATTGTCTAAAATATTATATTGACTACATAATATTACATAATATAATCAACAATTCATTCTCCTAATGGATGCTTAGATTATTTCCATAGTCTTTATTTCCATAAATATTATATAACAAAATATTTCTCTCTATATATATCCATAATGGTTATTTATTTAGTATAAGATTTTCAGAAGAATACTGAGTTAATTAAAGGTTTTATAATATTAACAGATGTTGACAGACTTTATTTAAATTGGCTGCAATTTTAACCAGCACTATAGAACTTCTTTCATTTATTTAGAACATTTTTATGGCCCTATAAGATTTTTCACATATTTTTATATAATGTATTATACAAATTATTATCTACATTGGTAAATTTATTTATGCATATTTTTATTTATATAATCAATTTCACTCTGCTAGTTTCTAAGTATTTTCTCTTTTGTGTTTATGCCCTATGAATGAGAGTCTAAAGATTTTTCATTTAAAGGTGACGGCAAGATAAAGAAAAAACTACCAATTTTTGAATCTGTGTCTTGTATCTAGATTCTTTTTTTCCATATTAACTTTGATAGATTTTTTTTAGAATCTCCTCAGTTGTACAAAATTATATTAAGAGAAGAAAGAAATGAAATTCTGCCTTCCAATACCAACGCTAATTTGATCTTTGCCCTACTGCTTTCAGGGCACCTCCAGCCAATATTGAAATCTAATCTTAAAAGCAGTCTTCCCTGTCCAATTTTTTACCTTAAAATGACATTTTTTTCAGCCTTTGCTATTTATCATTAATTATTTAAAATTTGCTACTTATAAAAATAATACTTATTGTGTGATTTGCAAATACCCAAGTATTAAATTTAAGTAATTTATTTTCAGTCTGTTTTTATTTAGTGTTATTGTTAGGAATGGCTAGTCTATTTTATCAAATGATTATTTGATATCTCTATAGGTTTTTTGGTAGTGAATACTACTTTCTTGCCTTAATGCAGCTTAAGTATCTTTTTTTAGAGATTAGATAGAAATTGCCTTTGAAATTTTTCAAAGTGTACATTTAAAAATTTCCAATTTTTTTTAGTCTTTTGTGGTGTTTATTATTTCTCCCCCCCCAAAAATCAGACATTTCTTTTGATTTGCAAATGTGTTTTCTAAAATTTTGTACCACACATTTATTTTTCTTTTAATATCTTCTGTGGTTAAGTTTTATATAATCTTGTGTATTTTACTCCCTTTCTTTTGACTTATGAGGAAGTCATCATTTTCAATGGAACTTCTAAAACAATAATCTTTATTTATCATTTGTTCTTTTCCTCAGTTGAAAATACATCTTATAACCATGTTAACTTTACAGGGTTATTAGGGTGAAGATTGAGTTAATTTTCATGAAGTACTTAGATTACTCAAATTTGAAAGAAACATTAAAAGTTTTCATTTAATTACATTCTCATCTAGTTGATAATGTACTAATTGGTAGTTCTTACCTTTAATCTTTAGCTACTGTATAGTTTGTAATTCAGAAATTGACAATTGCATAACTTCTTCACAAATGTGTCTTTTATTGATACATGGCTCCCTACTTTGCATTCATGTAGGTCTTTCAACCCTACAGTCAGCCTTCTGATACTAATGTTGTTACTCCTCTATTTCTCTTTGGCACCTACTTTCAGATTTCATAGTTTCTTTTTAAAAAGTTTAATTAATGTATGACAGCATACATGCTTTCTCAGTACCTCCCCTTTCTTTCCTCTACTCCCTCCTCACCTTCTTTCTCCATTCTACCACTCTCTCTTCTGTTTCCAAGCAGTTTCTTTTTCTTTCCTATTTTTCTTTACAGCTTCTGCATATAAGAGGAAATATATGACCTTGACTTCCTGAGACTGGCTTCATTCTGATTCTTTATAAATAGTATAGAGCTGTCATTTTCCAAACTAGTTTAAGAATGTAGACTTTTTATGGATTATAGTTCACCCCCAATTTCTGTCATGATTGATAAACTATTTAATGTTTTCATTTATGTTTTTATTTATTTGATTTTTTTGTTTTTTTTTACATATTTTGCATCTTGATCAACAATGAATCTTTCCAAGATTCAAAAAATAATCAGAAGAATTACTCTGTATTTTCACTCAACAACTTATATTTTCTGTAAAGTTAGCCATTTTTTCATAAGGCATAAACACAATATTTTCCTTTGATATCTTCTTGAGATTATAATGAAAAAAAATCTACATACATATGAATTGTTTAAAATTCATAAGCTCTTAATAATACCTTAAGGAAATATTAATTTCAAAAAAAAATTAACATATTAAAAACTAATATAAATTTATTATATTTCATAGGTGACAAAAATACATTGTAAATACTATCTCTCATGTATCAAAGATTTGTACAGAGTTTTTTAAACTTAATATACATTTTTTTGAGCACTTTTAGCTTTACAGAAAAGTTGAGTGGAAAACACAGAATTTCTACAAGCTTATTTTCCCCATCCCCAATTTTTCCCTATTATTAGAATCTCTAATTAGGGAGTATTTGTTAAAACTCATAAGCCAAAATTGATATATTGCTATTGAGTTCTATGATTTGCTGTAACCTGTGAGTTTTGGTCAATGTGTGATGGCATATATCCACCTGTAGAGTATCACTCAGAATAATTTCACTGCTCAAAATCCCTTTGCTTTTCATTTTTTCTTTCATTAACCATATATATATATATATATATATATATATATATATATATATGGCTTAGTTTTAACTTTACTATATCTTTTTCCCCTTTCAATTTTTATTCTTTGAGTTTGATACAGTTAGAATATGCTCCATATTATTACCTTGTTAATTTGGAAATCATACTATATTTTTTAATTACTTGATGAATTTTTCTTCCTGGTGCTCATACTTAGACATGTGTCTCTCTATTGATAATTAACTAAAAGAAAATAATTTATGGAGTATATGTTATGTACCTGTCAAGTGTTAATAATAATCTATAGTATCTAATTAGGTCCTCACAACATTTTTTAAGTAGGCATAATCTGTCCAGAGAAATTAAGGCATTTACCCAGTGCTATGCAAATAGTAAGAAATGGATTCAGTATTTTCGAGTCGAACCAAAGTTTCAAAACTCCATTTTTATATATTACCTTTGAGACTCAATTATTTATCTTGGAAAAGTATACTATTTCTTTATTTTTTCCTTCCATTTAGATAAGACAATATTTTAAAATTATTTTCACCTCCCTTCTCTCATTTGCCTCTCCCAAGAGATTTTTGAAATGATTTTGTACTCTATTTCAACACCACTTGTTCCAAGATTTTTCAGATATAATTTATAATTTTGAATTCTGGACTATTTTTCCCAACCAATGCTTTATCATATCAAAAATTAAACTGAAGTATCATTTTTCTAGTATTAAATAAATTTATGAGTTTAACTATATGTTGTTGAAGCTATCTATAGTCACACAGCATAAATGAGTATATGTCTGTAAAGAATTTGGTGACAGATATAAGGAAAAGTTACATGTTAGTATCTAAATAGGTATTAACTATTCATTATGCTAGGAGAACATGTTATAAGGAAACATTAAAAATTAATATATAAATTTAAGCAAAAATGTTTATCATAGCATTAATCTATGAAAAACATTTAATATATCTAAAGTTGAATCATGAACTAAATGGTGAGAGGGCATGGGGCAGGAAAGATTATGAAATGGGATGCACATCATTACCCTATGTACATGTGGTGTGATATACATCATATACAACCAGAGAAATGAAAAGTTGTGCTGCAATTGTGTACAATGAATCAAAATTCATTCTGCTGTCATATATACCTGGATAAAATAAATAAATAAATAAATAAATAAATAAATTTTTAAAAAAGAACTAAATGGTTAGTTAACATGTATAACTATGAAGAAATTTTATCCATCCATTAAAAATAGTATACAAATTATACAATCTAGAAAAATCTTAAATGACATAAAGAATATAAGAATGTAAAATCTGATAGAAGTTATAAGTATATATATTTATGAATATATGTGTATGTGTATACACACACACACACATACCCAGACATCAGAATGATTCTGTCTGACCTTAGGGATAATGGATAATGAAAAATTTACTTTTATTTCATTAATTTCTAAAAATTTTATGATTCTTATTTATTAATTTACAATCAGAAGTCTTCTACTCTACTCTTTTATTATCTTTCAACCTATATATCCACATCTCACCTTTTCATACAACTGTTTCATTTTGTATTAATTTATTTGACTAAAGTTATATTCTTTACTATGAAATAGGATTTCTTTTTTTCTTTTTTTATCTTTTATTTTATTTTATTTTTTCATTTTCAAACAGATATTCCTTTGATGTAATATTTGTCCAGATTAAAAAATGATTAGATATTATACAAGTATCTTCAAATTAGGTTCAACATGATTGAACATTGTTTTTCTTGTCAGCTCTTAAAAAATATAGCCTATCAGGGCTGGGTATGTGGCTCAAGCAGTAACACACTCGCCTGGAATGCACTGGGTGCTGAGTTCCAATCCTCAGCACCACATAAAATAAAGATGTGTGTCCACCAAAAACTGAAAAAGAAATATTTTTTTAAAAAAAGTTCTCTCTCTCTCTCTCTCTCTCTCTTTAAAAAAAATAAAAAAAAATATCTCTTCTCTCTCTCTCTCTTAAAAAAATATAACCTATCATTGTTGGAATAAGATTTGACATTCACAAATGAAATCATAGAACAAAGGAAATCACATAGATATACTGAAGGGCTTCTGTTACAAAATGCAACCCTAACACTTACCCCAAACCAACCCAGAGAGTTGGGGAAAGCATTTAATATAGAATAGTGAATTGAATGATCAATTTTTTTCTCTATATGCATATGAACATACAACACTGAATTTCGTCTTCATGTACACCCATAATCCACTAAAAATTCAAATAGGTATAAGATAGATCACAAGAAGAAAGAGATAGATAGAGAAGAAGAAAAAGAACACAGACAGGAAGCAGGGAAGATAAAGTGGAAGTACTGGTCACTGAATTAGAGCACTTTATATTTTATGCTTGCTTAATTATGTAAAAATTAACCTCAATATTATGTATATCTAAATGCATTATTAAATTTTTGATCAAATAAAAGAATAATTTAAAAGTTGCCATAGAGTAAGTGGAGAGATCATGGTGCAGTGATAGAGTGCTTGCCTACACATGTGAGGCACTGGATTTAATCCTCAGCACCACATAAAATAAATAAACAAAATTAAGTTATTGTGTTAATTTACAACTAAATAAAATGTTTTTAAAAAGAGTAGGTGGAAATTTGAAGTGGGAACTTACTGAGAATAAAGAAAGTTTACACACAATAAAAAAAGATTTTGCAGGTAACAATGCTGCTTTCATGAAAGACTCTCTTTGGAAGATACTTGAGAATGCCATTAGAAATATTGGTATTTTAAAGGTAAATATAGCAGATGATCTGTACCTTAGTGTATTTGACTACCAAAGCCATTTTACTATGTTGAAGTATATTAAATCATCATGGTTTCTTTAAATAGATGCAACTAGAAAATTTTAGTAAAGCTAGAAAGATTCATATTTAGTGAACCACTTGAAGGGCTTAAAGTTGTTTTCAAGCATTTATTACTGCCATTCTACCCATTGCCCAGATTAATTTAGCATTTGGCACGGAGCCAATTCAGAGCAACAACCGCTGGTGCAAAACAAGATAGTTGGGTTGGTGATCAAGATAGATTAAAGCTGCTGCCAAAAATCTTGGCTCATGAGTTAGTTACCAGGGTTTCAACAGACTCCTGTGCATTTATTCTGTCATTTACAGCCTTCAACACTGACCATGAGAATATTTTTAACCACTTTGCAAGTTATACTTACTTCCATCCTGTGATCATCTTCCCCTTTATCATCAGTATGACAATGTAGAGAGGAAAAAAACTATATAGAATATTTTGTCTCTATGTATTGTCTAAGGATAATATCAAAATTTAAAATAAAAAGCAGTTAATCTATCAGATGTCAGAATGTGCAGAGTGTAGTTATAGCCACACTGGAAACTTAGGGTTTAAGTTATAATCTTTCAAAAATTATTAAACTTGTTCATGTTTCCATGTAATGGAATACTTAGAAAAATTTTGGTCAAAATATAACCATCTAAATTACAAAACTTCAAAAATACCTAACTGAAAGTCTAATAGACCAGATTACACAGACGAGAAAAGTAAGGGAAGAAAGTTGATAGTTTGTTTAAAGATGTAAAATGCAAAGTGGGGTGAAAGATAAAATTCCTAGACAAATATTTCAAAAATACACTCATTTCCTAACATTGCTATCACAAATTATATGGTCTAGTTAGATTTTGCATGCTACTGATCTCAGGAACCTGTCTCAAAGTTATTCACTAGAGACAAATTAATGAGATTACATTGCTTTCTTTAATTTCAGGTTTTGAGATACTTATACAATTTGGATTCACATATATAAAAGTGCCTATATTCTTTCAGTTGTATTTCTTAGAATTTGCAGTTTGGATTCCAGACTGTTCATTCTGAGTTTCATCTGACTTCTTATTGAAGCAAAATTAGTCTTTCTTAACTGCTCTGATATTTCCACAGTTGCTGCTTGTGCCAATAAAGAGTCGGTTTCTACAGATCTCTAACATCACATCTCCATATACAGTCTGCTGAGAAGGGTCCAGGCATTTCCATTCCTCTTCTGAAAAATCAATGACCACATCCCTTAATGTCAATGGTTCCATTTCTTGGCTTTCAGGATGCTTAGTGTTCCCCATATATATATTTTTTTCAGCTCCAGTGTAGCTCAGAAACCTGGAAGAAGAGAAATGAATCTGAAATAGGATTTCTTCTGAAACAGCTAGAACCATACTGCCCTCTGTAGGAGTTTGGCTGATTCACAACTTTCTTTTCTTTTTATTCTTCCTTTTTTTTTTTTTTTTTTTTTAAGAGTGGACCAGAGGTTGCACAATGTATTTAGTTACATAAAAGAAATATATGGGTAAGGTGCACATGTAAAAGGAATATATGCTAAATGGCCAACAGAGTCACATGGAACACTGAAGTAGTGCTACTGGTCTAGTAATATTCAACCCACTTGAATTTGATTTATAACACACAACCCTGGTAGAAATGAACACTGAAGTTCACAGAAAATGAAAAAGAAGAGTCTTGTGATTTGAATAAATTCAGCTCTTTAAAGTATTGACTGCAGTGTAGCTAATCAATGTTTTGGAAAATAAACAGAAAAAATCATTAGCTGTAGATAAATGTGGTGTCAGTTAAATGCTAACAGTTATCGGTATCAGCTATTTTGCAAAGGCTGAGTATTCTTGAGCTAAATATGTGGACCTCCTGTAGATACACAGGGAGATTTGTTTAATATAAGAGGTGGAAGCAACATTTCTGACCCTTGGATTACTTCTCTCAGAGAGCAACTGAGTAGAAGAGAAATTCTGGAACTCCTCCAGGCTCACACTTGAGAACTTAGCAGAGTTCTTTCTTGAACAAATTCTACAAATTTCTGGACCAGCAGGCTCTTTGTATTTCACAGAATTAACTTTTCTCTGCCTCGGGGTAACCTGATGTCTACCTGTTAATTTCCATGACTCCTTACTCAGACTTCTGCTGAGTCCTCTTTTCTTCCACAAGAGGTCTCCTTTCCTCTTCTGCTTCCTCTTCAGTGTTTCCTATAGCTTGCTTAGCTGCTAGATTAGTCAAATTCAAGAACCCACTTAAAGGTTCTTGGATATAAAGATGATACTTAGATCTTTCTTTTCAAACTTACAATGAACTATAAATACTGAGTAGATCACATAAAGTATGTTTGCCTGTAGGTACTGACTTAAAAATATTTGCACAGAATGTAGAGAGAATTTGGCTTTTAGAGAAGTTTCTGGTTTAAATTGTAACTCTCTCTCCCATTAGAAATAAGTATGAGTAAATTGCTATAATCTTTCTGGGCACTGATTTCTTTATCTGTAAATATTACTACATACTTTGCACAGTTGTGGTAAAGAATAGATTAAATAATACATGTAAATAGACCACTACATAGTTCCTGGTGTTTTGTAGTCAATTGAAACATAGTTCCAAAAATAATCAAATATTTATTAAGAACCAGGAAATTTTCTATCATACATTTAACTTTTCGAAAGCTTATCAAGTACTGACTTCATAATAAACAAAAATAGTTTGCCTTGTACTTTTATAGGTATCTTCTGGTGTCCTAAAATTCTAAATTTGAAATAGTTCAATTAACCAATATTTCCTTCATGATTAATTCTTTATGTGCCCTATTCTAGAAATCTTTGGTTACTCCCAGAAAGATTGTCACCTGCTTTTTCTTCTGAAGTTTGTTTTGTTTTACTTTGTGCATTAATGTCTGTGTTATCTAGGTATGAGTTTTATATTGTTTGGGGTAGATGTTAAGTTTCATCTTCCCATGCATCTTTTCCCTTATAGAGGAATCTTAACAAAATAGATATTCATTTTCTCTACTGCTTGACAGTGTCACCATTGTTATAAGGCAGGAGATCATATATTTGAGTCTACTTTGTGCATCTTATTCTCTTCTGTTCATTTCATTTGATAGTTTTCTCCAATACCATGCAGTCATACTCAGTATGGTTTTATATTAAGTATTAAAATCTTATCATTTTCTTGACCATCATTTTCAGTTTTAGCCTGTCCATTTTCACCCAAGCCTTCTGGGTTTTAGTTGGAATTATAATATATATATATATATATATATATATATATATATATATATATATATATATATAATCTTTGGAAGAATTAATATCTCAAACATTGAGTTTTATAACCATGAGTTTAGTTACTCCAAATGCAAAAAAAATAATAAATAGATACCTACCCTCAGAGACCGAAGTATAAAAGATTCAACATAAAGACAAGGAATAAAGATCATACACTACAGAAAGAGAGACTAAGTGATGATAAGAAGGTGTGGAAGGTTTTCTGTGACACATCTTTTGGTAAAGAATTGAGGAAATATTCACTTGATAATTTCTATTTTTCTCCACAAAGTAGAAAGCAATAGATCCATGGAGAGAAAAAGGTAAAGCTTGTAGACTGCTATGGAGTTTGAGGAAAGAAAAAGAGAGAATGGACCATCAGTCCCAACAGTTCAGATGAAGAGAAAGCCTGTGGATGTGATAACTGAATTATATCATCAGAACCATAGAGGTAAAGAGAGCAAAGAAGTTGATCTGGGTTGATCTATGTTTTAGGATCTGCTGAGATATTTTAAAGGAACTTCAATGAAGAGAAAGATTTGAAGGCTTCTGTAAAGGAGTAGTAGAATGCTGGGTTACAAAAGGAAAGAATTTTCAAAAGGGTTGAAAGGATCAGGGGAAATGAAATAATCAAGTGGGCACATTACTGGATAGTGTCTTGTTGCCAGATAGTGGGACAAGGTAGACTTGTGAAAGTTCCTAAGGTATCTTTAGATCCCTTCCTCTTGGATACAGTGTAGGATTCACTTTAGCCATTCTTTTGGACTCCTTACTTATAGAGCAATACGCTGGACTCCGGGCCCTCTTAGGAGTGGTGGAATACTCCTGGGTAGTATGTTGAATGGAAAAAGAAAAAGGGAATGTGGCCAACTGTAAAAACTAGAAACTCTACTTTGTATAATTAGAGCTTTTATAGAATGCCTTAGAGAACACCTCAAATACATACAGAGAATCACAAGTGGAACTTAGATCTTCTTTTGTGTCCAGTTTTCTATCACTACCATGGTTCACCCATACGTCCATGTATTCACTATTAAGTATCTAATTTCTTGAATAAATCAGTTTCAGACTCATTGGTTGGAACAAATTTACAATACTTAGAACGTTGCCAACATTTAAAGTTTAACAGCATCTCCATTAGTTTTATAACACTCTCCTAAGTATAGCACTTTGAGGATCAATAAAATGTTTCAAAAAAAAAAAGAATCAGGCTGGGAGTGTAGCTCAGTGATACAGCACCTGCGTAGCATGTACGAGGCCCTGAGTTTGATTCTCAACACTTTAAAAGAAATAAAATACAAAGAGCAATGAAACATATAACATCATTTATACTCTTTTAAATATAAAAACGTCTTGAAGTAAATGATGAAGAAATTTTATGAGAATGCTGTAATGCTTTGGCCATTTCCCAGGCTGGTGGCCCAACAGGATAGCCCCAGGGATGAAGGTGTCTTGTAAAAATTCAATGAGATGTTGCATGTAAAAACACTAAGAATAGTGCATTGCGAAAATTTTGTTCTCAATATATTTTAGTTTATTAGGTATTTGAACCTTCATTTATGATGAAAGTCATGAAAAATTGATGAGAAAGAGTATTCGATTTCTATGAAGTCTTCTCACTTTAAAAAAGTGACCTCACAGAAATTTATTTCCAAATCTCTTACCATTCCTATCTAGCACAGAAATGTTCAATTAATTACTGAACAAGTCAGTCTTGAGGAGTTTTGTGATTCCTTCCTTTAAACAACAGAAATTCAGGAATTCTCATCCACTTACTTATCATTCCCCAGCATTCTCAGCACCTTCTTAATTCAATGTTCACACTGTATTATTCCATAGGGCGTTTCTTGTCTAAGGCTTCTTTGTCTGTCTGATCTCCTACACTGGTATTGAGAATGAAGAGTTGTTCAGGTATCAGGTGTCCTTAATGCCTGGCAGCATGTACTTTTGTACCATATCTCCACAGCCCTTCAGCACCACATTCCACAATCGAAAACATGACTAAAGGCTGATAATCGAAAGGTGACTCAAATAATATGTCCCCTCTTTCCTTTCTACTTTTGGGATTTCCCCATCAAACTATGAACTCTTCAATGCATGTCTTATCTGTTTGGCAAATTCCAACATTCAATACTTGTGAAAAAGAAATAGCTGAACATTCTTCACAAACTATTTATTAACAATACTATGCAAATAAAAGTCACACACTTAAATTAACTAGGCTGTTTGGATTTGTGTCCTTTGAGAAAGATAGTACTTAAAAGCTTTTTACAGAGAGTATTGCTTTTTATGCATTCTGGGGGAAGGAAGGGAGACAGAAATTTATGCACTGCATTTAAGGATAATATATCATGATGTTTTAACCAACATCTCCAGTGCTACTCTGTTACCATGAACTAGAGTTGGGTGAGAAATCAAGGTTTATTTTGCTCTGTAATGAAAACTTCATATTCTGCATTGCTGGTAATGTAATTTCTTTTGACACAGATAAAAAGAATAAGGGTATAAGAGTTAAGTAACAGATTTTAATAAGTGGGGAATTTGTAGCTAAACTTCATTAATCACCTTCTAAACTACAAATAAAATACATACTTTTATACATGCTCATTTTACGAGTATGTTTCTGATCTATCAGTATCCTCTCAAGTATCACAAATCCAATCAATCCTCTATTTACCCTGTCTCTGAGTTCCTATTATTAAATAAGGAACTGTGGATCCCTAACATTTTCCCCTTTCTGTTTACTCCTTTAACTCAATGACTCTTCCCTTATATCTATAATTCTTCTTTCATTTTTTAAAAAAACCCTCATATTCTCCAAATTCCCTGTTTTTATTGTATTTTGGACCTGTTAGCCCCAAATTCAAGTCCACAGAGCACAGTGGAATGCTCTGTTAACTAGTAGTAGGGGAAATCAAGTCCTACTGCTTGACCTACCACTAACCTACTTCAAACCTTAGAAAAAAATCCTTCTTGCTGGACCTTCAGTCTTGCCATGTTCTGGATGGAATAGGTGTTGAAGTTGAAGATTTCTATAGACTTTTTTTTTTTAGCAGGAAAAAGAATTCTTGTCTTTTTTTTTTTTGATCAAATTCTTTGTTGGTGAGCTATTGCATACTTAAGACACTAGAGGGGGCTCCTGAAGGCTTTTCTAGCATTTCACAGAAGAAAACGTTGAATCTCTCTTGATGACAGTATACATTTTTAAACACAAATTCTAATTAAGAAGTGTGATTTCACTTTTTTCATTTAATGTAAATTTAATAAACCTGTCATTTATATTATTTATGACTTGTAGTATGGTGCTAATTTAATTTAATGCCAACAAATTCTAGAGTTTTTCCATCCTCTGTTTACATTTATGAAAACGTGGGGAAGCACTTTTAGAAATTGATAGAAGAGAAGTCTATTTATGAGATTAGTATTCTGAAGGTGATTTTTTCCCAACTGAAAACTCATTGCTTAATAAAATGGTTAAAGGAGAGTTGTGGTGGTCTTTTGTGAGGAATCCCTTTCAGAAAAGGAAACAAATACAATTTGATGAAGACCCATTTAACAATAAACTTATGAATTAAAATCTCTTAAATTCCATTGCAATCAGCTTCAGGAAGTTTTGTAAAGAATACACAAAGATTTTTTCATCATCCTCAGAGGGATGCAGGTTGAGATGAATGATTAGTTTGCATTCTTAAATTATTACATAGTCAAACATATTTCTAATGAAGAATGGTCCAAGTTATTTGGATTCTTTGCTTTTTTTTGCACTATTTGATTATTCATTTTTGAATCTATTACTTATTATCATTGATAGTCTGATATTTAAGTATATTTTCCCTGTTGAAATTTTCTTCTCTCATAGGCTTGAAACCCTAGAAAGCTTTTAATCTGGTATCATATTATTCATTTCATTAATTATTTATTTACATTCTCTTTCATTTATGGCATTTTTTAACACACAGTGTTAGTCAGTATCTGTCAAACCTCCATTTCTTTAATTTACCTCCATGCATTCCATTAACCACTCAATTCTTTCAGTTTATTTTAATTTCATGCTAAATATTGTTACAACCATAATTGCAAATTGATTTTTTTTGGTATTAGGGGTTGAACCCAGGGACACTCAACCACTGAGCCACATTCCCAGCCCAATACAGTGTCGTGATAAATTGCTGAAGCTGGCCTTCAACCTGTAATCCTCCTGCTTCAGTCTCCTGAGTTGCTAAGATTACAGGCGTGTGCCACCACACCTGGCTCCTGATCTGTCTTCTTGTATTATAGCGTCTTCCCTTATATAGGATAATATTTACATCCATACGTTTTAAACAGTACTTCCTCTGTTCCAATACCTTTGTTCTTTCCAGGTGACACATAGTCCAATTGTTTTCTGCCAGAGTGTTCAAGCTCCTCAAAAGGCTCAAGGAATTTTACTGTGAATTTATCTTCATTCTGTGAGACCATAAGCTGCCTTTTGAGACAAGGATTACAAGGCTGGTATAGATGTTATTTTGATCCACTGACAAAGCAATATTTTAATCATTCTGAAATCCATATAACCCATGTATTACTGGGTGTTAGTGAAGCAGATAAGCTATTTTTAAAGCAGTTAATAATGAATGTATAATAAACTATAATCAATATTTTATGAAAGGGAAAATGCTACATACATTTAAACAACTCAAATTTAACAAATAATAATTTCAGTGTGACTATATGTTAGGTGAAATTACAGGTTGGGTAAAAGAATACCAAAAGAAAACTGAGAAGAACTGAATTTAAATCCTGGATCTACATCTTAGTAGTTTCACCTTGGTCAAGTACCAAGGTCTTTGGACTCCCATTTTTATATTAATAAAATACAAATCTTAATTTATCTCTTGTTCTCTGAATTAACCTGGCATAGGAGTATGCACACATATAAAAAGAATATGTCAATAAGTAATGTGTGTGTGTGTGTGTGTCTGTGTGTGTGTGTTTGTGTGTGTGTGTGTGTGTGTGTGTTAAGTTTGGTGTTTAATTGAAAATCTTCAATGCAGGATTCCTCTGGAATAATATGTTGGAGTAATATACTTACCTGGTTGTTCAAATGAGATATCTTCCTTTGAATCTGGAGTGGCTAGTATTTTTGGAGCAAACTCTAAGTCTGTTAACTCAATAGTTATATAAATGAATTAAATAACCCTTGCCTTGCAACACACAGATGGGACCAAGAATAAAAAAGGGGGCTGCATGCAAGGGTTGACTTTGACAGCAGTATGACTACTGACTATGTATGCTCTGGACAGAGAGGGAAGCACCAAGAAAACTGTAGCACCTGAGTGCAAAAGTAAAATGTAAATAAGTAAACAGAAAGCAGAGCATTTCCCTGCTTTATATATAAATGGAAATTTTTCTACTAGCAAAGTACAAACCAACAGACTCCCATTCAGAACAGTCAAAAGATTATCCTGTGTTTATGTGGGCAGAAATCTTATTGGTTAATAAAGGAATAGAGAAAGAATGGTAGACAGAAATGTCTGTTCCTATTTATGGATTAAGGCAGATTTGTGAAAAGAAGATAATTTTTTTTCCTTCTACAATAGTGATGATTGACCACCTGAAAGTTGCTGGACAAATTATAAATTGCAAACAAAACTGAATCATTCATTGATATGTTTATTAAAGGATACATTTGTTTAAAGCATGTTGTGTTCCAGATGGAAATTACAAATTTTTCAGAGTTTATTTTCTATGAGATTCCTATCATCCTTGTTGGATCATGGTAGGCACTGAATACAAGGAAGTTGGTTATTTTGATTTCTACCAGTCTTAGTGTATTGACAGTGCCTTTCAATCTTATTAGCAGAAAATGAATACTTCATAGAACTACCTGCCATATCAAAATCCCTGTAAGTATTATTAGTAATGGTTTTAATGGGGATTATAGTTTGGATATCATAGTTTAAGAATTCAATTTTCTCACCATGATTCCTTTTTCTTCAAATAGTCCAGTGTCATGTCTTACCAGGTATCACATGCCTCTTTTTCCCCTCAGTCTTCTCCTGTGACTTCAGAATCCCCTTTGTCAATTCTTATTCTTCCTAAAGACCATGGGAGTTGCTTAAAGTTTTAGCCTTGTTCTTTTCCTTATGCTGCAGATGTTTCATGGCCATGTTAATCCACTGTCATAATTTCAATTACTTTCTATATCTTAATGGTTTTACAAGTTGTATACTTAGCCTAAACTTTTCTATTTTAAGGAAAGGTCATTATATTTATATATTCTTGTGATCCCCTTCTTTTCTCTCACAGGCAACACAGGCAAAAATTGCCTCAAACTAGTGTCATTAACAATGAAGTTAAGTGGATGATTGAAAACCATATGGATTCTGAATATATTATAGAAAATCAAATTCCAAACCGATGATTATCAAAGTTAAATTGGTATAGTTGCTTATCACCCTTGTTGTATCATGGCAAGCACTCAACACATGACACAATATCTGCCTGTGTTCTCAGCCTTCATATCGTTAATAGCAATGCCACCACCCTGTGGCCATATTTCACTGCTCTCTCACTATCACCTTCCTCAGAGTCATACAGGAAGTCTTAATCTGAAAAATTTGTCCCTTGTTCTCTGATTATTTTCTTCCCCACCTTATCACCATACTCTTAGCTATCATAAATTTCTGTCTTGGGCTATTCTTACAGGAAACATCACTTAAATTATTGCATAATTCAGAGATTAGTAAGTAGTATCTGATAATTTATTGACCTCTTAATGAAGTTTCAATAATGTAAAACAAAGTGAATACAAGTGAAAAGATTAAAAATGAATTTTAAAATGCCTAAATAATTAACATGTTAAAGAAAACTACATTGAATGCCATAAAATGTTTAGAAATATTTAAAATGAAGGTTTGTATAAAAATTCATGCAAAATAAATTTTAATGGTGATTTATAAATTCAATAAAAGTACTAGTTAACAAGAAAAGTCAAATATCAATTATTAATCTGAGAGACTAGGAAAAAAACGGGATTTAAAAATCAGTAAAAAACTGAAACAATAGTGAAAGAATAGGAATAACTGCAAATAGAACTGAAAAAATTATGTAACTAATAAATAAACTTATTTAATTACTTTTCAATGAGACTGTTAAATAGCTACAGATACAAATCATTTGATTATGAGGGGAAAAATGTTTAAATATTAAAAATAATAAGACAGTCATAATATTAATCAGTAAATAGTAAAATTTAATGAATTTAGTAATGTGGGTGATTTTGATCAGTATTATAAATGAAAAAACTCAAGATAAACTAACAAATAAAATATTATGAGAATACTTTAACAAACTGAATCATTGAAATTCTTCCTCCATAGTAAAAACTGGGATTACATGTTTTTATAAATTAGTTTTTAATCAAACTTTCAAATAACAATCTTAATTTGTTGTTGAGAATAAGGGAACAGAAACAAAGAAACATGTCCCAATTTATTTCATAACCTGTGGAACCCTCATATCAAAATTTGAAGAGCAGCTTTTTGAAGTTTCTGTGTTGTTTGAGTTTACTTGTATTGTTAACTATTTTTTCACACTAAACCTCTTATCACCACAAGATGTTTTTACTTTCTCTTGTTCTGTAAAATTTTATTATCTTGTAGATTCTCTTATCTGACTCTTTTCCTAACACTCTTCCTGTGTTCTCATCCTTGACTTCTTTCCCTAGACCCCTTTATTTCAGGAGTATCATACACTGGGCCTTACCTGTTGTTTCTGGATTCACATTCTCTGCCTCAAAAAGCCCAGCATTTCCCCTTTATACACTCCTGGGCATTGCACTGATAACTCTCAAACTACTGATGTTCTTTCTCTTTTCCTCCTCCTCTCTCTCTCTCCCTCCCTTCCTATCTCTGTCCCCCTCTCTCTGTACCAGGGATTGAACCTAGGGGTGCTTAACCACTGAGCCATATCCCCAGCACTTTTTAATATTTTAATTAGAGAAAGGTTGTTGCTAAGTTGCTTAGGGCCTTGCTAAATTGCTAAGGCTGGCTTTGAAATTGTGATCCTCCTGCCTCAGCCTCTGAATCTCCTGGAATTATAGGGGTGCGCCTCCATGCTGGCCTCCAAACTGATGTCCTCCCTCTGATCATCAGGGCTCTAACCTGCCAGGTGGTGATTCCTATTGCACAAATCACTCCTCAAATCCAGTTTAAAACTAGACTCATCATTTTCCAAGTCGAAAAAACTGAGCTCTGCCCTCCTTGCCTTCACATCATTTTGCCACTTTTTTTTTAAACAAGATTTTGGCATTATTGTCTTGCATTTCCCTCTTTCATTGTCTGCAACCATCTGAGTTAGTCTTTTATACATCTTAAGTCTGTCTCCCTATCTAGTTCCATTCACAGTGTCTTGACCAGGTGCTCAGCACTAACTTGGAACCCACCTCTTCAACATTCATCTTTTTTTTTTCTAATCTGCACTGCACATTGCTGCTTAGTTTTTTGTTAAGTGTTCTGCTCATCATATTAGATCACCATTATCTGTTGTTCAGTGGTTCACTATTATTTCAGTAGGCCTAAAAATTTTAAGACTCCTCAAAATCAATTTTTAATATCTAGTCAACATTGTTTCGTATTTCCAATCTGCATATCTTCATATTCCTTAAGTAGAATACTTGCTATAAGTTAAATCTCATTTTAAAAGTTAATCACATTGAAAGCTACATAAAGACCTCCTACTATGAAATTGTAAATAAAACACTTGGCTATGAAAATGAGACTATATTTTTAGGTTGAATCAGGCTTTATTTTAATTAAAATGTCATCTTTGAAAATTTGGAGAGATTAAACTGGAGAAATAAATGTATTAATCTGTGGGCATTTTTATCAGATTGTTCTTGTTTTAAATAAGTGTTATTTGCTTAGTAACAATTAAGTTATAAAATATATGTATTTTTTTAGTACAACACTTGTCTGTGAAAGCAGGCATGTGGCTGTGATTGTTAACTGATTTGTCCCTTAGAGGACAGGGAAGATGCTTCACATAGCTTGTCTAACATTAGTGTAAAGGGGGTTATTTAGAAAATTACCTGTAACTTGTACCAATCTGTGGTTTCTGCATTTTCCCTTTGTCTTACATTTTCTAATTCCCTGGTTCCAAGCCATATCAGTTATTTCTTAATTCACTTTAAGCCACATGTCATTCTGACAAGACCCTGGAGTACATTGCCAACCTCAATTGTTATTTAATATAACAGCAGAGATTATGTAATTGACAATGAAATTAGATCTCAAGCTGATAAACTCATAAAGAACAGTAACCTAGGTTTGGTGGATATTTAAATCTTGAGTTTTTCTGTCATAATATTTAAATTGTCCAAAATTCTTAGATTGCTTCACAAGAGGATTTCCTCTGAGCAAAAATATAAACTATAACAACAAAATCATAATTGTCTATGATTAGCATTGTTTAAAATAATGAGCTGGTATCTTATTTATAATTATTTTCACATGCATTCTTTAATCTTCTTTTATTAATTGAAGTTTTCTGTTTACTTCCATACTTATATCTACACTTTTGGGCTCACAAGGGTTCTGTGTGAAAACATATTTTTTTTTACCATTGTTTTCAGTCCTAACTTTTATAACAGTTTATGAGTCTACATTAAGAATTTTCATGGCTCTAACTAATATTTTTTTTTCATTCAACTTTAGTAGTTATATAAATGCATATTTGCATATATTACAAATTTAAAATAAAGAACTTGCAATATTTAAGTTACAGAAAATACATCCTTATTTTTTCAAGTTTCAAAATTATTCCATATAATCTTACTAGCTGTAAAATGAGAAATGACACTGTCAAATTCTGATTACTAAAATTCAGGATCATGATATGCTTTTAGAATTACTTTCACTCTTTGAAGCAAATGAATTTATTAGAGCATCTCTACTACTGTTTCATTCAAAGTAATTTATCACTGCTTCTCAATTAAATAAACATATTTAAATACTTGCACATATTTTTAAATACTTGCTAGACAATTCTTCTTTAGTCAATGGGAACAAAAAATACTACAGAGTTCTCATTACATTATAGCTTTTTGCAAAACATTGTTTGCCAACTTTTTCCCAAAAGAAAACCCATACAATCAAACATGTATAGGCTCAGAGAGGAGATTGCAAATTTAATTTCACATGTAGAATTCTTACCTTGAGATGAGATTTCTTAGCCAGCATCGTACCCTGCTGTTTCTAACATTAATTTCTCATCGCCGGGTAACCTCACTATTACCTAAAAATGTGTTCCACTGGCTCATAAACAATTATATCATCAGTCCCCTCTGTGTGTAACAAGAGACGATAATCACAGAACTGGGAAATAAAAGGAAGAATTATGCCAGAAGTAACAACGGTGCCAGGAACCTGCTTTGCAGCGATTGGCTGGTTGGGGCCAACCAGTTGAGTTTCATTCAGCAGACTTGTTGAGTTAACCTATGAGCATATTTTTTTTTTCATTTTCTCTATTTTTCTTTTCTGGGGGTCTGCTTTGATTTCATGCTGGCTTTTTAAATTGAGGTTAAAGTTAATTCACTTAACAATGCCACAGCTGGAATTAAGTATGCTTCTTCTCCTACTGCTGAGGAGAGGGGCTGGTGCTGGTTGGAGGTGTCTTATTGGATGTCCAAGACCCTTGAGGGCTGTTGCTGAATCAGTGGTGCCTCTAGCGACAGGCAAGAAGTTAACTAGGAACATATGGTTTGGCAGACACCGTGTTAGTTTGCTGCTGCGTAGGTGTTTGGAAGGAGGTGAAGGGGAAAGTTTGAGGTAGAAGGTGTGGTTAAAAGTCCCGCTGATAAGCCTGGGGGAGATTTGATGGATTCTAATCTATTCTTTTTGTGATAGCCGGCACAAGGCACAGGCACACGACCAGACCAGTCAACTAGCTCCTTAAAAGGCCCCCATTTAATTGGCCACAGTAGTGGGAAAAGAAATGAGATGTTAGGTCAAGGTACAACACATGGTCTACCTGAAATGGCTCACAATGATACCAGATGCAGATATCACCCCTTATTGGTGTGATTGCCATCAGAGGAATAAGAGAACACTTGAGAACAGGACTGCAGGAAAGTCTTTAGCAAAAAGCCTGCAAGTGCACTATTAGCTCAAATTACCTAGAGAAAAATGCAGGTGTATAGAGGATTGGGAGAAGACATGTTAGACTGAGATGTGAGTTAATCTGATGAGGAATAAAGAGGATATTTATATTCTGTAGAAAGGAAAATTTCTTGAAAATTTAGTAGTGGATAGTTCAAAATATTCTGTGATCTTATGTCACATACATTGGAAAATCAAACACTCTTGGCATTCAATCACATAGCTGTAGCAAATAGATATTTTTCCATGATCTACAGTTTTGTATATAGCACTCATACTTTGTCCCAACTGTTTAAGGTGCAGTATTCTCTGGACCATAAAGCTTTCTATTGAAATTAGTCACAATGAATGGGGATATTATTGATTTTAGTTATTCAATCTTAGACCATTGTCTAAATTTTATAAATTTTCTAAAACTAAATTTTCTGAATATTTTTAAAAAATGTTCATGATGTCAATGGCTGACTAGTGTATCTATGTAGAAACATTTGCCTTTAAGAAATTTGTGAAATAGTTTTCAATTTTTGCCCTTGTGGAATTGTTATGTTAATTTTCAAGGATTAGACTGTAGAAATATCTTATGGGTCATGTAAAATAGTATGAACAATGATATAAAATTAACTATTCAGCCTCCCTTACTGGGTGGTCAGTAATAACTTTGAAATATTTCTTGGTGAACTTCCAGATGGAAGCAGTTTGTCCCATTTGGGACCCAGTAGACTCCTATGTTGGCAGTACCTGGACCACATAGGGACAGTGTTGTGTGTGAGTTACTGTGTGTGTGCATCAACAGTTAATGTTTTATTTTTCTGAGAATGCTTTAAACATATTTCATTTTTAAGAAAGTTACAATTCATTGTCTAAATATTCAAAACTCAACAACTTTCTGAAAACAAACACAAAGGAATCTTGGAATAAGAAAGAACAGAAGGGGGACATTATAGACTGTAGGATCTATAGTCAGGTTGTTTAGATCAGGCTCTAATGCTTCAACCTTGGACAAATTGCTCACTTCTTGAAGTCTCCATGTCCTCGTCTATAGATAGCACTTGCTCCACCTGACCCATCCCAAGGGTTAGCAGAAAGATGAACTGAGTTAATGAACATAAACTGGAAACATTTACATGCTATGTTCACTAAAAATGAGAAAAAGAAAGACGTCTATGCTTTTCAGATAGTCATTATCATTAAGTGCTCTGGCCTTCAGGGTAAATTTCACAGAAACAATAATAATCAACCCAAATCTATCAAGTCTAAAACTATAACTTAGATACCTAGGTAAAGAAATCCACAGGGTGAGGGGGAAGTTCAGTTGGATCTGTTAGGTGACAGAGGCAGTTTCAAGCATTACCTACAAGACCTGCCAGTACTGCAATGGGAGATGAGGGACACAGGTGCAAACCCATGGGGCTTCTCTCCTCAGAACTTCTAGCTTTTGAAAACTTTCTGCAATGTGGCCAATAGAAATCATGGTTTTTCCCCCCAGAGATCGCCTGTGTTTTGGATCAGAGTAGCTGACTGCTCTTTGATCATGTGCCTTGAGTAAAGTGAAAGTTATTTTTTTGGTCTTTTTAAGACTCTCATTTTCCAGGTCCTTTATTTTAGCTCTTGGGACTATTTGGGGGGAATCTGTAATAGTTACAGATCTAACAGAGGCCTGATTCCTTAGCATTGAACTACCACCAGATCCACATAATTTTTCCTTTTTGTTGTTATGAATTATGAGGTGATTGTAAAATATGGTTTTAATAATTGGAGACACAATTTGGTTTGTTCTCTCCCTCCCACCCCCTCTCACTTAAATAAGCACACATCACTCACCTACCTCATGGTGGTTTGCTTTCCTGCTTGAACAAACCACTTTAGTCACAAGGTAGCTTACTTTAAAGGGGAAAATATCTATTTAATCCTTGTAAAAATATAAACCTTATTATTGATGTTAAGAATACAACCATATTTTCTATAGTTTCATGTTTAACCCTTGCATTATATATTTTGAAGCTAGCAATCAATGTAAAAATTTAAAAAAATACTTTTTCCTAAATGTTAGCTCATGGATTTTTACTCATTTAAAACATTAATCTTTTAAATTCTCATTGTGAACATCTTAGAGATAGAAATAGATTATAGCATTAAGATTTTTCCCAAAACTCAACTTAAGAAATGAGTTGGAATTCTAGAATCAGAGAATTTTGCATCAAATAGCACTTAGACCATCCAATTCAACAACATATTATATTTTTTAAAATTTATTTACAGAAGAAGACCATTCTGATGAGACACATGTGATTTCGTCAAGTTCACACAATTGACACCAAAATCAAGAATATCTGAGTATGTCATATTTCTTGTATAAAACTGCCTGTTTGTATAGTTATCTTTTTAGAAGAATTAAATAAAATATTTACTATTCTTGTAAAAAATTTTAAAATTCAAGTTGTCCCTCCTGCAATATTTCTTGCAAACAAGACAGTCTAACCTTGCCTAGAGAATATTTTGTGGTTTTAAGACCTAGCATTCAGAGCCATTCTTAAATTGTTGCAGTAATTCACTTGCAGGTCAGCATGGGAAAAGAAAGAAGAAGAAGAAGCATAGCAAGCGAAGCAGCAGCAGAAAAAAAAGTCCTTTATTGTGTACAAGCAATCTTTTTATAGTATTGTGAACAAAGAAGGCAGCCTTCCAACATCAATAAATCAGGTCTTTCAGCTAATTAAACATAGCATACAGAAGTTTTACTTTCTAATCAGAAGTGACCCGCTTCTCATGGCTAATCTACTTTCGGCCCGGAGTATGTTGAGCTCTGCTCTTTGTTAAGAACAGATAATAAAAATTTTCTCAGCGCCCTCCTAGCCCACTTGGCAGAACATCCCGTTTGCAGGCAAGTCCTCCCAAGGACAGCAAACATCTCGTTTTCAAGCATGTCCGCTGTTACCTTATCTAAACCTTGAAGGAGCCTCTCGTTTGCGAGCAGGCATGTCTGCTGTTACCTATCTATACCTTGACAGAATATCCCGTTTGCAGGCAGACTCCATCAAGGACAGTAATAGTAACACAGTCACATCTGATTCTCTACATTAAATGACACTTCCTGCATTTTCAATTATCTCTGAATTCCAAGAACTCATGGTTAGTAAAATTATTAACTAGAACTAAGACTCTAAGATTGCTTTCTGGAGTATTAAAGTAAATAAATGTTTTCTCAGTAAAACTATCAGAACTCAGAAAAATACTTATGTAAAAATACATGATGCATATTGTATTTATTTATAATGTTTTCATTTTGTTGTTGTTATTCTTTTTTAATTTTTTAAATACATGACAATAGTGGAATGCATTGCACTCATTATTACCCATAAATAGCACAATTTTTCCTAACTCTGTATATAAAGTATGTTCATGCCAAATTATGCCATTATACATGTACTTATTTTTGCATTACAATTCCTAATACACATATATACCACAATTTTTCATATCTCTGTTTGTATATTAAGTATGTTGACACCAAATTCAAATCTTCATATATGTATTTTGATATTTATGTTTTCTAAATTAAGAATTATCTGGGTGAGTACAGTGGCACACACCTGTAGTTTAGTTACTGAGGAGGCTGAGGCAGGAGGTTCATTTGAGCTCAAAAGTTTGGGACCAGCCTAGACCATGTAGTGAGATCATTTCTTTAAAAAAAAATAAAAAGAAAGAAAGAGAAAAAGAAAAAATCTTGGCTAGGCTAATAAAATACTTTTAACTTCTTTTTTGATCTTACAAAGATGCAACTGGAAGGTGACTGAGCATGCAGGATACTGACAGAGCATACCTACCATCCTCTAAAGGGCAATTCAGTGTTTCTAAGATCAGTCCCTGACTTCTCTGACACTCCTTCCTTCATGAAATACAGTTCAATGCTTCTCCATGAGAGGATGAGCTGAATTTAGTGACTCACTTGGAGTAAACGCAGTGTGCAATAATTGAGGGTCTGGATCACTTTCAAGACTAAGTGATTAAAGAACATTTTTAAAAATATTTTTTAGTTGTAAATCTTTTTTTCCCAATATGCAGTGCTGAGGATTGAACCCAGGGCCTCACACATGCCAGGCAAGTGCTCTACCACTGAGCCACAACTCCAGCTCAATTAAGAACCTTTTGGTTTTTGTCTTCCTGTATCTCTGGGATCACTTGTTAAGGAGGAAGTGAGCTGCCATGTCATGAGAACACTCAAGCAATCTTGTGGAGGAGTACATGTGAGGCCTCCTACAAACCACTCTGTGAAAGGGAAGCTCCCAATCCCATACTTGTTTTTACTTTAGATGGCTGCAGCCCTGGTCTAATGTAGTAACCCACGTACCATGATCCCTTTGACTACTGGCAGATGTGTCATAATAAAATCTATCAGTAATCAAACAAGAGTGAGAAAGTTTGAATTAAATAAAGCCAGGAAGGCCTCTTTCCCTCAAGGTTAGAAAAAGTCATTTATATCCTATGATTCTGGAGGTTCTAATCATAAAAAGACAATAACAGAAACTTTAGCTTTCATTTGATCCTAAAACTGCTTGGTAGTATGCTTTTCTATTCTAGTCCAGAATTCATGGACCTGTTTAGTAGGAAAGAGGTCCTATCACTTTTTATGAAGGAAGACATTATCTAATGGTTAAAGGTTAGAGCCAGGTGAATTTCCAGTACATAATAGGTTGTATATGCATAAGTAATCTTCATTATTGTCAACAATTTTCTGCCCTTAAGAATATTTTTCTAGCCAATATTTATTGATCATTTATTATATTTAAAGCACTTTATGCATTATAATTACAATTTTGCTTACCAAAGAACAAAAATGTAAGTAATTTATTCAAGATCACACAAATTTGGGGGTTATTAGGATTACAACTTCATTATAATTCTAATGGCTATGTCCATTTACACTATGCACACTTCCATGACTTACTTAACACAAAGTATTTGCTTGCTTATCTGGATTAATTTATCTATTATGTATTTTCTGCATCATCTTCAGGGATCTAGCATATAGGACAACATTTCATTTATATAATGTCATACACATACACATTTCATTTATATAATGTCAATATTTCATTTATATAATGTCATCTACATATAACTAAGTAGGTTATAGGTGAATTAAAAAGTAGGAATCATGTCTTGAAAAACAAATGCCTGGTAGTAATGAATAAATTCATTGGTGTGAGGTGATGGTGATATAAATATTATAAGCAAAAAGACAGGAGACATTGCTTTTGATATTTACTAAAGTTTCTATTAAAAACTTGATAGTTATGCTTCTTTTGTGTGGTGTTCATGAGTCTTTCTAATCTAGCTCTAATATGTTTTCCAGGCCTCAGCTTTTATTTCCATGATTCATGAGACTTTGTAATTAATTCTTTGTCTTTACTCCATTTTCTCAAAGCCTAACCATGCTCTCCACTTTTCTTCCTTTGCATATTTAATACTGTTTTTCTTCTCTACTGGGAAATCTATTTATTCCTCAAAACACAGTTCCATTATTCTCCTCTTGGATAAAAAGCAATCACTACTTCCTCTCTGATCTCTACCAGAATATTTGAAGTACTTCTTCATACTAGCTGCAAGTAACTGCCCATATGTCTTGAATAAATTCCAGTGGAGTTAGGTGATAGAAAATATTCTTTAATTATTACGCACATTAGCCTTGAACTTAGATAAAAATGGATTCAAACTCTGAGGAAGTCACTTATCAGTTACAGGAACTTGGTCGAGATATTTAACTACAAAGGTCTCAATCCCTTTATGCATATTATGAGAATATCAATAATCTTACAAAGATATTGAAAGGATGATATTAAAAAAACACAGGCATGTATAAGTGCTCTGAATTTTGCAATACAATGACAGTAATGCCTGATAGAATTTTGTGTTTCAATTATTAATAGTGTATGAACTATATGAAAAACAAGGTTTGAAGAAGGAATATACAAAAACATGCTTGTATATTTGTGTTTTTGTTGGCTAGAAATAATATACACACTATGACCACAATGTTTTCTTGCAGAATCAACTTAAAAAACAAGCCTATCAGTAAGTTGCCTGACATTCTAGATAATGAATAATATAATGAATAAAATTAGAAACATTTAGTAGTGAAAGGTATAAAAGAGATCCGAGAGACACAAATTAATATATCAAATTTGCATCAAAATTCAGACTTCTCAACTGTTTTGTCCACAAATTATCAAAGAGCTAAAATTTTCTGCTTCCTCTTTCTCCTGCTCTATATATTACACTGATAATCTTTCTCATCAGAGACTTTGTCTGAGACAATAAATGTGGCATTTTCTCATTCACTATGTATTCTAAAATAGAAGTATCTGAGTGAGACAGGGTCTGTAAAGGGGTCTTGCTGCCTTAGAGGATCATTGAATGGGTCTATCAGGACTGACACACTTATTAGGAGATTGTGTATACCTATTCTTAGTCTGAAATAGTATATAATGGCTCTCGGATTTCTCAGTATAGAGTGGTGGTTGACAGATAGCACAAAATTGCCCACACTGTACTTCCAGACTGCTCTGATTAAAGTCTGGCTGTACCTGTTGCTTCCTATGAATCCTACACACATTTATTAGGCTTGTTTACATCAGTCCCCTCATTTTGTGAAATAAGTGATAATAGCATCTAAGTTGTAGGTTTCTTTCCTTCTTCTTCTTTTTCTGAGAATTAAGGAATTAATTGGGTTTGGAGATTAGCTCAGTCAATGTTAGAGTTCTTATATAGCACATACAAGGCCCTGGGTTTTATTCCCAAGATACATGCACACACCCACAAAAATAATTAATTCATGTAAGAAACTTAGTCTAGTTCCTAATTAAAAGTATGTGCTGTAGTTTGAATTCATGGCTATTTCATAGAAAAAAATTATTCCAATTTTTAAAAATACTTTTTACTGTTTTGCTCAGTCTTCTAGAAAGATAGTGAACTGAAAATGCCTTTTTTAAAAAGTGTGCATACATATATGTGTGTATGTATGTGTGTATCTATATATATGCATGTAGATATAAATATTTACATTTTCAAAGTGCATGCACAGTGAATATGTTCCCTTCTGCTTTGGAAGCTCTATACCCGTTTTCTTTTAACCAGTGAACAGCAAGTCAGTGCTGGTTTCTCATCTTATGGTTTCAATTTATTTTAATATTCCTGTTCCTTCCTTATCCTCAAGCTTTGTTGATATAATATAAGCACTTTAAATGGGAATTTTGACAATATGTGTGCATCATTGGACAGCTGCTGAAAACATGGGAACTTAGGTATATACTCAGTGAATATCAACATTTTTAAAAAGGAAAAAGATTTTAGTATCTTGACCTTTTTTGTAGTCAGGAGATTATGAATATATACCTCTCTGAATATCTTTTATGAGTTCTAGATCCCAAAATGAACTGCATTTTTGCATCTGCAATTGAATATCTTCAAAACATTTTATATCCAACATATGTAAAAGTTTAAGAAGTAGCGGGAAATAAAGAAATGGCATCATTGAACATAAACAAGGGTGTTTCTCCTTTTTATAGTGGTAAAATATGGATAACATATAATTTAACATTTTATCCATCTTAAGTGTATAGTTTAGTGGATATAATTTTATTCACATTGTTATGAAACTATCAAGACTATCCATCTCCAAAACTTATAATCTTCCCAAACTGAAATTCAATGTCCATTGCTCACTAACTTCTCATTTCTCTCCTTCCGTGATTTGATTTAATGGGAGGTAGAGGAGAAGTGCTAGAGAAGGATGTAGAGTTGACATCTCTCCCTCCTTTTGTTGAATAAAAGGGACAAGTATTTTCAAAATAATATAAGAAGAGCCCATCTGGGACACTTAATAATGTGCGCTTCCAAGAAGAAATAATGCAATGAGGTCCAATAGTTAAAGTAGGGGTGTTAGATAGGGAAAGGAAGAATTCTAAGTTCAAGGAAGTTTCTTAATGAAAGCAAGGGAAAAGAAAGATAGGGCAGTAATCGAGATAAATACATTATTGTTTGACATGTAGAAGACTTGGAATTTCCTCTGTGATTATTTATGTTCTTTTTATGAATTTTAAGTTTAAGAGCATTAGTAAAGAGTAAAGGACTGGGAGTTGCTTGAAGTTCTCAGGAAGGGCCAATTATTTAATAAAATGACTATGGACAGCATCAGAATGTTTTCATTATGAAGATTCTGAATCCAACATATGCAAAAATGAATTCAGGAATCCATAAACCAAGCCTCACCCCTGCCTTGAATTTTACTCCCACACCCAAATAGATATTAATAATTCTGTCCTTGCCCAGTTGATGGCATAAAGCATATACTAAAGTATGGATATAAGAAACATTGGTTTTTCTATTTCATCTACTGTGTTTTTGTATATCATTGACTATCCACTTCCAGATGCTTCTCAAATCTATCACACCTTCTCACCTTTATCACAACTATCACAATCATCATCACCGCCAAACCGCCAACCTCGCCTGAGCCACAATGAACTCTTATTTTCTGCTTCCATAGAGTCCAAACTGGTCTTTCAATACCCTTTTATATTATCCTCCCATCCCAACTCCACAATGCAAATAATCCTTTAGGAGTGCCAATTCATCCTTTGTCCACCTCTGCCATTTTTCTTAACAAAAAGAAAAAGCAAAATCTTGAAAACAGTTTACAGTGTTTGGCATGGCCTTCAATTTTTGTAGCTCTTGGGCCCTGCTGAACTCTTGGTCCTGTTTTTTCCAACTCTCAATTTCAGTGACACTAGCCTTAGAGGCTGAGGTAAAGGGCAAGTGGAATTCCAGGTGGAGGGACTAAAACACAGAATCTAGCTTTAACCCAAACTTTCAGCTGAAAAAAAACAAATTGAAAATATGAAATTTAATTCTTAGAGGTAAACAAAACCTACCATGAGATAGTCTGGAGAACAACTTTGTGATAAAATATCACTATTTATATTGTTTTATAATGCAAAACCTGGGCATATTAGTGACTTTCCTGCAAAACAGGATGTTGTCATTAAGGTGACTTGCTTCCTGCTGAAAGCAGTATGTCTGATGTTTAAGGCACAAAGACATTGTTTAAAAAAGCCTTATCAGATTGAACAAACTGGCCCAGCAGGGAGATTTTAACCTTGCCCTCCCTAACAGGCACAGCAGCCTGTGTTTGTAAACAGAGCCTTATTGCACTTGTGAGAGCAGACACAGAACAGTGTCAGCTCATTAATTGGGTGTCAGCTCCCTACTAGGAGCAAAGCTTAATGAGTCATCATAAAGAACTGTGGCTCAAGGGAGGGGTGAATGGCTTAGACAGAGTGGGAAAGATTTGTCCACCAATAAGTAGGTCTAAAGAAAAGCCTGGAGCCTACCTGTTCGAATAAAAAGAGAGCAGCATTTGGGAACTGATGGTTTCCCTGTATTCTGCTATTCAGAGGGAAATTGGAAGTTTTATGAGTTTATAAATGCAGCAATTACCAGAGCTCATTCGGAGTATCATAAATTGAAATCATTCAAGGCATATTGTTGTATAAAGTTCATGAGTTTTTCTTTTTATTTATTTATTTATTTTGTTAATGAAAATAAGCTTTATTACATCAAGTAATAAATACATGCAAAGATGCAAACAGTTTTAGTCATTTTCTTCCACATGTTTTGATCAACTTACAGTAAACACAAACTGAAATCTACATACAGTTTTAGTATGAAAATTTTCGGGGTCCTTATTAGATTTAGTAGGTTGCTCTTTCTTCTGTATTTATAACTTGTGCACTCTTAAAATTGACTTCAAAGCACTAAGAGTCATGCAAATGCTTAAGCAAAAAAAAAAAAAGTGCCAGTAAGCAGAATCTACACTGTATGGCACATGGGACCAGCTAAGTGAAGCAGGTGGTCAGGATGCATTAAAACAAAGTCCTTGGGATCAAATGAGCTTATGAAAAGGTACAAATAACAATTTGGGTGACATAAAATATTCAAAAGATTAAAGGGAGACACTGGTATCTTGGAGCCAAACAACAATTTGCTGTAAAATAACTTCACATGCATCTTAAAAAAACAAAAACAAAAAAACCTGGGTCATTCCTAACTACTTAAAATGCAAATCCTAATTATCTTCGAAATCTTTTCCCAATATTTTGAGACTGTGAACCTTGGGAGAAAAAACTAAACTGTTACCATTTTGAAAATGAGTATTTCATCTGAACAGGGGAGATGAACTGTAGAGAACCAGGAACCCCCAAGCTAGCGGGGAGGCTAGGACCTGTCATTCCCTTCAGTTTCAGCCAAGCACTCCCAAACCAGTCCTTGTGCGTGAATGATGCCTCGTTTTAGTCTCTCCATGGTGCTCTTGCTCCCTGCATAGGTGGGTCTTATCTCCTTCCCCAGCTCTTCGATGATGGCCAGTAGTTCCGCATACTTGCTCTGGGGCACCTGGCTATTCCCAGTTCCCTGGGTGTAGCCCAGAGATGGTAGCCCATAGTCACTCAGCAGCTGGCGGTACTGGGAGGATGCTGCCATGCTGGTGGAAGGCGAGTGGACACTTCCAGCGGCGTTGAGGGCGGCAGCGGGCATGTGCGCTTGATGGCTCGGGCCGCACCGGCAAATATGGCCGCCCCTCACCCTGACACCGCCGCAGTCTGAGTTTTTCTTTTTATGTCCAGAATATATTCTCTTACTTTTCCATACAAAATCTTCTATAACAGTACATGCTATACTATACTGTTATGGAAGTACTCCACCAGTCTCTGTACTTTCTACTTTAAAAAAACTTTATTAAGGTCTAATTACAAACAACAAATTGCATGTAAAATGTACAATTTGTAAATTTTAACATATATACATGTAACTATTAGATAGGAACTCATCTATCTCTATTAAGTTTCATGTTCTAGAATTTTATTTAATGGAATATCAGCATGAGTCCACGGGATAATATTTTCAATGTATATTCAACTATGTCTTTATAAATTAATCTATTGATGGACATGTGGATAGTTTTGTGCACAAGATTTTATATGAAATATGGTACAAGTGGAATGGATAAAATGTGTGTGTTTGTTGTTTTCAAAAATTAGTACATTATTTTACAAAATAATTATACCATTTTATATTTCTACTGAAAATACATTAAAGTTCTAGCTACTATACATCCTTGCACTAAGTTGGTATGATTCATATTTAAAATTTTGAGCATCCTAATTGATATGTAATAGTATATCTGAGTGGTTTTCATTTTCATTTCCTTAATGTCTGATGCTAATTAACATTTTTCACATGCTTATTTGACACCATATATCCCATGAAGAAGTGTCCATTCAAATTTACTGCCCCCTATAGGGTATTGCCATGTTGCCTAGGTTTACCTTGATCTTTTGGGTTCAAGCTGTTCCCCTGACTCAGCCTTTAGAGTAACTAGGACTAAAAGTGTAAACCACCACACCTGGAAGATGCTTGTTTTTAAAATTTGGAAAAAACTGTTTCTTTGATTTTTAGTTTAGAGTTATTCTTTAAGACAGAACATAAACCTTTACACCTATGATTTGCAAATAATTTTTTGCTATATGTGCATAGTCTTTTTTTCTAAGATTGGGTAATTTTTATCAATCAATTTTTAAAATTAATTAATTAATTTGTTCTAGTTTGTTATTCATGACAGAAGAATGCATTTCAATTCATGGTACATATATGGAGCACAATTTTTCATTTCTCTGTACACAAAGTAGACTCATAACTTTCATGTGTTCATACATGTACCTAGGGTAATGATGTCCATCTCATTTCACCTATTCCCATGTGCCCTCCCTTCCCCTTCCTCCCCTTTGCCCTATCCAAGTTCCTCCATTCTTTCTAGTTTCCCCAACCCTCATCATGGATCAGCATCCACTTATTAGAGAAAACATTCGGCCTTTGGATTTGGGGTATTGGCTTAGTTCCCTTAGCATGATATTCTCCAACTTCATTCATTTATCTGCAAGTGCCATGATTTTATTGTCTTTTAATGCTTTGTAATATTCCATTGTGTATATATACCACAGTTTCTTTATCCATTGCAAAATGAAAGTAAGCCCCTATCTCTTACCATGCACAAAACTCAATTCAAAGTGAATCCAGAACCTAGGAATTAAACCAGAGACCCTGCACCTAATGGAGGAAAAAGTAAGCCCAAATCTTTATCATGTCAGATTAGGTCCCAATTTCTTTAACAAGACTCCTATAGGGCAAGAAATAAAAACAAGATTAAATAAGTGGGATGGATTCAAACTGGAAAGCTTCTTTTCAGCAAAAGAAACAATCAGTGAGGTGAAGATCCTACTGAATGGGAGCTAATTTTTACCACATGCACATCAGATAGAGGGCTAATCTCCAGGATGTATAAAGAACTCAAAAAAACTTAACATCCAAAAACAGATAACCCAATCAATAAATGGGATAAGGAACTGAATAAATACTCCTCAGAAGATGATATACAATTGATCCAAAATATATGAAAAAATGCCCATCATCTCTACCAATTAGAGAAGTGCAAATCAAGACTACTCTAAGATTTCATCTCACTCCAGACAGAATGACAGTTATTAAGAATACAAGCAACAATAAGTGTTAGCGAGGATGTGGGGGAAAAGGCACACTCCTACATTGCTGGTGGGCCTTCAAATTGCTACAACCCATCTGGAAAGCAATATGGAGGTTCCTTGGAAAACTTGGAATGGAATCACCAGCTATCCCACTCCTTAATCTATACCCAAAGGACTTAAAAACTGCGTACTGCAGTGACACAGCCACATCGATGTTTAGAGCAGCACAATTCACACTAGCTAAATTGTGGAAATAAACTAGATGAACTTTAATAAATGAATATGCATGGTCTTTTCATGTTTTTTTAAAATATTATCTTTTGTTGAACAGAAGTTTTTTAAGTAAATCCAAGCCATCACTTTTTTTTCCTTTTGTGGTCATGCCTTTGGTGCTATAACTAAGAAAGCTAACCCCAATTTACAAATATTGTCACCTTATTATTAGACATTTTGTAATTTTAAGTTTTATATTTAGGTATAATCTACTTTGAATTAACTGTTTATAGAAGCAATTTTATTGTTTTGCAACAGATATCTAATAGTTCCAAAATTATTTTCTGAAGATTGTTTTTTCTCCATTGAATGGACATGGTTATTTTGTGAATTAATGAATGCTCATATATATGTGAGTCTATTTTTGAACTCCATTTGGGTTAATTCATTTATTTACCTGTGCCAACTGTCTTGATTACTCTTATCTTTATGAGAATCTTAAAGTCCGCATCACCAGCCCTTTTTTTTTTTTTGAGACAGGGTCTCACCAAGTTCTTAGGACCTCGCCAAGGCTGGCTTTGAACTTATGATCCTCCTTGCCTCCGCCTCCGGAGTCATGGGGATTACATGTGTCTGTCACTATGCCTGGCATGCTACTAGAATTTTGATTGTTACTTTGCAGAATCTATGAGTATTCACATCTTAAATATAGAGAGATTTCTAGTTCTTTTTTTTAAAGAGAGAAAGAAGGAAAGAGAGAGAGAGAGAGAGAGAGAGAGAGAATTTTTAAATATTTATTTTTTTAGTTTTCGGTGGACACAACATTTTTATTTTATTTTTATGTGGTGCTGAGGATCAAACCCAGCGCCCTATGCATGCCAGGTGAGCACGCTACCGCTTGAGCCACATCCCTAGCTCAGGATTTCTAGTTCTTAATCTTCATTTATCTCCTCATTTGTATAACTCTAATGATTTTCAGGAATGTTTTATAAATTCAGTGAACAGGTTTTGATCAAATTTTTTTCAGATTCATCCCTAAGCAGTTCACATCTTAGATGCTATTTGAAATTGCATATTTATAAAATTTTTGATTGATAAATGTTTGATTTTCATATATTAAGTCTAATAAATTTTAATATTATCTAATTTATGCAAACTGCTTAAGTCTTCTGTTAGTTTGGGTAGTATTTTTGATATTCAGTAGAATTTTCTACATAGACAATCATATTATTTTTACATAGTTTTAATTTTTTATGTCAAAACTGAATAACTTCTTTTTCTTATTTAATTGCACTTACTAAAATCTCCAGTAAAATGATGAATAGAAAATGTTAGAATAAGAATCATTTTCCTGTTCCTTATTATAAGTTAAAAATCATCTAATCTTTATCATTAAGTAACACATTTGCTACAAGTTGTTCATAGATTTCTTTGGCTGCATTGATGATGTTCTTGTTCTAGATTGCTGAGAATCTTTAGTCATAGTGAATGTTGTATTTATCCCACATTTTGAGTTTTCTGAGTCTGTGGAGATGAACATGTTGTTTTAATCTATTAAAATGATACATTATCTTTATTGATGTTCAAATATTAAATTAACCTTGAACTACTGAAATATATCCTAATTGGCCTTCCATGTCACCATTTATATATTGTTGCTTTCCATTTCCTAAAAATGTTGGCATTTATATTCACAATGATATTTTGTCCAGTTTTTATGAATTTTTTCCAGTTTCTTATGAAAATATCCTTGTTTCATATAATGAGTCGAGGAGTATTTTCTTCTCTTTAATACTTTTAGAGAGTTTGTGTAAAATTTGTTTTCTGAAGTATTTGGTAGGATTCATCATTGAAGCCACATGGGTCTAAAGTTTTTTATTGGAAGTTAAAAAAATATAATACTGCAACATTAATTATTTTAATCAACATAAAGCTATTGGAGTTTCTTAATTTTTTTCTTTAGTGAACTTTTCTTTTTTATGCCTTTGATCTTATTTATTTCTTCTGTTTAATTAGTGTTATCATTGTGAAATGTTTCAAGTATTTTATTGCTAATATTTTGAAATAAAAATGATTTTTATTTGTTCATCTTATATCCTGTTGACCTTATATCCTTTGTCCTGTGACATTGTGGATAACACAGAATTTGAATACAGAATCATGCTATTTGCTAATGAGGACAGTTTTATTTTTTTCCTTTCCCATCTAGATGACTTTATTTATTTATTTATTTATTTATTTATTTACTTACTTATTTACTTATTTTTTAGCTTTATTGCCCTGATTGTTATATTGCCCGGATAAACTGTCCAGTACAATGTTGAAAATAAATGGCAACAGGTGTCATCCTTGTCTTGTTCTGGATCTTAGGAAGAAAATAATTCAGTTTCTTACCCTGAATTATAATGCTAGCTATAAGTTTCCCACTTCTTTCACTTTTCAAGTAAAATAATTTCCCTTCCTATCCTAGTTTGTTTAGAATTTTATTTGTGACTCTGTTTTGGATGTTTTTCAAATGATTTTTTCTGTGTTTCTTGAAGTGATAATATGGTCTATTTTTCTTTATTCTCTTTAATATAGTATATTACATTAATTAATTTGGGGACCAGCCTTACATTTGAAAGATAAATACCAACTTTTCAGAAATATATTTCTATATTTCTGGACTTATTTTGCTAGTACTTTGTTAAGGACTTATAAATCTAAGTTAATGTGCAATAATTATCTGCATATTTTTATGATTTTGTTATCTAATAAGTTGAGACTTGGTCTTTCTTGTTTTCTGACAGAGTTTGTGGAAGCTTAATATTAACATTTTCTTTAAAATATTTTGAATTCAGCTTTGAGGACAAGTAGGCTCAGTCTTCATAGGAGGGGTTTTATTTATTTATTTATTTATTATTTATTTATTTATTTATTTTTTAGAGAGGGGGGAAGGAGGGAGAGAGAGAATCTTTTAATATTTATTTATTTTTTTTTTAGTTCTCAGTGGACACAACATCTTTGTTTGTATGTAGTGCTGAGGATCTAACCCGGGCTGCATACATGCCAGGTGAGCGCACTATCACTTGAGCCAGATCCCCAGCCCATAGGAAAGATTTTAAATACTTAATTTTAAAATTTGTTGTTGACAAATAGATTTTTTCTGATTTTTTATTTCTTTTTGAGTTAGTTTTTAGTCATTTTTAGTTTTCTTTTTCTAGGAATTTATCTATTTGCCAAAGTTATTTTATTTGCTAAAAATTTTCATGGTATTTCTTTATAGTGTTTTACTTTCTCCTTATTAGCAATGATACTCCTTTTTTTTATTCCCAATTTTGGAAATTTGAGTCATCATCATTTTTTACTATTAAGTCCATGATTTTTCAATTTTGTTGACCTTAAGAGGGGACAATTTTTAGTCTTGTTGTTATTTTCCCTTGGTTGCCTTTTTAGTTTGTCAACTTGTTTCTATTCAATTTTTATTCCATACTTGTGCTTTGAGTTTAATTTTCCATTCTCTGTCTAGCTTCTCAAGTTGTACAATTAATTTATGGATTTTATAAGTCCTATTTTATTTTCTAATATAGGCATTTAAAGCCATTTTTCCTCTAAAACATTTGCTGTGCTTAGACCGGTTGTTTGCTGTGTTAAAATTTTCATTCATTTTAAAATATCTTTGTAACTCACTATGTGAGTTTAGCTTTGCCCCATGGGTTATTTACATAGACACTCTTTCATTTTTAAATATACAGGAATTTCTCAAATTTCACTCTGTTGTTGATTTCTCATTTTATTTCTTTGAGTTGGAAAACATTTGTATGTTTTTCAGCCTTTGAAAGTGAGTCTTGGGTTACAGCCTCACCTACATTACTATGAGATGTGCCTTGTTTGCTCAAAAAGAAAATGATTTGTTTCCAGTGAGGACAAATAGACTGATAATGTCATTCAAATCCTGTATATCTTTGTTGAGTTCTGTCTAGTTGTTCTAATATGTCACGGGGAGTGTGATAATAAAGTCCATATCTATTGATGTTCCATGTACTATTATTGTATGATAATAGTATTTTTCCTTTTAGTTCAGTGAAGTTTTGCTTTCTGTGTTTAAGGACTCTATTATTAGGTAAGTGTACATGAATTGATCTGTAATTATAAATTAGCCACTTTTTCCTCCAATAATATTTTTGCCTTAAAGTCTACTTTGTCATTTATACTGCCGTTTTTCTTATCTTTGAATTTCAGGGTGCTCTATTTAGTTATAAATTGATTTCTTAAGCCAATTTCAGCATTTTTTATTAGAACGACATCGTTAGTATAATAGTTCTCATTGTTGGATATTTGTCTGTGTTTTGACTTTCTTTTTTACATCTTGTTCTTTTTTTATTTCATCGTTTACTAACTCCTTTTATGATAAAGAGATATTTTGTGTATCCTTTTGATTTACATTTTTAAACTTATTAGTAGTTTGCTGTAGGCATTATGATATGCATCTTCAATTATAATAATCTATTTTAGGGCTGGGGATATAGTTCAGTTGATAGAGTGCTTGCCTTGCATGCACAAGATCCTGGGTACAATCCCCATCACCACACACACACACATACACACACACACACACACACGTACAAAATCTCTGTTAGATTTACACAAAATTCTGATAAAATATAGACTCAAACATAGACTCTGGTAAAATATTAAAATGAAAAAATACAGTCATTTCTGCCCACCTACTTTGTTCTCTTACTGTCATACATATTAATTATATAAACTTTAAAACCAATTACACAGTTTTGCAATTTGTTTTATAAAATGTAACATACATTCCTTTTATTTTTTTAATCCAGAAACTTTCCTTTTTTTAATGTTCTCACTTTTGTATTTTGTTATTTTGATTCAGCTTACAATATGATGTCATTTTATTTCAGCTCAAAGGACTTGCTTAAGGATTTTGAGACAATTATGCAAGGAAAATGTTCCATCAGTCTTTGTTTACATATTAAAATCTTTACTTCATTTTTGAAGAATTCTTTAACTGGAAATTAGCTTTTGCCCAGCATCTTGTTTTTCTTTTATCACTGGATACATTCTTCTCTTCATTACTTCTGGTGAGAATCAAGAGAGTCAGATTTTCATAGAACAATTGCTTCCCTGTATGTAATGAATTGTTTTATTTTCTATGCTGCTATTCTAATTGAGACCTGGAGAAGATGTGAAAAGAAGGCAAGAAGCCACCAAATGCATTGTACTTTCTTGAACTTGGCTAGATTTTTTAATTAATTATTGATTCTCAAATATATATATATATTCTTTTCCACTAACCTTAAATGGTTGAAGTTGGCAATTTTATTATGTTTTATCATTGCTTTTTGGGCAGAAAATTGAGGGTGATGTCCTCACAGATCCATCATGGAATATTCAACTGATTAATTTTGTTTTAAGAAACAAGGACTTGATACTGCTTTTCTTTTTTAGTTCTAAAATTTACTTTAGTATTAATATAGCCATCTGAGCTCTCTTTAGATCAGTGTAATCACAATAGCTCTTCTCTTTTCAATTGGTCCTAAACATTTTTTTGTCTTTTTATTTAATGTGGGATTCTTGCATACATCAGATGGTTTTGTTTTACTTTTGATCCAATCTTACAATAATTGTAGTGTTCAGGACAATTACACACTTACATTTAATGCACTTGTTAATATAGTTAGGTTTAAATCAAACACATTTATTTTTTATTTGTCCCATTTGTTCCCTTTTTCCATTTTTTTTATATTTTCAGCCTTTTTTATTAACTTAATATACTTTTATTACCCATCTTCCTTTTATTTGTCTTATTATCTATACTGTGATATAATTTGTTTCTTTAGAGTTTATAGTTCTCAGTTAACTTTAAGTTAGTGATATAATTTGTTTCTTTAGAGTTTATAGTTCTCAGTTAACTTTAAGTTATCAGTCTGCTTTTAGTTTATAATATACCACATCATATGTAGTATAATAAACTTACAATACCATGCTTATTTCTATAACTATTTCTTATTGAAATGTTTTGCTATTTTTTTGCTAATTATCTTGGAAATAAATTTTAATTATAAATATTATATTTAGCCAGGTTCAATTGCACATTCCTGAATCCCAGTGACTCAGTATGTTCAGCAACTTAATGAGACCCCATATCAAAATAAAAAATAAAAACAGTTGGATATGTTGTTCAGTGGCAAAGATGTCCTGGGTTTAATCCCCAGTAGCACACAAACATACACACCCACACACACACACACACACACACACACACACACACGGGATAGAGGGGAGAGAAAGAGAGAGAGGGATGGGGATGATTTTGAGTGATCTTTATTCATGCAGACCTAGATTCCCAATTGGTATAGTTCTCCTTTCTGCCAGAAGTACTCCCCTTACATTTCTTGGTTGCTTGTGATATTCTTTTAGCTTTTTTAGGTCTAAAATAAGGTGTTTCCTTCTCCTTCATTTTTAAAAATTAGTTTTGGTCTGTAGAGAATTCTAGATGTACAATATTTTTCTTTATTTCCTTGAAGCTGTTACTCCCAGGCCTTTGTGTTTGGATTGTTTTCAACACTGCATTTGCTCACCTTCTCATCTTATTTTTCTACATGGACTGTGCTTTTCCCTCACATTGAGCTTCTAAAATATTTTTATCATTGGATTTAAGTTACCTTGTTATGAAGTATATAGGTATAATTTTCTTCATTCGTCTTATAATTAGAGTTTATTGATCATTTTTGATCTGTGAATTTTTAGCAGCTCTCAAATTCGGCAAAATATTTGGTATTATAATTCAAATGCATTTTTCTGCCCCACCTTTTAGAGACTCCAAGTATCATGTATGTTAGATCACAAGCCACAAATTACCAATTCTCTATTTTTTAAAAACATTTTTAAGTTTTGTTAGTTTCAATTTCTCTGTCTTTAAAATCATTAACATATTTTTCTTCATTAGCTGTTATTTATCAAAATCAATTTCTTTCTTATATTATAATTTTCATCTGAAGAAGTCAGATTTTTATCTCTTTAACATCTCTTCTAGATTTCTGCTAAACATATTGCTTTTTTTCCTCTAGATTACTGTGTATATGCTATATACTTGTAATAATTTTTATGCCCTTGTCTGCTAATTTTATCATGTGTGTTACTTCTCAGTCTGTTTCATGTGACTAACATTCTCTTCCTCAATTATGATTTTCTGCTGATCAGAGTTTGAATCTTTAATGACCCCCCAAAGACCCATGTAGTGAAGACTTGATCCCCAGGAAGGCACTATTGGGAGATGGAGAAACTTTTAAGAGGTAGAGCTTAATGAGAGTTCTTTTGGTCTTTGGGAGTTTGCCCTTTAAGTGGACTGTGGGACTCTACTCCATTCCTTGATTAATTTTTGATCTCTGGCCATGAAGTGAGCAGTTTTGCTGTATAACATTCTCCCTACCACTGCTATCTACCACCACACCGCACCAGAGGCCTAAAAGTAATGGATCCAAAACATAAGCCAAAATCAACCTTTTCTATTTATAAATTGATTATTGCAGGCATTTGTTATAGTGACAGAAAGTTGATGAACACCTTGCTTTACATGAGTGACAGTCTTTGTTTAGATTCCAAGGGTGAGATGTGAGACTTACTTGCTTGAGAACTGTATTTATTCATTTTTATTTGTAAGACCAGTGATATAATCTCTGAGCTGTGAAATTATCTTCTCCAATATATATCTGCTTTGTACTCTCATATTCATTACAGCCTTGTTCACAATAGTCAAGTTATGAGTCAGTGTAAAGGTACATTGAAATTTAAAAAGATAAAAAATGTGTGAGAAAAATATATAATTTATAAAATAAACATATAAAATGTCATATAATACATATAAAATATATAATATGTAAATATAATTTTATGTATATATATACATATATAGACACAAACATACAAATGAGAATGCAGTGAGAATACCTACATACACATGCACTAGAGTGTTATTCAGGCATGAAACAAAGGAAATTCTGTTAGACATTATGGTAAGCAAAATAAGCTCATCAGAAACCAATACTGTATTGGTCACTCATGTGTAATCTTAAAACACACACACACACACACACACACACACACACTTATAAAAACAGAGAATAGAATGGTGATTGCCAAAGTCTTAAGGGTGAGGAAAATGGGGATATGATAGTCAAAGTTCAAACTTTTCAGTTATAAAATGAACAATTTCTAGGGACCTCATGAATAGCTGAATGTTGACGGATCTGTTGTATATTTTGATTGTGGTAATAGTTATACAATGTATACCTACATAAAATATTCTGTGGTGTGCATTGAAAAATGCTATCTTTATCAACTAAATATTTTTAAAATAAAAATAAAAACATGTGAAATATTTCTCTAAAAATCTTTGAATGTTTTGGAATTTGATTAACCTATTTGGAAAATATTTGGCCATTTTTTGCTCTTTCTTTTATGATTTGACAAATATTACTAAAACACATGTAGTCAAGGACTATTTTTTGCAACCATTGAGAAAAAAATCTTCTCTCTATTCAGTGAACTTAGATTTTAGTTTCCTTAAATGAATGCAATCATTAGTTCTCAGCTGAATTCTCATAGGGGACCCTCTGCTCTTCTCCAGAGTTCTCAAAGAGCAGTTCTTTTTCACTCCTGAACTCAGCCCTGTGAATTATAGCCACCTTGACCTTCATGGACTCCAGGATCTATTTTGTTAATGCTGAGAGATTTCTGGACTCCACCTGGTGCCCCCTATCTCTACATCATTGCCAGGAAACTCTTAGCAATTGCAGTTCTTACTTCTCTAGTTTTCCTTATCCTTTATTGTCCAGCGTCCAATATCTTTAGAACAACTTTTTCATATATTTTATATAGTGTCTTAGTTGTTTGAAGTTACTCTTTCTCCATCTTGGCTCTGTGCATGTTTCATCTACTGGTCTGTATACTTAATGTTTGTTAAGCAGGATAAATAAAAATGATGCATTTTAATGCTTTCTAGTTTGCAAAACTTACTTAGACACATTGTTTTATTTGATTGCACAAAATACATAAAGTGCCAATTTTATTATGAAATGGAAAATTCTTTTCAAAATTCTCTGTAATTCTTAATCCTGCATTAAACCCTAATAATCATCATCTTGTAAAGTGTAACTAGGGGGAAGTCGTTTGGTCTCTCTAAACTTTAATTATTTTACCCATTGATAGAGAACGTTAGAATTAAGTTGTATAAAATGATTTGCCTAAAGGCTGGTCTATAGTTAAACTCAGTAAATTGTAATTATTATTATTAGTAAAAACAACAGATGAGAATATAAAAGTCTAATTGTCAAAAAATTGAATGCAGCAGCAAGCCTTGGCTTCTCCTCCCTCAACCCATCTCCTGGTTTAAGAGAGGGGAGAGAGAGTTGACAAATAAAACATCTCAATCCTAATTAAAATAGCTATTTGCCTTTGATTGGATAGTTCTGAATGTGCTTATTATATTTTCTATGCACAACATACTATAAGATTAAATTTAGAAGAATCAGATTAAATTTACTACTTTTCTGTGAATATAATATTTGTACCCTATCAGAAATGCTTACATTTGAATTATTTTGATAATTTTTATCAAAATATCATTTTGTCTCATCTAGCCTAGATATTAGATAATACGACTTTTAGAATCCTATAGATGTTTCTATAGGGGTCAAATCTGTGACACTAAATTTTTGGTACCAGATGTGTTCATGGACATTTTTTCAGTGATAACTGTACATGATAACTATACATGACTTCAACTTCTTGACTAGCTGAATACTGAAGTTGAAGTGTGAACTTGATATAGAAGATGTGAGTCTTAAGTCATTGACTATTGAGTATTGATGGTGGCATCTTACTCATTTGAAAATTTTCACACCTAAGATAATTCTGAAGAAGCATAATATATAAACATGCTGTCCTCCAAAAGATATTATACTTTAAATGTTTTTTAAAGGTTTCCAATGCTTAGTTAATGATTTTTATGCTTTTTCCTAAAAATGAAGAAAAATTTGAAATTATTGTTTATCCACAGACAGCATTGCAGCATTACAAGAGTATAAATGTCCTTACTCTCAGAGATGACACACCTGTAAGGGACAAAGCTCTCCATGTATGGCTCAGGCACCTTCCCTCAGAATTTTTTTTCCAAATTTTTGATTTGGGATTCAATTTTAAGTGTTATAAGAGGTAACACACTTCATAAAATCCTGTTAAGTAAGTTATAATTACAGTTCAAATTCCAATAAGGAAAATTCAGCATTGCTAAGATGAGGAATGAAGCTTAAAGATACAATTAATATAAGCTTATATTAAAGGATTTGATGGAATTAATAAACTCTATAACAATAGTTTATTACTTAATCATGAACACAGGCAACAAGTTTTTGCTGTCAGTAACTAGAAAGTCAGCCTAACTTCTGTTTATTGCTTTTGAATAGTGTTCTTTCATCAAATGAAACCCAGTAACCAGTGTAAATATGAGGGGCTTGGATAGATTTCATGAAAAAATAAAGAAAAAAAGCACTTGGGATCTTAGAGAATAAAGTTTAAATTTTACCCTCAAATATGAAAAATGCAAATATTTATTCTTAAATATACAATATAAAAGAAACAATATTGGAAAAGGCAAGAGAAAGTACTTTTCTTCCAGATGACTAAGAAATATGTCCAATGATATGAAGAGAACAAGAAATAATTTCTGGCTTTGGTTAAAAAAGCAAGCATGATAACACTGGTGGCTTCAGGACCTGGGCTATTCCTTATCAATAAAGGGATAAAATTTATAAACTGAAGTCGTATTAGTGGTTTCACTCAGTGATCTCATTTATTATATTTTTATTATATATTTATTATATTTTCTATGCACAAAATACTATAAGATTGAATTTAGAATAATCAGATTAAATTTACTACTTTTCTTTGAATATAATATTTGTACCCTATCAGAAATGCTTACATTTGAATTATTTTGATAATTTTTGTCAAAATATTATTTTGTCTCACCTACCTAGATATTAGATAATACGACTTTAAGAATCTTGTAGATGTTTCTATAGGGGTCAAATCTGTGACACTAAATTTTTGTGCCCTATCAGAAATGCTTACATTTGAATTATTTTGATAATTTTTTTTACATCAAGCAATTTCTTGATGTAAATTTACTCAAATATGTTGTCTATATAAAAGCCCCATCATTTTCAGTATTTCTGGCATTAATCAAACTCTATATTTTTTTACCCTAAAAACTGCCCTTTCTGAAGATCAAATAAATATAATGTTATTAATTTGGACTATATATTTATCTTGAGTCTCTGTCTCTCTCTTCATTTCCCTTTCTCTGTCTCTCTCTCTCTATGTGTGTGTATATATATATATATATATATATATATATATATATATATATACACACATATACCCACATATACATATGGACATACACAGACATATATCTTTATATATGTGTGATATATATCTTTATATATGTATACACACACATATATCTTTATATATATGTATATATATAGTATTAGGCATTGAAACTGTGTCTTCGAACATGCTAGGCAAGCATTCCATCCACAGCCCCCAAGACAATATATTTTGTAGTTAAATATGATTTTTTTGATCCCATCTTTCTGACATCATTTAATTTGTATTACCTCCTCATAGGCCCAAATACACATACTCCAAATATTTGTATTTCACAAGTCACATTGAATGTTAGGACTTCAACATACAGATTTGGGGCCAGGGGAGAAGGGCAAACATAAAGTCCTTAACAGAAGCTGAAATATTCATACCCCAGTTCTCATCAATCATCAGATGAGTACTTCTTCTGGAAATTTGTTCCCTGGCATTTTGGTCCAGTGCATGGATAAAATAAAGACTTTAATAATCAGAGGAAGCCTCACATAAGGAAATGCAGTCTGGCAATTGCAAGTGTGTTGAGTACAGACTGAAGTGGTTAAAATGTGGGAATATGAGTGGAATTTCAACAGCAACTGCTTAACCTCTTTAAATAAAATCTGCAGAATAACCTACAATAATTTACCTATAAACTTAGTCATGTGTTCGTGTAACAAGGATCAGTTATTTATTTACTTTTTTTTTGGGGCTGGGGAGGAGTACCAGGAATTGAACTCAAGGGCACTCAACCACTGAGATACACAGCCCTATTTTGTATTTTATTTAGTGACAGGGTCTCACTGAGTTGCTTAGCACCTCACTTTTGCTGAGGCTGGCTTTGAACTTGTTATCCTCCTGCCTCAGCCTCCTGAGCCACTGGATCAGATTTTACTTAATTATTGTATTTTTAAGTTATTTCTTTTTCATGGTTTTAATTTTTATTTTTAATAAATTTATTGGGAATCTTTTAGGGTATATAACATGATGTGATAAAATGCCCATGTAACAAAATGACTACTATGCTGGAATATATTTTATTTTATAATTTTATGCTTTTGTAATCATTGGTACTTTCTTACTATTGTGTCAAAATAAGATAACCACAGTTCTTATAATATAAAATGAGTTTCATATTTAGATTTCCTTATGAGAATATAGGGAGTTATTGTCATTTACTTAGAATTTTTCAGAGAGAGAGAATTTTTTAATATTCATTTTTAAAATTTTTCAGCAGAGACAACATCTTTATTTGTATGTGGTGCTGAGGATCGAACCCGGGCCACACACATGCCAGGCGAGCGCACTACTGCTTGACCCACATCCCCAGCCCATTTACTTATATTTTATAAGCATACCTGATTTTTAATTGCATGTTTATTACATTTTGTATTGAATTCACTGACATTTTAAAGTCAGAACTATTGCTTAAGTTCTGCACCTTGCCACCTTGCTCCTGGATAATATAATCTTTTATACTTATCATTTGAACATTTTTCTTCTTAAAATTTATAGAAACAAATATTAAGCTAGCAATATAAATCCATTTGTTCTTCTTTCTGATACTATTTGAGTATATATATATATATATATATATATATATATATATATATATATAGAATTTTACAAAATTTATGCTTTTACATGTATAGTCTCAACATAAAAATAAAAGACAAGAGTCATTTGCAAATGATGTATTTCAACAAATTTTAAAGATAAAAAGCAGATGGAGAAAGAGTGAAGGATGGGAAAACTGGAAACAAATGACAGCAAAAAGAAAATCATTTTTAATGCAGGAGCAGAGTTCAGTATTTACAGGCAGCTGACAGGAAACACACTTGGATAGAAATTGTGGGTAAATTGAAAGATATGTTTGTTAAAGTAATGCAAAGAAATAAACTAAATAGAGTTAAAACTCGCAGAAAAATGGATGTGCTCCCTGGAGCTGCATAACCCATATTCACATAGACAAAGTAATGTAAGCAGATTATTGACATGCCCTCTCCAAATCAAATTACAGACGTAGCAGGGAAAAGTATGTTAACATTCTGTAACATAATACAAGTGTTATCCAACCAAAAAAGACCTCCATTTAGAGGTAGGCATTGGGAAGTAAGGTCCCTTGAAGGGAAGTGATGATGATAAGTGTGTTTCACAGACGGCACCTACACTAATCTGTACCAACAGAGTTAGGAACAAATGTATTAGGAGTGTAATAGAAATCCATTCTTTAGTGTATTTTCACAATCTCTCATGAATGACTCCCAAATCATAAGAGCTATAAAAATGAGATTTCTTACCCCATCCCCAATGCATTGGCTATAAAATTTATGTAATCTGAATTCACTTGCTGACAAAATCTGACCAAAATAACATGAAGCTAATGTTTCCTTTTGTTTATCACACTTGCTATGGATATTTATGTTTTCTGTTTCAGAAATATTTATTGATTTTAATTATAGAGCCTGCTCCAAATCTTACAGAAGATGTTACATATTCTATAGTATATAGTGTCTTTATGGTAATGCTTTCATAGTATCTAAATCATTCTGAATTTCAAAATACCTTTAACTTCAAAAGGGTGTGTAACAGGGAAGATGGATAAATATAAGTGAATATGTACTTTGTATGGAAAAACAAACACCAAATTTAAATGGAACTTAACATTTGGAAGGAAAGGAAGGAGAAGGTGACACAAGTGATACATTGGAGATTTGTTAAATTGGGTGATGTTCACATTTATTTATTATATTAATTTATATTTCTTCTCTCTAATAGTTCCAAATGATAGAAATTACCCCCTAAGAACTTAAGAATGGTAATGTAACCATACCCAGAGTACATGGAGGTCATGATGTAGTTTAAATGCTTTAAATATTTTTGGTCATATCAGAAGGCAATAGACAAATGACTTCATTTTCATAAATTAAGAAATTATACAAACATGTTATTTTGAGGTGTGGATAATGAAATATACAAAAAGTAAGCTGGATCTCACTGCTTTTAAGAATTAGTAGTGGACTTGGAAGAGTAGAGTTACTTTTAAACATATTACTTTGATAATAAATTTAAAATGTTGTTTTAAAAACAATGAACATTGATGTCTTTCAGATACATAGATGGATAACATTAATTTTTATTATTTTTGAGAAAGCTTCTGTTCTTTGTAGTAAAATGGGATTTATTAGGTTGTCATGATTTAAGGAAAATGAATTCTATAAGAATAGGTGAAAGTGGCAAATGTGACATTCCTGGGTACTCTGTAATCCATTATAGATATGCGTGTGTCTGTGTCTTATGTTACTAATATGTTTTTAGTTTCTCTATAGCTACATAGAATATAGTGCATTTGCAAATAAATACAAATTCCCCCCATTTAAAAATACAAACTCCTTCTACATAGAAATACGTTAATATTTTCTCTGAAACTTAGGAAATCAAAATTATTGCTAAATACTACTAATATATACATAAATTTTACCCTAAAGCCTTTTGGCTATAGATACCTCTGTACAAGTTTTTTTTTCTTGTCATTGTTGTAATTTTCCTTGATCATCAAAAAAATCAAGCTTCTTCCAAAGCATCATTTCTAGGGTTTGCTGACATCTAATAAAAATTTTAGCATTTATCATAATTTGAACTTAATATTTCATGAGACATGTGTATTACAATTTCAGGAATGATATAAGTAAATTTAGGCATCCTGCTCTTCTGCATTCTCCCCCTGGACACAGTCTGGAATCCTTCTTGATGACTTTATGCCTAGCATATCTTCATGGAATAACAATTTATCTTCTGATTCTTATTATTTAAAACTCTGAGGCCCAGTTCAACTGCAAATTTGATCATGATACCTCCCTTGATCACACTAACATATTTGGATATGTTTTTGCAATTTTGAGCAAAGAGAAGAGGACTTGAGTTGGCCTCTGAGATCCATGCCCAAGAGCACCTGAAATTATGTAAGTGATGTAAGCGTTAGAGGACAATTGTGAGGTGGATAACATATACTGGCTATTGAAGAATGGTAGGAACCACTCTGTAGCAATGACTTTGTGCAGGAGTTAACAGTATTTCACTTTTCTTGTTTCTAGGGGGAAAGAAGCAGAATATGCCTCACTATGGAAATAACCACATCCTATCACCAGGGTCAGGTGATAAACACCCAAACAGTAAACCTTTTAGTTTTAGAATTTCAGCTATGATATGACAGAAGGTGAAATTCAGTCTACTGAAACTAATGGTCATAGGTCTCAGAAAGAAAAACATGAAGTTCACTTGAATTCTGATCCTGAGCATACACTTGGCCCTTTCTAATTCTTTTCCCCTCTAGAGAGTTTGTTATTAAAGCTCTTTATGAGTAAAGAAGGTTTGAAAAGGTTGTATGTTTACATATATACCCAAAGGACCTAAAAACAGCATACTACAGGGACACAGCCACATCAATGTTTATAGCAGAACAATTCAGAATAGCTAAACTGTGGAGCCAACCTAGATTTCCTTCAGTGGATGAATGGACAAAAAAAAATGTGGCATTTTTACACAATGAAATATTACTCAGCACTAAAAAAAGAATAGGATCATGGCATTTGCATGGAAATGGATGGCATTAGAGCAGAGTATGCTAAGTGAAGTTAGCCAATCCCCTAAAAAACAAATGCTGAATCTCTTCTCTGTTATAAGGGGGGGTGACTCAGGATGGGATAAGGAGGGAGAGCATGAAAGGAAAATTACCTCTAGATAGGGAGGAGGGGTGGCAGGGAAGGGAAGAGAGAGAGGGAATAGCATGGATGGTGGAAGGAGAACCTCATCATTGTACAAAGTGCATGTACGAAGATGTGAATTTGGTGTCAGCATGTCTTGTATACAAAGATATGATAAATTGTGGTATAGAGGTGTATTGAGAATTGTAATGCAAATAATAATAATAATAATAATAATAATAATAATAATTGAGCTTATGTAAAAAAATTAAAATAAAAAAAATAAATAGTAGTTTGGATTTTCTAGAACTATGTGATCCTAGTGATCACATTTGCTACTAGTTGTGAATATCATTTTAATTCAGCTTTCAGTCCACTTTGATCATTTATCTCTTCAACCCTTCTCTTCAATATTTTAATGACAGATGTTTAATATAACTAAGTATTATTAACTAAGTTTAGGAAAACTAATGCTTTATTTTCTTTTTTTTTATTGGTTGTTCAAAACATTACAAAGCTCTTGATGTATCATATTTCATACATTAGATTCAAGTGGGTTATGAACTCCCATTTTTTACCCCAAATACAGATTGCAGAATCACATCGGTTACACATCCACATATTTACATAAAGCCATATTAGTAACTGTTGTATTCTGCTACCTTTCATATACTCTACTATCCCCCCTCCCCTCCCCTCCCATCTTCTCTCTCTACCCCATCTACTGTAATTTATTTCTCTCTTTGTTTTTTCCCCCATTCCCCTCACAACCTCTTATATGTAATTTTGTATAACAATGAGGGTCTCCTTCCATTTCCATGCAATTTCCCTTTTCTGTCCCTTTCAATCCCACCTCATGTCTCTGTTTAATGTTAATCTTTTCCTCCTGCTCTTCCTCCCTGCTCTGTTCTTAGTTGCTGTTCTTAAATCAAAGAAGACATTTGGCATTTGTTTTTTAGGGATTGGCTAGCTTCACTTAGCATAATCTGCTCTAATGCCATCCATTTCCCTGCAAATTCCATGATTTTGTCATTTTTTTAGTGCAGAGTAATACTCCATTGTGTATAAATGCCACATATTTTTATCCATTCATCTATTGAAGGGCATCTGGGTTGGTTTCACAGTCTAGCTATTGTGAATTGTGCTGCTATGAACATCAATGTGGCAGAATCCCTGTAGTACGCTCTTTTAAGGTCTTCAGGGAATAGTCCAAGAAGGGCAATAGCTGGATCAAATGGTGGTTCCATTCCAAACTTTTCCAGAAATCTCCATACTGCTTTCCAAATTGGCTGCACCAATTTGCAGTCCCACCAGCAATGTACAAGAGTACCCTTTTCCCCACATCCTCGCCAGCACTTGTTGTTATTTGACTTCATAATGGCTGCCAATCTTACTGTAGTGAGATGGTATCTTAGGGGAATGAAACTGGAAATCAATGATAAAAGAAGGAAAAAAAATCCTAAATCACATGGAAAATGAGCAATATGTTACTGAATGATCAATGGGTTACAGAAGACATAAAGAAGGAAATCAAAAAATTCTTAGAGATAAATGAAAATACAGACACAACATATCGGAATCTATGGGACACAATGAAAGCAGTTTTAAGAGGGAAATTCATAGCCTGGAGGTCATTCCTCAAAAAAAGAAAAAAAAAAACAACAAATAAGTGAGCTCACACTTCATCTCAAAGGCCTAGAAAAGGAAGAGCAAAACAACAGCAAATGTAGCAGAAGGAAGAAAAAATTAAAATCAGAGCGGAAATCAACGAAATTGAAACAAAAGAAACTATTGAAAAAATTGACAAAACTATAAGTTGGTTCTTCGAAAAAATAAATAAGATCGACAGACCCTTAGCCATGCTAAGGAAGAGAAGAAGAGAGAGAACTCAAATTACTAACATACGGGATGAAAAAGGCAATATCACAACAGATGCTAAAAAAAATATAGAAGACAATTAGAAATTATTTTGAAAACCTATATTCCAATAAAGTAGAAGATAGTGAAGACATGGATAAACTTCTTAAGTCATATGATTTGCCAAGACTGAGTCAGGAGGATACACACAATTTGAACAGACCAATATCAATGGATGAAATAGAAGAAGCAATCAAAAGACTACCAACCAAGAAAAGCCCAGGACTGGATGGGTATTCAGTGGAGTTTTACAAAACCTTTAAAGAAGAATTAATACCAATACTTTTCAAGTTATTTCAGGAAATAGAAAAAGAGGGAGCTCTTCCAAATTCATTCTATGAGGCCAACATCACCCTGATTCCGAAACCAGACAAAGACACCTGAAAGAAAGAAAACTACAGACCAATATCTCTAATGAACCTAGATGCAAAAATCCTCAATAAAATTCTGGTGAATTGGATAGAAAAACACATCAAAAAAATTGTGCACCATGCTCAAGTAGGATTCATCCCTGGGATGCAAGGATGGTTCAATATACGGAAATCAATAAATGTTATTCACCACATCAATAGACTCAAAGATAAGAACCATATGATCATCTTGATAGATGCAGAAAAAGCATTCGACAAAGTACAGCTTCCCTTTATGTTCAAAACATTAGAAAAACTAGGGATAACAGGAACTTAATGTTTTATTTTTATGGTTAAGAAACAAGAGGACTACATGTAAACAGATTCCTTGGTCTAGTTTATTTTTGCAAATGGTTTAGGTTTAATTCTGCGAACACAAAAATTTGTCAAATCTTAATGTTAGATTTAACATTAATATAGGTACATTGATAGATGAGAGATCCATCTATTGATAGATGAAGGAAGAAAGCAAAAGAAAAGAAGGAAGGAAAGAAGATACTAATAACCATTGTCCAATAATAATTTTCATAGTTCCTTTTTTAAAATTTTTGGTACCCAATTGTTCCTATAATTCAGGCTTCTTTTAGTTGTTTTCAACTAATTTATTTCTCATTTTCTCTATTTGCCAGATCATCAAGGTAAATACTATCCAGCCCCTATTTTCTCTTGGTTATTTAATAAAGCCATTATCTTTGTGGTTCTGCCTTTTGAACAGGTCTCTATCTCTTTCTAATATAGCTGATCTAGATCAATTCCTCTTTTTCAAAATTCCAAAATCTTTTTGCATGCATATTTTATTTTGAAGCAAGGACACTTGAAATAATTATTTTAAGGCAAGGTGTGATATAAAGTGAACAATAACTACATATCTTCAATTATCTAAAATTTATACCTACATATTTAACTCTAAATAATTACCAAAATGAAGTGCAGATTAGATTATCATGTAGCATCTGATGGCTGCCCTTAAGCTGCAAAGTGTGTTTTCAGAAATAATTTCCTGCAACATTCCTGACTGTATTTGCAGACTGAGTTGATCCCTTCCCTGCTGTTTTCTGATCTGCCCCTGGGTTACTAACAGCCCCAACAGACAGACTGGCTCTTGCTACCTGCTGCTCAGACATAGATTAACTCACTACCAGCCATATGGGCTAGCAACTTCACAAATTCCTCTCCTTTTGCTTTTGGCTCTTCAGAAAGTTAATGGACAGTTTTCTGGTGGAGGGAAAAAAAAACTGGTGGTGTGTGGACTGGGCTGTAATCAGCTGCACCCCACACAACTGGCACCCCAATCTGCCTTTCAGCAGCTATTTGTGTAAAGGGAACGGATTACTGCATTTATTTGGTACACTCCTGTGTTGTGAGCCACTGTCATTTGTCTTGACTAGAAAGTCAAACAATTCAATACCTAATTCACATTTATATAACTTATAATTATTTTAAATTTATTGTTAAAAGATGTCTCAGAATGTTACTACATATATATATATATATATATATATATATATATATATATATATATGTGTGTGTGTGTGTGTGTGTGTGTGTGTGTGTGTGTGTGTATAGATATAGACATAGATATACAGAATATTTATACACACATAAATGTGTATGTATTTATATACAAGTAAGTTCAAACACCTATGCTCATTCCAAAAGGCAGTAAAAGCAATGATTTAAGATTTAAGGAACAATGTGATGAAATAACCCATTCAATAATTAGGCAAATAAATGGGCAAAAGAACAAAACAGACACTTTTCAAACAAGCACAATTAACCAAAACTCTATGAAAAACAAATTTTCGAAATCTTCAACCATCAGGAAAGATGCAAATCAAAACTACATTAAGATGCTAAATGGCTATCATGGAGAGTATGAATAGCCATAATGACTGGCAAGAATGTGGGGGTTCTAGTGGGGTGAAGCATCTCTTACACTTTGTTGTTGGGAATGTAAATTTGTTCAAGCAGTATGGAAATCAGTAGGGAGGTTTCTCAGAAACCAATGTAATCTAGCTATAGCATGCCTCTGTCTCTGTCCAAAAGAATTAGAGTCAGCATACTTTATACATACATGTATTCCCATGTTTATCACAGCATAATTCATAGTGTCCAAGTTATGAAACCATCAACCAATTAATGGATAAAGAAAATGTGGTATATATACACAATGAAGTTTTATTCAGCCAAAACAAAAAATAAAATTATGTTATTTGTTGGAAAATGAGTGAAAGTGGAGTGCATCATGTTAAGCAAAATAAGCCATACTCAGAAAGACATATGTTATATATTTTCAGTCATATATGGAAGCCTAGATGAAAAAAAAAAGAAAAAAAAGATGTCATGAAAGTAGAAGGGAGGCCAGTAGAGGATAAGCTACTAGAGTATAGGAATCAGAGGAGGGAGGAAAGTGGAGAGAAGAGAAAGGGAGGTGTTTGGGAGAATATAGATTAATTATGTTATATGCCATAATGAAACACAGAACTCTATAATTAATTTGCATAAATATAAATTTCTGATGAACATGATTCTCCTCCTAAAAGAAAAAAAAAACTGTGGTGAGATGGGAAGACCACAGACTGCAAACTTTCCATTCTGGGTTCATGGTGACTTTAGACAAGTACTTTCTCATGCCTTGACTCCCTCTAAAACAGTGTGTGGAAACATGCTGTGAACTGTACCGGAATATTATAATAAAACTCCACTGTTTAATCATAAATACTATGGTTAGATGACTGACTTTTTGGAAATTGAAAGCAGAGGTTAACAAAGGTTCTTTATTCGAAATCTCTAAAAATATTAACAATAATTTTTCATTCTCAAGTGATCAGAGTATTATTATGCTGTTGAAAGATTCAGGTGCTTAACATTATTTCAATCTTCAACTCATCTCAATTCCTGTCCCTAAAAAATAGTATTTATTGATTCTTATGGATATAACAATTGAAATCAAATCACAGGCTATAGAATTGAAAAGCAATTATAAAATGTTTTACTTATTTTCCTTAGCTAAGACATAACTTTTTAATCTTTTAATTAAAACTACATAAACTACAAAATATGGTAATTCATACTTAGTCATTTTGATCGTTTATGTTAAGATTGGAAATGGGGAAAATAATTAAATGATGTCTCATATTTACTTTACCTTTATTAAATATCTCATTTCCTTTTGATATAAATTCCCCTGGAGGAATTTTAAAAATGAATAAATATTCTGGACTATTATAAAATTAACCTTACAGCATAAATACTTGTATATGCAAATATGATCTATAAAGTTGCTTTTTAATTTTTTTCAGTTTTTTTATTTGAATCTGCTGTTTTATTAACATTTTGTGTAAGTAACATTAATGTTAATTTATTATTAATTTATATTGGGAAAAGTATTGTAATATCAAAATAATACAATTTTATTCATTTTATAATATATGTAATTTTACCTGTAGTACATTGTATTAAGCAGCTTTTAGTCACTGTGACCAAAATATCTGATAAAAATAATTTAGAGAAGAAAAAGTATATTCTGGACTCATGGTTTCAGAAGTCTCAGTCCTTGGATGGTTGCTTCCATTGCCCTTGGGCTGAGGTCAGACAGAACATCATGGTGGAATATCTCAGCAGAGGAAAGCTCCAGGAAGCAAATATCAAGCAACCAGAGACAAAATAACCCTCAATGTCATGCTCGCAATGACATAACCCTTCAGTCATGCCCTACCTAACTACAATTACTACCCAGTATAGTATTCCTTTCAAATTATTAAATCAACAAAATAATTAATCCACCTATTAGCTTATGGCCCTCATAATCTAATCATTTCACCTCTGAACACTCCTACATTGTCTCATGAGTTTTCAAGGTGGCATCTTATATCCAATCTATAGCATATTATGATGTGTGGTATTTATTGAATTAGATGTGCTGGAATGTAAAGCATTGTAAGTGTGTCTTTAAAAATATATCTTTGTGTAGATATAGAGTAGTTTAAAAACCTGATATGTAATCAAAATAAATTATAAATAAATGAAAATTTATTCTGGTTTTCTTCCTAGTCTTTATCTTAAAAGTTTCTAATTTAGAAAGGATGAGATATACATTTTAATTGATTTTGTATACTTATATTTATTAGAACATGACATTATTAATTATAATATAAACCTCTAATTGTTGAATGATTGAATGGGAGCAACTAAAAATTAAGGAGATTTTTGGGTTGCTTTCCTATTATATATTGAAAAAATTGTTATACTGGCCTGATACATTAGAACACATTATTAACTTGAGTAACTCAGTGAGAAGACAAGTGAACTGTAGATTCTTATGAAATCTAGATCACATATGATATTGTGGACAATGGCCCAGCTAAACTTTATCTGCTATTTCTATCAGATTCATAACAGGAAGTTTTGATTGTACTTTGAAATGATTTGTTGACTATTTAGTATTTTCAAAATAATTATTTTCAAAAATAATCTACAGCTTTTGTTCTGGAGAAGATTTCAATGTTCACACTTGCCTCTGCTCTTCTCCAATATATACAACCACAAACTATGAGAACAATGTAAGGAGCAACCAAAGAAAAACCCTGAAAGGAGGTAAGAGAAAGGCAAATTGGTTTGTCACTCAGAACTGGCAGAGCCCCTTAACTGTAAGAAGACTCATGATTCCCACCCTCAACAGAAGCTGATCCAGGAGTAGCCCAGGTTGCTTTCTTCCTTCCCTTGTTGGTACAGGAGCTTACTTAGAATACTAGGTAGCCTGGTGGCACAGAAAAGGAGGTCAATTAGACACCCCCATAACAATAGAAGCCAGAGGAAACACTCGTCATATCAGGATGAGACACCAAACCACTGGGCAGCAACAGCAAAAGAAATGTAGTCACACTGAGTAGCCCAACATAAGAAGATAGGAAGATTTTTTTAAAAAACCCCTATGTAACTGATAGTCTTCTCATCAGCCAAACCTAGGGAAACATTTTGTTTCTGAGGGTTTGAGTCATGCCATTTCCAGAGATGCTAGGCCAGGGAAGAGGAGTGCTGGCCAGGATGCTCAATGACAATACTCTGCTCTCTGTTCGTGACAGTTAGGAGAATCCCACCACAATACATTTCTGACCACAGAAGTCACTTCATCCTAGGATCAATGACATCCTTTACCTGATGAAAAACACTTTGTAGTACTTGCTGTCAGAAACCTCTTTCTCCCTTTCCAAACATCTGCAGTGGAAGAGACCCGTAGAAGCCCCAGCAGTACCAGAATGAAGATTAGACAAGAATATACCACACAAGCTCTAAAAATTGAACTGTCAGAGAAAAAACAACTCACAGAATAATGCCAGGACCTGAGTGCTAAAGCTAAGAAGAGTGTTCATCTATTAGAACAAGAGATTTTAGAAGATCCAGAGTCTGCTAGAAATAAAATATATTCAAAATCATCTAGTTATACCAAGAACAAAGAAAATCACAGCTTTAGTGAGAAAAGACAATCAGCCGGCACCATGACAAGGGGTTTTAATTAATGATCAGAAAATTTACTTAAACAATCAATTATACACTTTCATGGAGCAAATGAAAAAAATAAATAAATAAATAAAAACTTCAACCAAGAAATAGCAGTCATACAAAAGAAACAAGTGGAAAATATTAACCTGAAAAGTACAATAAAATCATTATTAAACTGACTTGTAAGACTCGATCTTATATTGAAGATAACAGAAGATAAGGATGGTTAACCCGATGGATTAAAAAAATTTGCTCAATTTAAACAAAAGAGAAAAATGAGTTAGAAAACAAATTAAATAAACTACATACTTTCTGGGACTATGGACAATATTCCAAAATTCAGTATTTGTGTTATCAGAGTCCCAGAAGGAGAGGGAATGTAGAGTGTGTTTGGAAGAGTATTCGAAGACATAATGAAAAATAACTTCCAAAACTTGGCAAAATGATACAAATATATAGATACAAGAAACTGAATAAATTCTAAACAAAATAATTCCAGAGAACTTAATGCTGAAAAAAATTTAAACTTATAAAAAATAAAGACAAAGAAAAGATAATGACAGCAACCAGAAGTGAGATTCACACACTTTACCTAAGGAGGCCCAGTGTTTTCCTTGATACCTTCCTTCCTTTCTTGATTCAGGAGCTTACTTACAGTACCAGGTAGCATGGGACCAAAGCAAGGGAAGTCAATTGGAAACCACAGTAACAAGAGAAGTCATCTATGTATGTTGAAAGTCACATATATATGTTGTAATTCCCAGAGCAACACTGACAGAAACGATACAAAAAGACTGTCTTGTCCACAGCCCAGTGTGCAAGGGCCCTCTGATGGGCTCTGGGAAAGACAAGAAAGTGCCCACATGAGACATATATGACTGGTAAGGGAAAGCTTAGAAGAGATCAGTGACTGCTCTCTTAAAGTTTAGTTCATGGAAGGCTGAACAAATAGAACCTCTGTACCTCAAGGTGTTTCAACAAGGCAGAGCCTCTTCTTCCTCTTGATGCTTTGTCCAATGGCGGCTGACTGAATGAGTGTAGAATGATACAAATCCTTTCCACAGTGCCTCCAGTTCACACCATCACGCAACTCCCTAGAAGATAGATTCACATATTAGGAGGCAGAATCAGTGACATATCAGCATTAGCTTACTTGTATGACCAGAATCTCAAGGAGCAACCATCATTGCACACATGTAAGAAAGTAACTTTGTACAGGTAACACTAACTTACCCTTACTCTCTGTGTTCACAGAGAAGGCCATGCCTTCAAGATAATAGGTATCTGGATTTTCCAGCCCAGGTTTGCTCTCATACTTCCATTATCTTGGCTAGGTTTCTTGGGAGTAGAAAAGGAACATTCAAGGATACATTTTTTTTTTTTTGCTGTCCATTTTTCTTTAGGATTGATACAGAAATACACTATCAGAAATCCATATGGACCTGGACAATTTGTTTATGTGTCTCATAAAAGGCGGAGAAAGCAAAACAGAGGAGCAAATCCAGAGGACACACACACACAAAAAAAAATTGCAGTGAAAGATTTAAGTTTAATTTATTATTAATTATCCTAAATGTGAACAGTGTAAATTCACCAATGAAAAGACACGTTGGCAGCAGGGTCAATGAAACAAATACACACCTAATTAAATTCTATTTAAAATAAATTCATTCTCAGTTCAACAACATATGTAGACAAACTGGCCCTTGGCTAATTTTGCCTGGGGATTTCATGGGCAAACAGTTTGTTGATAAGAATGGTTTACTGGGCTAAACGTATGGTTCATGCTGATCATTTATTTTCACTCTAGGAGTCTGGAATTGTGGTATGTGTTAGTCAGGATGTTGGATGTATTCTGACTCTGTATGTCTGTATTTGCCAGGACAGTTTTTAAGCATTTCCTTCCCCCTTCTCCTTCTGCACCACATTTGGGACAAGACAATAAGAAAGCATGGATTTTCCTTTCACTTTTAGCATGCCAAAGGTTTGAATAATGCAACCCTTACCCCAGAATCATCCCAAACCATCATAAGAACCCCAAGACTTTTCTCCTTTCTAGGAACTGCTAGGGTGCCACCCTCCTGTCCTCCCCAGAAAAACTCTTATGTTAGTATAAATCTCTTTATATACACCCACCCCGTGTGTGTGTGTGTGTGTGTGTGTGTGTGTGTGTGTGTGTTTGGCATCATCATTTTCTATATCCAATCCAATTTTAGGGCAGTAGTCCATTCTGCTTTTTAGGTTGACCATATGATAATGAGTACCTACAACACTAGCCCAGCACTCACTTTAGAACTGATTCTTTAATGAACTTTTCTTATGGACATTTTACACCTGTTATGTGTTTTTGCTGAAGAACTGTCTGTCATCCATAAATTCCCTGGGAGACAGCTTTTAGAAGCTTGACCTTGTTCTTATATACTTTGCCCATAATATTTCCCTCCGTGAACATCAATATCTGCAATTTTACTAAAATAATCCCATAACTTCAATTAAAACACGTTTTGAGTGCTGTGAAACCTGAGGGTGTATAACAAGACCTAGGGTTGTCTTAGCGATATCTTTATAGCACATGGATATGATTTCAGTGGAATGAATTAGACTCAGAATTGTACATAGTCCTTCTCTTGCATGTCAAATGCACACTCTGGAGCCCATTGCTGAAACTGATTGTGACATCACATTTGTCTACCAAGGGATATTTCACAAGGGGGATCTATTGGTGTTTTTCCTTAGACGTTCCCAACAAGATCCATTTTGTTTATAAAAACACATTACAATTGTGAGAAACACCAACATATATTTGTCATCTCACTGTAAATATGTGCTCTTAAATATTTTTCTAATAAAAATAAATGTTAGAGAAAAAGTTAACAAGGATTTAGAGAAGTATTTCTGTATTCTTCTGAAAAAAACATTGAAATAAAAGCCCAAACACACCTTCAGAAGGCCTTTAAAAACACACAGTTTTTGCATTTGTGAAGATAATTATGAATGTGCTTTAGAAAAGTAAATTCATATGAGACTGATCTTGAAAAATGCACAGCCTCTTGTTTCCATTTGCAACATTGTTTTCATTATGAAAGCAATATATGTTCATCTTATCCATGTAAATTTTAGGGAAAAAGATCTTTTAGAAACAAAATGACAGGTTTATAGTCAATATTCTGGGATAACTTGGTCAGGATTTGAGTACATTCTGCATGTGTAAGCCTTCCTTTATTTTCTTCTTCCTCTCTATATGCAAATTAACTCATTAGTGATGATTGTTAAATACTAATCACTTAAAAAGTATGTTATGAACATTTCAAAGTTTTGTTTTCAAAACATGATTTTTTAATGATGTAATGTCATAGTTAATGCTGATTGTCTCTTTTATTACTCTGGAAAAAGTAGGTAAAAACATTCAAAAGGTAAAGGCTATCAGGAATAATTTTATGCCAATGCATTTGACAGCTTCTGTGAAAGTGATAATTTTCGAAAAATACAATGTAAAAAACAAAAAAGCAATAAACAATCTATAAGTCTGATGTCTGTTAAAAAATAAAATAAACTATAAAATATTCTAGAGAAATAATCCCTAAATTTAAGCCCAAATGGTTCCCTTAGATTTTTCCAAATATTTATGAAAGGAATGAACTAATTGTGTGCAAAATTATCCAGATAATGAAAAAAGAGTGTCCATAGATCAATTATTTTATTCGGCCACATAACCTTGATCACAGTAACAAATAAGTATATTTTTAAAAAAAAATACATAAATATTGCTCTCTTGAACATAGATTTAATAGCCATTCACAAAATATTAGCAAAAGAAGTTAGACTATAAAGACATGGATAAAGTCATTTAAAAAAGTGTCTTAATTAACAGAGTTGAAAAAACATATTTAGAATTCATAAAATACTCGCTTTAATTTACATCATTATTTCCCCCCCAAAAATGTCAAGGGTCCTATGATTTCAATAGATACAGAAAGATCATTTTATAAATAATGAATGCATTTGTGATATTAACATTATTAAATTAGAGAGGGTGACCTTTTGTCCAAATAAAGATTAATAGCATGTGACACCTATGATATATAATAATGAAATATGAACAGTTAACTGAAGTCTGATGAGAAAAGGAGGCCTGGAAATGTAAATGCAATAAAACATTTTACAGAAGCCGATCACACCAAGCCTAAAGGCCAAAAAAATCCTACCAATGCACCAGACAGCAAGATCCAATGCAGGCCAATACAATTGACTGCAAGACAATACCGAGTACAAAACAATTTGTAAAAAATAAAAAGCATTTTCTTTGGAAAGGAAGAAGTAATTGTTATTTTTTTAAAATGTCAACAGGTACCCACCAGAATGGAATATATCAAAGAAAGGCAGAAGAAAATATAAGGGAGGACCTGAACTGTTTGATATAATCAGCTGTTGAAAGAGAAAATTGGTAAACTTTGTCAAAAATGACCTTATGTATACCTTATAACTAAGCCTTGCATTTCCAGTTAAACGCTTAACAGAAATGTGTTGACACTTTTACAAGATGATGAGCACATGAAGGTGCTATTTATTTCTACTCCAAACTGGAGATTCTGTATGTGCTCATTAACTTTAGAATGGAGATTTTTTTTATAACAAATATTAATTGGTTATTAGGGAGAACAAATTTTAAATGCAACAACAGTACATAAGAATCACAGAAACATGATTCATATTAAAAATGCAAAAAAAAAATCCAAAAATATTTTCTGTAGGAAAAAAATCATACCAAAGAAAACTCAACTTTGACATTGGAAATCATTGTGGTAGGTGGGGTTATGGCAAGAAAGAAACAAACACAAAGAGGACTTTAGGATGCTATTAAAATTTTGATTCTTGAATGAATAAGATCCCGGTAATTTCTTCCTGATTGAGAATTTTAGTGAAATTATTTTCTGTACATTTTTATCAAAGCAATGAGACTATGTATGCTAGTCCTTATTGTGGCCTCTTCTCTCCAAAATTCTTGATGAACATTGATTTCCCAATGTAATGATTTTGAGAGCTGATGATTGAGTCATTAAGAGTGATTGATGCTGCTAAATAAAAATTACAAGAAATCATGGCTTTGGATTAAATTTCTACACTGAGTCCCAAGAGGCCAGATGAAAAATCAGAAAGGCAGAATCATGCTTAAATTTCAATGTTGTCAAATCAAGACTCAGTTATATCTGACCTTCCAAGAAATGAGGATATTGAAATGTAACCAATTTCTCAAAGAGGCCAATCAAAAATGACAATGGTGTCCCACTATTTTAATCTTTACAGACTTTTACTTCCTTAATCCTTACAAAATTTAACTGAAATAACATGACATTAAGCAATCATTTATTGTTGTGCTGACCCATCTTTTTATCTTCACTTAATAAGGAAAGTAACCTTAAAATGATCCAACTGCTTTTCATTCTTTGTGAACATTTTAACTCTTCTCTGTGACAAAAACTACCTCTTCTACTCAGCTCATTGGAACACTTATTTTATTTTTCAACAAGTAGTTTGGTACTGGGACTGTGGCTCAGTGGTAGCGCACTCAGTGGTAGCATGTGTGAGGCACTGGGTTTGATTCTCAGCACCGCATATAAATAAATAAAATAGAGGTCCACCAAATAATTTAAAAATATATATTAAAAAAAGAAATAGTTCACTGATTCATGAATTGAAAATAAATTATATTGTAGTTTTGTTGTTGTTGCTTTCCTCCCATTGACAGTGCCTTTCTGGTGGCAGTGAGTTCTGGCTCTCATGGGTCAGGAGCCCTCACTGTGAGAGGGGATTCTCATAAAAAAATAACCAGCTTCCCTAGCTTATGCTCTAGCTTCCTCTTTTTCCATATTCTCTCTTTTGCAAGTGCCTGCTGCCCTCTGCCATGAGGATTTTAGCAGAAGCTGAACAGATGCCAGAATTATTATTTATTTGGAGCTACACAACAATGAGCTAAATAAGCCTCTTTACTGTATAATTTATCCAGCTTTAAGTATTTTGTTATTATCAGTAAATGGACTTAGAAATGTCTTTATTTAAAATTTTGATGAATATTTATTAAAAATAAAAATTTTTGTGTACATATCTCTTAATTTGATAGAAGAGACTTATTTTAAATTGATTATTATTGATCCAGATAAACACTAATATCTTCTGGAGTGAAACAGAGTTCAATAGTTTTAATTTTCATACATAAATAACTTGAGAAAATTTTTCTACCAAAAAAAGAATGAAAGAAAGATAAATGGAAGAGGCAATGTTTTCTTTTCACAGTGGTGTCTGTCAAACCCTGGATATTTCTTCTGATTTTTTAACATCATCAATAAATATTTTTCATAATCTTTTCAGGTGAGAAATGATTTTTATTTCTCATTCAATGTATTGAGAACAAAGAAATTGAACTGATTTTTTTATATTTTCCAATTGTTATCAGTTAAGTAGTATATTTTGAAATGTTCATTTGTTTGTTATGATGAATCCTCTCCCAGGACTTTAATCCATGGTAATATTTTAAATATGTGAGAGAAAAAAGAGAGTGGAAAATTATGAAAATGTAGGTGAGAAAATATTGGCAGAGGAATTCCTATAGTGATCAGCTTTAAGAGAGAGTGTCAAGGATGAGATTAAGAAAATTAATTATTTTAAGACACTTTGTGGTCTCATAAACTTTGGAAAGGTTCATGATTCCCGACATAATCATACATCATTTTAAAGACTGCTGTAATGTTCTGACTTTCAAGTTGATGACTATCCATCAATCCAATGGTTAAACATTCTGTAGCAGTAAAAATTGTTCCATGAAAGAGGCAGATTCACACCATAGGGGGCTGAAGAAGAGATAAAAGGGACAAGCAGTGGACTTTGTAGAGGAATGGAGAGTCAAGTGGGATAGAGTGTAAATATAGTGCTTGACTGTTCTGCACTGACAAGAGAGGGTTGGGCAAAGGGAGGGAAAAACACATTAAAACAATATAACTAACTACATTGAAAATATATTCAGTGACTGTCCATGGGACTTATTTTAAATAAAATTATTATTTCATTTTACCAAATCAAGAGGATAGTTTATGTAAAATTTGGAGGAAACAATTAAAATGGCAAATATGCTCATCACAAGATTGCTTTCCATTATCACAAATCATTTGCATTCTTAATGTAGACATAATTTTAATTTTAGGTAATTATTTTAATTACTGCTTCTATAATGCATTTAGTAATTTCTATAATGCATTTAGTATTTCTATAATGCATTTATATATTATATATATCTGTGTATATATATATATATATGTATAACAAATTGTTTATTATTCTATATATGGTTTAATATGAACAAATTAATTAATCTTTTCTTCCATTGTGATATACATCCTTCTTACATATAGTAATAGTATTAATTTTTTGACATATTGCTTTCAAGTGTAAAAATAATACTTTATCTGCCATGATTAATTTTTTTTCACGTTTTCTTTAACTAGACACTTAGCTTTATTTGGATAACATTTTAAAAGAATGTTTTAGAACTATTTTCTAAAACCAAAGTAGTTGTTTAAAAAGTTTATCCATGTTGCCATTCTTATTTTATAATTCTTCTCAAGGATTTTGAATATAACCATGGATATATAATACTTGCTAACACTTTGTTGTGTAGACTAAATGTTTGTGTATTCCCAAAGTTTAGATATTGAAATTCTGACCTCATTATGATAGTGTTAGGAGGTAAGGCCTTTGAAAACATGTATGGAACCCCCAGGAAAGGGATTAGTATCCTTAAAAGATCCCCATCCTGCCTTCTTCTTCTTCTTCATGTTAGGAAACAGGAAGAAAATCACCATCACAATTCAGGAAAAGATACTGTCTGCTGAAGCCTTAACCTTAAACTTCCCATCATCCAGAACTGTGCCATGTAAATGTTATTTAAACCACCCCATCTACTGTATTGTGCACCTGGATTCAGTGAGAGATTTATCTTGTCTTCAAATTTTTTTGATATACACAAGCCCTTAAATAGTGTAAATAATGATACCATTGTTGGTTAGCTCAATCTTTCTTTGCATGGAGGCCATGCATATACAGGTTACTAAATAAATCCCCAACAATATGGCTCCTACTGTAAACTCCTAAGAATTTCTACATAGGAAATTCAGATATGGGGAGAGGTTTCTCTTTCACATTGGTTCTTGCTACTTTTTAGTGTGTTTTCCTCTATATTCTCTAAATTATTCTATCTTTCTATTCTGGTAAACTAAGGTTACTTAAGGAAAATTTTACCTTTACTTTGCCTTGGTATAGGAGTTGCTATAATGTCTATTCCCTGTAATCTGAGAGAGATAAAATAGAGAAAAAAAATAAGAACAAAACACACAAACAAAACAGAAAGGGGGATGTTTGCCCTTAGCTTTGGATATCAGCTTGCAGAGACACAATTTGAAGTGTTCCATTATGTAAAGGAATAGAGAAGAGATGATATTGTACTGTTTATGAATAGTTTCCCCTAATTTGGAAATAATTGTCTTCTATCCAAACAGCAACATTTAGATCATTTTCTTGAAGAACTCTATTTATTTTCTTTTTCTTTCTTATTTACAGTCATGTTTCAGCCTTGACAAAGAAGAAACTTATAGCAAAAGTCGACCAGTGATTTATTAAACAATTCACTAATAAAGGAAAATCTTCATTCCTTTATTAATGTTATTATTTGCTAAACAACAGGTATCAAATATTGTAGCTGAATTTGTTTGGCTGCCCAAATCAACCCTTTAAAAGTTAACTTTATACTTTGTGCTAACTTGCAAAATGAGATTCTAATGAAGCTATGCTTATTGTCTAAAATTGGTTTGCTAAATAATTGGCCACAGTAGGTTCAAGTTCAAACATAGGTCACTATGCATTTAGCATTTTTCCATGATTATACTTAAATATGAATATTAAGTTAATATTAAAAACCTAGCCAACAAAAACAATACTAAATAACAAATAAATTCATAACCATTATAAATAACAGTATAATAAAAAACAATAAGTAATTAAAGCTGTTACCACTTACAAAACTTATACGTACTTAATTTTCAATACTATCTCTATGTTTATGTAAGTAAAAACTATAAGGCATGGAATTGGTCATCATAGAAGAAGATCAGGGTTGTGTCTCAGTAGTAGAGTGCTTACTAACAGCTCTCAAAAAATGGTGCAAATTAATGTTGAAATTTCTGAAACTCTTCACTTTGATCTCACACTGTTTAGCTCTTAACTTACCAAAACCCAGTAACTGTTTTAAGAGACAGGTTTGTTCACTCATTCATGTGTCTTTATTTCTTTTTGTAAGTGTATAAACCCTAAGGTATGGGGCACTAGTCTTGATCCTCAGCACCATATAAAAATAAATAAAGATATTGTGTCTATCTACAACTAAAAAATAACAATAGGGATACTCTAGATGTAGTGGCACACACCTGTAATCCTGTGACAATGGCTTGGGAGGCAGAGGTAGGAGGATTATGACTTCAAAGATAGCCTCAGCAATTTGGAGATGCCCTAAGCAATTTAGTGAGACCAAGTCTCAAAATAAAATAAAAACCTCTGGGGATGTGTTTCAGTGGTTAAGTGTCCTTGGGTTCAATTCTTGGTGCCATTAAAAAAAAAAAAAAAAAGAATAGACATGCATTATCACATTATCTTTTGGTTTGAACAAAAACAGAATTATTAATCATTTATTACTTTGTAATACATTTCTGAATATGCATTATTATTATTAGCTGCATATAATTTCTGCTTTAATCATAAATTGAAATGATTTTACATTTATCATCAAAAATACCACCCCCTGCCCAATTATTTCTATCTTTGTTAATTATCAGTTGTATACGTTCAAAATTTGAAACTAAGGCTAAAGTGTGCACAGTAATAATTTCAATACCACATCACACATTATTTTAGAATCTCACCTTGCAATTATTTAATAAACTAGGGGCATGTGCCTGTGTTGGTATTAAGTATTTAATCTGAGCCCAGACTATGTGAAGTATGTGGTAACATTATGATTTTTGTCCTATAGAAAAGATAGTCCCAGAGCATCTGGCTTAATTAACTGTAATAATTCACTACTTTACTGCCAACTTGGCCACATTACTTTAATATCCTTTATTAATATTTCTTTAACAATGACCATCAATGTATAGTTTTCCTAATTGCTCTTTGAATTGTCATGGTCATTTTACTGGTTCTATTATTAATGTGTAAATAAATGCTTGACACATTTTTCATGTCATACTTGTACAAGAGTCATGTTTTTTTATTTTATTTTAGAGAGAGGGAGAGAGAGAGAGAGAGAGAGAGAGAGAGAGAGAGAGAGAGAGAGAGGATTTTTTTTGATATTCATATTTCAGTTTTCGGTGGACACAACATCTTTATTTATTTTTATGTGGTGCTGAGGATCGAACCCAGCGCCCTGCGCATGCCAGGCAAGTGCCTTACCGCTTGCTCCACATCCCCAGCCCCATGTTTTTTATTTTTAAAGATTATATTTTACTAGTATAAGACCTGGTGATTCCTGCCTAATATTTCCTACATTGTATTACTGAGTTAATTTTTATATTCTGCATCCATAATTGGGGTTGATAAATCAAAGTGTCCATTGCAGGTTTAAAAATGTGTAGCTTTTTGTGGTTGACCAAAAAAAGAAAATAAAGAACTTTTTTTTTTAAAATCAGCTTTTATTCCCATATGATTTTACAGCTCACAAAAATAGTGCAAATTAATGTTGAATTTTCTGAAACTCTTCACTTTGATCTCACACTGTTTAGCTCTTAACTTACCAAAGCTCAATGACTGTTTTAAGAGACAGATTTGTTCACTCATTCATGTGTCTTTATTTCTTTTTTATAAGTGTATAAACCCTAAACCCATTTTATCCTGTCCCTCTGGCTTCCTTCTTTATTCTCTCTAATTGGAAGTTCTTTCTTCCTCTCCTCTGTCCTAGCTTAGTTTGCAAAAGAATTCTGCATCAAACTGCATCTTCTTATACTTAAAATTCAACTTAGCTCATAAGAATTTAGCCGTGAGCTTCTCTCATCTGTTAGAAACCAAGCTACTTGTCCTCAATGATATCTATTGAGACCCTATACACATATTTAAGTAAAAGACAACAATAAATGAAAATTTTAAATTGAAGTAGTTCATCTCATTTATAAAGCACAATAAACAGAGCATATTTCCTAAAGCTTTTTCTATTGAAAGAAGTGTAAATATATGAGGGAAAAAATATGCAGGTTTTACTTGGATTAAGGAGCCAGTGTCAGGAAATGATGTCATTTGCACTGTGAAATATTTATTACAGTTGATATAATAGTATGCTCTCTTCTTTATTGAAAAGATCACATTTCTATTGCATGAAGGCAGTTTTTTGACATGTCACAATAGAAAAAGAGTAATGTTCTGAAACTACCTTAATTGATGTGAGCACATGTTCTTTTTTTTTTTCATATATGCACTGGAAGTTTTGAGGTTTGGCAACTGGCAGCAGGTGAATTGTTACACTTGGAAATCATTTGTCCATAACAACTGCAATATGTCTTGCAGACACTCCATGAATATAAACCAGAAGATCTTATTTCTTATCATTAAAATAATACAAGAACATTGTGGGCTAACAGGAACCTTTTTTCTTCTGCAAATTACTATGTGGAAGTGTTTGCTCATTTAAGAACTAGTACAAAATTTGTGAAGACTTCTTCATGTTTTCACTTGCGAAGTAGATTGTACTTTCTGAAAATTCTTATAGGGTTAATTATTGACAATATTATTTCTAATATATATATTATCCTTTTCTATACTCTATCATATAAATTCTATCCTTTTCTTTATGTATATATGTGTGTGTATATATATCATATTTTATATTTATATATGTATATATACATATATAAATTTAATAATATAAAATCAAACATATATACACATTATTCTTATCTCTTACACAAAGTGAGGAAAATAGTTAGATATTTCTACTATATTTGCTCACATCATGTGATTTCTAAGAGTTTATTCTGAAAATGGGGATAGAATTAATTATTTTTAAATATTACATTCTTTGTATTCCAAAACAGTTACATTGCTATTTTATTTCAAGAAAATATATCATGTGGTGTTTGTTCAAGGGAGCAGAACCACTGAGGGAGATAAAAAGGGATTTATTATGGCGATATGATAACATAATTATGAGACTGAGTTAATCAGACTGCGTAAATCTGTTATCCAAGCATCTGGTGCATTTCCTGAAGTCAGCTGGGCTTGTTGTGAGAGAGCAAAGAGGAGCATGGAAAGGGGGTCTTCAGGCAAAATGTAATAGTGAGTTGGAACCCATGGAAATGAACTGGAACTCGTGTTTTTCCCGAACAACTTCTATTCTCCAGCTCCAGCAATGCGAGCAACTTGCAGTTTTGGTAGACTTTACCACAGAACTGCATATGAAGCATGCATAGCAGCTGAGGTTGAAAAACAAAAGGAACTGATGAAATAAAATTCAGCTGCTACACTAAGGAGATCAGCAGAATTTAGAGGAAATGGGACCTTTGAAGCCACAGTCCCCAAGAGAGTGAACCAGCTGAATTGTGACAATGTGCTCCAGCTGCAGCAGCACCTGAACTTCCTGTGATTCACTCTTGATAGAAAGGGTGTGCAAATTTCTTTATAGAAAGGGTGTGCAAATTTCTCTTATAGCCTAACTAAGAAGCATGCCACCATGGCTTGCTGGTATCTATTTTTTTTTCCATTTTTTATTACCTTTATTCATCTATCATTTGGCCAGAATATGGCTGGTTAATAATTTTCAGAAAATTAATACATACTTGTGCATCATTTCTCTTTAAATATTTGGATCCTTGAGCAGGTTGCTGTGATTGTTGTTGATGGCATCATTGTTTATGCTGTGGTTGTAATGTCATATTGTCATTGTTTTTGTTGTTGATTTTAGGAAATCTAACTTCAGACTGGGCCTTATGATATCACTTTTTTTTCCTCATAAAGATAGTTGTGGGCATTAAGTTGATATTTGATTCAAAATTTTCATTTGATATAGTTTGATGTTGTCTCTTTCCATTTTTACTGAAGTAAATTAGCTATTTTCAGAAGATTCATCTGTATTTCACATCATAATATTTTTATTCTCCTCAATAAATGAGAGTTTCATATGTGCTAGAAGCTTATTCATTTTTTAAAAAAAAATATTAGGAGTCAATATTCAGTCCTATGCAGCTGTTAGTTTTTTATAATTTTGTTTACAATTTTTAAGAAAATTTTAAATTTGTCATTATTTATTAAGGAAATATTTGGGGTTTCAAAGTGTTTTTTACCAATATTATTATTTATGTAGGTTTTCTGAGTGAGTTTACACATTTCTGTTTTGGGCGATTGTTTAAATTTGTCTCTAAAATTTATTAAAATCATTTGATGTTTTCATAAATCTGATGACATGCTTACATAAATATTCATATAAATATTTTTACTCTGTCTTCCATTTTTTCTCAATTCTTAAAAATGTTTTGTTTGGCACATAATATTTATACATATTTATGAGGTATGAGTGATATATTGATTCTGGTTACATTGGGAAATAACCGATTCTATTCACAGGGCCCGAACTTCTTTTATACATTTGTGTATTTGTGTATGTATGTATAGCTAAAGAACCCTTGATCTATTCTTAAAATTTTTCATTATACAAGATATTATGATTAACTATAATTGTGTTGCTATAAACCTACAGAATTATTCCTCGTACAGAGCTGGATATCTGTATCCTTTGGCCTACATCTCCTCACTTCCTTCTCCTCTCCACTCCTGGTACTACTACTTTCTGTTTTTCTGTATATCACCTTTTAAAATCTTATATGTAAGTATATAATGCAGTATTTTCCTTTAAGTGCCTGACTTATTCACCATGTGTAATGTCCTGCAGGTTAATCCATGTTGTAACAAATGACAGTGCTTCCTTCTGTTTAAAGGATGAAGAGCTTTCCATTGTTTCTATACCACACGTTTTTTATTTAATCCATTTGCATCAGATAGTTTCTGAGGAACCCATACAATATTTTCCATAATGGTGAAACATTTCTTACTCCTATCAACAGTATACAAGTGTTCTTTTTATCCTCACTGCCAAAAACATTTCCTTTTTTGATAATAGCTACACCAACAGGGGTAGGGTGATATCTCATTGTGGTTTTGATGGACACTTCTCTGATAATTAGTGATGTTGGAGACCATTTCCTATAGCTGTTGGCCCCTTTCATGTATCCTTTGAAACAATGTCTATTCACTTCCTTTTCACAAGTTTTAATCAGGTTGTTTGTAATTGTATGATTTCCTTACCAGGTACTTGATTTATAGGAGTTTTCTCCCAGTTCAGACTGCTTTTTCATCTTGTTTATTGTTTCCTTGACTGTGCAAAGGTTTTACCTTTAACTAGTTCCACTTGTTTATTTTGCTTTGCTGTCTAAGTTTTGGATCATATATTTTTTTAAAAAAAAAATCATTGCTAATTCCAAAAATTGAAATATTTCCCTCTGTTTTCTTTCAGGAGTTTTATGGTTTTACATCTCTATTTGAATCTCAGTAAATTATTCTGTATTGTTTGTTAAGGGTCAATTTTCATTGCTTTGTCTATGGATAGACATTTTCTCCAGCATTGTTTTTCAAAAAGACTGTGTGTGTGTGTGTGTGTGTGTGTGTGTGTGTGTGTGTGTGTGTGTGTGTGTGTCTTATGGAGAATATGTTAAAAGCTAGTTTACTATATATATGATTTTATTTATTGCATTTATCTCTAAGTTCTGTGTTCTACTTCATTGCTGTATGTGTCTTTTGATTCCACTACCACATTCTTTCAATTAACATAGCTTTGTAATACAGTTTGAAATCAGCAATGTGATAGCTTTGCCTTTCTATCTCAAGACTGTTTGACTATTAAAATTTATTATACTCCCTTTTAAATTTAGAATTTTTTTCTATTTTTTTATTTCTGAGAAAAAATCCAAGAGAATTTTATTACTTAGATCATATTGGATAGCAGAGCCATTTTAATGATACTAAATTTTACAATGCACAAATAATATCTTTCCATTTATTTTTGTCTTTTTAATTTCTTTTATTAGTGTTTTATCATTTCTAGTGTTAGGCTCTTTCACTTATTTGTTAAATTTAATGCTAAGTATATTATTATTTTTGATGCTCTCATAAATGGATTTTTTAAAAAATTTCTATTTGAAAAATCACTATTTGCATAAAGAAATCTAATTACTTTTTGCATTTTTATTTTTAATATGATATTTCACAGAATTCATGAGCATATAAACAAAATTCCATAACAAAACATTAATAAGTATAATCCAATACTATATCAAATTAATGGCATAGTAAAACCTAGTTTTACTTATTCTGAAAAAGCAAGTCTGGTTCAATAATTGAAAACCAATTAAATTTATACCATCACACCCTGAGTCTAGAGAAGAAAAAACATGATTATATCAATTGATGCAGAACAAGAATTTGAAACAAATATAATATATTCATGAAATAAAATCTTAACCAGAAGTAGAAGGGAATATACTTGAATAGAAAGTAATCTACAAAAAGTTAATTGCTAACAGTGGCTAATGATGAATGGCTACAGACAGAAAGAAGACACAGGTGACTACTCTTAGCACCACTATGCAATATGGTACTGAAGTGCTACCAGGAAATGTACGGATAGAGGAAAAAAGAGAAAGGGAGGGAGAAGAAAGGCAAAAATATCCACTGTGAAGGAAAAAAATCTGTAAGAAGTAGCACAGAAGTTTGATAGGCAATTTCAACAAGGAAAGTAAAGCAAGGACACTTAATAGCTAATCAGAGCTGCATACATGGAATAAAATGCACACACCTACACACACACACACACTGAACTGCTAGTGTAGTTGAGGGTTAGAGCAGTTTCCTAGGCCTATGTTCAATCTTCAGGACACTTATATACATATGTACATCTATATTCACATGCAGGCATACATATGTATATTCCCAATTTGTGTTTTTATGAAAATGAATGTTTTCTTGAAATTAAGAAATATATCACTAACCTTTGTTACATTGTCAATGATAAGAAAATACTGTATGCTTATTTTAATAGATACAGAAAATTAACTTTGTAAAAGCCAATACCTTTTACTTAAAATTAGTAGCAAAAATTAAAAATAGAAGCTAGCTTTCTTTAACAAATGAAAGTATTTACAAAAAAAAAAAAAAAAAAAAAAACTAAGCTAATATATTGAAAGCTTTACTCCAGAGACTGGGAACAAAAATGGATTTTCTATACAATTACTTGACTGAACCTTTTTAACAGCAATTCTAGCTAACTTATTAATGTGTGAAAACATATGTTCTTCAAAAACAAGAGGAAAAAAAGGCTGTCTTATTTTTAGCTAATATAATTTCATAACAAGAAAAAAAGAATATTTTACATGGAATCATTAATAAGACAATTCAGAAAGTTGTTGAAAACAAATTCAAGATAAAAACAATTGTGTAATAATTAAGAAGACCTAGAAATTCACTTCTGAATAGATACCCAAAAGTTGAAAATAAGATCTTGAATACATTGTGTATAGCAATGGTCATAGCAGCATCATTTGCAATAGTGAAAAATAGAAGCAACTTAGGTGTGTTTGAATGAAGAGGATGAATGGATAAACAAAAGGTGATATTTACATAAAATGAAATATTATTCATCATTTAGCAAGAACAAACTTTCATCACTTGATATAGCATGAATGAACATCATGGGTGTCATACTAAGTAAAATAATAGTCACACAAAGACAAACATTTCATGATTGCATTTATATGAGTTTTGCAAGGCAGTCATATTGAAAAAGGCAGGAAGTAGAATGGTGATTCTCAAGCACAAGACAAATGGGGCATGTGGTGTGGAGTTGTTAATAGGTATAGATTCAGTTTCTCAAAATGAAGACAGTTCTGGATATTGCAATTGAAACAATATGAATGTAGTTAACACTATTAAACTGTTGCTTAAAAGTGGCTATGATGTAAAAAGTCATGCTCTTTTTATTTTAACAAAATTTAAAAATCAGGGGAATTTTTATAAACCAGCAGTGAACCTACACGTTTTTAGGAAGATACATTTTTTTTAAGTTATAGTTCCTCAAATCTCCTAGGAATATCTTTCAGAAAGTCACTCAGTGTGGTATCTCCTAAATTTATACAAGTTGAATTCCTTAGGTAAAGCTTTTTATATATTTTTTTCAGAATTATCAATTTTCTATGAATATCTAACAAAAAACATGTAACACCACATATATGTATATAAACTATAAATTTCATCATATTAAGAAAAATCTAAATAAGTGATGATTGAAGTCTTTTTCATTTTCATGTATTGAAAAACTAAATTTATGAATTTTCTCCAAATTGATGTACAGATAAGCACAATTCATAATTTTTTTGTGTATGTGTATATTAACTGATACTGCTTTTAATAATGTAAATAGAATTTTGAGTTAGAATGGTTAGGAAAAAAATAATATGACAAAGTCACTCTTTCAGATACTAAAACATATCATTTACCTATATCACTTAGAAAAAATTTAGTGCCTGTTCTGAGATATAAAAGAAAAGTCCTAAAGAAGAATAATGAACCATCAAAAGATCCATACACAGAGGGACATCGCTATGTAGGAGAAACTATATATTGACTTGGAAAAGGCTGACTTCTGTAACTGAGTAATGTAAGGAATATATAAATATATTTCAATACTGGGCTTTGACTTCAGGGGTGCTGTACACCTGAGCTGCATCTTCAGCCCTTTTTGTTTTCTGTTTTGAGACAGGTCTTGCTAAATTATTGATATTGGCCTTGAATTTACTATCCTCCTGCCTCAGCCTCTCAAGTCTGTTAGACTAAATTCATACACCACAGTGCCTGGCTGAGTACAATTTTAATAATAGGATATTGCCCTATACAGTTATCTCAATGTATTAGAGTAGTAAAATGAGATTGGGGAACTGGAATAGGGAAGATTAAGGGAGGAACTTGGAAGTGAAATTGAGTTATATGGTTGTTCTTAAATGCCACAGTGAAACCCATTGTTCTGCAAAATTACTATTATCAATAAAAAGTTGCCCTATTACTGTATAAAAATTGCTTGATTTTTCAGAATTGATAATTTTTCTTTTTGGAGGACCAGAAAGAAATCAGATTATTCCACAGTCAATTAGATTGGTCTTAGGAAATTATCATAAATAGGACTTCATAGATGTAGGAATATAAATTGTTGGTAGAAAGAAAATAATGAAAACATTCTATAAGTTAAGAAAAAGAAAAAGAAGAAATGAAAAAAATAATAAAGAAACAACTGCAATTACCACAAATCACAAATGTTAAGTTTTAATCTTTATAAACTTTTTTGCTTACTCCAAATTACCTTTGAATCTAACATAACCCTTAATGGAGCATATATATTTTAATCCCATTGTGTTAGTTCTCCTCTTCAGATTTTTCCCTTTCTTGAGTGCTTGCTTTCTTGTCTTCCTTACAAAACTAATGTACATGCTGTAAGCACAAAACTTGACATGCTAGGCACTCTATCACTGAGCTCCATTCCCTATCCCACAAAGCAACATTTTTTCCCCTAGTGTCATAAATAACAATTATATTAAATAATAGTTTTCATGTTGGAATATTTATATTTGTTGTATAATATAATTTCATTCCCTAATGTATTTCATCACCCCTCTTCCCACCCTTGACTACCTAATAATTTTCCTTCTGCTTTCATGACATTCTTTTTCATTGATATTTTTCCCCTGTAGCTTCCTCTTATGAGAGAAAATTTTCAATAATTGTCTGTCTCATTACACTTAACATGGTACTGACTGGGCCAACATTCTTCTAGAGATGATATAATTTTGTTCTTTATGACCCAACAAAACTCCATTATGCATTTTTGTAATGTTTTCTTTATCTATACATCTATTCATGGACAGCTGGGTTGATTCCATAACTTCACAACTGTGAATTGTGCTCCAATATACATGGGCATGCATGTATCATTAAAATATGCTGACTTTAGTCATTTTGTAGAAATACATAGGATAACATAGTTGAGACATATGGTTGCCCTATTTTTAAAACTTTTTTTTGAAGATTCTCCTTGTTAATTTTCATCATAGCTTTTCTAATTTACATTCCTACCAACAGTGAATATTATGGTTTAGATATTAGATGGCTCCAAAAACTCCATGTGACACAATGCAAGAAAATTTAAATGTGAAATGATTGGGTTATGAGAGTTTTAACCCGATCAGTGCATTAGTCCCCAGATAAGGACTGACTGGATGGCAACTGTAGACAGCTAGGATGTGGCTGGGGGAGGTCAGTTACTGGGCATGTAATATATTTTTTATCCCTGGAATTTGGAGCTGTCTTCCTCTGGTACCTGGTTCTATTTTTGAGCTACTTTTCTCCCTCACATTTTTCTTCCATGTTATTCTGCTGATCCTTGGGCCCAAAGCAGTGGACTGAGACCTCTGAAACTGTGAGCACCAAGTAAACTTTTCATTGTCTAAAATCACTCTTGTCAGGTCTTTTGGTCACAGTGTTGAAAAAGCTGACTAAAACAGTGCATAAGGGAAAATCATATCTCTCATTTATTACTACAAGTACAATTTAGAGAAAAACTAAAATGTCAACAAATTATAATTATGTCATCTGATCCAAGTTAAAAAAATTCCATTGTTACCTGTGATATCAATGTGCATATCTTAAAATTGCTTGCAAGGCACTAGTTTCCTCGGATATACATAACAAAACATCACAGACGTGGTGACATGAACCAGAAAAAGAATTATCTCACAGATGTGGAGGCTGTAAATGCCAGTTAAAAGCACCAGCATTCTTCAAAAGTCCTTCTTCTTGACTCAGAGATGCATGTCTCCATGACCTCCTATGCCCTTATTTTTGTACCCTGGAAACCTACTAAATTAGGAAACCAACCTGATGAACTAATTTTAACCCAATTAGTTTTTCAAAGGCCCTATCTGCACATGTACTCATATTCCAAGGCACTGGGTTAGAGATTCAGCATATAAATATTTTAGGGGAAAAAAATTCTGTACACAACATATGATTATTTTAAGTTCAAATTCACTTCAGTATTTTCAAAGTTTTAAACCCCGTATCTTATTATAGCCTTTCCCTTTCCATCAGCATAGTTTGATATTTAAATTTAAAGATTATAAAATTTTATATAATATACAAAAATAATAATAATTTTTATATATAAACAAAAATAATAATTATTAAAATCTTTTGCTCATTGGTTACTCAATATAATCTGGACTGCCAAGAAAAGTTTTAGTATTGTAGCAAAATGGAAAATTCGATAAAGCTGTTTAACAATCTACATACTCTTTGTGGTATCATTTACCCCGTCTCCTTTTAATATCTGGTTTTTTTCTCAACTATGCTATTTCCTAACAGTGAATTTTGGCCAGATGTTACACTTTTCTCTGATCTGTAAGAATCCCTAACAATTTGTCAATTTATTCCTGCAATTATCACTGGAATTCTAGTCACTTCTATAGAAATATGGAAACAGATATAAAAAAAATGGCCAAGTTTCATGGCAAAAAATTAACTGGTAAATAAAACTTAGAAATAAATAGATACAATATGGGGAATTTCGAATTTAAATAAATATTATTTAAAATAGTTCAGTAAACTTTAAAGATAGAGATTTTCTAGGAAAATTTTTAAATATGAATATAAATTGCTAGTAGAAACTGACTGTGTGTAGAAATGTAGAAATCTTTCAAGGGAGGTAGAATAAAAATAAATAAATAAATGCCAGGAGATAAAAACTTGTCCAGGTTTTTTCAAGGACTATATTAATAAGAGTAATGCAAGTGAAATATTTAATGATATGAGGAAATTTTGTCATAGTGATAGAAGAAAGCTTTTTAAATTTTGATAAGGACTTCAGATTTATTTTACTAACAGAAGAATTTTTTTTAAAAAATAATATAATACAACATGTTCTTGTGGTATTTTATATGGTCAACAATAGAAGGAATAGTGGAAGGTGTGATTTATTTCTCTCACTATAGGGAATACAGACAACTGAAGAAGCCAAATCCATAAGTGGATGTAAAATAGATTCCAGCCTGAATGACATAGTTAGATGAGAGCTGAGCTGTTGTGTTTTTTCTCCGTGGATAAATAGGGGATAGAAGCAAAAGATGGTTCACCAAGTAACCAATAAATATTAAACTTTATTAAGATCATTCTCCCTAAAGAGAAATGAAATTATGCCATTTGCTGGAAAATGGATTAAATGAAAGACTATTATGTTAAGTGAAATAAGACAAATTCAAAAGGTCATGTGTCTTCTCTTATGTGCAGAATCTAGAGAGAACAAAAAGGAAAAGAAAGGTGGAGGTAGATCTCAGGAAAATGAAAGGAAGATTTGTAGAGGAAAGAGATCAAAATTGGAAGATGAGGAGGGAGTGTGAAAAAAAGGATCACTCCTTCTGAAATTATTATGATTCATGATATAAATTACAAAGATCCAACACACACACACACACACACACACACACACACACACACATTATATATATATATGCTTTTTGGCTATTATGTTTGTTATAGGCACATAATGTATATATAAACACTGGATAATGGACGAAATTTGCCTATATGACAAAGTTTATGACTCGAAGTACTAGAAACCTCACCATGGTATAGGAAATAGTGATGAAAACTGATCAGTAGACCTACTTTGCTAAACTCCCCAGCAGTAGGGAAGAAAAATAAATTATAATTTTTACAGCAAATGGATGTAAAATAGTTATAAAATACCTAAAATGTAGTAGCTGGAGTTTGCTATGAAAAACAATAAGTTTTATAATTTCACAAAGCTTGGAAGTTATATGGACAGAATCAAGAAAATGCTTTTAATGCTTTGTCAACTCATCATTATTTTAAAATGATAAAGCCTTTCTGACAAATACAAAATTTGACAATTCTTCATATAGGTGTTATTTGAACAAAAAATTATCTTTTCAAATATCATGTGATTAAATAAGGTTTCCACTCAAAAGTAAGGGCATAAAGAAATTGAGTAAAAGAAGGGTCACTTGTATACTTGTGGCCAGAATTCTCAGTTTAGATATGATTAAAACTCTTAAACTCATTAAATCCATTGGTGTCATGGCTGTATTTAGGGAGTATCTCCATGTATACTTCCTGTGTAATGAATGAGTTCTATAATAAATGTACATTATATTGAGAACCCAAGTATTCAGGCAAATGTCACCATAGCTATGTGAAACTCTGTACATGTGTACTTCTCCCCATTGCTAGTAACTGCAAAAAGCCCAGAATTCAAGAATTCTTTTTTTATCATGAAAGATCATGAGGAGGAAGTTTATCTGTGTTAATAAAGTCTACAATCCTGGGAAATAAATAAACCACATGGTATAAGGTTTATTTATTTAAATGAGTTAAACATGTCCAAAAAGTATGAATGCATTACAAATGAAGAGATCTCAGAAAAGGAAAAAAAGATGTGATCCTGAAATATCTTGCCTCATTTTGTATTGCAATATGAGGAAACAAAATATAATTATTAGGCCCATTAAAATAATGTAAGACATCCAAATAACATCAGTTCTATGTCCATGGACTCAACTGTGAATTAAAAATAATTGTACATCTATAACACCAATGACTCGGGAGGCTGAGGCAGAAAGCTTGCAAGTTCAGGGACGCCTGGGAAACTTAGCAAGAACTTGTTTCAGAATAAAAACGTAATAAAGGGGTCTGGAAATATAAGTAACTGGTAAAGTGCTCCTGGTTCAATCTCTAGTACCAAAAGAAAGAAAATAAAGAAGGGAAGGAAGGAAGGAAGGAAGGAAGGAAGGAAGGAAGGAAGGAAGGAAGGAAGGAAATATCCTAGAAAATATTTTTATTCATAATGAACATGTGCAGTTTTCTTTCCTGTTACTTACTTTTCCGTAAGTAATGCAATATGACAATGACATATATGACATTTGCCTTTTCTTTTTTTTAAGGTGTTATAAGTAATTTACAAGTTTATGACTAGAAACTGAGAAAGACTGAGAGGAAGTAGGTTCCCAGAGGTGTGTGTGTGTGTGTGTGTGTGTGTGTGTGTGTGCGCGCGCGTGCATGTCACATGCATGTGTTATTGCAAGTTGAGCCCAGGGGGTACTATACCACTGAGCTAGATATCTGACCTTTTTTAATTTATTCATTTTTATTTTGAGACAGGATCTTGCTAAATAGCCGTGGTCAGCCTTGAACTTGAAAATCTCTTGTCTCAGCCTCCCAAGTTGCTGAGATTGCAGATATGTACCACCACTCTAATTCTCTTTGTTTTTCTTTACAACAGCAGCACAAACCCATGAGACATATTTCTATCACCTGGTTAACTGATTCTAAAATTCATCTTAATAAAAATTTCTGTCTATATCATACAATAAACACTTCAGTACATACTTATTATACAATTGTAAGTTTCCCCAAAAAACAGGAGAGAAAATTCTTTGTGTTCTAGTAATGAGAAATGGTGTTTTTAAGTTGAAACAAACAAATATGCCATGCTAGGTAACTGTGGGAGGCCATCCTCACACATGATTTGGTAGTTTACACAGAGTAAAGATGAAGTACTATTTTAAAAGCAATGTCCAAATGATCAGGAAATATATAGTTCTAGTTTCACACAGATTTCTTGAGAGAACTTTTAAAATGGAACCAGTTACAGAGTTTATGCTAATGAAACATTGTATTTGGTGGGTGGGTCAGAAAGCCAAAACCCAGATGGTAACTTGTGTGGGTGATAAGCCAGAAAAAAGAAAGGAAAGTTTAAATTTCCATGTGATATTCATAAAATTTCTCTAAGGAAAAAAAATCCCTAATTTATAAATGTATTTATAGAAAATAGAAAAATAGGAATCACTTTGTAGCAATTTTCAGAAAATCATTATTATTATCCTATCAAAACTGCATTTTAAAAATATAATATATTCCAAGTTTTCTAAGGAATCTCCATACTGCTTTCCATATTGGCTGCACCAATTTACAGTCCCACCAGCAATGTGGATGCACCTTTTACCTCACATCCTCGATAACATTTATCGTTTTTTGTATTCTTAATAACTGCCATTCTGACTGGCATGAGATGAAATCTTGGAGTAGCTTTAATTTGTGTTTCTCAAATTGCTAGAGATGATGAACACTTTTCCATATATTTGTTGATGAAACATATATCTTCTTCTGAGAACTACCTGTGCAGCTCCTTAGCCCATTTATAGATTGGGTTGTTTGTTTTTGTGGTATTGAGTTTTTTGAGTTCTTTAAATAATCTGGAAATGACTGTTCTATTTGACATGTGTGTGGCAAAAATTTGCTTCCAAAATGTAGGGTCTTTCTTCACATCATTGATTGTTTCTTTTGCTGAGAAGAAGGCTTTTCAGAAGTTTGAGTTCATCCCATTTATTAATTCTTGATTTTATTTCTTGTGCTTTAGGAGTCTCATTAAGGAAGTCAGGGTCTAATCTGACATGATGAAGATTTGGGCCTACTTTTTCCTCTATTAGGCACTATGTCTCAGGACTAATTCCTAGGTCCTTGATCCACTTTGAGTTGAGTTTTTTGCATGGTGAGAGATAGGGATTTATTTTCACTTTGCTGCATATGGATTTCCAGTTCTCCCAGCACCATATGTTGAAGAGGATATCTTTTCTCCAATGTATGTTTTTGGTGCTCTTGTCTAGTATGAGATAATTGTTTTTATGTGGGTTTGTCACTGTGTCTTCTATTCTGTACTATTGGTCCATATGTCTGTTTTGGTGCCAATATCATGCCATTTGTATTACTATAGCTTTGTAACATAGTTTATGGTTTGTTATTGTGATAATTCATGCTTCACTCTTCTTGTTAAGTATTGCTTTGGCTTTCTAGGTCTCTGATGAATTCATGTGAATTTCTTTATTGCTTTTTCCATTTCTATAAGGAATGATGTTGGGATTTTAATTGGAATCATTTTTAATCTGTATAATGTTTTAGGTAGCATGACCATTTTGACAATATTAATCAATATTGTCAAATATTAATCATCCAAGAGCATGGGAAATCTTTCCATTTCTAAGGTGTTCTTCAATTTCTTTCTTTAGTATTCTGTAGTTTTCATTATAGAGGTCTTCTACCTCTTTTGTTGATTTCCATTTTTTTTTGAGGCTATTGTGAATGGGGAAACTGTTTTATATATACACAGTAAAATATTACTCAGGATGAAAGAGGATATAACTATGGCTCTTACATGTAAATGGATGGAGTTGGTTATATCCAGCTACATGAAGTAAGCCAATCCCCACAAAACAAAGGACAAATGATCTCTCTGAGAAGTGGATGCTGATCTTTCAGTGGGAAGGGAGAGCCCTGGGAAAAAAAAGGGAGGGAGAAGACGGAGGGTGCATGGGAGGAGAAAAAATAGTGGAATGAGATGGACATCATTACCCTAGATTCATGTATGACTGCACATATGGTGTGACACTACATTGTGTACAAATATAGAAATGTAAACTTGTGCTGCAATTGTGTACAGTGAATCAAAATGCATTCTGCTGTCATATATACCTAATTAAAATAAATAAATCAATTTTTAAAAAAGACAAAAACTACAATATACTGGACAAATTTTCTATGTTCTTATATATAAAAAGAAATCTAAACTATTGAAAATCTTTCTACTCTAATATAATCTCTAAATTCATGCTAATATATAACCAAATGAAACAGCATTTTTGAAGGAACTGAATGAATGTATTCTAAAATATATACGAAGGTGTATAAAAAAATCTGGCAACAACGAACAAAGAAAAATGCACCTGTTAAGAGGTCTTATGTATTTCATAGCTGAAGTCATCTTAAACTTGTAATAACAAAAAGAGACAAATAAATGAATAAAGTATAACAGAGATAATATATATGCACATATTATATATATATATATATATATGAATATCTTATATATCAAAAGGTTTTTTGTAAGTCAGTGAGAAAAAGTTAGATACTTAATAAATTATGTTGGGAAAATTGGCTAATTCTCTGAAACCAAAATAAATTAGTTCTGTAATTTACTGAATTATATAAAATAAATATAATGAAATGTATATACATATATATATATATATATATATATATATATATATTATATATAAAGTATATAAATATATGTAATAAATATATATGTATAAAAATAAAATCCAGGTATATTATTAACTTAAAAGGAATAACTGAAAATTAATGTGAAAATATTTCATATCCAAGACTCCCAAAATGAAAATCATGATGGGTCTTTTTAATCACTATTAGTAAATGAGTTTCTAATCTGAATGAGATGGAAAGTCACAAAATAATTTATTTTGGTTTCAAAAGGAACACTGTGTCTGCAGTGTTGAGAATAAATTCTAGTGAAGCGGAGGTGTTAAAGAACATTAGGTCTAATATATCGTAATATTCCAATCAGGAGCTGCATAGCCTGGGTAGTAGCGAACAAGGTTGCATGATGTGATTATTTGTAATAAACAAGGACCCATGATATTTCTAGACGTGTTTATATTGTATGTATGATTAAAAAGTTAAAAGGCAATTTACCAGTTTTTTTTGCTAGAGAAACAAAGAATAAGGATGCTGAATGTGGGAAGGCTTCAAGATAAAGTAGGTTTAATAAGAAAAGCAAAAATGCAGTTTAGATTCAATTGATTTCCTAGTCTTTCAATTATATTTATTATTAAATTCTTGAGTTCTTAATATATACAAAATGGGAGCACTAGCCATAAAAAACAATGAAATCCTGTCATTTGCTGCAAAATGGATGGAATCAGAGAACACTATCTTAAGTGAAATCAGCTGCATACAGTGAGGCACGTACCACATGCTCTTTCTCATATATTGTTAGAGTCTGTAAACAAGTCAGGATGGCACCTGGCATTTTGCCAGAGAAATGTTAGAGTCTATAAACAAGTCTGGATGGCACCTGGCAAAATGCCAGAGGGAATGGTTTGTGAAGTAACTCCAGCGAGCCATTAAGTGTGGAGATTTCTAATTGGTTGACTGCTGTATCTAGTTTATGCTAATTAAGATAAGCTGTGTGGAATGTATAAATACCTCTGTTGTCTTACAATAAATGGCTCCCACTCCTGCTGTATCAACATACACAAGTTGTTCATCACCACCCCCACCGCCCCCAGTTATTTTGTTGTAGCTGGCCTGCAGCAATATATAGAAACTAAAAATTGTTGCTCTGAATGAAGAATAGAGAAAGATGAAGCAGTGATTGTGTGGTTGATGAAGGACTCGGGATATAATCAATGTACATTGTAAGCATGTACAAATGTCACACTGACTTCTTTTAATATGTACAATTAATATGAGTTAATTAAAATGTATTTCCAAGTGGAGATATTTGAGTTTGGAGTAAAAAAGTGAAGCAGTGGTTACATAAATTTAGAAATTATTGGAATATATGTAAAATTAATATTGGTAACAAAAAAGATGGAGGGAAGAACCAGAACAAATGTGTTTTATAATCTTTTCAATCAATTTCAATTGAAAAAAATTATGTATGAATTTAACTTACTTTATTACATGTTATACACAGAATCAACAAAGTGTAGGTCAATTAAATTCCATAAATATATATTAATACATAATTTATTTCATGGTTAATCGACTAAAATTACCAAACAGCATCAAAATATATGTAATAGGGGACCACAAACAAACAACAAAATACCTCTTGAGAATTTTTCTGGGTATGCCCTAGACTCAGTGTTAGAAAGGATCTTGATTTATAAGATTTATTCAGTGGTGAAAATCTGAAATATTTCAAAAATTAGTGAAATATTAAGGCTCTAGTTAAGATCTCCTGAATCTTATTCCAATATCCTATCTTTCACAGAGAAGAGAACAGATATCTCTAGACATAAAAATGATTTTGGAAATTGAAAATCCATTTGGATTGAGAGGTAAATAATAAATATTAAATTTGAATTTTAATAATCATAAAATTTTAATAACCATGGATTTTAATAACCTTGAACATTGATATTCCAACTACAAATATGAGAAACAAAGTGTGCATAAGCTCAAAATAAATTAATGTACTTTAGGGTATTTTAGCCAAATAACAAAATCAAGGGTCATTACAAGCCAATCAATGCTGACATATTAAAACATTAGAAATTTCTACCCCTATATATATAATTAATGAATAAATAACCAGGCAGCATCAAAATTTTTAATTCCAGTATCTTTATGACATAAAAAAGTTCTTTAGATGTAAAAGGGTTTGAAAGTATGTGTAACTATACTGGAATTATATATGGTGGAAAATCTGGTTTTACTTACTTAAACAGCTTACAGTAGTGGATTATTCTCTTCTGAAATAATTATACAATTAGACACCAACACATATGGCTTAATTTCCTTTTTGGGATTCATAGTTCATTGGCTTCTTATCAATAAAATATGGATTGGTCAAAAGTTAAGAAAGAGAAACTTAAAAAAATATTGACATTTAATAATACTTTGGTCTTGAGAGTCTCTTTGAAGTATTTAATCCAATTAAAAAAATACCTTTTTGCTATGAACAGCCACTACATTACAAAGCAGATATCTGGAATTTAAATTGGATAAAGAATAAATACTATGTTAAGAATTCTTATGATATATGGAAAAAAAAGCAAAATTACACAAGGCAACTATTGAAAGTGCTGGATAGGTTTACTGTCTGGATTTTGGTGAAAGTGTCTAGGTATTTGCATGGGTCTAAATTCATCAATTTGCATACATTAATTATATATGAGAAAGATAATAGGAAACTTTGACCATGCACAGAGATTTTCTCTTATTATAGATGCTATTTGCTCATCACATTTTAAATATAAAAAAGGAAACTTTAAACAATACACTTATTTTTGTACATAATATAATCATTTATTATAAATATTTTCTTCATAACAATTTTTTGTTTTATTTTAGTTTTAATGGCAAATTGTTACATTCTTTATATGGTCTCATATTTTATAATAGCAGGAATTAAAAAGAATAATGTAAAAATTATTCTTAAATTTCTCTCATTATTTTAAAAATCAACCAACTAGAAAACATACATCAACTTGGAGGGAGAGAGGAAAAAAGTAAAATTGTGTATGTTTTATAAATTATTATACATTGCTACAACCTAAAAGGCAACTCTTTCCATTTACATGTTTATCTTTTACTCTACAGAATTTTTTTCTTTTCTTTTTTTGAGGTAATGGTTTTTATTTCAAAAAGATTCTTGTCAATATTCAAAATCAAAATAGTTGCACTGTTGTTCTTTTATTCTCTCAATTGGCCCCAAAGAAACCACAAAAAAGGAAAGTATATTTTAAGCGAATAAATTGCAGGATATAGATTTAACAGACTTCACAGAAAGCTCACCTAAAAGTGGAGACTTGGGTTGGGAAAGAAACTTTGAAAGATCAGCAAAATGCCAGCCCAGACTGTAGGACTCTCAAAGACAGATAGGGTAGCCAGGTACCTGAATCCCAAAGAAGCAAAGTTTCCAAACATCATAAAATTTAAAGAGTTTTGTACATAAGCTTTCTCTAGCACTGACTGATACAAAGGTATCTGAATCCCAAAGAAGCAAAGTTTCCAAACATCATAAAATTTAAAGAGTTTTGTACATAAGCTTTCTCTAGCACTGACTGACACAAAGCACAATGAGATGGCACTTCTAGAGATAGCAGCTTCAGAGAAACCTGATGGGATGATGAATGAGATCAGTAGACCTCCCCTGGCCTGCAGTGGCAAAACACCAGTTTTATTGCTAAGTCAGTGGAAAAAACATCTTTTTTGCAAGAAGGCAAGAGAGGTCACCTCAAGGTTAAGGGGCCCACAATCTATTCTGTGAACAATGGGGAAGTGGATAGAGAAGGAAGAAAAATTTCGTCTCAGACTGAGGCTATGGCTCAGTGGTAGAATGTTAGAGGCTCTTCCAGAACAAAGAAAAGGCAACGTGTCACACTTAGCATGCATGCCAACTCAGTGGTAAATCTCTCCTGACTGTGTTGTAACTCAGTTATGGGTGACGCTTTTGCAACTCTATAGTAGAAGAATATCCAATCAAACTGTTTGTTTATTATCTTATATGGGAGACAAAGAGCTTATAAGAGTTCAGTGCTCAGCTTTCAGGACAAAACTCCACAGAGCCTATGCTGGCACAAAAAGAAACACTGGTTCCTGCTGAATGCCCAGGTGCCCCATGCACAAATATCACAAGGAGAGCACTTGCCCAACCTGAAAAAGGCCCTGGATTTAATCCCCAGCACCACAAAAACAAAATGTCACAGAAGTATGTCATCTTTATTTGGTAACAATGAAAAAGAATAAAAAGAATAACGTTATCTAAAGATACTAAAAAAAAAATCTTGAATAGTAGAATACCATGGTTTTATTTTTTGGCAAACTCCTCTTGGAATCACCTTTCTGGTTTGGCTGGTACTTTGTACAGAGGAATTAGATAGTGGAATATTTCTCTACACTTTATTTGTCTCTCAGTAGGGTAGCCCCATTCCTGTATTTCTTCTCTGTGGAGAAGGCAATATGAATTAGACTGGGAAGTTACCTTCCAAAAGTGAGAACGGAATTAGATTGCTCCTTAGAGCTGTGGAATTATTTGGAATGTTTATGGTTACTCTAAAAACATAAAGTAATTACAAAATATGTACATCAGAATTTGATTTAAAGACACTTCATGTTGTGCTCACATTCCCTTAAATGTTACTTCCAAAGGTGTTCAGCCTGTAGCCCAGCTGGCATTTATGGGAAGAGGCAAAGACAGTTTGGGGGAAAAGACAAGGGTGTGGGAGTACAGGGGATGTCAAGGAGAAAGCAGCCTTCCAGTTGAAGATCAGCCCTCAATTTCAAGGTCAGCTTTGGTCTGGCTGGCCCCACAGGCAGAGCATGTGAAGCAGCCCCGGGCCAGGCCTGGGGAGGTCTACATCTTATTGAGTTCAAGCAGAGTCTGGTTCAGTATCATTTCTGTACAAACTTGCTAATATTTTGTGAATATCAGTTTATCTTTCAAATCATCAATTGTCTTTTCTACTTGGGCAACAGAACTCTCAGCAAACTCAGCAGTGTTCTCTGCCTCCCTGAGCTTATCAGTAAGAATCTTTATTTCTTCCTCATGTCCATCTTGGTTTTTAAGAATACTTTTCTTTAGTAGCCCTCAGACACATCATTCTGATCTGCTCATCCACCTCTTGGAAAGGAGACTCTGCAAGCTCACCTGATTCTTCTGCCATTCCAAATCTTCTTCAATAATCATTAACTTACAAGCCCCCTCTTCGTACTTCCTATCCACTTCATCTGCAATGTGCTTAGGTTCTTAGAGTTGGATTTCCTGGGTTCCATCTTTACTTCATAGTTCAGGGCCTGATTTTCAATAACTTTCATACCTCTCTCACTTCGGGGCAGTAGCTAGGCACTCTTGGGCAAGGTCCAACTCCTCTTCCTCCAGTTAAAGGAGGCTACCTCAGCCTCAGCCTTTTCCTGGCCAGCCTTTCTCCATCTCCTCAGCATCATCAACTTGCTGCTGCAGAACCTGGATCTTGTGCCTCACCTTCTCTACCGTGGTCATCCCTGCCATGGTGCCATCTTGTCACTTTTTGATATCTGCCTTCTACCTCCTCCACTCAGCTTGGCAGCCAATTTTTTTCTACTGTTAAATTATAAATTGTATGATTCATATAGAATTTTAGACATACTATCAATCCTTAGAAGTAAAAGGCATTTAACATCTTCAATTCTACATGCTTTAAAAGATAACTTCCAAAGTTTTCTGGGTGGAAATTGTATTTAAAACAACTATTTGTTCAGTATGATTAAATCATAATTATCTTTATGGACACTTAAATAAATTTTAACAGTGACAGAGTAACACTTTTGAATTATAAAATATTAAAATGATATTGTTTCTGCTTTGTAATTCTCAGATTTGTAAATAAAAATCATATGATGAGAACTATTTGAGTGATTATTTTTGACATGTGTAATGTAAAAATACAAAGTAGAAGAGTATAAGATAAATGGTTATCTGAAATCTGAGCTTTAGAAATTAGTGGAAGTTGCCTACCAAAATGAGAGATTTATAATAGCTAAGTCATTCCATCTTTTAATTTAAATTACCCTATATTAAATAATCAAATGTATTTTAAAAATGCATACAATATTGTTCTGTAGAATTGATTTAGCATGGCATAAAGTATACTTGCATCAAATAATACTCAAATTTTCCCATTGGAAATAATAGTTGTTTCAATTGTGTATAAGCAGTACCAAATATTTCAATCATCTGCTGAAAACCTGCCCTATAACCTGCCATATGTAGGTAGTAGAAAATTCCCATTTGGTTGCACACTTAATGGCTCTATTCCCTTAGAATTTAACTCCCAAATATTTGTCCAACTTATCTTCACAAAATGGTTTAAACATGCATCATATGTAAGATTGTTCCTAAGAATCCTGAGAAGCACTAAATCCCCATTTAGTTCTACAATTCATATGAATTTCACATGAGAGGCTAGCTACCATAAGTGGGTTAATGATTTAACCATCTGAGTTAAAGTACTCACCTAAATTTGTTCAACTCCCTTCAAGTCTGGCTTTGTCTTCCTATGATCTGGAGTCTTCTTTTGAAACCCAATCCTCTTGTTGAATAGTTAAGTCCCAATGTCAATGCTCATTTAGGCAAATTTCCTACCACTACTTTTGATTTTTCCATTATGTCTAATGTAATATCACTCTGTAATTTGGATCTTCCAAATACAGACCACCCACATTTTATTTCTGTCTGGGAATGCTTTTTATATTGCTCTTGCATCCTTGACTTTTGTCTTTCTCATATTTTTCTCATGTATTTATTATAATTGTTAGTTGTATGTTTTTTCAACAAAACTTTTTCAAATAGGTGTGTATGATTTCTAAATTAGAGACTTTTTGATTTTGACTTAATGCTCTAAATAAACATTTTAAGGCAACACATAGTGGCAAATTTGAGGAATATTCATTGAGTTGGTCATATTTAATAAGTCAAAAGTGAGTTATTAAAATTGAAGAACATAATAATCAAACAACAGAATGTTTAATTCCACCTGCATGTAACTGTCTGTCTAGTTAGAAACTTACCCTAGTTATACTCACTTTCCTATGTACAAAATTATGATCATATGTTCTCTAATTCTAAAAAAAAAAAAAAAAAAAAAAAAGTTTTTCTTCATTTGTTTTGTTTGTTTTATACTGCTGGAGATCAAACCCAGAAACTCATGATTACCTTATTAAGCAAGTGCTGTACCACTGAGCTACACTCTAAGCCACATCCCATCAAGCCACATTTATTTTTCTAAAAGTTTCATTCATATGTATATCTGTGTCTCTCAAAACTGCACTTAGGTAACTTTTAAGTCATATTTTTTAATGTTACTTTATTAGTGAGAATAAAACTTTTGTTCCAGAACTTATTAATATATAAACAGAAGCATATTTGATTTCTTATTCTTCAATATGTTCTTAGCAATCAAAAGGATATTTTAAATTTGTATTTCGATCCCTAGAAAGTATCAATAAATATTTTAATAGTGAAAACTACGTATGTATTATTTATTTTTTAACTCTGGTATTTCCATATAAGCTGCTAAAAAATGTATGTTTATTAAATTTTACCACTTATCTTCTACTGTGTTTGTTAAAGCTCTTTAGTTCACTGGCCAGTTTGAGGATTCAATATGAAATTCAGTCAGCTTTTCCGAACTTCTCAAGAATGCAAAAGTGCTATTTATTTGAATTTTGCTAATGTTTTCACAGAGTCAATGAGATTAAAAAAAAAAAATTGCTGTTTGTGATTTTTGAATCAGAAAGTTTCTGGCACTGAAAAATGAAGAACCATTCCTTGAATTCTGTCAAGATCCTAACAATGCTGAACTATTAACACTAAATCATTTTGAGCCAAACTTCCTTTCCTAACATTTGATTTCTTTCCTGAGATGATGTGTCAAAAAATGTACAGACACATTTCCAAAGAAAAAAAAGGAGGTGTGAATTTATTTTTCTAAAGGACCATAACTATGTTTGGAGAGTTCAAATGTGTAAAAGTACCAAAGGGTTTTTTTAAAGAAATTTTCATTATTTGGGACCTTTTGAGTTCTACGTTGAAATTCTGATATTACTAAAATTATCTCTTCTATGAGTTTTTGTTGTTGTTGTTTTGTTGTGATGTGTTGTTTTCTTTTCAATCTTTGGATGTTCTATTCTGTGCTTAATAAACCCAATACAAAGCTCTGTGCTTACTATTACCAAGCACATCCCAGTTCTATCAGGAAAAAAAAACAACTTTTAAGACAATATAAAAAAATTTATGTATGTGTGTTTGTGTGTGTTTGTGTGTGTGTGTGTTTGTGTGTAAAAGTACTTTAAACACCATTTTACCACTGTTCTGAGGCCATTTAAAGTTCTCTATATTCTGAGTAGTCACAGAACAGCAATCAAGTGGAAATGACAGTGACTGACAATTACAGAAGAAATAAAATGTCTTCCAGAAGTGCACAGAGACCTGTGGACCTCAATCAACTGAACTACAAATCCATTAAGTGACCTAATTTTGTGTATCCAACTGTCAGATATACTTACCACTACACTGACAAGAGCTATAGATAATAAATGCAGCCTGTAATACAACTCACCATGTGAGAAGTGTGTTCCTCATGCTGAATAATCTGTGCTTTCCAATACCTCTTGTAGACAAAAACTGAGAAAGTGTCACACAGCTTAAAGAATGGAAAATAGGCTCAGTTTCATGGCTAATACTATCACTAGCTTCAAAAGAGATTCAAATTCAAATCGTGTTAATCACAAAATTTAAATATTCTAAACAGTAAACTCTTATAAAATATATTTTAGTTGTTAATGAACCTTTATTGCATTTACTTATATTTGGTGTGGATAATTCAACTCAGTGCCCCCAAAATGCTAGGCAAGCACTCTACCACTGAGACACAGCCCCAGCCCCAACAGTATACTCTTGAAATGAAAGAGTGAGTCTTTTTTTTTAACTTATAGATGAACTCACAGTAACTTTATTATTTTTATTTGGTGCTAAGGATCAAACCCAGAGCCCCACATAAGTGAGGCAAACTGTTGCGGTGTAAATTAATCAATAAAATCAGTAAGAGTATAAGATAGAAGTTATAAATTAGTAAAAAAAATATAGATTATAGAAATGATAAGTTAGATAAGGCAATTATAAAGCAAGAACTGTCATAGACAAGCCTAACTCTCTATTTTGTTGCCTTCTATTTAAAAAAACAAACAAACAAAACTGTTATAAGAGCTGTTTCTGAGAAACTGAAATGAAAGCTGTTTTCTTATAATATATTGTTTTCTGTACTTTGTACCCCACAAGATGTACTGAACCCAGGATATGGTGGTCTTGGTGACCAAAGACTTTGAAGTAGATTCTTGACCCAGCTAACTACCTGCTGAAACTCAAGATAGGATTGTCTAACACCAGCTCAAACCCAATATGTGGTAAACTGAGTTGCAAAGCTGACCACTTTTTTTCTAGCTTCTGTGACTGGCTTGCTTGCATGATGAGTTGTGGCTTTCATCTATTAAGTTCCTAGGATACAGGCCAGGAAGATGCTGTTCTCCCACAGAGCTTCAGTCTCTATGGGCGGGTGACAGTCCCTGCCCTGATAAATAAAGCTTTCACTATTTGAATTCGGACTTAAGAGTGTTTTCTGAAGTGGCTCCCCATAACACAAATGCTTTACCATTCAGCTACAGCCCAAGCCCGAGAGTGAGGTCTTTTCACATTAATATCTATTTTAAAATAGGCAAGATCACTAAAAAGTTAGAGGTAAGATCAACTTTAATTTTGAAACAAATTTACCCAAATTCCATGTGCTTTAGAGATTTGAACATTTTAGAAATGAGGCATTTTCCAATGCGTACAAAACATATACTATGATTTACACTAAAAGTTTCCATTGATCATTTTCCTTTTTCTTTTTAAAATCACATGCAAAACTCATTTTCTTACCAATTTAATGACTACAATGAAAATAAAATAATTCATTCACTCATCCATACATTCTTTGGCAGATATTCATTGAGACATAGCTGTGTGTCAGGGGTTTGTAGGAGAGGCAAGTTTGAAAGAATCCACATGAACACCTAATACAACTTCAAAAGAGTAATATTAAAAATGACAAACTTCATTATACAATAGAATTCAACAGTAAATAAAATTTAAATTTCAAGACTCTGTTTGTTCATTCACATGTAGTTTCCAGTAGAAATAAATATAGAGAGATGAAAAATTTTCTTTTTTCATCAGTAATTTTTCATTAATAATTTTATATGATGAATGTGTCTTAGTCTTAAGTTAATTCATTTGTTTATACTCCCAATAAGTCTGCTCTACAATTTTAGCAATTATCATTAATTTTTACCTCAAAATCTGTAAAATCTACAATTTATTTTAATTTACTTTGGCAGTATAATTGCTGACAGAAAAGCCAAATAAACAAACTGCACCAAATCCATGCATCTTCTGTGCAGGGAAGAAGCATATGATGATTGATTATTATAAAATCCTTACAATAAAATAAAGTGTAACTAAGGGGATGAGGGAAAATTGATCAGCATAAATATTTAGAGACAATCTTAAATAAGCATTCATTATAATCCTTTTATTTTCTTAATTAGAAGACAAAAGGGAAAATGTGAATGCTATAAATATCTGATTAACTACACAAAATGATTAATTTGACACTCTCAGTAGAAGAACAAATGATGACCATGATATAAATATGTGTTTGAAACATGCTTTCCAATAATCCACTTAATTAATCAATGTTGTATGAGCTACATATTTATAAAAATAGATGCACTATATAGACATTTGTACATACTATGTATATATGTAATTTTGTTAAAAATGTTGTGATAATTGTATTTTCTGAAATGTTTAAAACTATGCTTTTCTTACCTTTCTTTTTTTTCTCGAAAGTGAGTGTTTGATACACTAAATGAATATTTTCATAATATTTACATAATATAAACATACTCATCTTTATAAATATTGTTTAAGCTTAGTGCTAGTGAGATATCTGTCCATGATTTTATGTCTTTATATGTGGCATTGAATAGGGAAAGCTAAATATATTAAAATGTTTATACAAAATTGTGTTTGGTATGAAATCAAATTTCAATTAAAATAGTATGTAAATATTATTTTAGAAAAAGCATGAAATAAATATTAAGGAAGAAGAATATAAATTTATTAATCCTTATTATGATTTGAAGGTATTGCTTAGGTTATTTCAGAACATTTTTGGAATGGGTGACAGAGAGAGATTAAGGGTGGAAGAATGGTGACCTCATCTGATATTCATATGTGAAGGAAACATTCTTTTTATTAGTTAAAAAAAGAAAACTGAGTCTTAGAGAGGCAAAATAACTTTTTGAATTTGATATAGTTAGTGATTAACACAAGCAAGCAAAAAATATATAAGGGAAGTCCAGTACAACAAAATATTCCTTTGGTGGAATTATTATCCTTTTTTTGTTACCTGTATGAAAGTTAGTCTTTTTTTTCTACTTCATTTCCAGTATTCACAGTAAAGTCATGGAAAACAGAGCAACTGAGAAATAAAAATGCACACATGATTTAAGTCCTTGTCCCTGTCAACAACCCTGTACTGGTACTCCTTGAAGGGTAAATTTATTGATAATAGCAATATATCTGTGAGCTCTTTATTTTTATCATGAAAATGAGATTCAGAAAGACCCCAGTGAATAATTTCATCTATGAAAACCTACTTGCTGTACTATTTATCTAAATTGTAGCTTACAATTGTTTTTTTGTTTTTATATCAACTATGTGCCTTATTCATTAAAACTACAGAATGAACAAGCTAAGTCACTCTAAAAGGAAATTATACCTTTGAACTTTTATTTATCATTGGAATATAGTTTGTTTCTGTTTTTTTTAAACATTTGCTTTAGTAGTTTTTACTTACTATCAGAAAATGAGGTTATCTTTGGAATTAAAAATTTTCATACATTATGTTAATTTGTATCATTGTTTTCAATATACAGCATTTAGGAATTTAAGAAACACACCCTAATTCTATGATTCAGTGCATTATTTAGGTAATAATTTAGTCTACATGACTCATCGTTAATCTAACCAATAATGTATGTAAACATGACTTTTACATTAAATGTGTTTTATGTTTATTTATGTAAATAATGAACAACAGAAAAACATAACATGTAAAAATTGATGACATAAATAAAATTAGTTTAACATAAAATTCTACTGAAATCATAGTCATCTTTTTTTTCTGTACTTTCCTAATTTTTGGATATAGTTTAGACACCATGATAGAAATGTTGACAATAAAATGGAACACCACTTCAGGTAAGTTTGAGAACCTTGGATGTAAGTTAATAATATTATGTATCCCAGTAAGACAAATGGCTAATCAGCTTATACCATATAATCCAACTGTCCAATTTCTGGATATATATCAGGAGAAAAATAAGTCAGCATACAAAAGAGATACCTGTATGTCCGCAATTATTAAAATACTATTCGCATTAGCCAAGATATGATATTAGCCTAGGTGTCCATCAACAGATGATTGGATTCAGAAAATATATACACAACTATGAAGATAAACTAAATCCTGTGATTTGCAGTCAAATGGATAGAACTAGAGGGCATCATATTAAGCAAAATAAGTCAGAGAAAAACAAGTGTTGCACTTTCTGTCATGAAGAACTAAACAATAAAATAAATCTGAAAGTAGAAGCGTGATTTATAGACTCAGGAAAGGGTGACAGGGTAGAAGAATGGTGACCTTAACTGATATTCATATGCACCACAGCATCAACCGTCTAATATTTAATGCTGCATAAATATTAAAATATTAGCACTTCCAACTCATATTTTACACATTTCTCCAGACCACGAGGAAACTCTTTATAGATATTATGGAGTGATATATTTTTCTTCAATTTCTTAGGTTCTTCTACTTCACTAAAGTGTATTGCTCTGTATTGTTTTGCTGGTTTAGATGTACTTCTTCTTTGTAATCCAGATGGGTCTCGTTCATTTTCAAAGCCACAGAGACAGCCTGTGTGAAGGCACCCTATAGGTACACAATCCCATTTAAGATGCTTTTCATTATTCTTTTTGAGGCATACCAATACCTTATTGCCCATGTCTCTAGTGTTTTTATTAATTTCAAAATTGTTTTTAAGACTTTGAACTCTGCAATGATTTATCTATTGCTGATCCATTACAACAATTAATAAATTCACATTGGAGATATTAAAGTGTGTTTATAATGTTTTAGGATGAGAGTTAGTAACAAACTAGTGTATTATCTTATGAAAAGAATATTATAAAGAGTATAATTTATTTTTGCACTTTAAAGAGACATAAAATAATATAAGGTAAGCATTTAATGTTGAGAATATTTTACTCCTATTTATATAGTAAATGATAAATGTGTTTCTTTTTCCTGGCCAACAAGAACTGAGCAAAGTATTAATTCTAGCAATTATTAAATTGTTTCTAAGTTAGAAAAGGCTATTTAGTTCAAATGAATATATTCTACACATCTATGAGATAGTCTGAGTGGAAAATTAATTGCTATTATACTCAGCTTTTTTTCTGCTCTAGGAAGTTGGCAGGGCAGAAGAAACAAGCAGAGAGCCACAGTCTCTAGCCCCAACTGCAGCAAGCTCCACTGGTTGCACATCTTTGTGGATTCCCCTCACCAGAGTGCTAGTTCTCAGTACTTCTAAAGATTTTTAATGCCAAGATTAAAAAAATAGACAAGCTGCCAACATAGGTTTAGTGAAATGGAATATGGAATATAGGACAATAGAAAAAAATATATATATATATAAACTGAAACCAGTAAAACACAAAAAATAAAAATATATGAGAAGTGAAAAATAGGAGCCATAGCATAACTATTCACTACATGAAATTTAAGTTCAATATGGAGAAGAGAAAGAAAATAGGGAATCCAGAATATTTCAATTGACAATAATTGGTGGAAAGAAGTCGACTGAGTTGAGAAATTCTGGAAGGCTATGTAAGGCAGATATATAACAAATTATATCAGAATGGGTACATCAGAATGAAACAAATGAAAATAAAAATTAGAAAAATATTAAAACACTGTCAGAGCAGAATAAAACATGTTATTTTGTTATCTTCAAAGGAACAATATTAAGACTGAAAGCCAGTTTTTCTACAGAGATAATGGAAAGCAGAGGACAAAAGAAGGACAATTTCTAAAGACTGAAATAATATAAACAATAAATTCTACTCATATTCCCATTTGCAAACAAACCATTTAATAGTAAAAGTCAAAAATAAACCACTTTCACATGAATAGAAAACTGAGGAGTATAATTCACTGCACCCAAAAAATGTTAGAAAACTTTCTAGTAAGGAAAAAATATGTAGTATGATACCAATATACAGACAAATAAAAAAATAAGTGTTGATTAATGTTGATTCTATAGAAATAAATATGACACAAAACTGAACTACATGAGAACAATAATACTAAAGGCAATATTGAGAAAAATAAATTCAAGTGACTTTAGACTTCAGCGTATAATATTGTTTTCTAACCTACACCAAAGCTAAAAGCAGCTTAAAGTAATAAGAATTTACTACTATTTTTTTAAAAAAATGACCCACTTTATATTTCTTCTGATCTTATGTGATTTTTCTTGATTAGCTAGAGCCACATGTCCTTTTAATGGCTCTAATCATCTTGGATGCACTGTTGCCTTGTGTCTAGGCAAATTTAGTCTCATCTTTCTCCAGAAGGCTAGAATAGATTTCTTCATAAGTTTGTCCAGGTACAACTTAATGCAATAAAGAACTACAGGAACATTGTCAATACACAAAAACAGTAAAGTTTTCAGAACCACAGGTGAATTATAATTTCCATCAGATTCTATTGGCCACACCAAGTCACAGTCCTGTTAAATTGAAAGTTCTGGAACATTACTTCATCTCAATAAGAAAAACTGCAATTTTATGCAGCCAATTTCATAAACACAGTAAGGGGTGTAATATTGGGTCCATTTATATAGGTAGAGTCATTTTATTATTCAAGAACATTGTTAGGAAGCTGTTTACTTCATGAAAGGCGAGAATGGAAAGCTGTATGAGGGGGATTTCTGCTTCCGTTAAATCTATTGTTGTACACAATTCTTCCTATGTGTTTTAATTAATGAGACTAATTGAGCTATATATTCCTGATCACTCAATTTTCTATGTGTATTATATCTCATCAATGATCTTTAAAAATAAAAGCACCTAATTGAATAATGATAATTTCTCAAAATATGAGATGAATAAAGTCACTTACTTGTCATGGAATACACATGTCTGAATTACAAACTTTGCAAAAAAAAATAAGCATGGTGTCATAGGTTGGTCTAAAAGTTTGTTTCGAAGTCAAAATGTCATCCATTGCTTTTCTTATAATACCATGTAGAATAAATTTAACAAAAATCATATCAGTATTTGTATATTACAATTATAGGCATCTAAACTAAGAAGCAAGTACTCCTTTATCAGTTTCTTTTAATTACAATAAAAGCATTCAGAGACAATACACATTATAGAATATAAATGGATCTGTGTTTTATTCATTCTACATTATCTTTTATTTAAGTACAATACAAATTTAAGAGTGTCCCAGGATAGATTGTATATATCACGTGTGTGTGTGTGTGTGTGTGTGTGTGTGTGTGTGTGTGTATATATATATATATAGATATGAATAAGTGTGTAGATATATGTATACACATAAACATACATGTGTATATATGGATATACACATGTATATGTGTGTGTATGTGTGTATATATATATACACACACATATAATCACATATGTGTATTATGTGTATGTTCATGTATATGAATGAGGTAAAGTCACTTATATTGTGCTTGTGGTCAGTACTGCTTGTAGCTAAATTTATTTCCTTGTTTCTAAAAGGGATACTGTATAAGACATGATTATGATTATTCCCCTTTTCTTTTGAAAATTCCAAATGTTCCAAAGCTGAGTGAGATATCATGTGAGTCTGAGTCATTTTCATCATTTATGATTTTTTCTTTTATTATTTTTTTAAATTTTGATTTTATGAAATGGGTATAAAAATAGACTTAAGTATGTATACTTGAAATGGGAGAATGGGGAAATTTGACAGCCTGCAAAAATGACAGACTACTTTTAAATAGCTACTAAAGTCCTGTGTCTTTAATAGGTGGTTAGTCACTCCTGCAATAAGATTTCTCATTTTGATTCAGTACAGAAGTATTTCCTACAAAAGCCTACAATTCAAAACTTCTGATGCCTGTGACAAATCATAGAGAATTTTAGGATATGAACAGAGCAATAAGAAAAATATGTTCAATATTTTACTCATGATTATATGTAAGTAATTTAAATATATGCACATACATTTTATAGAACATAATTGCCTTATACATATTTTTAACACAAATCATGTTTCCCAATGAGTGATTCAGAAATAAAAAATTATCTGTGTATTATTTTTGAACAGCCCAAAAGAATTTCCCTGTAGTTACTTAAATCAATAACCACAAAATACATTTCCTTCAAACTTTCTGAATCATTTAATTCTAAGTTAAGAACCATAATGATAAAGTTTAGCGCCAAAGGTATTCAGTGGAAAAGCTATAAGCCATGGAAAATGGAGCTTAAATTCAAAGTGCCATCTCAGAAAGTATAATAAAAATAGATTTTCAGTCTGTCTCAAACACAAATAGTAATGCCATAAAATATAAAATATTGGAAGTATGGTATTGCCATCTTTAATTTTTACAGTGGAATTTTTCTCAGATTTCCTCTATGCTAGAAAACAACCTTATATACCATGAAAGTCATCTACTTCTTTTAAAGACCTAGAAACTTAGGTGAAGTCTCAAAATATGAGAATAAAAAGATTTAGTGGATTTGAAGATTAGAATACTGTGTTACAATTTATACTTATCTTCAAAAGAATTTATAATGGCTTAAATTTGGAAACTAGCTTTTAGAAATGATACTTTAATGGAATATCTCAATCAAAATATGATCAATAAGGATAGAATTGAAAAGACTCAGATTAATTGACTTTTATTTGGTTTAAGATTTCGCTTCATCATATTAGATTATACTCAATTAGGGAGTGTTCTCATATGTGAAGTTTAATGACTCAGTCTTACATCATATTGCCTCACTGTTTCTTGCAGTTGTTCATCTGAATGAAGACTCATAATTGGGTTAAGAGAGTGAGTCTGGGTTTATATATAACAAATATATTTAAAATTGTAGCACTCACTAGAGAGAATTCACTAGCATACACATTATTAGCAAAAAATTGAATTTCTTTATTTGTATTTATATACCTGTGACCTGTTTGATGAGGTATGCCTGCCTACTGTGAGTATGTGTCTCTGTGTGTGTGTGTGTGTGTGTGTGTATGTGTGTATGTGTGTTAGCATTTGTGTATGTTTACACTGCCTGTTTTGGACAGAATGCCATTATTTTATTTTTGCTACTAAAAAATTTGCTCATGCTTCACCTGTCTTCAGGTAAAGTGTCCCATAAGAAACCAAATTAAATTGGCTCTTAATCAATTTTTTAAGCAAGATATTAATATGGTTTATTATTTTTCTAACACACATTTCCATAACATCACACAATGTTGTATCATGTTTACATTAATTGATATCAATAAAAATCTCTATTGTAAATACCAAACAAAGAAACACTGGAGATTTTCCAAGATTTCAGTCTGTCATAAGGACAAATGTCAAAAATGATAATAGTTCAGACACACTGGGTTCATTATAAAACATATATTATTGCATAAAATGGGCAAAATTAAAGGGTAGAAATATTTCTATCACTAAAACAATATTTTTATTTAATACAAATGAAAAATAGTTACTGTATGCCAAATATGGCCCTATATTAAATATATTATCCAAAAGACTTCAACAAATGTGATTCTAGTCAATTTGAATACAGAAAACTCTCATTCTACATGTCTGACTATGGAGTGTAGGACATTGCTTATTAATCAAGGCACATGATCTTTATTAATGACATATACTTTTTAACTTAAAATCAAAACATTTTTCAGATGAAATTAAAATAAATCTCTGCAGTATTTTGTGTACATATTCTACAGAAACATTTGATCTTCAAAAAGACATGATATCAGATCAGAGTTTTCTTCAGCTATCCAGAATATTAAAGGGCAAGTGGTGAACATTAAAAGCTCTGCTAACATGAGACAAGCAATGTGCTGCTTTTTGTTGTTGTTGTTTGGGTCCTACACCCCTGGAATCTTGCTTATATGGCTCTAATGTAGCAGCAGTTTCCAGAAATAATTTGGCATTTACAGGAAGTCAATATTGGCTTTCTGTTCAATATTAGGTTCTGCATAGTCATATTCTGCCCCATATAGTGAACACAGTAGATGGTCTTGGATATATTGAGAATGATTGCCACTAAATCAATGATTCTTGCCTTTTAAGATGGAAGTTGTTGATAGAAAACCAGTTGTGACCTAATGCAATCAGTACAAAGGACATTTATATTTCACATATATATTTCTCTCTGTCTTGACCTAACAATGAGGATGTTTTCTAGGGGGCTGCTACTGTACACTTTCAGCATTTTCAAAGTGAAATATGTAGTAGGAAAAATCCTGTGTAGGGCACAAGTGATCAAATGTTTCAAGTAGCAGTTTAGATGTATAGAGAATTCTTTGTTTTGTTAAACTCATCTCATTTTGTTATTATCTCATTTAAAAATGTTCTACTGTATGACTAGAAATCTGATATTACTGAGGCTTTAACTCTGGACAAAACCATAAATTCTTCATATTCAGAGCTTATATTCTAAGGAGAAAGATAAATATGAAATTAGGTAAATAAGTAAATTATATGAACATTTTAATATTGCTGAATTTAAATAAAATAAAATCAATAGGAAGTTGAGGGGAATATAATTTTGGTTAGAATAAACAGAGCACATGTTTAATATTTAAATAAAGATATTAAGGAAATGATAAAGCAAACTATGTAGTCAAAGAAATACAAATATCAGTAGATACAATATGTCATTATACATCCATCAGTTTGGTATATTTTCACAAAGCTGGTAGCAATTTTACAAATTCATGATGCCTAACCCTGTCAGGGATTTAGGCAAAAGCATACACTTAAACTATGAATAAATTTAATTTGTCACAGCTTTCAGAAGTAATCCTGCCATGAATATCATAGTTGAAATACATGTGCTTTTCAAATTGGCAATTTCATTTTTCATTTCCTTCCATGGAATCAGATAGATAGATAGATGGACAGGTAGGTAAATAAACAAATCGATTTTTTGAGACTTATGTGTCTATGAAACAATGTATTTAGATATAATTATTATTGTTTACAAAAAAATCCTCAGAATATTATTGAATGACAATAATGGAAAGATTGAGTAAATATTTTATACAGCATACATAAAATATTATTGAGTCAATAATAATGAGTTAGAGCTATCTACTTGGGTATGGGACATCTCCAAGTTATGTTTTGAATTATTCATGTTGAACAAAGATTACATCTTCTAGTACATATGATTTTTTAGTACTGTTTCTTAAACAATATTTTTTGGCTCCACCTTGTGAAATTTGTAAGTCTTCATGTCCATAATTCAGATATTAGGTACAAATAAAATTATGGACAGAATAAAAAGAATAATAGAATATGTCAAGCAAATATAAGTTACTACATTCTGTTATATCAATCAAGAGATAGAAAATTAAGGCTTAACAAATGTGCTGGTCAGATATATGCATATGTCTGAATTCATCAGTGTGCTCACGAGAAATGTGTGAAATTCTTGTGTATGAATTATGCTCCCAAAGAGGTAAAAACAAATCAGGTGTTCTTGAAAATTAAATATCAGCAGCTTCTCAAATTAACATTTAAATTTATAAATAATTAATGAAATGTCATTTTGGATTATTGAGATTATTTATTATAATTAATTTCTTTTTTTTAGGACAAGAAGAGGTTTATTAGCAGGTTGGTTTACAAAATTGAGGGCAGAGTAAAGGAAACTAGAAGCCACAGGGCAGTACTCCTGGACTGGTAAGGCTTGGCCATGTGTCTACTCCAGGCCTGACAAGGCAGGAGGAGGGGAGCACTCATGAAACCTGGAGACCGAGAGAACTAGGTGAGATGGCTACAGAGGAGAAGCTGACTCTCTTTTATGAGACCTTAGGAGATCTTACAGGAGTGAGCCAGTGGAATAAATACCCCAGCTGAACTCACTTTCTTCCCTGCCTATACCAGGGCTCTCCATTGAATAAACCCAACTGAAGCTAGAGGACAAAGAAGTGTAACCTTTACATGCCGGCCTCCCAGGCAGATGGGGAAGAGTGGAGGGTCTAGGAAGAAACAGGGAATTCGATCTAGCCCCTCAGCTCATGGACCATCTTTAAGGTTAAAAATTGAAACACTAACCTACCAACTAAATATTTGGTTTTCAATTACCATGGTCATTGGCACCCATATAGAACTTCCTGAACCTACTGTGGGTGATTCATACAATGATTGTGTGTAGTAACCTCTGGTGCAGAAGAATATAACTGAATGTGTAAGTGGAAATGGCGGTCAGCCCAGAAACATTCTGACTCTTGCTGTTACTCTCTGTTAATTGTTATTAATTACTCTCTGTTAATCACTTTCCTTCTCTTTCCAACTCTACTGGTTCCTTTAGTTAATCAGCAGCCAGTCATTTATAGACTTGATATGAGTTTTTGTATCATTTCACAGTATCAGATACTGATAACAGGGTGGCATTATAAGGTCTCTGCCCTTTTAGCTGTTCTGAGTAGTTCTATTTAAAGTTAAAATAAACAGAGAAAAAAGTTATATACAAAACAAAAAAAATGTTTTTGTTATATAAGCAACTTTAAATAAATTGAGCTTTAGGTAAAAAAAGAAGAAAATATTAGAGCTAAATAAAATATGTGAATGTAAAGTTTTTCTGAGCCCATATGGTATATGAAAAATGTTTTGTTATCTGAGTTTTCACAAAATAATGCTTTTCTTATCTATCTGTCAGTATTTAGAAATGTAGTTGTTTTCAGTGGTGACATTTCTAAATAGCTGTCTCTTACCATTTTAGCTCCAATGTTTAAGAAAAAAGGTAGCACACTTTATGAAATATTTCTAAAGCACTTTGTAAACATAGACACTTTAGAAAATAGCATTGTAAAATACAGTTTTATCTTCCCTTGAGGATTCAAGGTTATTAATTCTTAGACATGCTGTATTATGAACATGAAATCTTTGGGCTGCTGGGCTGGGAGGAGTTAATGTCTCCTGTGGTCAATGGTTTCATTTGACTATAATCTCTCTGAGTGATCTTTGCTGATTTTCTGTCTCCTTTATTATTAATTCATTGACAGTTGCTGGCATAACTCACCTTCTCATCTAATTTGCTATATCTGATCTATCCTAGCAGAAAATAAATCAACCCACAGTATCTATGCTTGGAAGGATTGTGAATGCTTAGAGTAAATATGCTAATTTTGAAGCTCTGAAGGGGTTGGGCCCCAATGAAAAGAATTTGAGTTGATGTTTCATCTTTTGCTGTGGGTGATAATCTGTGGGGTAATGACCTCAAAGGTCTACATTTTACTTCTTTTCCTCAGCTTTTAAAAACAAAGATCTTGTAAATAATGTAGTCAAAAATTCTTTTCAGATCTTCCTTGGATGTATGTGCTTGAGAGGAGAGAAGCCAAAGGATACTGCCTCTGACAGTTTGCAAGTTGCATGTTCTTCACTGTCAGGGTAGAAATTACACTCTTACTGATAGGGACTGCTGTACTCTGCCTGCCTCAGCCAAGAAAGCTTGTGGTGCATGTCCATTGTGGGAAAAATGTGATGGTAAGGAGCATTTTGTATTTGTAACATAGGAAGGCTAAAGTAAGGATAGGGATGTACCTCAGTGGCAGAGCACTTGCCTACCATGTGTGAAGCATTGGGTTTGATACTTAGCACTACATAAAAAAATAAACAAACAAAATGAAAGCATGCTGTCCATCTACAAATACAAAAAAAAGGTGGGGGAGGGTGTAAAGTAATAATACTGAGTTTTTAAACAACATGGTTTCTAGTTTAGAAGTGTTATAACCATGTTATAACCATGTTATAATTAATTTCTAAAATCACTTTTAATGCCGTATATAAAGTGATGACATACAGCCTTCACATATTTTAGCATAATATCAGAAATATTTGTTATAACAATTTAACCAATCTTTGATCACCCAGGAGAAAACCAAACTTAGGTTTATTTTTAATTAATGCTTATAGTATTACCTGTAGGTTAGTAAAACTATTTTTTATATCTTGCTTTAGCAAATTTATTTTCACTTTTCTATGATTAACTTATTATATGTACAAGCAGATTTATTCTACAACTCAGTTTAGATAGAATAAAAGAAAATAGAAAGAGCTTCAGAGTCAACTTGATATGCCAATATTCCATCAAATGCTAGTGAGGTTCTTTTTGTATTTGAAGAACTTGAATACAAAATATTATCAAACTAAAATTTGTACCTTTATAAGAAAATATAAAAATATATAAATTTCATGCTCTGGCTACTAGCATTTACTATCTCAACTCAGTGTGGCAGATATCATGTGAAATCTCAGAGCTATAGGAGTAAACTAAGGTGTTTTTCCTTAGGAAATTTGAATCTAACAGGAATTTTATATGCTATGAGTGGGGAATATATTTTGCTAATGGAAACTTTTAAGCAGAAAACTGACTCTAGTGATAAATCAACAAGTTGAAAATAAGGAATTCTAGAGAATGATTAAGAATTAGTCTTTTAAAAGTTGGGGTGGGGGGAGTTGAAAGTTGATTTAGTTTGTGAGCAAGTTGTGAGAAAAGCCTCAAGAGTAAATAGACAGTTGAAGAAATGGGAAAAGGTCTACGTAGCAGGCCTGAGAGAAAGGTAGAGAGTATTGTGTGAAATAGCTTGCAGAGGTGGGCAAGACCTGGTCAGCAAATGTAAGATCTTGTATATTAATCCTGATAACTATGTGCAGCTACATATAAAAGTTTATAACAAAGGAGAGACTAGACCTTATAAGCATTTCAGAAAAGTGATTTTGATCTCAAATTGGAGCAAACAGGCTTGAAAATAGGCACTTAATGCAAAGAAAAAGATTAGAACAATGTGGGTGGGAAGTGATCATACATTCACAAACCAAAATGACAGTAGATGGTAAAATGTGAATTTTATGTATGTATTAAACTATTTAAGATTGATGCATGACTTAGATATAAATGTGAAGATACTGTGCATTTTAGAGAGACAGATTTCTGGGAAAGGGCTGGATCCAGATAAAAATGGGGTCTGATTTTTTTTAAAGTATAATAATGTGGTAGTTAATGTTGATTGACAATTTGATTGAATGGAAAGAAGTCTGGGAAATTAGTAAAACATATTTCTGGTCTATCTAGGAGGTTGCTTCCAAAGATAATTTGCTTGTGGGTCAGTGAATTTAAGAGAGACCTGTTGTGAATGTGAATGGCATTGACTGGTAGGCTGGGTGCCCAGAGAGACCAAAAAAAAATGAAAAAAAAGAAGACTGAAAGTATGTGCAACATTGATGAGCTTGATTCTTCTTGAGCAACATAATTATTGTTATTATTTTTTTTCTGCTGTGGTCAGCACATGGACCTCACATTTCAGCTTTTTCTCTATCTTCACATGTAAACTCACGCCTGAGAATCTCCTGGGAGCATTTAGGTCTTCAGCCTTAGACTGGAGCTGCTCGAATGGTATCTCTCATTCTGAGGCTTCCTGCTTTTGGGGCTGTGCAGCTACTTGTTTCTTAGCTTCTCTAGCTAGAAGGTGTCCATTTCAGGCCCGTCTAGCCCCTGATTATATAAGACAATCTAATAAATCCCCTTTTAAAATTACACACACACTCCCTCACTCACTTGCTTTTAGTTCTGTTCCTCTAGAGAACCCTAATACAGATTTTGGTATAAATCATAACTCCAGAAAAATAGAATTCTTAGGATGCCTTTTTACAAGTTAGTTTATGGTTCCTGGAATTGGCCCTCAGATTTGATTTAATCTAAATTTACTAGTCTCTCTGGATATTATAGACAGCATCAATAATCCATGAAAAGTAAGTACTTGTGGTAATCCTTACTTACCACTTGTGTGAGGCATGGAATTTAGTGACTCTATATACTATGCATTTGAACATTTTTAAAGACAAAGAAATATAACAGTGACCAGTTGTTCCTACCTTCACTGGATTAAATGGAGCTTTTCAGATTGATGAAAGCCATTGTGGGACTGTTTGACTATTTGGACCCTAATTGTGTCAGCAAATCTAACAGATCCCATTTTTGGTACATTAGTGTAGGAAGAAAGTAAATTACAAAGAGAGAAAAAACATGAGCACCATTTTAATTAACTTGAACAGCATGTGGAATAGAAAGAACCTACAAGAGGGAACAATTGCAGAGCAGAATGTAGATAAAGATGAATTAGACTAGATTTTCAGCAGCACTGTATGTACCTGATTGAAGAAAATGAAATTCTCTCAGGGTGATTAACATTTTCATCTCTTTATCATTAGTTTATATTTTGAGACTCTAAGCTTCTCTCTTCTAATTACTAATAAAATACTTAATAGTTTAATATGAATTATAGTTGTCCCATTATAATATAGAACACTAACATTCATTACTTCTACTGATTGTGTTTAGTATCCATTAAGAAGATGGAAATGCTGGATATGCTAACTAACCTGACTTGTTTATTATACCTCATAAACACATAATGCATGTTCATACTACACACCATCTATGTCTACAGTAATAATTAATAAATATAAAAGGAAAAATAAGAGCCTATTAAAAGCAAATATTCTCTCATTTACTGTTTTCAAGTAATATAAGAAAAGAATATACATAATCAGAAAAGCAAAGACATAATGACAATGAGAAAAGGAGTGGAAAATAACAATATAAATATAAGTTCAATGCTACAAAATTGATCAAATATACAACTGGGAATATAAAAAATTGTAACTATTTAGAGGGAATTTAATACCTCACATATGTAAAATGAAACAGAAAAATATAAATGAGAAGAACAAAAATATAGTATAATAATAAAACCATATATAAAAATAATTTCCAGAGTAAATAAAGATGAAATATTAAAAACTAATTCGTGGAATTAAATACAATGTTTATTTTAAAATCTTTGATCTACTAAGAAAGACTATGCATTAATAAACTAGTACAAGCCATCAAAAAAGAGGTTCACAGATAGTACATTCTATATCATTGAAATTTTAGCAATTCTCTATGAATGTTCATTGCTGTGTTTTTCACCTTTGTCCACATGATGGACAAATATATCAATTATCTTTTTTTTTATTTCTTTAACTACTTATGAAACAGTATTTCATGTGTTATTAGGTTTTATTAAATTAAGCATTTATTTCATATTTTATTCACTTTAATCTTTATAACTAATATGAAATAACTTGTTTAGTAATGACATAATGCTTCTTATATAGTTTCTTTAGAACTCCTTTACTTATTTTGATATTTGATGATGTTTCTAAAAAAGAAACTACAAAATGTGTTCCCCTATAAAATATTGAATCAAATATTCATGTCATTTAATAGCTTATGGAATAATATTTTGGCCATGTTTACTTACTTTCTCATTCTAACTGAAATGAATATTTCAAGTATGAGGAGGTGGCATGAAGCTTACAAGGGATCTATGCTTTACTGAAATGTCTCACTACACCTTAATCCCACCTGAGTGTTAAGCATTCCTGACTTAATAGTGAGAAGTTGCTCATTACCTCTTCGCCTGGTTTTAGGGAATAGATGGTCCTGCTATAGGAGTGAACATATCAGTCACTTACAAAGCAGCAGGACAATGCCCCCAAATTTTAGAACATTAACATTTAGGTTTATATTTCATTCTAGATGTTTCTACTAGAAATATGTTTCAGACATATTATTACTCATTTAACTCATAGCATTTAGGGTATGTTTCAGTTTCAAGTAATATTCACACATTTGTGACATAGTGATTTTTTATTCAAGTAGGCTGTAAAGAAATTCCAGCTGTTTTGTGATTTGAAATTCTATCCTCCCTCTCATTGTATTACCAGGGAAATGTATATTTCTGGGTACTCAATAATGTTATATTCATTTATGTGTTTATATGTTTACCAGAATCAATCAGTACTGTTGTAGCTTTATAGTAAGTATTGAAATCATGTTGTATATGTATTTGTATTTGGTCTCATTAAAAAATTATTTAAACACTTAAGTAAATTTTTAAAGAATTATAATTTATAACATAAGCAAAGTCATATACACATGTACATATTGTCATATATATGTATATGTATATGAATGAATAATTTGATGGTTCAAAAATAAACCATAAACACAATCTAATAAAACATACAAACTGAAGAGATACTCAGAAAGAAGAGTAACTGAAAACTGATTGACCAAGGACTCATTTATCATGAATCTCAATGTATAAAGTGGGATTTTGGGGAGGCAGAGGTGACCTTTCAGAATGTCTTGAGAATTTATTTTGACTAATTCTCATTTTTTGGTTGTTTTCCCCAAATTTGCATATTAAAATCTTGTAAAAATTCTTTATATTTAACAGAAAACTTCTTTTATTATATTTGTTAACATATATTAATTGTGAATATTGGAAGAATTCATTGTGGTATTCTCACACATTCCTATACCATGCACTCATGTCCATCCATCTTCCCATCTCCTCAATCCAACCTTTTCCCTTCCCAGTAGCTAATAGTGCTACTTTCTTGCAAAAATACTTTATCTTTAGTTTTTGAAATATGTATTCTATTATAATTTTGTTATTATTTTATTTTGTTTTAATTATAAGGATGAATCAATTGTTCAGATGTCATACACACAACATTTTTCAATTCAAACCTCTCATCGCTTTCTCCCCACTCCCACTGTTCCCCTTCCAGTCTGTTATAGTTCTACTTATAGGACATCTTTTATTTTAATTTTTTACTTTTTGTTTCCATATATAAGAGAAAACATAGTTTCTCTTTTCTCTCTGTATTGCTTATTCAGCTTGCATGTTGATCTCTGGTTCCACCCACTTTCCTAAAGATGACAGAACTTCATTATTCTTTATGGCTATTATTCCATTGTATATGTGTATATCATATTTTCCTTATCCATTCACATGCTAATGGGCATCTAAATTGAGTTCATACCTTGCCTATTATAAATGATGTGGCAATGAACATGGATAGACAGGTGTCTATTTTGTATGCTGACTTTATTTTCTTTGGACAAACATTGAACCATAGGATAGCAGGATCCTATGGTAATATTATTTTTAGTCTTTGAGAGAAATTCATACAATGATGCTACACATTTACATTGTCATCAACAGTGCAAAAGCACATACTTTCCTCCACACCATTTATATCACTTATATATATATATATTATATAATAGCAATTCTAACTGGGGTGAGAAAAATCTCATTATAGTTTCAATTTGTATGTCCCTAGTGGCTAAATATATTACACATTTTTTCATACCTTTATTATCCATTTATATTTTTTTCCTTGGAGATATATCTGTTCAAACTATTTGCCCATTTTTTTATTGAATAACTTGGAGGCTTTTGTTTGTTTTGTTTAGTTTTAACAGTTTTGTTTTACAGATTTATTTTTCTTTTTTGAAATGGTAGGAATTGAACCCAAGGTCTTGTGCTCTTGTCAAGAGCTCTGTCATGGAGCTATGTCTCCAGCCCATATTACATTTTAAAATCATCATTATTGTTAGTTGCATATAACATTAGAATAATTTTTGTCATAATCACTTTTTGAATTTTAACTGTTTTTAGTTCTTATGTACTGTGGATTTTATATATATGGCAGATGAACACAATATCTTTATTTTTTAATTATTTATTTTTATGTGGTGCTGAGAATCAAACCCACGGCCTCATGCATGCAAGGCAAGCGCTTTACCACTGAGCTCCAACCTCAGCCCTATATTGTGGTTATTAATCCTCTAGCAGAAGAATGTTTGACAAAGATTTTCTCCCACTGGATAGATTCTCCCTTTACTCTGCTGATTGCTTTCTTTTATGTCATTTTGTTGATTTTTATTTATTCATTTTTTCTTGTTTGTTGTTTTGCTTTTTAAATTTTCTTTGCTTCTTACTCATGTTCATTTTTGAAGTTTGGTCACATAGTATATTGATGATATTTAATTCTTTCCTATTTCTCATTTGTGCATCTACTTTTCTAGTGGAATTTATCCTTTCCTATGTTTTGATGATAGCACTTATCCTTATCTCTCATTGTGAGTAGAATTTCCATTCCAGAGATTGGGAAACTGTTCTTATTGTGATCCGTTCTTATCTTTGAAGGTTTTAATTCCTACTTTTATTCTGAAGGAAAGAAAAGCCTTACTGAGTATTATAATTTTGACTGGCAGTGATTTTCTTTCTGGTATTGAAATGAATCATTTTATGCTGTGCAACCTTCAGGATTTATATTATCAATACCTCTGTGGTCCATTTTGTTTTATTTATTTATTTATTTATTTATTTATTTATTTATTTATTTATTTATCCATTCATTTATTTGTTTATTTGTTTGTTTGTTTGTTTATTTATTTATTTATTTATGTGTGTGTGTGTATAAATCTGAGTCTTAATTTATTTGAAAGCATATAGATGTTGGTTGTCCTGGCACAATTTGTTAAAAGAACAATCTTTCCTTTCCTGCATCTTGGATTGCATCTACAGAGATTCTAAAACTAAGCACAACTAGCCACTGTGAGACCTATTTGCTTTTCATGCATACTTTTCTTTATCTTTAAATTTTCACTTTATTATTTAGAAAAAACACATTTTCAGTATTCTAAACCCTATATGTTCTTATCTAAATGTTCAAGTAAGAAGATATCAGATGTCCATGATATTAAATTGAATTATTATTTATATGGAGTTGTGTATAAAACATAAATTTTATTTTCTCTATTACATTTTCAAATAAAAATAGATATAAAATTATCTTTTAGATACAAGATTTCAATAGGGCTTATTTTGATACATTAATTTTCAAATCAATTTTTAAACCTGTGAAGTACTTGGTAAAGAGTGTTTACAAATCTAGTCATTCCAATGAAATCTTTTTCTGGACATTTATACTCTAAATAGATATTTTTGAATGCCATTTTACAATATTTTCAAAGAAAGTGAGAAAATTTGTATCCTATGCAATTTAGAAATTATCCTGTAGTTCACATTATTGGACAACAAAGCAACCTCACATTTGGATACAAATTGTAGCTGGTTTTAATTGTTCAGTTACACCCTTCATCATTTAATTGACACAAGTAACATTATTTCCAAATTTTTAAATAAATGAAATATTTTAATATATTTTAAAACATATATTTTTAAAATATATGTTAAAAAGATATATATCCTGATTGCATTTGGGAGAAATAGTAAAACTTTTTTTAAAAATTTTACTCTGTATCAGAAAGTCTAGTTTAGGTCATTTTAATCCAATTCAGCTTTGAAAATAAGAGGTCCTTGTATTCTTCTCCATCAGCTGAATGCAATGAAGCATTACAATTCTTTGCCTATCCTATTAATAGACTTGCTACTGAGCAGGGGAAATTCAAGGCCATTTTTATATCTTGGAGAATTTTACAACAGTGTCACCATAGAAAAAGCAAACAAAGCAAAAATTGCTTTGTGATGTGATAACATATTTAGTTTCCTTATCAAACTCTTTATACTGATCTAGCATTTTTCTTTTCTCCAGCTGATAATATACTGCATAAATTATTTTGCCCTAAATTTTTAAACTGAGAGAAAGTAATTAATGTCATATTCTAAAGAAAATGTGTAAACTTTTTAATAATTCAAAAAATATATAATTTGAAATAAATGCACATTTTTTCTGGATTATTTTTTCTCAATATAAAACCTGATTTTGGGAAAATGATTACTGTGATTTACACCAATTAGTTGTATTTTACTATAAATTCTTGAAATTGTACCAAACAAGCCAACTGCAATTTGTAAAGTTTAAATTAATGTGATTATATAATATATCTAAATTTGGCATCTCAAAATGAAAAAGATATCAGTGAGTAAGATATAAATTCAGGACATACATAATTATCTTGTTAGAATAACTATACAGATAAATTCAAAATTCTTCAATATTGTTAATGGAGTGTGCAAATCATTCATATCCTTGATTTTTGGGCAAAATTAATTATGGTTACATTAGTAAAAATAGGCTATCTTATGATATAGCAATGCCACTTTGGGGTATATATCTAAATGAAATGAGAATATTGAAGAGACATTTGCACTCCTGTGTTCATAATAGCCAAGAAATGAAAACAACCTAAGTGTCTATCAATTGATTAAGGGATAAATAAAACTGTACAGAATACAGAGATGTTAGCTTTGATGTGAGAAAATGCTGATATTTATCTTTCAAGAAAAATACAAAACAAAAACTTGAGACTTAAAACACTGTACTATGTAGAAAACATCATTTCATTCCTCTAAACATGGAGAAACATAGTATTTTACACAAGTTTTGAGAGAGAATGATCGATCAACTTGGATCACATTACCAAAAACAGACCATCTAGGTGGATATAAATCAATAGTGAAAGAGATACTAAAAGAATAACAATAATATTAAGGAATACTACACACTATTAAAATTGATGAGGTTAATATACTTTTGTATATTTACACTTTCTTTTATGTATTTATACTTTCTTATTAATGCTGTCATAACAACGTAACATAGTCCTGGTTTTACAATTAACAAATAAATTTTCTTAAAATTCTGAAAGCTAAAAGTCCAAAATCAAGATGTCAGCAAAGCAGTTTCTTCTGAGATTTTACTGTTTGACTTGTAGATTACCATTCTTTCCCCCAGTCTTCACATTGTGTTCACTGTATTCATGTCTGTGTCCTAATCTCAAAGATATTCATTAGATTGGATTAGGACTGATGTGTATAACTTCATTGTAACTTAATTATCTATTTAAAAACACCCTCTTAGGATGATTACATCTTAAGTTATAGATGGTTGAATTTTGAATAAGCAAATATTCTAACATAATAACATAATAATAATATTACATAGTAAATATCCTAATATAACAATATTTTAACACGAATAATTCATATAAAGTATAGTATTAAGAAACAAATTAGAAACTATATACTATACACAGTGTTATACTAAGTATAAAAGTATTCATTTTGAATATAAAAATATTAGTACTTAATTTAAAATGTTGATTTTATGGCTATTTTATTGATAATCAAAATTAATAATATAGTAAATCATAATTATGAAATTATGAGAAATAGAAAATATCAAATTTAAAAAATAAATGAATAATTGATATCAAAAGCAGAAAGAAGCTTCAGTGTAAACACTACTAACGTGAAGCATAGATTTTAAAATTTTTGTTTTAGTTGTAGATGTACATAATAACTTTATTTATTTATTTTTATGTGGTGCTGAGGTTCAAACCCAGTGCCTCATATGTATGAGGCAAGTGCTTTGCTGTTAGAGTCTACTGTAAACAAGTCAGGATGGCACCTGGCATTTTGCCAGAGAAATGTTAGAGTCTGTAAACAAGTCTGGATGGCACCTGGCAAAATGCCAGAGGGAGTGGTTTGTGAAGTAAAGCTAGAGAGCTATTAAGTGTGGAGATTCCTTATTGGTTGACTGCTGTATCTAGTTTATGCTAATTAAGATAAGCTGTGTGGAATGTATAAATATCGCTCCAGTCCTACAATAAACGGCTCCCACTCCTGCTGTATCAATGTACGCAAGTTTTTCGTCACCCCCCGGTTATTTCGCTGCAGCTGGACTGCGACACTTTGCCACTGAGCCACAATTCCAGCTCCACGCATAGATTTTTTGAAGCACATTTTTAAAAATTCTAATTTGTTATATATGACAGCAGAATGAATTACAATTCATATTACACATATAGAACACAAATTTTCATATCTTTGGTTGTATTCAAAGTATATTCACACAATTCATGTCTTTATATATGTACTTAGGGTAATGACGTCCATCTAATTCCATCATCTTTTCTACCCTCTTGCCCCTCTGTTTTCTTCCCACTCCCTTGCCCTATCTATAGAGTTTCTCTAATCCTCCCATGCACTCCCTTCAAACTCCACTATGAATCAGCCTCCTTATATCAGAGAAAACATGGGGCATTTTTTTGGGGGGGTGGATTGGCTAAGTTTACTTAGCATTAATTGCTCCAACTCCAGCCATTTACCTGCAAATGCTATGATTTTATTTTTTTTTTATTGCTGAGTAATATCCCATTGCCTATATATACCACATTTATCCATTTATCTATTGAAGGGTATCTAGTTTGGTTCCACAGTTTAGCTATTGTGGATTGGGCTGCTATAAACATTGTTGTGGCTGTGTCCCTGTAATATGCTGTTTTTAAGTCCTTTGTGTATATACCAAAGACAGGGAGAGCTAGGTCAAATGGTGGTTCCATTTCCAAATGATGCAGGGATTCTCCATATTGCTTTCCATATTGGCTGCACCAATTTGCAGTTCCATCAGCAATGTATGAGTGTGTGTTTTCCCTCACATCCTCGCCAAAACTTATTGTTTTTGTAATCTTAATAGCTGCCATTCTGGCTAGAGTAAGATCAAGGAGAATCTTGATTCCTTCCTCAAATCTGAATCCCAATGTCTTGTTTCTGTTATTTCTCATGTTGAACAACAACAACAACAAAAAATCTTTGATATTTTGTGCCTATGATTTAGTCACCATAGAAAAACTATAGGCCATTTCCTCAGATTTATACTACTGATTCTGGAGAAAGGTACAAAACCAGACCTGTGCTTAAACTTGGATCTTGTCAAATAGTCTTTGTATTTCTTTCTGTTTGGTTTGGATATGAAAGTTTCATGAGTTCAAATATTAGATCCCAGAGCAGCAATATTTAGAGGCTGGGCTTCAGAAAGTGGTGAGATCATGAGGGCTCTAACCAAAGAGACTACTCCATTTAATGGATTAATAATTTCAATGGTGAAAACTGCAGGCATATGGGGCATGGTTGGAGAAAGTATGTCACTAGGTAATTACCCTGGGAACTGTATCTTGTCTCTAGCCTCTGTGCTCTTTTTTCCCCATTTTCCCCAAGCAGAACAACTTTCCCCTGTCACTCCCCCCTCCCCACCCAGATGTTTCTGTCTTGGAGCCAACCTACCACACACTGAATGAAACCTCTAAAACTAAGAATTAAAATAAAGCCTCCCTCCTTTAATTTACTTATGTCCATTATTTTGGTCAGAGCAAAGGAAATCTAACTAGTCCATATTCATTTATTTATTTTCATCACAGCACATTCCTCTATCTTTATGCCTCTAGCGTATAGAGTTTAATCCTATGAGTTAGTGAATAGAAACAAACCTAGTTTAATTTTCCATCATTCTTGGCATTAAAGCAGCAAAAAAATCCCTTAAGGTAGACTAATGAGAAAAATTAAGATATATCCCTAATGCCTTATACATTTAATTAGATGTTGAGCTGTCCCAGGAACACTGGGAACATGAAAGATGCTTTCTTCCTTCCTTTCCTTCTAGTGCACGTAACATGGCTGAAGTTTCTTTTTAATTCAAACATTGTCTTTCCTCATTTATTGTCAAACAAAGGCAGGTGATTTTGCTTGAATGCCCTTTTGTTTATTTTTTTAATTAAATGTTTTAATAGCATATTTACTTAAATGAACATGTTTCTAGGCTTTGAGCTACCTGAATCATTCCACAGCAGAGATCTATAGGATGGATACAGGAGCCAGACATTAACCCAATTTTTTTTCTTTCATTTTTTCAGGTGTGTGTGTGTGGCAAATTTATAGTGTCCTTAACAAATCCTAATAGCCCAGGATCGGGAACAATTTTATAAGTCATGAGATTCTGACTTCTGAAAATTCTTTTCTGATCTTACACAGGTTATCACTCCAGAATCTTAGTTATTATAGCAGAGTTGAGTTTGAGAGTGGGTACTGAGTAACTTTAAGGTTTGAAATTCTTTAATAATTAATCATACAACTAATGACAGTCCAATAGTACAATCGGAACATTAAAAATGATATTTAAGACACGTTTATTGTATTATAATTATTGTTCAGGCTGTAAGATAATCTTATCATCTTCCTTAAATAATACTTGGAAAGTGCTTTTCTAATAAATCAAATTAAACCATAACAATATTTTAGGCAAATTTGTATTTATACTTATTTCATCAAAGTAGCATCCTTAATGAGATAAATAATGGACTGAACAACCAATTTTATTGTTAATCTTTCATTCTGGCATCTCATTTCATTTATTTCAATTATAATATTTCATGAATAATGTGAATCCTTTATATGATGTATGAGCTGATATATTTTAACAATATAAATTGTGCTGAAAAGAGCATCATATTTGATGAAACTTCTTTAAGTAAATTGTAGAAATTCAGATATAAATACATATTTTTCTTAAATAAATCAATAATTTCTTATTTTGGTTAGTCATTTATTGTTGTTGTTGTTGTATTTGAACACAATACTTTTATTTCACTTATTTATTTTTATGTGGTGCTGAGGATCAAACCCAGGCTCTCACACATGTGAAGCAAGCACTCTACAGCTGAGCCAAAACAAAACAACCCCTTAATTTGTCATTCTTAAGAAAATATTTACACTAACTTTTAAGAGATCAAAATATAGGGGATAGAGTTGTGGCTCAGGGATAGAGTGCTGGCCTAGCACATCCGAGGCCCTGAGTTCAATCCTCAGCACCACATAAAAATAAATAAAACACAGGTATTGTGTCCATCTACAATGAAAAAATAAATATTAAAAATAAGATCAAAATATAAATTAAGAATTACACAATGTATTTAAATACACAGTCCAATATTAATAGAATTTATTCATGTTTTGTGATGACATTAAACTTACCAATGAAGAGAAAAAAATCAAACTCAATTTCTTAAAATTGTAAATTTTCAAATTACAGAGTTAAAAACAAAAACAAAAATAAAGTGGTTGTATTTTTCCATTTGAGTGTCTTTTGGGTTTTAGGAATTTGTGGGGGGTTTTTTTGTTTGTTTTTGTTTTTTTGTTCACCAAATTTACCTATTCACACAGAGAATGAATCCATTTTTAAAAATATTTATTTTTTAGAAGTACTTGGAAACAATACCTTTATTTTATTTATTTATATTTATGTGGTGCTGAGGATTGAACCCAGGGCCTTGCACATACTAGACAAGCACTGCATTGCTGAGCCACAACCCCAGCCGCAGATAAATCCATTTTTTTTATTTCTTACATACATGACAATAGTGAATGCATTATAATCATAATAATCCATTCACAGCACATTTTTTGTAATTCTGTATATAAAGTATGTGCACACCAAATTATGCTATTATACATGAGCTCTATTGTTATTATTATTTTTGCATTGTAATTCTTAATACACCTTTAAACCACAATTTATCATATCTCTGTATATAAGATATGTTGACATCAAATTCACATCTTCATACATTATTTTATATAAAGATGAATCCATTTTTATGGAATAAAATATCCTCAGTAAGCAACTTGCTTATTTCAAATATGTTATATATTTGTTTGTATATAGACATGTATATGTGTATATATATATGCCCTTAAGGTAAATAATTTCTTTCATCATCACTATCACTCAATAGTTTATGACAAATACATTAAGAGAATAAAAATAAATATGTGGTCATGGAAACAGAGAGAAATTTTTCAGAAGAATATATCAAAAACTGAATAAAATTACAAAACAAGGAATGTATCACAAATCTATTTAAATTGCAAAGTAAATTTGTAATTGTAGTAGATTGCAAACATTATCAATATTCTTCCCATCAGTTCTGCATATCCTTTACAATGTGATTATTTAGTTTATCTAATTAATGAGTAGGACCTATGCTCCCACCCCCTGAGTCAAAGCTTGGTTAGATGACCAAATATGATCCATGAGTAATAAGCAAATATGATACCTGCAGAGTCTTGAAAAGTAGATGCACATTGGTGCTTTGTGTTCTCTGTGCTCCTTTTGGGCTAGCCTGCTGGATGTGACAGATGTGACATATAGGTAATGTTGTCCTAAAAAATTCAACCCTATCAATTCTGTTTGCAGGCCCAGTAAGCTGGCCTCTATCAACCTTTGGTGTTGTCAGTATGCTGGATTTTCTAGACTTTAATTGGCATATGTCTCTTTGTTTTAAAATAAATTTTCTGTGGATAGCTAAGTATCTCAATGGTAGTAAACTTGTCAAGCATACATAAGTCTCTAGGTTTGCCACAGAAAATTTCTAAAAGTACCATTTCTTTTGAAATATGATGTGAAAAATTTTTTCACATGCTTATTTTAATCAATAAATGTTCTCTGATTAGGTGTCTATTGAGGTCTTTTGCCCATTTTTTAAATTGGTCCTTCTTTTCTTATTACTTAATTTTAAGATTTATTTAAAAACATATTGGATAATCATTCTTTATCAGGGTCTTTGCTTCTTTGTATAAATGTTGGTGAAGCCAGAATTAGACAGGAAGTCAGTGTAGATAGGTAAATCCAGTCAGGTCGGATCTAGGAGGTCAATTTTTTTTTTTTATTGGAATTTTGAGTGAGTCTGGGAAGTTGGAGACTGTTCCCTGAGAGATTTTATCAAGAACTTACCCCTGCTCCAACCTGTTGTAAAGGTAACCTGTCCCAGGAATTTCCCCTACCTACAGGGAGCTATAAAGTTGTTAATGTGTCCTTGTCTACTCCACTGGACCTTCCCCCTTCAGCCCACCTATTTCCCCCTTTTGGCCATCCCACCACGCATTCCTTAGGATAGTCACCTAAACAGGAAGAAGAAAGATAAGGGGGAAAAGCAGAAGAACAAAGGAAGCCTAGGACATATGCTTGCATGGCGTGCTTCTCTAATGTTCAAACTTCAACATGTGGGGAAGCTGGACTCATCACCGATAACCTGCTATATCATTGGCACCATCTCAATATCTGTATAATAATTTGACGAGATTTTAGATAGGTTACAATGAATCTACACATCATGCTGGCAAGAACTGAAGTCTTGAAAATATTGAGTCTATCTATCTGTGACCATGGACCCTGTCTCCATTTATTTAGTTCTTTTTAATTTTTCAAAATATTTCATTTTTTTCTTATACTAATCTTATACCTAGTTTGTTAGATTTATACCTCAATATTTCATTTGGGGATTCTGATGCAAAAGGTAGTATGTTCTTAGTTTTAAATTCAATTTTTTTATTGCTGTTATATAGTAAAGGAGTTAACAGTCATTTATTAACTTTTTATCCTGAAACTTTGTTATGACTCCTTGTTATCTCTAGAGATTTTTTCTCCTTTGGTGTTTTGTTATTTGTTTTGTTTTTGTTTGTTTTTTGGTCACTTTTTCCAAAGACTTTCTACATAGATGATCACATCATTCACAAGCAAAGAGCATAGGTTATATTACTTTCTTTCCTATGTGTCTGCCTTTTATTACCTTTCATTGTTTTATTACCTTAATTAGGGGAATCTTTGTCTTTTTATTGAACTTAGCAGGAAAGCTTTTGGTTTCATATCATTTAGGTTATCTATTAGTGTCTTGTAAATGTTTTTTAATAAGACATTTCCTTCTATCTCTAGTTTGCAGAGAGTTTATTTTGAGTGGGTATTGTATTTTGTCACATGCCTTTTCTGTATCTATTGATGGGATGTAATTTCTCTAGTTTAGCCTGGTGATGTGATGGATCCCATTGATTTTTGAATGTTGAAACACATTTTCATAGGGAAGGAATCAATTTAGTTGTGGTATATACTTCTTTTTATACGTTAGATTCCATAGTCTAATATTTTTAGGACTCTTAAACAAAGTTCATGAGGAATATTGGTGGATAGTTTTCCTGAAGCCCTTTTCTCTGATTTGAATGTTAAGATAATACTAGTGTAATAGAATGAGGTAGGATTTTTGCATCTATTTCTGTGATTGTAGAAAATTGATATAATCCCTCGATTTAATGTTTAGTAGAACTTAACTCATCTGAGACTCGTTGTTATTAATTAATTATTAATTATTGATACTATTTCTTCAATAGATAATTTTTTAGAATACCAATTTCATTTGCATGGAATATATAGACTGTGTCAAGGAATGAATCAATTTTTTCTAAGTTACCATATATCTGGGCATAGAGTTGTCACACTTATCTTTTATTATTCTTTTGATGTCTAGGAGATCCTCTCTTTTATTTTTGATATGATATGGACCATCTAACTTCTTTTCCTGGGCCTGACTGGAATTTCTTTGAATGTTGTAGACCTTTACAAATCACCAGCTTTTAATTTTATTTTTTATTTCAACATTGATTTCCTCATTCCAATGTTATTGATTTCTGTTCTGTATTTTCATTCATTCACTTTTTTTGTGGGGGAGGTACTGGGGATTTAACTCAGGGCACTCCACCACTTGAGTCACATCCCTAGACCATTTTTTGTATTTTATTTAGAGACAGGGCCGCACTGAGTTGCTTAAGCACCTCCCTAATCTACTGGGGTTGGCTTTGAATTTGTGATCCTCCTGCCTTGCCTCCAGAGCCACTGGGATTACAGGCATGTGCCACCACTCCTGGCCTTGATTATTTCTCTTTTCTATTTCCTATGTGTTTGTTTTTATTTTCTAGTTTATGAAGAAGAAGTTTAGCTTTTTGATTTTAGGATTTTGTCCTTTTCCAACATGTTGTATTAAATTTCTATCTATGAGAAATCTTTCTGCATCATGAAATTTGGGATAGATTATGATTTCATTTCTGTTTATTTAATTTTTTATCTTCTGTTAAGATTTCTCTGGCTTATGTATTATTAGAAGTGTGTTATTTAATCTCCAAATATTTTGATATCTTTAACTTGCTTTCTTTGATTTTTTAATTCTATTATAATCTAAAAGTATCTATTATTCACTTTCTATTCTTTTCAAGTTTTTTGAGGTTTGTCTTATAACTCAGAATACAATATTTTCACTGAAAAATGTGTTTTTTGCTGTTGTGGGTGAAGAAGTATTTTGTGTTAATTATATCCAAATGGTTCACATTACTGTTGAGTTCTTCTATATCCTAATTAGTGTTCTGCCTGCTTGATATCTCCATTTCTGATAAAGGGTTTATTTAAATTTTTGCCTATAATAGTGAATTAATCTATTTCTCTCTGCTATTCTGTCATTTGATGCCTCACATCTTATGTTCTGTAGCAAGGTATGTACAGACTCAATATTGTTATCAATTATTGAAGAATAGAACACTTAATTTTTATGCAATTTTCTTAATTATCTGTGGTACTTTTCCATGTTATTAAGTCTGCTCAGTCTGAAATTAATTTCACTTCTTTTGATTAGTGTTAATATATTTTATATTTCTCCATATGTCTATTTTTTAAAATGCATGTATTTACTGTAAAGTGAGTTTCCTGTAGAAAGCTTACTTTTGGGTCTTGTTTTTAATTGACTTTGAAAATTGATTTTAATTGTTGTTGTTAGGGTATAAAGTCACTATAAATATAGATAGATTAGTATCAATTGTATTTGTTACTATTTTCTATTCATGTCTCTTGTTCTTTGTTCATATTTTTGTTTTCCATTTTTTCTGTTAATTGTGTTTTCAATTAAACATTCCACATGACTCAATTTCTCTCTTTTCTTTTTTGACAAGTCAATTTATCTCATCACTTACTTTTTTCAGTAATTATCCTAGAGTTTTCAATATGAATCTGCCACTACTCAAGTCTGCATTCAAATAATATTATACTACTTCACAGGTAAGGTAGTGTAAGCACCTTATTATAATAAATTATGCCTAATTTCTTCCTTCCCTCCTTTGTATCATTGCTATCATTCACTTGAATATACACAAGCATGTAAGAGTGTATATATACAAACATCTTAAATCAAATACATTGTTGCTATTATTATTTGGAACAAACTATTAACAGTGAAGAAGAATAAACATTTTGATTTATCTTCAATTATTCCTTTAATAATTTTATTTATTTTCTTATGTACATTGAGGCTCCTGACTTACATAACTCTTTTTCTCTGAAAGATTTCTTTTAAAATTTAAGGCAGGTCTGTTGGCAACAAGTCTCTCCCTCCATTTTTAAAATTGTTTAGTCTGTAAACTCTTTATTTTAGCATTCACTTGTGAATGATAGCTTTGCAGGATATAGGGTCTGGATGGATGGCTAAATTATTTACTCCAGATTCATAATGCTTAAATATTTTTTGAGGAAAAGTCAGATATAACGTTTGTCTTTTGCTTTTCCACAGGGTAATGTCTTTTCCCACTTCCTCTGCTTCTTTCAAGATTTTTTTTTACTTATCTTTGATTTTTCTGCTATGTGAATATGATAATGATATGCCTACATGTAGAGTTTTTCACATTTATTATTTTCTGTGTACTCTGAGATTTCTGGATGCATGTTTTGGTGTGTGATATTAATTCAGATAATTTTCAGTTTTTACTGCTTTGAATATTTCCTCTGTTCCTTTCTTTATTCTTCTGCATTGCATTATGCATGTTATAGCTTTTGTATGTTCTATAACCAGTTCTTGGATATTCTGTTGTACTACATTATTTTTTCAGAATTTTTTTGGTCTTTTCTTTTGGAAATCCCAAATGCTACATTTCTCAGCTTACAGATTTTTTTTTTTTTGCCTCTGACATGTATTCTATATTAATGAGTTTACCAAAGGTTGTCTTCTTTTCTGTAGACATGTCTTTGATTTCTGGAATTTACTTTTCTCACATGTGATCTACTTAATTCTATAATGCCACTATCATATTAATCATAGCTGTTTTCAATATTCAGTCTGATAATAACACCCCTGCCATATTTCAGTCTGGATCTGATGCTGTAAAACATTTCAAAACATTTTTTCTTTTTTTTTCACTATTTAAAATGGCTTATAATATTTTCTTGCTATAGGGTCTTGATGTGCTGGGTAAAAACAGCTATGGTAAATAGGAAGTCATGTTAGGCAAGGTGTGGGGTAATAGACACATAATGGAGTTCTAGCATAAGACTTAAGTAATTGAGTGAGTCTATATTTCTGGACCATGAGCTTCAAAAATGCCTCTCATTTTATTTTTGTCTCCCACTTTAGGTCAGATGCTTTGGAAAGAGATGGAGAGAGCATTTCCCTTCCCACATTCAACAGGTTAGATTGGACTAACCCTGAGAAGGTCTCTTTCCACAGATATATTAGGCTAAACATAACCACAATAGTAGTTTCTAACAATCTAGTTTGTCTTCAGGGGAAGCCTTGTTAACAACAGTTCTCTGTAGCACATTTCAAAGAGATTAACCTTTAGCCACCCACCCCCATGCTAGAAAAATGAGAAATTTTTCACCTTTTCATCTGAGAATGCTTTATGATGCCAAGAAATAAAATGCACAAAATTTGGTGAGCAATTGGGTCTCTTAACTCTCAGGTTCGCGAACACTGTGCCTCCACAGTTTGTCAATTGCAGTTTTGGTTTTCTTACTGCACCACTGCATTCCCATGGAAGTGTCTGCCTGGGAGTTTTTGCTGGAATGAACTGTATTTCTCTGTGCCTTTTTCTCCAATTTTAGGACCAGCAGTTTGCCCTGTGTTCTCCCTGTTCTGAGAGAGCTAAAAAAAGTTGCTGATTTTTTCAGGTTGTTCAAATTTTAACTTGTTATTAGGACAGAGTGATTTATCAAAGTTTATAATCTGCTGGATTGGAAACTAAAAGTCACATATAAGGAGCTTTTGTTAGTTCAGAGCTACAAATTTAACAGAGCTCTAAAACAAGTTTTAATTTATAGATAAGTTTGTATTGATACCCTTCCAATTCAGTGTACTTAGGAACCATGAAAATAATAAAATACATCATTTTCATTTTCATTTAGACATTAAGGTAGGAGTAATATTCTATATTGCCAAGCCACTTGCATAAATTCATTCAAGTTTAAACCATAAGATTCACAGTGAAAGTTTTATATAGATTTCTGAGTGAGTTTTTGATAAAATACAAATGCATAATTTGATGCATTTGGTAGACTTCACTTTGGGGGCAAATATAAAATACATTTAAAACATTATTTTCTGCATATCACTATTATTTCTGCTCACTGATGTTTTGAACGATTTAGCTTACATGAATCAACATTTCAAGTTCACTGTTCCCTTTTAAATCTTATCTATGTGATTAATTACCACATCTTAAAGCCCAGTTACTTATATTTAATATTGATGCAATACTTTCATGTTTTAAAATATAGCTTTTGGGTCTAGCTTCTATAAGGAAGGATTAGTCAGTAAGAGATGAATGATATAACATCTAAATACTCTTTCTTGAAAATTGATCAATATTTGTCTAAAAATTTGATATTGATTAGTCCTGGTGTAATCCTTGGATCACACAAATACAGATGATTTATCCTAGATACCAAAATCACCATTTTTAAAATAATTTTTCTTTTAATGATTTAACATCTATTCAAGTTTCATTTCTATTAGAAAACCTTTGTAATTACTGCTGCTCTTATGAATTTCAAAACTAAACATACAAGAAGTAATCTTTGGATGAAAAAGTTTTGATTTACTGGATTTTACTCTCTCCTGTGACACAGGAAATAAAGGAACCACAGTAAAATATGTTCTGTTTAAATACTAATCTGATATTCTCAGTGGCAAATCAACAGTGGTCATGTTAAAGGAGAGTTCTATAGGATATGTTGGTTTTCTGTTTCCAAAAATCTTGCCCCAGTATAGAATATTTCTATCAAGAGTGAAAGAAGGCATAATACCATTATGGAATTATAGGAATAATACCATTCCAAATACCCAGAAACTGAATGTATAACCTTATATAGCAAAAGGAATTCTGCAGATGTGATTAAATTAAGGATCTTGCAAAGTGGAGATTATCCTTAATAATAAAGTCAACTCAATACAATCATAAGAGTAATTATAAGGAAGAAAGAAAGGTGGGAATTAGTCTAAAAAGGAAGTGGCATGACAGAAACATAGGTCAGAGAATCAGAGGGAGGTGAAGATTATAAGGAACTGCACTGGAAATGAAAAGGGGCTGTGAGCCAAGGAACATAGTAGTCTCTAGAAACCAGAAAATAAAAGAAAAAAAATTACCTTCAACCTCTAGAGTTCTGTACCTTAATATTTTGACATTATCCCAGTGAAACTGATTTTTATATTTCTGACCTCAAAAATTGTTAAATAATGTATGTGTTTTTTAAGCCACTGCTCCAATAAGGGAGGGATTTACTAGAAAAGTAATAAAACTACTATAATATGGATTATAATTTTTCCCAATCATACATTGTTGTTCCATGTAATAAGTCATAAAATGAAAATCACCAAATATAAAAGAAATCACAACAAAATGCATAATTTTCTTAAAAAATCAATAATGAAGGCATAAATAATTATGTGCTTTGGAAATCAAAATTACATTGCTAATGAATTAATGAGTTAAAGGGGAAATTAAAACTAAAATACAAAATTCATTAAAACAGAATAAAATTAAAATGCATATGAATTAAAAATACAATTAAGTTGTGAAAGTAGAATTCAGGAAAAATTACATAATTTTGTCATATATTAAAAAAATCAGAAAACCTGAAAAATGTTGGGCAAAGTATTCAAATTAAGAACTTAAGGAACACCAAAGTTAAAAAGTAAAATTAAGGAAATACATACTACAAATATATAAAAAAATGAAATCTACAAGAAAAAAGCAATAAAGAGATTTCATTTCATGGTCAGCAAGAAGCCTTGTGAAAACAGTTGGCACATAGTTATAAAGATGGTTAGAAGGAAGAATTAAAATGTATATAATTTTTCCCACTTGATATTAATTTTTTCTTAAATTATTGTTTCTCAAACACCAATGATTTTTATTTTCCATTTTCCAGTTCGTGTTTCCAGTTGTTCCTAGTTTAATGAATTTTAGCTCAGTGTTATAGAGACATGGTGGACCAAATATAGGGGTACATGTATCTTGACGAAAGGAGAGGGATCACATCTGTATCCTCTCCGAGCAACTTCTTCCAAAGAAATATTGGTCCGAGAGCTTTAAAGATAAACATCAAAAAATGGCAAAGGACTTAAAATCAGCATACTACAGTGATGCAGCCACATCAATGATTATAACAATTTAATTCACAAAAGATAAACTATAGAACCAACTTAGGTGTCCTTCAACAGATGAATAGATAAAGAAAATGTGGCATATATACACAATGAAATATTACTCAGCCTTAAAGAAGAATGAATTATGGCATTTGCCTTTAAGTGGATGGAGCTGGAGAACATCACCCTAAGCAAAATAAACCCATCCCCCAAAACAAAAGTCCAAGTATTTTCTTTGAAATGCAGATGCTAACTCACAATAAGGGGGTGGGGATAGGAAAGAACAGAGTTACTTTAGTTAGAGGATTGAAAGAAGAGGAGAGAGTGAGGGGTAGGAAGTATAGTAGAATGAATCAGACATTACTACTCTATGTACATATGTGAATACATGACTGGTGTGATTCTACATCATGCACAACCAGAGAATGGGAAGTTATACTCCTTTTATGTATGATGTGTCACAGTGCATTCTACTCTCATGTAAAACTAATTAGAACAAATTTTTAAAAAATACTTCAAATGGATCCAATAAATTATTAAATGTTTTAAAAAATGTCCTTGTGTTGGCTAATTTTGTGTGTCAATTTGTCAGGCTTCAGGGATGCCCAGATACTTTTAAACATTACTTCTGAGAGTGCTTCCAGAAGAGATTAGCATTTGAGTTCACAAACTGAATATGCATATCACCCTCTCCAATGTGAGTGGGCTGGTTATCCAAAATGTTGAAGATATGATGCAACAAAAGGAAGATAAAGAGTGAATTATTGAGCTATCAGCTCAACCTTCACCAGTTCTCAGGCCTTCACAATCAGACCAGAACTTCTAGCATCAAATCCTGACCTTAACACCCAGGCCTTGGACCTTCAACTGAATTACAAGATATACTTTCTTGTTTTTCCAAGACCCTTGGCAGGTCAAAAGACTTCTCAGTTTGTACAAACTGGTTAGCCTCTTGCTAAATTATTTGCACAAATGTATGTGTTCTGTTCTTTGGAAAACCCTGACTAACACAGTCAGGAGCAAATCAATCTCGTTTCTCAGTTTAGGTTATCCAATACCTGTTAGAGGGTGTGTATAATGGTCAGCCAAGCCTCTTAATTAAAAAGCATTTTGGATTTTTGTGGTCCTTGAACATTAACTTGATATTGAATACTCTCTGGAATTAAAAAAAGGAATAAAGGAGAAATAAGAAGGAAGGAAGGAAGGAAAGATGGAAGGAAGGAAGGAAAGAAGGAAGGAAGAAAGGACAATAAAGGAAAGCAAATTCCAATATGTACATCAATTTAGAAAATAGGGAGAAAAGTACACATAAACACTATTAGAGGTGAAAAATATGTGAAGTAACCAGAAAAAATATGTAACAAACCCTGTATTCAGAAAAAGGTCAAGTTGCTAGGTATGTTTATTTTAGAACAACAACAAGAACAACAACAAAGAAACTTAAGTATTATAAGATTTACTATAGTATTTAATATACAATAAAATATTTTGGAGATTGCAATAAGCAAAACAAAAAAAATAAAAACTCAACTTCTTTTTATCATCACATTAAGATTTTTCCTCCAAGATGGAAAGCATATAAATATCATATAATATATTTTTATATGGTGGACAAATATTTGTCATATAAAATTATATTTACACACATATATGTATATATTCATATTTATATATACTACACAAACATAGACACACATTACTTCATGAGTTATTTTTTTCTTCTTTTTAATACTAGGGATTGAATCCTTGGGTACTTAACCACTGAGTCTCATCTCCAGCCCTTTACATTTTTTATATTGAGACAGGATCTCATTAAGTTGCTTAGGGTCTCATTAAATTGCTGAGGCTGGCATTGAACTTGCAATTCTCCCACTTAAGACTCCAGAATTACTAGGATTACAGGCATGTACTACTGTGCTCTGTTGTTCATGAGTTCTTAAATGCTAGTTTTGGATGTAGTTTATGAAGATAGTTCACTGGTTATCCATAAAGAAAACCCAAAAGGCAAATATTTATTTTAAAACACCACATTTAAATAATTGGTTATATATACCAAAATAATATGAAATTTCATCCCTGAATTTACCAAGGCATAAAACTATAGGTATTATAGAATCCCCTTTTTACTTCCTAAAATAATGTCTTTACATCATATAAGATGTAATAGATAAATAATCAGAACAAATATCTAAATGCAGATACTTATTTTCTGTAAAACTCTCTAACCACTTTCAGGTTGTGTATGTCATTGAAATTTTATAAAATAGAGAATTTAATATACTTTCATTTGTTATTTTTAGATATACATGACTGTAGGGTGTATTTTGACATATTATACATACATGGAGTGCAACCCATTACAATTCTGATCCCACATTCTTGTTGTTGAACACAATATTGAGTTACACTGTTCATGTATTCATGTATGAGCATAGGAAAGTCAAATCATTCTACTGTCTTTTCCATTCCAATACACTTCATTTCCCTTTGTCTAATCCAATGAACTTCTATTCTATATCCACTCCCACACCTTATTGTGTGTTAAAATCCACACATCAGAACATATTTGTCCTTTGGCTTTTTGGAGGACTGGCTTATTACATTTAGCATGATATTCTCCAGTTCCATTCCTTTACTGGCAAATGCCATAATTTCACTATTCTTTAAGGTTGGATAATATTTTATTGTGTGTATATACCACATTTTATGTGTTCATTCATCTGTTAAAGGACATCTAGGCTAGTTCCATAGCTTGGCAATTGTGAATTGAGCTTCTATAAACATTGATGTGGCTGCATCAATGTTCATTCTATAAAATGTTGCTATACTTAAAATTGTAATTATGTATGTACTTCATATACAATGGCATGTTTTTATTTTGAATTTTTGGATAATGTCATTTATCTTATTTTACCAAAAAATTAATTTAAGCAATTTTTAAAATAAAAATACAAGGTATATATATTTATGAGAAATTTATTTACTTCTTTTAGGTTGCATAAAATGTCATCAGTACAGAGCTGTGTCTTAATACATAATTTCCTGCATTTTAAAAGTTGAAGCAGCCCTTAAGTCTGAGGAAAGTTTATACATATTTATTCTTTACAGTTCCACTTCTGTCTAAAAAAAAACAGTGAAAGCTGTACTTTACACAAGTTATTGCTTACTCATCTTGAGATAAATAAATTTGTTAATAAAATAAATCCATTTGTGCATCATGATTTTTAAATGCTGGAACTCAAAACTACTTTTAAAATGACTATTAAACAAAAAACTAATCATTATCTTTATGAAGTATTACTCAAAAATAAATTATCATACAAATCTCAATGAATACATCTGACACAGTATTTACAATTTCATCCCATTGGAAAGACCTATACAATTTGATTATATGACAATGTTAGGAAAACAGCATAGGACTTTTACCTAAAAGAAGAGAGAGAAAAAGAGAGAGAGGGAGAGAGAGAGAGAGAGAGAGAGAGAGAGAGAGAGAGAAAGAGAGAGAGATACAGAGACAAAGAAGATTATTTTCTACCTCAGCCATTTCCAAAAATTTTTCTGAGCCTGATTACCAAAGTCCAATTTTTTACACTCTTAGAAAATGATAAAAAGTCATTTTTTAAACTTCACTTACAAAAGTAAACAAAAGTTAAGTTTTGCAGCTTCTATTATTCACATTTAGTAGTTTAACTTTCTCTAAAAGAAATTACTCAAGATACAATTGCACAATCTCCATGAATTTTTTCAGCTTTCTGCCCTTCAACAGACAGTTGACTAGCAGCTTTAAACTGACTGGGGATTTGTCACCCACCCATAGGCACCATTCATTTTAAATAAGAGAAGTATCTCTTTGGTCTGAATTGTGCTGCTGCTTCCACAGAGATGGCATTTCCCCACATATTAGATAGATTGCTCATGTTGTATCAAAGAGAAGCTATTCATCTGTGACAGGCCAAGAACCATAACAGAGTTAAGGCTCACACTCCCTTCCTGCAATTCAATAAGAAAGGTTGGGTTTATCCTTCATGGATGAGAACAAAGAAAGTAACTGACCCAAGAAATGAGAAACGTAGATGAATAACTTCTGATGTGAAGAGATAAAAGTTGTTGACTGAGTATTACATAACTTGGAAGCACCTAACAGTATGGTTCAGTGAAGGCAGTGGGATATCCAAAATGCAGAAATTTGTCAGAAAAACAAGTTGTATAATTTTATTTAAAGTTAATATACTTAAATGAAAAGGGCCATCACTAAACTTTATATAAAAATAAATTCATCCTTCACAAATTTGTTCCAGTTTTTACATACAAATGAGCCTATCTATGTCTAACATCTATCTTAACCACAGTGACTTACATGTACTTGCTTTCCATGATGAATATATATGCAATCATCCCTAAGTGTTTATTTGTATATTTAACCATTGTCCTGAATAAAACGAATAATATAAATAAAACTAGTTATGTCAACCAATGATGTATTCAAACTATCTAGGAATTACTCTACTGTTACACCTAAAAGTCTGCTGAGCCAGGGTGTGGTGACATACAGCTGTGATACCACACAGCTGAGAAAGGAGGATTGCAAGTTCAAGGTTAGCATCAGCAACATAGGAAGAACCTAAACAATTTAGTAAGATCCTATTACAAAATTTAAGAAAAGAATGGGGCTGGGAATGTAGCTCAGTGGTAAAGCACTCCTGGGTTCAATCCCCAGTTCCACCTCCCCAAAAAGAAAGAAAAAAAATGATTACTTAGAAAAACTTTATACATTACATATAATGTTATTCTACAGTTGAGGAATCGGGAACAATTTGAAAACATTATCCAAGTCATTAAGTCAGTAACTTATGGAGAAGTTTTCAAACCTCGGGAGACTAAATACACAGTACATGATTTTAACACTCAGGTATACCTAGTTTAGTTTATAATTGCTAAAGATTGATTGTTTGGCCAGACTATAGTCAGGTCTCTAAACTTTCTTCTAGGACCATCTGTATATTTTCTTAAAATTCAAATTCAGCCAAAGAATTCTTTTAAGTCATTTCAACCAGAAACACTCATTCCTCGATATCTTAATAATCCACAAATTCTGATCAGATGCCTCATCCTCCACCATCCCTGTCTGGTGATCACCTGGTCAGTTTTCAGCAAAAATCTTTTCAGGTTGGGTTATTCTTATCCCTGCCTTTTTCTCTTAATAATTTTCTATCTACTGATCTCCATAACACTTCTTGCCTTTAAGTTCCTACTGTCTTGTGCCCTATTAAAATTTGAGCCCAATCTCTCTCCTCGAGTGCAAGACCCCACAATTTGTCAACATGACCATCAATTCTTGACTCAAAAATTATATATACATATACATACACACACACACACACACACACACACACATACATAGATATAATTTAATTTATATCCAAATAGAAATTTTAATCTATAAGATACTCCTAGGAAAATATACAGCCTTGTTCTGATTAAGCATGATTTAATTGTGTCCCTACAGAAGTCCATGTCCCAAAGATGGTAATATTTGAAGGTGCAAAACACTTCAAAGCTCTTTGGGAGGTCCTTGATTCATTGGAGGCATGCATTCATGGAGAGTACTGTGTCCTGGGGTAGGTTCCATGACAATGCCTTGCTTTAAGTGCCTAAGTCTGACCCCATGCCCCTCTCTCTGCTCAGTGTTCCAAATGTACTCTGTCTCTTTATGCATTCCTGCCATTGCTATTTCCATGAGGTGTTCCAATCATAGGGCAGTCCATGCCACAGAGCTAGTGTTATTTCATTTGAATTTTGAACCTCCAGAACTGTGATCTAAATAAATCTCTTTTCTTCATAAGTGGAACTTGTTTAGTAGTTTGTTATCGTAATACAAGCTAACATAGCACAAACAAATTCTCAGTAATTTTTAGTCCAAAACAAAACAAAACAGACTGAATGATTAGATAACTAATTCTAAAAAGTGAAGATTGATTCAATAATCTATGAAATAATTCATTCAATTTCTGCATAGGCCCAATAGTTAGTGTACCATTTATTTATTTTGAAATAGATTTTTCTCTTGCAATTTACATTAGTGAACATAGTTCAGTCATCTATTTTTCATGTTAGGCTTTCTTAAAATTTGAAATATAATCTTAAGTTTTCATATTCCATGTGAGTATGTACCAGTGCCTCGTTTCACTCATATGATTGTATAAAGAACAGTTCTATGAACATATTTAATGTGTCTTTTCCTGAATATATTATATTAGATATTTCTCTTGATATACACATAGGAATTAAATTAGTGATACAAAATTATTTATGTGTGTAATAGTAGATATTAAAAATTCTACTTTTATTATACACTCATTTATATACTTAACATTCTTTGAAGTAATTAGTACTACCATCTGCCTTTATTTCATCATTGACACTCTGAGTTGTGGATTAGGATAGGTATCACATTGAAGGTTTAATTTGCTTTTCATCTTGAGAATAATAAGAAACTTCTCATATTTCTATTAACTGTTTTGGAATCCTCTTCTATAAAGCATTGTTTTAAGTTTATTTTAATCAATTTTATAAGGTTTTCCTTCTTTTTGTACCTGATTTGAAAAAGATCTTTGAATACATTATATATGTATACTTTATCAAATATATAGATGGTGATTATCTCTCCTCTATTAGTGGTTTCTTTCTTCAAAAGAAGATCTCAATCTGAATATAGTCTAGTAATCATTTTATCCTTTAGAAATAACATTTGTGTACTAATATTATATTTCTCTACTATAATTTGTTGAAGCCAAAATGCACAGATCAAGGTATATACAAAATTTGATTGCACTTTATGACTAAAGCAGAAAACATAATTTCATAGTGATATCCAGTTTGCCTAAAAATAGTCATTCATTCTAGAACACTTTACCATTATTAATCTCCAAGTTTTAGCTAAATACAGAGATAAAATTTTAAAAAGTTTGAGAACATGTACCTACATATATATGTATGTGTGTGTGTGTGTGTGTGTGTGTGTGTGTGTGTGTGTGTATATATATATATATAGAGAGAGAGAGAGAGAGAGATAATTATACAAGCATGGAATGTAATTTGCTCCAATTCATTCACCAGTATTTCTTCTTTCTTTCCCCTCTTTTACTAGAAGAAAGATCATTTAATCTTAATTACCTCCCAAAGGTCCTGCTTGCAAGTACTATAGCCAGATTGTTCTGTGTTCTTAATATCTCACAGTGAGCTCAGATTAGGGATAAAATTTCAACATGAGTTTTAGTGAGGTCATTCCAGCCACAGCAATCTCATGTTCAGTTATCTTTTCCAGTTTCTTTCTCTTTTCAGGACATTTTTATGACATCAATAAAATAATAATTAAGGTATTTTTGAATTTCAACATTTTAACTTAGTATACCCACACATATGAACACACTCAATACTGTGTGTGTGTGTGTGGACAACATCAATACTGATGTGCTTACTTCTGAAGGGAATGTCCACTATTTCTAGAAAGCCATTAGAAGCATGTTAGGTCCCCCCACCCCCCAAAAATTACTTAAATCTTCTGATGTAATGGCATTTGTTTCAAGAGTTTTACACAGTATGGCAAGATTCATCTTTCTAACAATCCATGAAATAGAAATTATTTCACTCCCTTTTTATAGAAAATAAAACAGAGATAAAGATAGATAGAGCTGTTAATCCAAGTTCTCAAACAGCTGGTAGAGAACACCAGAAGCCGTACCCTTAAAACTGGCTTCACAGAATAAATATAACTTCCATGTTTACAGTTTTATGCATTTTATGCTATATATCCACTTCAAGAAAAACTTCAAACATTAAGTTTTATTATGAATATCAATTAATACGTTATGTTTATGATATAATATTTACTGGTATCTCAAATTTAAGCATAGACAGAAAAAAAAATCATGAAAATACATTAACTACAGCTGCTGCTGGGTGACAGAATTATAGTTGATTTTATTCTTTATACATTTGTGCACTTCCTGTGTCTTCTTCACTAATAAGCATATATTATTTTATAAGAAGGAAAACAGAGATAAAAATGCTTTTTATCTTTTGCTTTACGGCTTAGCTCAGTCTTACTAAAATATCAATTATCTTCTATGGCTGTGTAGAGGAAGGCAACAACCACTTAATTGCATTAAGTGTTTTTGTAACACCAAGAACAAAAGGCCTCATGTAAATAAGCTCTTAATAAGTGTTAGTGAAAAGTAGAATTTTGCTGTAATTGATAATTCTGGCCAGTTGAACATCCAGTGTCACTTTTCAAGGTGATCTGCATTACATAAGCCAAACTTGCCTGATAGATGGAAACATTATAAAGATAGTGATATCCTGTTTATAAATGAATCTCATCAAGCAATTAAAGAGTGTTCTGATGTTATTTTTTGATGAATGATAATCATTTGTTTTTTAAGAAACAAATACAGCATTTGGCTTTCGCAGTTTGCTTTACTGATTATCTTATTATTATTTTGCATGCAGAAACAAAATTTGCATGTACTTTATAATTTTTGTAAATTTTCCAGATTCTTATAAATATTCTGCAAATTATTGTGAGCTAATACTATGCTGTATGACTTCATGAATAAAACATTCTGCAGGGAAACTTAAAAGGATTAATTGTGGTGGAATTTGAGTTGACTTGTTCAAAATTAGATGCATAATGCTCATCAAATTCCAGTCAGTAGCTTTGCTCAGCATGTGTGTATTAATAATAATCTAAGGACAGTTTAATCCTTTCTTGGGAAACGTTCCACTACAACCTTAATCAAAAAATGCATACTGTATGCATTAGTAAATCTATTTTAATTTTTATGAAAGTTTAAGTATTTTAAATATTGTGTTAAATTATATAGATAATAATAAGAAATAGAAATTATGGCTTTCCAATTACAACTATGGAAATTTTCAAAATGATCATGAAATTGAAAATTCAACTGAGACTATTATTAGACCTATATAGTAAATAACTAATGCATTCTGTGTAAGTCCCCTTAAAAGATAGACAATTGTAGAATGTATTTGACATTCTTAACGTGTCTTTCTTGAGTCAATAAAATATATTATACATTGGGCTTACATTTTTGCCTTTATGTTTTATTCTATGTCATCCTAGAAACTTACCAATGTAGCTGATATATCAGTATTGTTTGTGCACATGTGCATTCATGAGAAGACAGATATTGGTGAGTCAGGAAGACCACAGAGGACATTTTTCAGGTTGTCTCAGAAAGAAAAGTTTGAAATTTGAAAAAATTAAAAAGCTGCTTAACAATGGTGTGTGAAAATGCTGATTTTGTCTGTACTCACTTTTATTTGATGTTGGTGGCCAGGCAGGTCTCAAATGGTCCCACAAATACTTGAAAACACTCAGTTTAAATAACTCTATATATTCAGGCATCTCCTAGAAAGGAACAAAAGTAAGAACTTTGTTATTTTTCTTTTCTTTTCTTTCTTTCTTTTTTTCATTTCCTACAACTAATTTATAGTTTAAGTTAAAAAAGTATCAAGTATTTACTTTGTCAGGCAGAATCTTAGGTATTGAAGGTAAGCCTGTCACAAAATATATATTAGTCTCTTACATCACTACTATACTTGGGAATTATATATTTTTTTTCAAAATCATAGCTCAGATTCATTTTTGCTTAATTTGCTAAAAAATAATTTCTAGTGTTTATATGTAAGGATTTCTTCAGACACTATAGGACAGTGTTCCTCTGGTGAGCAAACTCCTGGTGGGTAACAGTCGCCATATTTTATACACTTGTAATATTTTGCAATTTCTCCCAAAAACTAGTTAGATTACTAATACATGTGCAAAGCCTAGCTGCTGTGGCAATGCACTGCATGAGGAGGCTCTGGGCTAGAGTCTTAACAGCCTCAATTTTGATCTCAGATCCTCAGTTCCTGGGAATAAAGGAAGTCTCCAGTTAGAAAACCACAGTGTTTCACCAAGCTCTGCTGAGCCTGAACCTGTCCACATGACAGCAATTTCAAACATGGTCTTTTTTGAGAGCTCCACAAAGCTCCTCACATTTCACATTCCAACTATAGTATGTGACTGAGAAAGAAGCTGCATAATGTTGCTAACTCTGTAACCTGACTAATGACACAGTGAACAATAAGGTACTGCTGATGCCACGAACCTAATGTAACCTATTGATATAAATAAGGGTGACAGCTTGAACAAGGGCTTTTCTGCCTTTCTATCATTCTGCCATTCTGCTCTTCTGCCACTTGCCTCTGCACCTTGCTTCTGTCCCCATTTGATTTTCTTACATTTATAACTTCATAAAAACTTTGCTTTTACTGAAACAGTTTAAATGCTTACAAAAAACCTTGAAAGACATATGTCCACATGTTAAGTATAATATTACTAAATTGAGAAATAATATATTTATTGATATTTTATTAAAAACTTTAAACTTTGTTTGGATTTGCATTTTATCAAATGACTTTTAACAGTAACAAAGCTAGTGAATTTTTGAATTTATTTTATCAGGTAATGAATACTAATTTATGCTTTCATTCTTTTCCCTAAACCCTTCTGAGTCCACTGATTTGTTCAACACATTCACCTACTAAATATTTATTAAAGGCCTATTTTCTCCTTGTTTTTGTTTTTGTTTTTGTTTACCACATGTTTTAGCCTTAAAATTCAGGGATTTTTTTAAAGAAGAAAATCCTTTCAAAATATTATAATTTAAAGGATGAATTAGTTACCTATTCCTGTGTGACAAATCATTCTAAATATTAGAAATTTAAAATAATGCCTAAAGATTTCTTGTCAGCTAGTAGATCAAATGCATTCTTTTCTCCTTCTAGCTCAGTTCTTCTTGAGGTTGTCAGATAACTTTGGATCAGGGATGTGGTTCTACTGATTTTGTCTGGGCTCACGTTTATTTGGTATTGGTGGCTAGGCAGGTCTCAAATGGTTCCAGTTGGAACTGCTGAATTCTTCACATGAAGTGAGATAGCAAATTTCCCATTTTATCTGTACAGTTGTGTGAGGAAAAAACAATTATATATATATATATATATATATATATATATATATATATATATATAAAATTATAACAAACTTGTCTGAAACTCCAATTAAAAAAATACTATATATATATATGTACACATATATGTACACAAACACACACACACACATACATAGTCTGTTATGCACCTACTGACAATTCTGAAATCGTTCAAATTAAAATGTTGCTGTTAAGAAACAAACTAACCAAACAACAACAACAATAACAACAACAAAAAAAACCCACAAAATATTTGACTTTGATCCTGTGACATTCAGTGGGTAGAAGTGGAAAAAAAAAAACGGAGCATATAACTTAAATGAAGGCTATGAAGAAATAAAGAAAATGTTTCTAGAGGAAGGTAAATTGACAATTGTTGTTGTCTAGTAGCAAAACAATTCAGAATACTAACACTAGGAAAATTGAGAAACAGAAACTTTTATAGAATGAGCATTTAAGTTTGATCTTCAGGTAAAATAGGGAAAATATCAGCTAATTGCTTCCTGCTGTTTCTGATAACTACCAGAAAGAGTGGAGTCTGAAGACAGTGGCCAATTTGTACCAATAATGAATAAACAAGCAAACAAACAACAACAACAAAAAAAAAAACAGGTCTTGTTCGGTTACAAAGTAGCTTCTCATTTGCAATTTCCCAGTCCCTCCTCAAGCGAAGAAAAAAATTCTTCACATTTAATTAGAGAAGCACTTAACAACAAATCTTTGGGGATATTGTAATAGAATCTCAATTAGTAATTTTTAAATAAATTAAAATCCTAGATACTAGACTTCAGTTTTTTTAAGTACAAAAGATTAAAGTTGGAAGAAGTCTGGATGAGAAATTTTTCAAAGTCTCTTTAAGATATATAAGACACAATTCTAGCTAGTGACTGCAGTGTCATCCTGATTATTTATTTTGTTTTTTTTCTCTCCTAAAGCTTCATTCATTCACTCATCGACTCTTTCAATAGACATTTATTAGGATATTCCGGTATAAAGTGGCCAGGGAAGAAAAACATGAAAAATTCAAAAGATTGCTATTATGCCTGCATTCTGAAAAATGGAGACAATCATACTCTAAATGCTGAGACAGAAAATTGCATGTCTAGCTGTGCTTATAAGTGTCAGGGTAGAGCTAAATCACACATTTAAAAATGATACTGGCGAATATTCTGAAGAAGACTATGGCAAGTTAAAATACGGCATGAATTTTACCATAAAAGTCTCTTTAGCTTTGCTTCATAACCTATAAACATATAAGGTGACTTTGCTATTAATATGTTTTAAATAAAAATGTGTCCCTTTTAGGTACAAAAGAAGTAATTTTACCTTGGAAATAAATGATTCTCTCACATAAGAAATAACCTGTACATTCAATTTTACAATATGTAGAATAAGTAGTAAGATGCAGAAAGAAGAAAGCAGAGAATAATAAAAATAATGCTAATATTTATTTTATTAGTTATATGCTAACTGTAGTTCTTATTATGCTTATATATGTAAAAGTGATGATCCTCTAACTTATGTATTAGTTAGTTACTACTCTTTCCATTTTTTAGATTAGGCATTGAAATTTGAGAATTCTTCCAGATGATATTCAACTATAATTTCTACTTTTTGTCGTGTGTACAATGAAAACTTATTAAAGTAGTGTTTCTGAAGACAGCATAGAGACATTTGCATTCATGCACAATTGAAAAATAAGAAAAAATCAGTGAGAATGATTCTTCAAAGTCAAAGAAAGCACTTGTGAAAAAGTGTTTTGTTAAAACAGATTCCACAGAATTTTCTTTTAACTTTTGAGGGTTTGTTTGTTTTTTTGTACAGAATTGTGACCATGTGGGCATTTAGTGAGTATCCCTAGTTAAATGCTTGTATAGAATAGGTCCATAATCGGACAGCTCCCCAAATGTTGAAGCATAGAGGGAAAAGTGTGAAGAAGGGAATTGTTTTGTTTTGGAGGTGCTACAATCGAAGAACTTTGAAATCACCAGGCAATGATGAGTGAGAAAACCTAAAAGCAGAGACATGATCCTACCCCTTGGAACCATTTTGGCTCTTGGTACATTTCACAGTCCAGAAGAAGTAAATGAGAGGCCAAAATAATAAGGGAACAAAAGTGGAAGTTCAGGAGCTGCAGGGTATGGAAATCTAAAAGAACCACCTACTCAATGATCCATGGCTGTAATGTCTATACTTTGGAACATACCATAGGAAAGAGTTAAAACATATCTCACGTGGTTCTGAATCATAGAAATGATATTACATTATGAATCTAGATTAATATGATTTATATTTTTAGTGATTTAAAAACACCTGAGAGAATTAAATTGTTCACTGAAGAAAGATATAAAGAATCTATAGTTGTTTTTTTTTTTCTAGAAACAACTCTAAACCATAATGCCTAGCATCCAGTAAAAGATTATGAGAACAATAATATCACAGGAAAACATGAATAGGAAGCAATAAACAATAGAAAATAATTAATAATTTTAGCTATTAAAATTATCAGACATACTATGAAACAATCAGACCTACTACAAAGTATGAAGTATAAGTCAATCTACAAAATTTTAGCAAAAAAAAATGGAAACCATAAAAAATTTGGCATTAAAAATATTTTTAGTTGTTATAGAAATTTTATTTTATTTATTTTTTTCATATGTGTTACTGAGAATCAAATCCTTTACCTCACACAAGTACTCTACTACTGAGCCACAGCAACAGCCCTGACATGATTTTTAAAAATGAAAACAAGTAGAAAGAAAATATCTGTAATAAAAAATAATAATAATAATTGAGAATTTAAAGAAAATCTAGTAATCTTCACAAAATTTTATAACACCTTTGTGCAGAGCCATGCTAACCTTTTCTGTATCATTCCCATTTTAATACAAGTGAATTCAGAGAAAGTACAAAAGAACAATCACAACACTAATAGAAAACCAAAAATCAAAGTAAGATTGATTTCACAGAAACAAGTGTCACTGAATGCTCATTTTTCAACAGCAATAATGAAAGTAGCACAGAAATTCAGTATCTCCATTTTTGAATTAAGAGTCAATTTAGGATTTTAGGACTAATAAATATTATTATAGAAATAACTATGAATGACATTTTCTGACTTACAGTGCAAAGTCTTTAATAAAAATTACAATTTTATTTGTATGTATGAATGTATTTAGATTTTTTTTAAATTGTGATTTTCAACTAATTGGTACATTTCATTTAAGTTTTCAAGTTTTGGGAGAAATTTATTATATTATCCCTTAATCTTTTTTAATTGACTTTAATATCTATACTGAATTTTCTATTTTATTCATGATAATGATAATTTATGGTCTCTCTTTTTCTCATTCAGTTCTGGAAAGTTTTGTCATTATAGTAATAATTCTACACTTGAAATTTTGCATTAGTGATATCCTCTATTGGAGATGTTTTCTATTTGAATGCTATATCATTTTTTTAAAAAAAATATTGCTGTTTTTCTTTTCTCTCTTTTCTTATATTTTGGGTTTAAATTTCTGTTCTTTTGCCTAATACTTTAGTTAGAAGCTTAGATCATTGATTTTTTTAAAATTTCATTTCCTTCTAATGTATGTATTCAATCCAGCAAATTTCTTTCCACTGTTATTAAAAGTTATTATTAAGTACACACAAAATTCTATTATTTTGTATGAAGCTATAATATATGTCATCTCATTGACCATCAGGTGGATTCCACTGATCTGATTAGATCAGGAGATATCCCCTACCTCCTTCACCTCTCCATGTGCATCCCTCCTGCAGCTGTGCCCTCAGTCTAAGAGGATGAACATCTCACTCGGGAGAATTATCCTTTGATCAAAGGTATTACAGTAGTTACTTTCTTCTCCAAACAAAATTTAATTATTACATCTTCTTGTTGAAGTAAGCACTTAATGATTATAATAAAGATCTCCTTTTTGCAATGCTTACTGTGTGAAACACTCCATTATCTTATTGTTGTAAACCCATGCCAGGTGATTCATATGTTAAATATCTTTCATATATTTTCTTCAGATGTATAGACCTTACCTTGTTTATTCTGTGAGTGTGATATATTAAGTTACTTTTATGTTTAATTCAGTGTCATAACTGAACTTCATTTAAGTGTTCATTCATTTAAGGTTTAATATAATTACTTATATATTTTTATTATGGACTATTATATTGTTATTTGTTATCTGTTTTTCTTGATTCTTGTATGTGATGTAAGTTTTCATTTATTTATTTTTGGGGCATTATAATTTTTTTAAATTTTTTTTCAATTCTATCTTTTATTTATTATACTTCATTAATTGGGTTCTTGAGTATTCATTTTTTGGCATTTTATTAATATTTCTTGGGCAGTTTTGGTATCATTGCATTTAACAGATACACTAAAAGTCACAAAAAATACATTTGTAACTAATTAGTTTATCATAAATTTGTTCTCTTACCATAAGAAAAAGTGCAGTCTACTATTTCTAGTCATCATACAATTTTGATTTTGTTTTTATATTTTTACTTCTAAAAATGATATATGCCATAAAAGAAATTGTAATTGTTTAAAATTTAAACAGTTAATATTTTTTCTTTCAAAAAAAATTTACCCTAATATTTATCCTTATCAACATTATTGATTTCTTTTATACATTAAACCAATGTTCTTTAGCTTGAAAAACATGTTTCTTTTTAAATTTTTTATTTGTTTTATTTAGTTATACATGACAGTAAAGTGCATTTCTGTACTTTAATATATTATGCATAGATGTGATATAATTCCTCATATATATGAGTGTATATGTTGTAGAATCATATTAATCATTCAGTCATACAAATACATAAAATAAAAAATGTCTCTTTCATTCTACTATCCTTCTTATCCCTGCATCTGTTCACCTCCCCTCCCTTCACTTCCCTCTTCCTAATATAACACAATTCTATTCTTCTCTAGTGCACTTCTCCATTGTGAATTATCATCTGCATATTAAATATCCAGCATTTTTTTAATTGGCTTATTTTGATTAGCAAAATATTGTCCAACTCCATCCATTTACTGGCAAATGCCTTAATTTCATTATTCTTTACAGCTGAATAATATTCTATTGACTACACATATCACATTTTCTCTCTACATTCATCTATTGAGGGACACCTCGGTTGGTTCCATAGTTTAGCTATTGTGAATTGTTTGCTGTAAACATTGACATGGCTGCATCACTGTAATATGATGATTTTAAGTCCCTTGGGTATAAATCAAGGAGTAAAATAGTTGGGTCAAATGATGTTCCATTCCAAGTTTTTTAAGAAATCTCCATACTGCTTTCCATAGTGACTGTACCAATTTTCAATCCCACGGGCAATGTATGAATCTACCTTTTCCCCCACATCCTCGCTAATATTTGTTGTTGCCTGTACTCTTGATGACTGCCATTCTGACTGGAGTGAGATGAAATCTTAGTATAGTTTTCATTAGCATTTCTCTAATTGTTAGAGATATTGAACACTTTTTCTTATATTTGGTGATCAGTTGTATTTCTTCTTCTGTGAAGTGTCTGCTTAATTCCTTAACCCATTTCTTAATTGGGTTATTTATTTATTTCCTGTTAAAGTTTTTTAGTTCTTTGTATATCCTAGAGTTTAATCCCTTATCTGAAGTACATGTGGTAAAGATTTTCTCCCAATCAATAGGCCCTATCCTCACATCATTAATTGTTTCCATTCCTGAGAAGAAGCTTTTTAATTTGAATTCATCCCATTTATTTATCCTTTATATTACTTCATGTAATTTATGACTCTTGTTAAGGAAGTCAGATTCTAGACTGACATAGTGAACATTTGGGATTACTTCTTCTGTTAGGGGCTGTGTCTCTGTTGTAGTTCCTGAGCTTTTGAGACACTTTGAGTTGATTTTTTTTTTGGCAGGGTGAGAGATGGAGATTTAATTTCATTTTGCTACATATTAATTTCCAGTTTTGCCAGCACCATTTGTTGAAGAGTTTGTCTTTTCTCCAATTTATGTTTTTGGCACCTTTGTTTAGCATGAAATAAGTGTATTTATGTGGGTTTGTCTCTGTGTCTTCTTTCTGCGTTATTCGTCTAAATGTCTATTTTGGTGCCAATACCTTGCCATTTTTGTTACTATAGCTCTGTAGTATAGTTTATGATCTGGTATTGTGATGTCTCCTGCTTCACTTTCCTTACTAGGGATTGCTTTGTCTATTTTGGGTCTCTTATTCTTCCAAATTATTTCCATAATTGCGCTTTCTATTTCTATGGAGAATGTCATTGGGATTTTAATAGGAATTGCAATAAATCTGTATAATGCTTTTGGTAGTATGGCCATTTTGACAATATTAATTCTGCCTGTACAGGAGCATGGGAGATCTTTCCATCTTCTGGTTTTTTTTTTTAATTTCTTTCTTTAGGGTCCTGTAGTTTCATTGTAGAGGTCTTTCGTATCTTTTGTTAGATTGATTCATATATTTTTTCCTGTCTTTCATGATTTGTGTTAAAAGTCAATGATTCTTACATTCTTCTCTAGCCACTATTTGATTTTCTCATTATTTTTATCTGCTTGTTTATTAATTTATTTTGAGTTTTTAGGGACTGAGCCCTGGGTCACTTTACCATTGAGCTTAACGTCCAGCCCTTTTAATTTAATTTAATTTATTTTTTTTTTAAATTTTGAGACAAGGTATAGTTAAATTGATGAGGATGACCTCCAATTTGCCATTCTCGTACCATAGCCTCCCAAGTCACTGGGATTATGGGCATGCACTAATACATGCTTCTGATTTCATTATCTTTAATTTTCAACAGTATCATAAAATTAATGCTGTTTCTAAGAAAAATTTAATTTGTTTTTGGTGTATAATGAGCTTATCAAATTTTCAACATCAACATGGAACTCCTTTGATTATTATTTCTCCAAATATTGCTTTTTTCTTTCTTCTCTTTTCCAAAGGAAATCCAATTCCTAGTAGGCTATCTCTCTTTTTTATTATGTTTCATGTTTCCAAATTTTTGTTCTGTTTAAATTTTCATCACTTTCTATTTGAATATGTTCTTTTGATTAGTCATCAGTTGTTTTGAACCTTTCTTATACTATGTCAAGTTTGTTGTTATGTCCACCAAATATATATTAATTTTATTTTGTTTTGTTAATGTATACTCTACTTCTATTTTGAGGTATACAATCCTATGCATTGTTTACTTCCATATTTTAAATTGTCTTTTACTAATTATAACAACTACATTGTCTTTTACTCCATGTTATTTTATCACTTTATTATTGATCACTATATTATGATTTTTTGCATATTTTATAAATGAATACTCAAAATTATAAAAATATGCTCTAGAAAATTTTCTATAGTTTCAATTTTTCTATCCTGGCAATTCTTATTAATTTCACAAATGTCTTGTTGCCTTCTCATAGTTCTTTTTATAAACCATTCCTTTTGGATAATGGTTACTATTAGGCTTATTCATATCTCATTGTGTGATAGAATGTTACTCAGCCAAAAAGAATAATGAAATTATGGCATTTGATGGTAAACAGAAACAACTGAAGAATACTATTCTAAGGGAAATAAGCCAGTCCAAAAAACCCAAAAGCTGAATATTATGTCTGATATGTGGATGATAACATATGATAAGGAAGAGGGGGTAGAATAGACATTCATTGGGTTAGACAAAGGGGAATTAAGGGAAGAAATGGGATATTGGAAGAGGAAAGACAGTAGAAAGAATTGGACATAACATTCCTATGTTCATATATTAATATATGACTAGTGAAACTTCACAACATGTAAAACCACGAGAATGAAATCCTAATTAGAATATTATACTCCATGTATGTGTAATATGTCAAAATATATTCTAGTGTCATGTATATCTAAAAAGAATGAACAGAAAATTAAAATTAAATCTCATTGTATGGACACACAATCTAAAAGGTGGGAAAATTTTTCAAAACAGCAAGGAGATTCTGAATATATTTGATTGGTCCCTTATGTCCTGAACTTTTCATCAGAAAATGCCCCTTCCAGAAATTGTGATGAGTATTAGATTGAGCTAGTATACCTCTATTATTTTAAGAATACTTCTTTGAATTTATTACTGCCAATACCATTTTTTCTTAAAATATATACTAAATACATGTATGAATATATATACATACATATATTAAATATATACTATATATATATATATATATATATATATATATATACTAAATACATATACTAAATACATGTATGATGATGTGAGGAAAAAGAAAAAAAAGTGTGTCACATTAGATTGGGCAGAGAGAAGTGAGGGGAGGGGAGGGGAAGTGGGGAAAGGAAGGACGTGACTGCATGACCAATGTGATTCTGCAAACTGTACACTCAGAAAAATGAGAAATTATACCCAATCTGATTTAAATGTATGATATGTTAAGATCATTGTACTCCCATGTGTAACTAATTAAATTTTCAAAAATAGCAAATATATACTAAATTTAAGGTTTCTATTCATCTATAGCAGAAAGATAAGTTTAATGTAGCTGGTTTATTATCAGCACAATAAAATGTATTGTTTTATTTTATTCAACTTATTATGTTGTAAATACATAGTTATGTGATTTTAATTACGTGTATCAATAAATCTTTTTTACCTTTCTTTTACATACAACTCAAGTAAATTTGTAGCTTTTACAACCTTGAACAAATAGGACAACAAAATTTCCAAGAGTCTCCAAAAACAGTATGACAGATCTAAAAAGTATATTTAAGTATCTCTGAAATGTTGATGCTAACCCACAACAAGGAAGGGAGTGGAAGAAAGAAATAAAAGTTCCTTGGATTAGACAAAGAGGAATGAAGGGAAGGGTGGGGAGCTGGGAATATGTAATACACAAGAGTGAATCAGACATAACTTTCCTGTGCTCAGAAATGAACACATGACCAGTGAAACTCCACATGGTGTATGATCACAAGAATGGGATTCTATTTAGTAAGCTCTACTCCATGTATATATATCAAAATATACTCTACTGTCATATATATCTAAAAAGAACACACAAGCAAAAAAAATCTCTGATTTGTAGATCTTAGACATAATCTGAAAAGTTAAACATTTTTCAAGTTCAGCCTTACCTTCTTCCAGAACTGCACTTAAATTTCTATGTATAAGCATTTTTTAAGTGATTAATTGACTCTTCTGAAGTCCTGATGGAACTTAATGCTTAGTTAAGCAATCACATTGAGTATGATATCAGTGATCGGATCCCAGAGGACATTTTCATTGGTTTCACTTAGTTTTCAAAACAATCTGGAGTTCTTTGAGAGTTTCATGTTTCTGTTTTGTTGAGTTCAAATGTATTAATATTTATTGTTCCAGATAGACTTCACAATAATTATGCAGATATTCAAGAATTTAATTTTTAAAAAAGAAATGCTTTTTAAAAAATTTTTTAAATTTTATTAATTATTTTCATGATCCAAAAATAAAATTTCCTAAACTTCATAACTAGAAGATAAATTCTGTTTTTTAAAAAATGGCAAATAATAAATTTTGATTTTATTCAAACATTATATATATACACACACACACAAATACACATGCATATATACACATATATATTACTAACTAAACTTCATTTCAAAAATTTTACTTAGGTACCTTTCTTATACACATTTCTAAAAAGAAATTTCCTGACTTTTGCCAGATTATTTCTCTTGCCTTTGATACTTTTTACACAGTATATCTCTTATTTGTCTCCTTTTTTTTGTTTTTGACATATCCATTTGTGTTAATGTCTAGAGAATAGTGTAAGACAATATTAAAAAAGAAATTTATTTTCTCATAAAACATTTTGGCTACATTCAACACATTTTTAAGTGCAATGTTCTCATGCTGAGTAGAGTTCCCAGTCCAAAGCCCAGTACTAAGCAGGTTTTTTACTTACTATCTAAAACTCCTTCATTTTAATTTCTTTCTTTCTTTCTTTCTTTCTTTCTTTTTCTTTTTTTTTGGGGGGGGGTACTCAGGTGCACTCGACCACTGAGTCACATCCCCAGTCCTATTTTGTATTTTATTTAGGGACAGGATCTCACTGAGTTGCTTAGTATCTTACTTTTGCTAAGGCTGGCTTTGTACTCAATATCTTCCTGTCTCAGCCTCACAAGTTGTTGGGATTATAGGCCTACAATACCATGCCCAGCTTACTGTCTAATTCTCTAGTACTATTGATGAATGAAGCACACAATATATTCTATTAGGTTGCTCAGTCACTAGTTTTAGTCCATTTTCAATCCTAAATATAAATTTTGTTTTGATGCTCTAATTTTAAAAATAAGCTTCAATACTGCATAAATCAGCTTCCCAATATTTCTAATATTTGTAGTATTATTCTGTGTTTTTTTTTAAAGACGATCTGAACTATATTTTGTAAGAGTCAGAGCCCCACTCACTCAAGCATATCTGTAAATGTTTAGTTCTTAAAGGCTTTTAGTCTTTCTCGGTGTACAAAATAAAACAGTTTTCCTTTTTAATTTCAATTTTGTAAAGTTCAGATATGCTATAATTTGAAGATCTCTTTTATGTTATCACTGTTGTTATTCCTTGGTTATTTTTTTGTTCATTTTATTCTGTTTTTATCAAAGTAATCCTTATGTTCTGATTTCTAGATTTTATTTTTCTCATGACTAATATGAAGAGAGATTGCTATAAATTTTGTTGATTTTCTGTCTGTACCTGAAACATAAGAAGATATTTTGGAGATGCCTGAACTCTACTTAAAAGAAAAAAAATCATTGTTAACACAATTAAATCTAATTTTATGAAGTTATACATACATATCATTACTGTATTCCAATTCAACATATTAATCCATCTTATTATTTTTTCCTTTGTTGTTTTTACTTATATTTGCGTGCCACAATGTGTGTTAACCATGAAGACAATATCTCTAGGTTGTCATTTCCACATTTTGATTCACTTTTCCAATTAATCATTAGTATATAAATATATTTTCTTCTTTTTTTCTTAACAATATTTTATTTGTTTCAATTTCCACATTTTGTTGGTGCATTATAGTTGTACATACTGTTTCAATTTGTCATTACAATATCTGCACATGCACTCAATATAACAATATAATTTGGCTACTCCCCAGCATTGGCCTCCTCCGTACCTACCACACAACCCTTGATTTCTTTTTTTCTATTAATCTCGCTTTACTTTTCTTGAGGTCCACCCCAACCTTTGTTTTCCTTTTTCCTCTCTAGCGTCCACATATGAGAGCAAACATATACCCTTAACCTTCTGAGCTTGACTTATTTTCCTTAACATGATGGTTTTTACTATTTTTACAAAAGTACACTTTTACAAAGTATTGCTATGTTACTTGTACTTCATTATGTTTAAATATCTCTTATAATCTTAGTTTTTAACATGAGCCAATTATTTACTGACACATCTCTAAGGTGGCTATAGATTTTGTTTGCATATATTTGATGAACTAAATGCATTGGCATCAGAGAACATAAAATATTAATTAATTTTTATAAATTTTTTCCATTAATATCTACAAATGTTTACCTTAATTTATGAAATTGAGTTCTCAGTATATATACATTTATAACACCAATTTTATCATCTATTCTCTTATAATGTTATATTATTAACAGATATTTTAATAATATATAAAAGTTTTTGGATGTTTTTTGCAGAGTTAGGACTCAAACCCAGGGCCTTGTCTTTGCTAGCCATGTGTTCTTCTACCATGCTACACTCCAGCCCTTTTTTAGTTTTCTAAAACTTAGTATATTTTGAAGGTATTTTAACTATTAAGCCCTAGTATTAAATACATATTTGAGGAACAATTGGATAATATAGTTTTTTTTTATTCTGCTTTGTGTCACTAAATTTCAAAACAAATTAAAGACATATTTGGACTGAAATAAAGAATAACTCAATGCTTCTTTCTACAAAAAAAAATTATAAGAAAAAAATGACGCATGAAAACATTTAAATGAATTATAATATTAGAAAACTATTTATAAGCCATATTCACTTCAAACAACACTATTCAAAGACAAAAAGTTTACAAATAATGTCATTATTCTGTTGAGTCATCTAATAGCTGCATTAATTGTAGCCATACTAGAATGCAAACATATAAATTACATTTTTGTTCATTTATTTTTGGTAGATGTTCACAATAGCTTTATTTTACTTATTTATTTTTATGTGGTGCTGAGGACCAAGCCCAGTGCCTCACCGTGTTAGGCATGCATTCTACTAGTTAGCAACAACTCCAGCCCCATAAATTCCATTCTTAATGTAAAATTGAGGGAGATATGTTTCTGTGGACATTTCCTAGAAATTCAATAGGATAGAATAGTTCAAAACATAGTTTTTCTTCATTCAATGTATAAACTATACATGTATAAATAAATAGTTTAATAAAAATTGTTTTCACCTTACCTTGTCACAATGGTATTACTTCATAATTTCCAGTTCAAATCAAGATTTAATTAAAGCAATGACATAATAATTTTGAGGAATTTAATTTTTTTTTAAGTTTCTATAAGCATGTGTCTCTCCTAGACACAAATTTGTATGCAGCATAATTGCATTAAATATTTCTACCTCTACAAATTAAAAAGGAACTAATGTCTATGAATTTGGACTAATAAATTTAAATAAATACACTAGTTGAATTTTTAAAGATATAATAAGTTGCTTAATATGCAAAATGAGATTAATTATGTTAACATGAAAATTATAGTTACATTTCATGCATACTATAGAATATTTATATACCATAATAATCAGTGAGAGTAAAAGATAAATTATTTATAACATTGTAAAGTTATAATGGGCTCAAATATATAATGAAAAGAATACTGTAATTAGTTATTGTGGAATTAAATGTCAGTGAAAACCATTAGATTGTAGCATAATTTTCCTAGGTAATAATTCAAAGCACAAATTGACATTTTGCATTTTAAGCCTGCATAAATAACATTTGTAGTCTTTGCTCTGAAAATCATCCATTACTACTGAGTATATGTGATATTAAATCACCTACATATTATGACTGCACTATACTAATATTCTACTACACAATATACTTAATTTTATATGATTTATAGAATTTGGAAGCTAATAGGCACTTTTAAAATCATTCCTGACTCATTTTACCTATAAGGCATATAAGATCCACAAAATGTACTTAATTACAATGCACGTTTGTTTTCACTTTTTTAGTTAAATTCACAACTTATTTTACATTTTTGTCAACAAACCAAAGAACAAAAAGCATCCTGATAATGTCCATTGAGACTTCTGGGCTGTGATGTACATGTTTTAGTATTGATTCCCTCTCACAAAGAAAAAAAAATGGAAATAAAACCCATTGCCTGAGAATACACACAAGAATGATGAGTATAGTAAAAACACTGCCTATGGCTCACTCATCCTTTGCAAACAGAGCTAAACTTATTTTTTTTCTATTGAAAATATCAATAAAGAACGTTAATATTTGATACAATCACTGACAGAAAGCTGAGCACAGATTTGCTACCAATGGAAATAGTTTACAAATAATTTTTTCCCAAGATTTCTTTTTTGTATTTCTATAACAAAATAACCAAGTCTAAATAATTAACAAAGGACACATCTACTTTCTCACAGTTATGGAAGCTGGAAAATCCAGTATCTAAGAGCTAGAGGGCTTGATTTTCTGAGGAAGGATGCAAATTGCTTCCTAGAAGCAACCTGGTTGCTGATTCTCATGTGACAAAAGGTGGAAGGGCCAGCTATCTAAATGCTGCATGAAGTCTACTGTATAAGGGCCAGATTATGATTGATTATGAATGATTATGGCCTAATCATTTCTCAAATAATACACATCTTAATTCCATAATTTTGTCAATTCAGTTTCACCAGCTGAACTTTGGAAGGGACGTGTTAAAGCTTTAAAACTAGGAAGGTATTCACACCTAGATCAAACATGATTTATTTCTGGCAGAATAACAGAAAAGAAAGAATGTGTATAAGACCTTATGTTAAAATTCACCTAGACATTCTCAGCAAAATATTGCCTATTTCCATTAGAATACACAACTGAACTTAAAAATTAGTGACATATTGAGGTTGTGTCTTTAAAGATTATTTAAATATACAGTACTATAAGCGAGCAAAAATGTGTGTGTATTCCTTTGTCAATGATCGAGAGACAAGGTGTTTCATGTCTATGGAAATTTTGCAGATGATACCAAGAGCTAAGACAAAAAGAGGTGAAGTTCATATTTGAAACAGCATCAAAAAGCCAAATGTCACATTTTCAATCACCACAGGGAGATTAGAGAAACATTTTTGGCCGATCAAGTTTTCAACCTATACTCTGAAATGATAATAACATATGAACTCTAAATAAATGCCACAAAAAGTAGAGTACCAGGTATTAAAATAAATTTCTGGCTTCCACTTGTGCCTATTTCTACCATGATTTAGGCAATCTAATTTGTTCGTTTGTTTGTTTTTGTACTATGGACTGAACCCAAGGCCCCTTAACCACTTAGAGACAGGATATCATTGCATTGCTTAGGGCCTTGCTAAATCCCTGAGCCTGAGCTCATGATCTTCCTGCCTCAGGCTCCCAAGTCCCTGAGATTATAGGTATGAGCAGCAGTGCTTGGCCTACGCAACCTAATTTTTATATACATAACAAATAATTTACATTAATGTCAAGAAACATAAAATCAACAAATCATCTTACATTTTCTCCAAAAAAATATTAACGTGTAAGCTTTTTTTCTTAAACACATTTTTTGTTGATTTAAATTGTTTAGACACTATTGGACAAATTATGAATCTATAATTTTCCATCAGCCTTCTCTTTTTTCTATCTATATAAGGAGGTGAAAATGTCAATGCCCAATTTCTTGGCCTCCTGGAAATGAGTACTTATGTGAAAATTAGGCAAATACCTCTTGGGGAGCTTTGAGAAAGCTTTGTCTTTATGATAAAAGTGGTTGGTAAAGCTTCCTTCCTGCACCCACCAAGAAGCTTCCCTTTAAGACTGAAGTGATGAGTGGGTTTGACAGCCACCTTAGTTCCAAGAGAAAAATGCTAAGAATATATCATAGATAATGGCTTACTAGTTATTTGGCTATGTTGCAAAGATAAAACTTTTAAATTCTAATTTTGGGACATTTATTTAGATTTTAAGACAAAATCATCCTGGTTTCACATAATTCTTCATTTTTTTAACCATCTATAGGAAGTGCAATGAATGAGAACAAACATTTTCAATTTAGCTTAACATGAATTATGGCACATGCATTTTATCATCTCAATTCTTATTTCTAAGAATGTGTTATTTATGTTAAGTAAATAGTAGTATATTTCTTAAAAGTTTTATTAAATTAATGCTCATTAAATAGTGAATTCTGGGATGTTAATTCCCTCTGCATAAATGAAAAGACTGGGATGACCATTTTGATATTTAAGCATGCATCTGTAATTTTTAAATAAGTTTTCTTGTCTAGGAAAGCATTCTTTATCTGGTTTTGCTTCTTGAGGAATTATTCTTGAGAGAAAAAGAGAAACTTAATCAAATAATTGTAGTTTATTTTGTTAACTGAAAATATTCCAATTAATAATGGATTGAGGGGCTGGGGAAGTGGCTCAAGCGGTAGCGCACTCACCTGGCATTCCGGGGTGCTGGGTTCAATCCTCAGCACCACATAAAAATAAAATAAAGATGTTGTGTCCACCTTAAACTAAAAAATAAATACTAAAATCTCTCTCTCTCTCTCTCTCTGAAAAAGAAAATAATGGATTGATTTAGACAATCGAGTTATTCACAAATAAATGACTTATCTTCATAAACTCTACTGACCTATGGAATGTATAATAAATTTCTTTCTATATTATTTATTTTCTATTTGAAATCATACATATTCTGTTTTTTAGAAAAATAGAAATGTGCTACTTACAAAACTATAAAATATATTTATGTTTCCTAGTTCTTATTAAAATTAAACCAAGAATATATATTTATTATTTTTATCATTTCATTTTCTTTCTTCTCCATGACACATATTATTCACATATTCACTTGCTAATCATTTTCAAATGATCTATTGGATATATAAATTTTCCAGGTGTTTAAAGTTTTAGGTGATAAATATTATACTAAAAAACATGTAAGATTTTTAGTTTCTGTCTTGAACTATACAAGTCATCACCTAATTGCAGAAAAACTGTGTGTGGATTTTCATATATGAGCAAAATAGGCTCAAAATATGTGAAAATTTAGCTAATTTCACATAAATGATTACCAGCAGGGCTAAAATCTTTTAAAAAAAAACCCACAGTGAATTTATCGAATCAAGTTTTACTCTTGTCTAAATTTGAATGTTGAAATTTAAAGGAAGGATGACTCTTCTAATTTACAATCCATAATCACTTGGAATAATTTTAGTAAACACAATAAACTACAGTTATTTTTGCACTTTTACTTTTATAGTTTTGTAAGGTACTTGTAGAGTTTTCTATTGTGACTACACAGATGATTTGTTGTAGACATGAGGTTACTTTTTCATAGTACAGAAACAGTTTGACATTTTAATAGCAGGTATAAAAAACAGTACAATAAAGTAATATTAGTTTAATAGTTTGTAAGAAATTATTATGTTACTACTAAATTTCAAATTTAGTATGTAAAGGTTTTCATATTTACTGATGATTATTTTGATTTATATAAGCTTTATAAACAAACTCACATTTTGTTTTTAAACTAACACAATGAGATCAATGAGATACAAAAATGATTAACATTAAATTATTTATTAAATTAGCATGTAGAAATAAAATCCAAATGGCAATATGTGAAACTTTTTGTATAGAAACTGAAATTAATGTATATTTTAATTAAAATTTGAGAAATCAGGAAACTAAAAGTTATTATTTTTTTCTGTATTTTACTTTTTCAGATTACTTTAGCATGTGGACATTTATATTTCCTAGTCCAAGTAGTTAAATTTATGGTTCATTTTGATATTTATAAAATAAAGCTTTGAGTACCAAATGAAGATTAAGGAGTTATATTTGAGTATATCTTTCAAAATATGTCTCTGGCATGATTGATAAATTGATTGAACAATTTTTTTCAATGACTACGAGTAGATTTCTCTTAATTTGTGTGAAATGCTTCATTTTATTTCTATGGCAATTCAGAACAAAAGAGTTCAAATGTTAGCCTAATTTTATTTTGTAAATTCTTATTTGTAATGTCAACCAATTATTTATAAACTAAAATTGTATTTGAGGTATAAAAGTTACCTTTTACAATAAGTCTACCCAGCCATTTTATTTTAAAACCCCTAATCTTAGTAATTTTTTTTTAATCCACTGAACCTCCCACCCTGCTCTTGGATAAAAATCCCTACTTGTCATTGGTGAAGTGGAATTAATTTCAATCTGTCCTTGGCTACAAAGTGCCATGCACAGGTCTCCACACTTAGAACAAGAGCACTCTTGAATCATCTTTGGTCTTCATCACTTTTATATATTTTATATATTTTTAGTTAACAACTGTAATAATTTCACTATGCCAATATATATTGCATGTTTATTAAATTGGAGTGTAAATGAGAAAGATGATTGCAAAAGCAGAACAATCCTAAGAGAATTAATGTTGATAAAACAAAAATCTGATAGTCACTACCAACTTTAAAACGAAACAACAATGAATTTGATTAGATTATTGAAGTTTTTATTGAGGGAAAATGTAGAAAATTGCTTCTCAAGAAATGGAAAAATTGTTGGAAAACAGATGAACCCAAGCATTAAAAGTATTTGTAACATATACAGCACATGAAAAGTTTTCAAGTTTTATAGATCATGTTTTTTAAAAGATATAGAAAAAGTATTTTAACTTCATAGGAATATAAATTGTACCTATCACCACCTAAAAAAATAAGTTAACAATAGAGTGGTATCCCTTCATCAGTGGATTTACTTATCACCTGAGGCCTGGATGGGGGAGGGAATAAGTAATTCTCAGAGGTGTGGGCCAGCTGGAAATAAAAGTCTGAAAAGCAATATTAAAAAATAATACAAAGATAGGTAAATATATTTAAAGCAAGGACTTGATGGGTAGAAGAGATCTGATGGATCTGATCCTAACAAAGGGAAATGCCCACAAGTGCTTTATTTATAGTGAAACACACCAAAGAAATCTATTGTGAGGAGGGGTAATTCGGGCTAAATAAGGAGAGGTTGTAGGAGAGTTGGCCTGGTTGGAGACTGACCACTTGAAAGTGATTCTTCCTCCTCCAGGCAGCTGGCAACGCAAGGCTGTTTAGGGACACTGATATGACTTTTATCCAAGGCTACCAGGCATCTAAACTGAAAGTTATCAATATCACAGATTCCATGCCAGACATGGAATCTGCCCCATTAACAACTGCTGCCTGCAAATGAGCATGTCTTTCTACATCTTTGCTTGGAAAGATTCCCAGATGGGGTAGTCAAGCAGTCCAAGGTTGTGAAATTCAAAGCAATCATTTATTTGCCACTCCTGATATTTACTTACCATAGTTTGTAACCCATGGAAAATGGATGTCCAAAAATGAATAGACCAGAAAGAAACAAATCATGAATTTGACTATGTGCTGTTCTGAATAGCATGCTAAAAAATTGTGCCTTCTTCCCCCCCCATCCACGGGGATGCCAGTCATCTCTTTGACAGCATATTCATGCTGCATATGCCACATTCCTCCTAGTCATTGGAGAGTTCTATTGGTTCCTCAGGTCTATTGTCCTTCATCACAGTTACTCTTAAAACTTTTGAAGGCATTATCACATCCCTCTCAAATTTGTGCTTATACAAACAATTCTTTCTTTTAGCCCTTCCGTATACTACAATTTTCCAGGCATCCTATTTCTTCTGGCTCAACCTGACTCCCCTTTCCGGGAATCACATTGTTTGTGTTCAAGTACCCCTTATTTTCCTTAGTAACAGCTTGAAAAGACAAAAGTAGAGATGCTGGCAAATTGGATCTTCCAAAGAGAAGCCACAAAGTGCTTTCTCTAAGTGAGAAAATAATAACTCTCAGGTTAAAAAAAAAGAAAAGAAAAGAAAGAAAGAAATGTACGCTGTGATTGTCAAGACCTGTGGTAAAAGTTAATCACCTGTGTAATTGTTAAGTTAAAAAAATAAAAATAATGCTAAATTTGTTGTTGCTCTTCAAATTGCAAAAGTTATGGCAGCTTTATTGTTCATAACAAGTGTTTCTTTAAAATGAAAAAGGCATTAAATAATAGGGTTTGATAATATCTGTGGTTTTTTGAATCACCAGGTTCTTAAAAATGAGGTAGGACTACCCCCAGTAAAAATATATATGTGAATATTGTACAACAGAGCAATCCCAGTAATTGTTTAAAATTCTAATGACATTTTTGCATGTATTTACTTACAGGAAATTCAATAATAATACAGGGATCATTATTTTTAAAGAAAGCAAATATTTATAAATAATATGAAGGCTAAAAAAGTATAATATGTAAATTGTTATATAGTCACACAAAGTAATATTATACATTAGAAAATTAACTAGAACCATATATTCTAACACAAATTACTACAAGAATGACACTAATCAAGGTAAGGAAGTTATAAAATTATAAAAGCAAAATTCAATTGCATTTTTATATATGGAAACAACCAGATAGGCTGATGTAGATAGAGATACATAGATAGTGAGGTAGGCCCAAAAAACATATATAAATGAGGATAAATATAAGCCATTCAAAACAGTGGAAGTTAACAAGAAGTTTTAAGAAGTACAATATTGAGAGAATTAAAGAAGATGATTCAGCTCACTTTAAATTTTTTTTATTTAATTGATGCTTCAGTATTTATTTTATTGCTATAATAGCACTTCAAATTAAACTATTATATTATAAAATCAGAACTTAAAACAATATTTAAAAAGAAGTGAAGAAACATAAAGTATAAGTCATATAAAGAGGATAAAGAAAATGAAATTAATCAAAAAAACAGGATATCAAAATGACACTTCTATTTTTAACTAAGATCTATTAACTGTGAAAAATACAAGACACTTTTTTTGTGAAACCATATATACACATATATATATGTCATATTTCTAACATACTTAGTTTATATTCACATACTATTTTAATATCACAGGGAATATCAACTAAATTTTCAATATGGGGCAAAATATATACTCAAATTATGATATTTCAGAAAGATTTTTAAAAGGTACTATCTTTAAGAGTGTGGGCAGATACAGATGAAGCAAAGACTAGTTAAGTACACTGAGTTTCAGAAAGATGAATATTAAGACTGGGAAAAATAAAACAAGTAGTAAGGAAAAGCAGTAGTTACTAGAAACTTAAAAAAGTATATCTTATGGAGAAGTGAGCCTTGAAAGAAGAAGTAATTTTTATTGGAAAATCAAATATAGCAAGAGGTTACAATGGTTAAAATGATTAATTTAAAGCACATTTTATATTATTTCCTGTTTATGAATTTTAAATGAGTGACCCTATCTATGTTCTTCAAGCACTAGCTCCTATAGAATTTTCAACTATCAGCTCCTGGATGGGAGGTTTTATTTTTGTTCCTTGAGAAGTGACTGATAATTCATGATTACAGGATGTTGTTCTTAGTAGTCTTGTGGTTTCATTGAAAAGAATAATTATACAAACCTAGAAAATCTCAGCCACTCATCTGTATTCCAAATTTAATTATACTTACTCAAATTATGTAGCAGCCACTCAGTTTCCCCTGATAATCTAGATCATGTACATTGTTTGATTAAATAAACTCCTCTTTGTGTGTTTAGTTCCTGGTTTTGAGATTCTAAAATGACTAGGGCACTAATACAGATTCCAGTATACCAAAACTATGACAATCTTCTTCTTTAGAAAAATGGTTCTCATTTCTCCTTTTTGAACCAAAATCTCTAAAACAATGAAAACCAAGATATGGGCACCAGCAAAATGACTTCAGAGGGAGTTTTTAATGGTATGTCACTACCTTTTGTTGTGAACTGCACATCCAGGCAGTTCAGAAGGATTGTGCAATACATTGACTTATGATTTAATGCACATGCTGCACTCCATGGGGTTTTACTTCAGTTTCACAAATGTATTGTCTTCCAGGTGATGCCCTAAGGAAGCTCACATAGATGGCACCTGGGCGATGGAATGAATTCCATGAGAGTGAATTCACTGCTAATCTTTCTTTGATGAAAAACAAACACATTATTATGATTCATTAATGTATAAGAACCGTGGAAAAGCAAAAGGCATTCAGAAAACTCACTGCTGTTGGTGCTGGCAGGAGCACTGTGTACATATCTGTCAAAGTACAGGAAACGAACTGCCCTCCTCCATTGTAGGAGGATCTCAAAAGCCTAAACTGCAGAACATCCTCAACAAAATATTCCATGAGAAAGAAGAGAAAAAAAGTGAAAACTAGCAAAGGGGGGATCTACACTAAAGTATTATGCAACAAAGGGAGAAGCAAAGTCAAATTAGAAGACAGAAATAAGTCAAAATGACAGAGAATGCAAGTAATATCTCAGTAATAACCTTGAGTGTTAACAGCCTAAACTCATCAATCAAAAGACATATACTGGCAGATTGGATTAAAACAATAAATATTGAGGAGGATATGGGGAAAAGGTATACTCACACATTGCTGGTGGGACTGCAATTGGTACAACCATTATGAAAAGTAGTATGGAGATTTCTCAGAAAACTTGGAATAGAATCACCATTTTGTAGCGTGTGGCTGCCAGCCTCCTGGTCTTGAGGCTGCACATGTGGCTGGGACAGCTCCTGGCGATCAGCCAGGAGGCGGTGCTGTGGGCGGTGAGGGGAGGAGGCGGACCACCTCAGGATAGGTCCGGGACTCTTCCGCCCTCATGGACAGATTGTGCTTTCCCTTACAGACTATGGGCTGGATGTACACGTGAACTTGCTCCACCCCTCTGACCTTTATCCTGATTGTCTCCTGTGCAGTATATAAGCTGTGTGTACTTCCTTATTAAACGAGATCCTGCTTTGACTGTTCTCCCTGGCACCTCTGATTGTCCTCCCGGGAGGGAGGGCTTGGGTGGGCCACCAGTCGACCTTTACCTTTCTTGGCTCATCTTGGTCAGGGGTGCTTTTCCCGCTTCTCTTGGTGGTCAGGAGGAGACGGGGGCTAAAAACCCTGACACCATTTGACCCAGCTAATCCACACCTCAGTTTATACCCAAAGAATTTAAAATCATTATACTCCAGTGATGCAGCCATATCAATATTTATAGCAGCTGAATCCACAATAGCTAAACAATTGAAGTAACCTAGGTGTCCAGGAATAGAGAAAAGTTTTTTTTTTTTAAATGTGGTACATATACACAATGGAGTATTACTCAGCCATAAAGAAGAATAAAATTAACGCAATTGCCAGCAAATGGAAAAAGTTGGAGAATATCATGATAAGTGAAAAAATCCAATCCCAAAAAGGCCGAAGGCCAAATGTTTTCCCTAATATGAGGATGCTAATCCACAAAAAAGGGGGTGGGACACTAGAGAAGAATATAGTTACCTTACATTAGGTAGAGGCAAGTGAAAGGAGACGAGGGTAGAGAATGTGGGGATAGGAAGGATATTAGAATGAAACAGACATTATTAATTCATGTATAGATGTGATTGCATGACCATTGTGATTCTATAGCATGTACACTAAAAAAAATGAGAAATTATGTCCTGTCTATGTATGATATATCAAAGTACATAAATGCATTCTACTGTCATATATAACTAATTACAACCACAAAAAAAAAAATTCAATCTCAAAATACTAGTTGACTGATTACCTCATAGCACAATGCCATCTTAGGAGACTAAGTGTGGCTTCTGAATGTTAGAAATTTTAGAGCTCTGCCAAGAATTTAACTAAATCAGCATTGGATACAGAAGTCCATACATTTGAGATTGTGGATAGACTCTTCCCTTGCCAAAATATCTAACTTGTTCATGGGGCCGTTTAAGTTATCTTTAGAATGACCAGGCAAAGAAACTGAACATCTTCCATAGGTTAGGTCACCTTTGCCATCTAATTATTGAGATCTTTCACTGCCTTTGATGTTCACTATGTGCATTCATTTGCAATCAAAACAACTTCCCACTTGGTTTCTATTTTTAAAAAATCCATCTGCAGATATCTTACCCAGATATCTTTGCTACAATTTCCCAATGTTTTGATATTTATGTAATTGAATAGCTCCCCACTGGCCTTTCATCTCATGCAGATTCATGTGGTAACCTTACCAGTATTTCTTCCTTCTGTGTTACAGAGGAACTTAGCAAGTAGGAAAAATTCAATAAATTATAATCCATTGAATCATGAACCACTTTCTTATGAAGTTTACTTTAAGCTTCTAGCCCTCTTGATTCCATTCTTCTGTTTATTTCTTTTAATTGACCAATCTTAGATCATGATTATTGACACTGCTTTTGATCAATACCCTACTATTGGTTTCATGTATATCAAATAAATAGATCAGAAAGCATCACTGCATATATGTTGCTTACAAAACATTGTTTCTTTTTTTTTGGTGAACAAGACTGACCAACATATTTTTTTCACATTAGAAGGAATAACATCATGTGCCTCAGAGCACTAATTTAGAAAGGTAGTGATTTACATTCTTTATCACACAGTTGCATGTGAGATGTTTAATACTTTATATTCAATGAATAATTAAAATAATACCATCAACACAATACCCAATGTGATCCATTTGGATTTTTATCATAAAATCTTTTTTTTCCTAGGTTGTGTTATTATACAAATAGCAACATTTGATTTAATCCTGAAACTATGAAAATATAATTTTCACTGTATCTACCATTGTTTTATAAATACAAATTTTGCTTTTTGATGGGAATGGAAAAGAAGCATCTTCAGAAATTTATATGACATGAGCTGTATTGAACAAACAACTATATCTAGAAAAACCCATATCGAAAAAGAAAGCTTTGATTGTCATCACTACCTGATTTAGCTTGCAGTTATCACAATTATCATGCATTACTCAGTTGTTTTCTGGATTTGTGTGCTGAACAATCAAGTAAGTTAAATAAGAGATATATGAATCAGTATTTTTGCATTTAAATTTCCATCTTGAGGATGGAAATAGTGTCCTTAGATTCTCAGCGCTGCAATAGCAAATATGTATACACACACACACAGACACACACACACACACACACACACACATATATATATATATATATATATATATATATATATATATATATATATATATATATATATATATATGTTGTTGTTGCTTGTTTTGTTTTGTTTTACAGGAGTATGTATTTCCAGGGAATTGCAATTTGCTTTCTTTGCCATAACACACTTTACTTCATGGATAATGAAACCAAGGTGGAAATCCTTCTAGTTTATATTCTGAGATTTGGAAAATAACACCAATTTTTTTCCTCGGTCTCAATGGACTCACAATTATATTTACATAGATCAAGATTCTACGTATTATTGGGCTCATAAATCCCCTGTTTGGTGAACCAATGTATCATTGGGTCTCTGGGAAGCACAGAAGACTTAAAAGTATCCTAAGATATTCTCTGAAACTTTGGGGTAACACTTATTTACTAGAGCTTTGCGACCCCAGTGAATAATTCAGATCCTTCTATGAAATGCTTTGGTGAGAATTTGCCATTTAAACCCATGGTCATGTTATAGATTGACTTAAACTATTTATTTCCCCCCTTAGTCAGAGTTCCTCTTGTATAGTGCAACATCTGGGAACTAGTTAAAAGGTTAAGTGTCCTCAATGTTTTTTGCTGAGTGAAGATTCTATCTCTATTACACTATCTATACCTTAGAGTCTGACCATTTCTGACATTTCTAGGGACCCATATTTATCTGTCCACCACTATAGATTTAATTATGCCTCCTTGTATCTGAGGGAGCATTGCCATATGGCCTTGGAGATCCCATTTTTTCTTGTTGAGATCACAGATCTCAATTATAATCAGCACTTGCCACCATCATTTCCAAGTCACAAATGACATTTGTGGGACCCTCCAATGATACTGGTTATGGATCTTTACCTATCAAATTAAATGGTTTGATGAAATCAACATGGTCTACTTTCTCTCTGGGTCATACCTATGAATACTAGCTCCCCTATGATTTCTCATGTAGAGGGGTAGAGGTAAAAATCAGATTGGAGGGCTGAGTTAAAATGCTAATATATTTTATTTTTTCTCTTATTGCAATTTTTAGAATCTGACCCTTTCTTTATAAATTTCAATTAGTAATAGTACAAACTTAAATTGCTTGTTTATTTATTTGTGTATTCTTTTTTTGTGTGAGTGTGGGGGGGAGTAACCAGGAATTAACTCAGGGACACTCAACCGCTAATCCACATCCCCAATCTTATTTTTTATTTTATTTAGAGACACATTCTCACTGAGTTGCTTAGTGCCTTGCCCTTGCTGAGGCTGGTTTTGAATTCACAATCCTCCGCCCTCAGCCTCTTGAGCCTGAGACTGGGATTACAGGTGCCATGGTGCCAGCTATTTTTGTATTCTTCATTTAAATCTAATATTCCTGAAATGTAGGACAAAATGTTTCTGAAATGTGGTTCATGTACCAAATTTATCAAATTTATCTACTAGCACATATTAAAACTGGGGGATACCAGACCTCAAACAGGCAAAGTCCTTGGAAGTTATAGCAGGTAATATGCATATTAACAAAATTTTAGATGATAGTTATGCTTTCTAAAATGAGATGAAGTCATCTGAAGGTATTAAAAGCAATCACAATTCAGAATTGTGTTAAACATCCGAAACAAGTTTTTGTGATGCTCCAGGAATAAGAAAGCCTAGGAGAGAAAAAGTCATATTATCCTTGCTCCCCTTTTTCTTTAATACTGACCTCTCTTTTCCTTGCATTCATGAAATAGTTTTCAGATCGTGCTACCAACCTCCCCTCCACTGTTTATTGTCATTGTCTATTTTCTTACTTTTAATTTTAGCCAGCACCGTGGTTAGAGTGCACGTGCTAAGTTCTTTCTCAGCATAAGAGTAAAAATATTTCAGTGACTGCTACTTTAAACTGAAACTGAATTAAAATAATTGCCAGTTAGAATGGCTGTGATAAGTGATAGGTTTATGATGTGATCAGAAATAGAGGCTGGAGCTGAGCTAGGCTTTGAGATGTGTCAGGATCAAGCCATTCAGCACATGTCCTCAGCACTCAGAGTTTCTGTTCAAGCCAACTGTTTCCTCCTTCAACCATATGCCTGTCTGCCTGGGGCTTTCACTGGAAGTGATAGGGATTTAATGATGAGTGGAGCTGATAGATAAATAAAGCAGCTTCCTCACCCCATGGGAGGGGCATTAATCATTAAGGCACATTTCATATGCTCTCTCAAGGGCTCCTACGGGTAGTCTCCAGGGGTCTACAGCAGTTATCTGCTTCTTAACCTAACTATATATCATCTCGCTTTTATTTCCTGATTTACTATTTTAAGCCATTAAACCTTAAACCATTTCCTAAAATTCCCTCAAAGTGAGCTTGTTCTCCAAACTGTCTCCAGTCTCTCTTTCACTGGTAGCACAAGTCTAAGATGAAAAAAGATTAACTTTATGAGCTTGATTATTTTTAGTATTTCTAGCAGAATTGGTCAATTTAAGAATACTGTTAGAATTTAAAATAGTGTATCTTTCCCCCCTACATTTAGGATTAAAACATACTGCTTAAGAAGGAAAATAAGTGTCCATTAAAATGCAGAAAATTCATTAAAAAATTGAAATATCTTTGTTTAAGGAAGCTAGTACTGGGTGAGAATAAATGATTAATTTGCAGATGTGGAGGAAATTATTTACTACAATAAATGAATATATTTGAAGAATAAATTTAGAATTAGAGTTGATATTAAATTTTATTTTCGGAGCAATTGCTTTCAAGTTCTTCAGGGTACAAAGTCAAATCTCAGTTAATAGCTAATGTATTTCACAATTAATCCCTGAGAATTCATCTCATCAAGATTTTATTTTATTTTATTAAAATATTTTAATTATAGATGGACATAATTCTTTATTTTATTTTTATTGGTGCTGAGGATCGAACCCAGTGTGTTCCACATGTGAGGTGAGCCCTCTACCACTGAGCTACAACCCCAGCCCAACCAAGATTTTATTAATTTAAAATCTGGCAATACATTTTATTTTGACTTTTCAACTTAAAATTAGCAACTGTGTTAAACTAAAACACAAATCAGCAAATATTGTAACCATACATTTCTCTTAAAAATACTATACTGAATCTTGACTGTTATAGTGTTCTTAACATAAAAGGGTGTTATTTGTAACTTCTTAAAAAAAACTCTAGAATTAAAACCACATGAAGATTGACTATTGGTGAACATTAAAATGAGTTATACACAGAACAAAGAGCAAATTCCTTTATAGAACAAAACTGAAATAATTAAAACTTGATCATATAAAATTGTAGAGAAAAGGGAGTTAGGCAAAATGTAAATTGGCTTACTTCATTTTGGTTTTCCATAATTGAAAATCAGTAGAAAATATAAAATAGAATTGTAATTATATTTTGAAAAATGAAATAAATAAAGACAGTGCCCACATTTTTCATTATGTTAGAGAATCATCCTAGAAACATTTACTTTAAGCTCTGTAATTTAATCTGATTCTGTCAAATTCAATGAAATTTAACATTTTGTTATCAGACAGGTAGTGGGTAGTCAGGTTTGAATTTCTGTCATCTTATTTGTACAGATAGAGAGAAATGGAATCTTAAACCATGGTAACAACATGTATTTGTGAGTGATAGTAGTTCTTTTTTTTTCTTCCTTTTTATTTCTTTTATTTCTAAATTTCTCAATTTCTTTAAAATAGACATACATTTATTTTTAAAACTTGCTAGTATTATTACTACTTTAAATTCTTGAAATATGTAACTCCATAGATAGTTTGACAGGAGAATAAGACATGTTAGAATGGCAATTGTTTCTCAACTCCATTGTCATAAGTCATCTGAAATTCACAGTAATTCACAGAGTTAATCACATATAAAGTCCTTCCTCTAAACTCCATACATACTGTTCAAAATCATGTGTCTTAAGTTAGATGAATGTTTCATGTTTTATCAACATGCTTTTACCTATATTCAAGTGTATAGTCATTAATTAGAAATTTGTCAACTCTTTGAAAATTACTTTGGTGCTTTCTTGATTTAATGTGCTTTACCTACCAGGAGTATCTACTATTGTTTTTATTGGATCTCAAGTGAAGAAATCACCATCCTGAATTAGAAATACAGAATTCTGCCTTTTTTTTCAGTCAAATCATTTTTATATCCTAGAGTTGATGGATTTCTGTATATCATTCTTGAAAGCCCATGTCCTTAATACAATGAATGAAAGAAAGACTTCTATTATGGAAATGCAGGACTGCTTAGCACTATTCACCTGTCTTTCCTACTCCTCATCTCAAACATCATTTGCCTCTCACTTTGAAAACCACTTAGTCTATCCACACCACTACTTCACAGCAGATTTCCAAACAGCCTCATCCACAGTCATTCACATGAACAACCTTAGACTCCGTTATTTACTATACGTCCCTGCAACAGTCACTCTTAAAATTCCTTATCTGTCTTTATCTTCAGGTATATTTCTCGTCTTTTTTCTCTATAGTCTCTTACACACCGAAGAGTTTGTAAACAACTCCTTTCTGATCTTGATTAAAAAGACTTCCACAAAAAGGCAGAGATTTCTGCTTGTTTGATGATTCTGTGGGGTTTAGCATTTACTTGTATTGCAATAACTATACTCATTAAATACATTTGTGACCTTTGGTTATAGACATTTTCCATGGACTCTATGCTTAGTCGTTGTTAAAATTCAGTTTTAGTTATAGTTATCTGAACTAATATGGTACTGTGCTGTTATTTTTAATTTCACAATATTTAAAGAACATGATTTTTGCAAGTTTTGTTTGTGGACTAAAATCCAATTAATACTGAATCAAAAGTTTCATGAATTTTGTGCATGAAAATTGTATCTAACTAAATGAAGAAAAATTTAAATGATGTTTATAAGATTGTATTTTCACATATAAAATTACATCAGCTATCTTTGTTAGTAAGACTTACAGTCAAATTTCACTATATCTTTGGGTTTCATAATTGCATGAGGTGACTTCAGAATCATTTCAGTTGTTTAACAACACACCACTTTTGGAAAATACTATCTCATTTGGAGATGAATATAGTACATTTGGAAATGCTATGTTTCTATAGTAATCTTTTTCTCTTAAGTGATATAGTAACAGCTTCCACCTTATTAGCCACCTCTACGACTATTAGTTTAATAACAAGTTAATATTAAGATACTTGATTTTAAAATAAAATTATATTTTACACAAGTTGTTAAACATCATCATAAATTATATGAGAATTAGAATATATTTTTTACTCTAGTTAAAACAACTGTTGATATAAAATCCATGAGTGAATCTGCTGATATTTTACATTGATGACTTTAAGCAAATTTTTAACAACCTTTTGCAGATCTTTTGCAGAAAGCAAATAATCACTGGAACATTTATTATGGTATTTTATATTTTAATTAACTGCACCAGGGTGCAAAATGTGAAGAAAGAAACTTAGGATTTCTTAATTAGTGTTTGAATCATACATAATAATGCTTTTTGAGTGTGCCCTGTATGGAGGAACAATGGTCAGAATATCTATGGAAAAGTTTTTCTTTTTCTTGTTTGAAAAATAAAGAGAATGACAATTACTCCTGTTTTTTTTTTTTTTTTTTTTTGCAATTCTTTCATTTGGTTTTCATATAATTGATTTCACTTTTTTAAAACAGCATTTTTCTCTTAGTGTATAAGTGCTAAATCTTAAAACTGTGAAGTTCTGTAGTTTGTGGAAAAACTACAAATTATATATTAGTCATCTTTTGAAGCAAACTGTACCATACTAAAATGTAATGGCTTAAAACGAAATATTTATTATATGCAGATTTTGAAAGTCTGTAATCCAGGTGCAGCCTAGCTGGAGACTTCTGGCTCAGGGTCATCATGTTTGTGTAGGCAAAGCTTTCAGCTGGTATTGCATCTTCTGAAGGCACATTTACTAATTTATCTGGTAGTTGACACTGACTGATGGTCAATGCTTCAATTCCTGCCATCTGGCCTCTCCTTAGGGCTGCCTTAAGTAATGTGAAGACATAGTAGTTGTTTTTTGCAGAGTAATGAGATAAAGATAGAGATAGACATAGATTCAGATAGAGATAAAGGTATAGAAACAAGGCAGGAGCTTCAGACTTTATAACCTACTCTGTGAAGAGGTGTACTATCACTTTTTTTTTAAGAGCAGTTTCATCAGACTAAGTTTGTTTTATTAGAATATGATCATTTAACTTCTGACACAGAATAAAGATGTGGTGGTAACACCTAGCAATATGCCACTTTGCCTTCATTTGGTTTGCCTATTTGGCTATATTATGCAATCTGCTTAAAGTCATGCATCAAACAACAGTGTTACTTTCTGTGAAATATGATGGTAGGTGATTTTGTCTTTGTGTAAACATCATAGAGTATACTTATATAACCTAACATGGCTATGATGTCACTAAATTATATATTGTGGGACCACCACTATGCATATAGTCTATCCTTGTCCAAATTATCAATGTTTGTCAAACAATCATGTTTATTATCCCTGGGTTAGAAATGATATTGGAGTATGCACTGAGTTTTAATGTAAGCATTTTTCATTCATGGTTTAATTTACTAAATCATCTTGATTATAGTAAAGTAGGACTTTATCTCTCAAGAGTCTTTTAATATTTGGAAATATTTTTATTGTGCTAAAATATTTACAGCACAGAATTTACAATGTTAACTACTTTGGAGTAAAATTCAATGTTATACAGCCATGACCACTATTTATGTGAGACATTTTTTTCTTTCAATACAGGCACACTGTAATTATAAAACAATAGCTACATATTCCCTGCTTTTTGTCCTATTTTTTCTGCCTTATTCACTCATCATAAAGTTTTTAAAGTTCATTGATGCTGCAACATATATCAGAACTTAAGTTTTTATTGTTATTTCTACAAACCAGGTATATATCATGCTTAAAAGTGTGTGTGTGTGTGTGTGTGTGTGTGTGTGTGTATGTGTGTGTGAGTGTGTGTGTGTGTGTGTTACTGCAGATTGAACTCAGGGATATTTTACCACAATTTACATCCCAGCCTTTCTTATATTTTATTTTGAGAATGTGTTGCATAGATGCTGAGGTTGTCCTCCAATTTGAGATCCTCCTTTCCAACCTCCCAAGATCCTGGGATTACAGGTGTGCACCATGGTGCTTTGGTCACATATATTGTTTATGCATTCATCTGGTAAGAGTCACATGGGCTGTTTCTACTATTTGGCTTTTTAAATAGTGCCAAAATAAATATTGACTTCCTAGTATCTTCTGGATTCTACTCAATTACTTTGAGTTTGTATAACTGTGAGTGGAATTTATGGATTACATAATTATTTTGTTGACTTTTTTGTAAAACTACCAAACTGTTTTCTACAGAAGCAACACCATATCATTTAACATTTCTATCAACAATGTAAGAAGTTTCTAGTTTTGCCATATCTTCATTAATACTTGTTTTTCTTCAAAATTTGCCCCTCCTCATAAGTATAATATAATATCTCAAGGTGATTTTAATTTGTGTTGCCTTAGTGACTACTAATATGGAGCTTTTTATGTGCTTTTTTGGACTTTTTATATCTTCTTAAGGGAAATATCCATTAAATCATTTTCTAATTTTTAAAAATTTAATGTTATTGTTGATATAAGTGAATTTTTTGCTAGTGCATTAATTTCTGATGACATATGATTAGTAATTACTTTCTGTCTTGTATAATTTCTCTTTTTACTTTATTTATGATGTTTCCTAATGTACAAAGTTTTTATTTATGCAGTCCAATTTATCTATTTTTATCATTTATTGGACATGCTTTTGGTGTCATATCTAAGAATCTAGTGCTACATCCAAACTCATGAATATTAATCCTGTGTTCTTTCCTAAAAGTGCTATATTTAGCTCTTATGTTTGAGTCATTGAGAACTTTCAAGTTAATCATTGTATATATTTGGGTTAAGAGTCGACTTCATTCTTGCGCATGTAGATATTCAGCTTTCCTGGAACTTATTTAAAAAGTGATTCTTTTTCATTGAATGATTATAGCAACTTTATAAAAAAATAATATGCCATAATTTATGGATTTACTTTTTATGTGTCTTATACATGGCTCTCCTTTGTTTTCTTTATTATTATTTTATATTCAGTTTTTTGGTAAGCCATATGTATTTCTTTTGATTTATTTTGAGAATATTTTTGATATTTTTAATGATCACCCCAAGGATGATAATTAAGTTTCTAAATTGATAACAATGTAGTTAAAATTGAACAATTTAGCTTAAATTGCCTATAAAAAATGCAGCTTTACGAAGTCTCATCTTCTTCCAGACTTACATAGATATTGTCACTTTTTTTTCATACATTGTATACTAAATAATGTCATTTATACTTTTTTTTGTTATGGTTCTGTCTTTAAAATTCTAAACAAAGAAAAAAAAGTAAATCACAAGCCAAAAATACAATAATACCTGATTTTCAATTGTTCTTTGTGTTTATTTCTATAGGATCATTTTTGTTTCTTCATGTTACTTTGAATTTAGAATTCTATTTCAATTATCCACTTATTTCAACCTAAAAAAAGTCTCTTTAGAATTTCTGTATGGAAGAACCATTAATGATGAACACCCTCAGCATTAATTTCTCAGTAAATGTCTTAATTTTAGACTGGAGATGCGACTCAGTGGAGAAGAACTTGGCTAACATGAACAAGGCTCTGGGTTCAGTCCCTAGCATCATTTAAAAAAAAAAGAAAAGAAAGAAAGAAAACAAAAATGTCTCAATTTCACTCTCACTTTTGAAGAATCACCTGATGAGACAGAGACATCTTGTTAGAACAAGTTGTCTTTGTATTTATCATATTGTATATATCTCAGTACTTAGTATATGTCATATTGTATTCTCATTTCCATGATTATGCTGAGAAATTTCTGTTAATCTCATTGAGGATTTGTGGTAGTATTTTAATATTGTGATAAAATACTTGAGAAAATCGTTTTACAAGAGGAAAGCTTTATTTTGTGTCATGGTTTCAGACTTTTTAGTCCAGATTTGGCCAGCTTCATAGTTTGGGGCCTCATGCAAGGCAAAACATCATGGCAGAAGGGAAAAATGGAGAAAAGCTGTTATCTTTATGATGATCAGGAACCAAAGAGGAGTATGTGTCAAAGTTCAGGAAATCTTCTCCAGGGCCTCTACTTTCTCCAATCATGTTTAACCTCCCTTACTTTCTCCTGCCTCCCAATAATGTGTCCCATCTCTTATGAGGTCAGAGCCCAGTTAATCCCATTACTACCCAAGAGTTCTGCCTGAAAATATTGCTGCACTGGAAAACAAACCTTCAATATATTAGACTTTGGGGGACATTCCAGATGAAAATTGTAACAGGGTCCCTTATATGTAATGAGCTGAATTTCTCTTGTTGAATTTGTTTGGTAATAAACTTGGTGGTTCTTTTGAGTTTATCCTTTTTGTAGCTTATTATGTTAATTTTATTGTAATTCCATATTTTCACCAGATATGAAAAGGTTTTGAACATTATTTTTTCAAAAACACTTTCCTTCCCTTCTTTCCTTCTCTTTTCTCCTGTGGGCCTCCATTAACACCTATGTTGGTCCAGTTGGTGGTGCTCTATAGTACCCTTATATTCTAGCCAATTTTAGTTTTCTTTCTTTTTGCCTCTCAGAATTGGTTAATTCATCTGTCTTGTCTTCAAGTTCATGGATTTATCTTTTGCTGAGTTATTGTACTTTCCAGCTCCATAATTTTAGATTAGCTTTTTTTAAATAATTTATATTACTTTATTAATATTTTATTTTCTTCAGATATACTGTGCCTGATTTTCTGCAATTTTTGGTTATGGTTTTCTTTTAGCATGTTTAACATAGTCAATTTATTTTTAATTCTTTTAAAATATAGTAATTTTTAAATTTACAGACAAATTGTTTATATTATATATGTATATATAAAACACAAAATATTTTGATACTATATACATTGAAGATTAGCTAAATCAATCTAATTAAAATATCAATTATGTGAAAGTTGTTTTAATCCTTGTCTAGTAAATCCAAAGCTTGACTTCATCAGGTAGTTTCTGAGTATATAGTTTCTGAATGGCCGTAATCAATATTTTTGTAAATCTTACAAATTTTTGTTAGCTAAAATAGTCCATAGTGTAGTATCTTTTATAAACTATTTTTTCAAAGGCTTCATATGTCACTGTGTGTGACCACTAAGGTAGCTTATTGTGTATTCATGTACTGTTTTGATGAAGATCTTCTTGAATGGCAGCAGCTAAAACAAGCAAACCACCAAAAAGCAACATTTGTTTATATTCAACTTAGGGATAAAGAAATAGTGATAGCATAATTTATTTTCAGTTTTTTCTCAGCATTTTCTTACCCTGAAAGTGAGCATGGTCTTCTAACTATCCTATATATACATTCATGCTTTAATGAATGCTTATTCATAATCTCCTACGGAAACTCTCTTCAGATTTTCTTACCTTCTTGTAGGTGGTCTATTGTATATTTCAAAAGTATCTTCTGCTATAAGAGACTAGGTTATTAAGTTTGTTGGCAGTATTTATAATCAAGTCCAGTGGTTACTGTTTTGAATTTGAAGATAGTTGAAACAGAAATTAATACCTTATATCACTCCTTCAAATATATTTCAGAAAGACTAGAATGGATATGCAAAATAACTTGCAAGTAGGGTCTGGTCTGTTCCTATCAGAACCAGGGACTAGAGTTTTACTTTGGGGTTGTGGGCTTCCATCTTCAAATATGTCAAAGTATTCTCCACTGTCAAGTATATCTAAAAATAATAAATTATTGTTTAAGAGTGCTACTATGCCCAAGAGTTTTGAAGCATGGGATATATAAATCTCAAAAAACCTTTTCACCAGTTTTAAAATTGCCATTATCTTGATTCAACATTCACTTGTTTGTTGAACCCTTGGACTGCTCTTTAGAATTCTGCCAAATTCTCTTGGGGATATGAGACCTTGGAGTTGCAAACTGCAGGATGTGCTGAAATAATGCATACCATAAACTTTGCCATATGCTTTTGGTCATACATCCAACCCTAGTAGATGCTGAAAGGGAAAATATGGGGTTAATATCAGAAGGCAAGAATGACTGGGAGCTAATGTGAAATCTTGCTATATGTTAGAGTCTGTAAACAAGTCAGGATGGCGCCTGGCATTTTGCCAGGGGGAGTGGTTTGTGAAGTAATGCCAGCAAGCCATTAAGTGTGGAGATTCCTTGTTGGTTGACTGCTGTATCTAGTTTATGTTAATTAAGATAAGCTGTGTGGAATGTATAAATACCTCTGTTGTCCTACAATAAATGGCTCCCACTCCTGCTGTATCGATCTACACAAGTTGTTCGCCACCCCCCCTTCCCGCTATTTTGCTGCAGCCAGACTGCGGCAGCTATAAGTTATTTTTGATTCTTTAAGTGACATTGAGAGAATAATAAGACATTTAAAACAGGCTATTGGGGCTGGTATTGTGACTCAGTGGTAGAATGCTGGTCTAGCAGCCTTTGAAACACTGGGTTCAATCCTCAGCACCACATTAAAAAAATAATAAATAAAATAAAGATATTGTATCCATCTACACCTAAAAATATTTTTAAAAAACAGGTTATTAGTTTATTTTTCTATTCTGTGTTTCAAAATTTTGCCTCATAAAGTTAAAAATAGTTACCTTAGATAAATCGCCTTGTGTATACACATTCAGCCATGCATGGTACATATGAAAAATGTACAGTTCCTATAATTAAGAAAAAAATAGGAAAATGACTTCATTAGTCAATATCTGTGCTAGAAACAAACCACATTGCAAGGGTGTATAGAATACAAAAGAATAATATTTTCTTGGACAGGATAGGAAAACAGATTGCTAAGCATGAAGTTAGGTGCAATAGTATAAAATCAATGTCAAATACAGGATTGAGATGACAAAAGGAACATTTTGTAATCAGAAACCAAAGAGTTCTACAGCTATGAAATGAGACCCATGGCTTTTTTAAAAGAAAATAGCTGCTGTGAAACTACCAAAATAAACAAACAAACAAACAAACAGTAAATAAAGACATTAATAGTTCCAACTTCTTGTTTTGCATTTTTCTGATCTTTTCATTGTATCTTCCATTACCCAAAACCAGTTTAAGCTTGATGGAAATTAAAGTGAGTTGGTGTCATCCACAAAATTCTACTTCCAGTGACACAGTTGAAGGTGGAGAAGAGTGGTTGCTGGGTCAGAATGGGTGAATAGAGAATATTCAAGTTCAAGTTGACTTTAATATATGCAATATGAGGAAATGTCATTTTATTACAATGAGATAATGAGAAAAAAAAATTAAAATAGATAATAAAGAAGAATAGAATAGTTAAAAAAGAAAGCAGACAGATGAAGGCTAAATATGAAATCTATTCCTTAAATTTCCCTAAGCTAAGGCTAGGTCATTTATTTGTCTCTTCCCTCCAATGTAAAGATCAAATTTTATTCAGATAAATGCAAGATAATGTCATAAAGGAACAGAAAATTTACTGAGGTATAGCATTATTATTCCCATCACAATGGCCAAGGATACATTCACAGTGTCAGTCTTCACAGAGAATATGACAATTTATTGAACACTTCAACTTTATAGAAAATATAGGAAAAGACTAATAAAACTACATCTTATAACACCGCATAATGGCTGTTACCAAAGGTATTTCAATAAAACCATTCCAAGTAGGCTGAAATAAAGTGCTTTATATTTGCAACTTCAGCTGTTCTGAGGTGATCTAGGGATAGATTATGTAGAATGGATAAACTACATACCCCTAAGGTTATATCAAAAAGGTTGTATTTTCTGCAGAGCGCCAAGGACTTGGCACTTAACTTCCTGATAGGTAGTTGGAGTGCAGATAAACTATACTGCTGTCCCATTAAGGGACATGTGATATTTCTTGCAACTCTCCAGCCACCTATGTTCCATGTCATTCTTCTTCCTGAATTTTCTAACTTTGCCTGTCCCTTCATATTGAGTGTTATCCTGGAATTTCTTTCTGCCCTGTTTGCTTTTTCCTGTGTATGCATGCCAGATAAGAACAATTTAAACCATTTTCATGCTTTCAGGTTTCTCTATAGTGATAATTCCCAAATGTTGATTGCCTATTTTTCCTATTGAGCTGCAGATTCAGAAATCCCTTTCACTTGCTGGACAACTCCCATTTAGATAACCCAGGGTTTTTTTTGTTTTTTTTTTTTTAATGGTGCCATGGCTCAAGCATTTTATACAAGTCTGAATCTTTGACTCTTCCACAAATGACTAGTGTCTAAGCCTGCACTGTTATTTTACATCCCAGTAAGGTCATATTTTCATACTGTGAGATACCATGAAATGCATGTTTGTTTGTTTGTTTGTTTGTTTGTTTTGTTTGTTTGTTTTTGGTTCCTCAAAGACACATGAGTTTCTGGTATAAAATAGTTTTGTTTTGATTGTTTGTTTTGCTTTGTTTCTTATTTATATGAGCAGTTATTTCTCGAAGTTCTGGAGGATCCTGATAGAAATAACCTTGTGCGTATTTCTTTCCCTCTTTCTCAACTATTCTCCTCTTGTAATTTCCTTCTTACCTCTAGCTAAAAAGATGTTTCTGGGGCTGGGGATGTGGCTCAAGTGTGGCTCAAGTAGCGCACTCACCTGGCATGTGTGCGGCCTGGGTTCGATCCTCAGCACCACATACGAACAAAGATGTTGTGTCTGCCGAAAACCAAAAAATAAATATTAAAATTCTCTCTCTCTCTCTCTCTCTCTCTCTCTCTCTCTCTCTCTCTCTCTCTCTTTAAAAAAAAAAGATGTTTCTGATTCCTACCAGGTTTTAATTATGTGGGGTAACTTAAGACTTCATTTTGCCAGATTCTGAAAACTGATTATGCTTATACTCAGTTCCTAGTGAGAGACCTGCAACTCTACCTCCTTTTTAAGGTGCCCACATTTTGGAGTTGATATCCTGAGCATGTTCATTTTGGAGGGAGAAGCTTAATGAATATGCATTCATTTCTTGATTATCAACAATCAAGTAATGTCTCTGTGCCTTTATCTTCTTATTTTCCTAAAATGACTTATTTTTTTCAACCCTGAATGCATATTGAGATCACCTGGTAATTTTTTTTTGTTGCTAACAGGGATGATGATTATCTATCTATTCTGTTTTCTCTTATGTAGACAATTCTACCTCAGAAGTAAACTTGGCTTTTTCTCTTATTCTGGAATTTCCTCCAAAATCATGTCAACTTTTAAAAATCTCAAGTTCTTTAATATCTTCCTGTTACCCACTCTATATCTCTTTTTAGCTTTCATTAAATAATTCAGCATACCTCTGTCACCATTTGTCAATCTTTGTTTTCCCAATCTACCCCCAGTATTAGAATATAAGGGATTAGGATCTTTCTTCAATCACTGGTATATTACCTATGTCTGAAAAAGACACTGGCACCTAAACTGATTCACTAAATATTGTTCAATTAAATGAATGGGCAAATATTAACTCCATCATTCCACCCTCCTCACAAGGTCCCTTTGGAGCCTCAAGGGCACTACCAAGATACTTGACTCTTGACTTAAGAAACTAGATATCTGTAAATTCTCTCTTTCCTCAGTTTTGGGGTTCTTTTGCTAGGTTTTAGAGAAACGTCCTTCTTATTCTTCTCTTCGAAATATTTCTATCTATACCCAGAATCTTTTTTCTCCTTTTCCATTTTCTTATGGGATTAAATGTTTAAAAATTAATAGTCATGAGCCATTGTTGATTCTACCTATTTATTAAATCCTACATATATTTCCAGTAAACAAACAAAAGCAGTTTCTTTTGAATGGAAAGAAAGTACAAGGAAACCCAGAAATAAACACATATCCATGTATATCACAATATTATGAGTCCTCATATAAGTAATATTGAATACAAACATATTTTCATCCACTGGCAAAGAATACTAAAACAAGTTTAATATTATTGTGTGTCCTAAATCTCAACTTTGACCAATTCAGCTGATTAAGAAAGAAAGAGTAAATTATAATTTACAATAACATAACTATATTTTTATACCTTCAATTTTAATTTATTTTTATGTGGTGCTGAGAATCAAACCCAGGGCCTCACACATGCTAGGCTAGTGCTCTGTCTCTGAGCCATAATCCCAGCCCCACAACTATATATTTTAAACATTATTTAAAACCATTTCTCATATACAGAAGATATCAAATAAGAAGAAAAATTTTGGTTTATACCAAGTAAATAGACTACTATATCCAGAATCACAACTATGGGTAAGTGGCTCATTAAGAATCAGAAAATACTACTAAGATTGTTACAACAATATGTAAATTTTTTTCTTGAGGGGTAGAATGTCCTGGGTCCAGATAGAATGTAGCCTGTGCTACCGAAAGAGTGTGCCTGCTGGACCTCAGTTGGTAATCTCTGAAATTGTGTTCCATGTATATATACAGAAAGGCTATTCCATAAATTTATTAAGGTAATAATGCTCCAGAATTTGTCTTCATTACTGGATTTATCTAAACTCAAGTAATTACCTACAAATTCACTGATTCATATCTGAGAATTTTAATGACTTGAAGAATGAGGGCCAAATGGGAGTGTGTAATAATGCAAGAATTAATTTTCTGAATTCCTGGGTGTCCATTTCCAATATTTACTTTGTATGTCCTGCCAAGCTTATTATAAACTCATGTATTATCCATTTACATTCACTTAATGTTTTTATGAAGTCCATGTCAAATCATGCACAAAGGACATTTTTTATATTAACATAAATTATGCTGGAGTTTTCAAGGAGCTGTGACTGCTATTACAAAGAGAATCCATTCAAAAGAATAAAAATATTTAACAACAGTTTCAATAAGTAGAGTGAAAGAAGTATCATAAACTCATTTTTAAATCTATAGTATTATGTCTTCCAGAGAAATAAGTGGTATGAAATCATGAAAATAAAAATATATAATCTAAACATTTATTAGATTGACAATTAGAAGTGAAAGTATACACTCAAGGAAAATGATAACTTTCTAAAAGTAAAATACATTCTAGGAGAATTATTTCATCTTTATGGAACACAAGATAGCCTCTCAGCACTGCCTGCTGCTAAAGCTCCCTCTTCCTTAAAGAATGAGGTCTTGCTCTGGGAACAGAAATCTAGGGCAGTCCAAAGCTGCAAAAACACCAAAGTAACAAAACTGTATTATGCTCTCAAGTGTAAGCAATATCATCCATTCTAGAGTGTCTTCAGGTACAGCACAAATCTGGTCCCATGGTCATGTGCCAAATGCCATGATAGGCTAGCTAATCCACAGTATTTCTCTTCCATCTCCTGCTTTTCCCCTTAAATGAGCACAAAGCTCTCATCCTCTCCATTACTACTACTGAAGAGTTCATCAGAACATGGACATCTGAAGTACTGGTCACTGATCACACATGTTACATAAAGGCAGACTGTGATTCCCAGGTTGGTGTCCCCAGAACACCCCAACATATTTATTTTACATCTGCTCCTTTTACAAGGTTGTAAGTTCCTCTGAGATTTGGAGATTTTAGTTTACTTCCCCCCCCCACCCTACATGTGTTTATTTTTTGTTCTTCTTTATTTCCTTCCTATCTCCATGTGCAGCCTCTGACATTCAGTGGGCCTTTTACCAATATTTACTTGATGATTTTATGAGGCTGAAAGAGGCTAAGTGACAATATTCCACCTGTTCAACCAGTCATTGGGGGAGCCAGAACTAGAAGCTTCTTTGACTTCCAAGCCCACACTCCTTACTCTTGAATGAGTCTTTAATGACACTTGGAGCAGTAAGAGTGGACATGTTTTTCACAAAAGAAAACATCTCTCTTGCTTGCAGATGAATCTAGTTCTTATAGTTTGAGAAAAGGGTTTATCATTTCCAACATATGACATGTGCTCTACCCCATAGTCCTTAGAGGCCATATGGCTTTCTGGAAGCCACTGGATAATCCTAGGAATCACAGTGGAGTCCAGCCTTGCTTCTGTTAGAGAACTGTTAGGTCCAAAATGAGTAAGTGGCCTACTAGTGGCATGGTGAAAAGGAAAACAAAAATTGGTAAGATTAGCACACGTGCAAAAGTATCTCACCTTGATGTGTGCACACTCACCCCCCCCACACACACATATGGCTTCCCTATAAACATATCTTAGCAAAACTGAAGGTTGAGCAAAGGGAGCTCACAGAAGCAAAATGACAGCAATCAATACTTGAGTTGGCCTCCAGCTGGTGGTGAGGAAGAAAAGCCCCTGCCAAATGACTCGCATGATGACAATCATCTTCGCTGAGAGTCCTGCAGTAGCACCATTAGCCATCTGGCTTAAAGAGCGGGAGAGAGCAGCAGTGCCAATGTAGTGCATTATTTTATCCAAGCATCCTCCAACCCCACTAACTGAGTCGTCTCAACTCAACTGGTGACAGATTCAGTTGAAAAAAAAACACAAAAAGCTGCGTAGGCGTACGAAGGTAGGAGAGACAAAATATTTTTGCTGTTCTCATTATTTTAAGTTTTAAAATGAGACCTGTATTAACTCAGGCTCTCATAACAAAATTACATTCATTGGGTGGCTTAAACAACAGAAATTTTCATGGGCAGGCAGGGTCATTTTCTGATAAAGTTTTTTTGTTTGTTTGTTTGGCTTGTACATTGCCCTGCCTTGCCATTTCCTCATATGGCAATTGATCTGTACATGGATATGAAGAGAAAAAGATATCTCTGCCTCTCTCTTTGCGATGCTAGGGACCAAAACCATGGTCTCATCCATGCCAGGCCAACACTCTACTACTGAGCTTCATCCCCAGCCCTTCTTTTCCTCATCAGACCCATATGACCTCAATTAACCTTAATTATTTCCAAATGGCTCCATCTCCAAATACCATCCCATTGGGATTTAGGGGTTCAATATCTGAATTTGGGGGAGACATATTCCAGTCTATGGCTTAAAATGCATGTCCTTCTTGCATGCAAAGTATATTTATTAAAAACCCAACAGTCCTGAAGTCCTAACTCATACCAGCATCCACTCAACTTCTAAAGTCCACTCTTGGCTAAACGTCATTTAAATGTGAGACTCATCCTAAGACCAGATTCCTCTCCAACTGTGAAATTGTGAAGTCAGATGAATTATGTGCTTCCAAAATACAATGGTTAGATAAGCGTAGGATTTTCCCATTCCAGCAGGCCGAAAGCAGAAGGAAGAAAGACACAAGATAGGTCCCAAACAAAGTCTAAACTCTACCAGAAACATTCCATCAGACATGAAGGCTTCTACATAATTCGTTTGTTACCAAAAGCTCCATCTTTGTCCCAGATGCCAATCTGATAACAAGGACGTGATTTGGAGAGAAAGGAAAAAGAAGTTTTATTGCTTTGCTAGCTAGAGAGAAGCACAGAGGACTCTAGTCCCAGAGGCTGTGGTTCTTTTTCCCGGCCCCCAGGTTAGGGAGGGAAGAGGGAGAGGAGGAAAAGATAAACACATCTCTTTTAGACTAGGCCTCAGAGCAGTGAAGGCTATGTTCAAAAAGTGAAATGGTTCAATTCTCTCCCTTGTTTTTTTTTCAAATGTATGAAAGATGATATGTCAAAAGCTTTGTAATGTTTTGAACAACCAATAAAAAAACAAAAAAAAATTGCAATGCAAAAAAAGGAAAAAAAGGAAGTTAAGTGGACCCCTGTTAAACTAGAAGCTGGAGCCAGCAGCTACCAACTGCTCTCTGGAACCCTCCATTGCACTCTGTTCCTCTCTGGCTCCTAGACCCCTCAGCGTTGCCAGCCCTGGTTTGTGGCTGCTTTAAGTACCAGCAGCCTCAGTGTTACTAGCTTTTAGAGTCACCAGGTCCGCTAGTTCTAATCAAGAGAGAAATCATGAATACACAAAATAAAACCCATTTCATTAGAACTTTTGTTGTAGCATAAGGGAAACAGTACTCAGACTATTCCACTGTTCCAAAAAGGGTGAGGAGAAGACTGCTCATGTAGGAAAAAACAAACAAACAAACAAACAAAATGGAAGATGGAAGGCTCACACATGTGTACCATGTCCTGCCTATACTGTGGACGTCCTGCTTCCTCTCGAGAGGAGCTTCTGAGAGACCACAGAGGGGACAGCTACAGTGGCCGCACAGGGGGACATCATCTAGAGAAGCTGTGGGGTGGAGTTATCTGAGATGAACACTCATCAAAAGTTGCAGCAGCTGAAGCAAAACTCTCTGGAACAGTCTCGGAGTATCTGATGTCACCGAGGCCAATGGCAAGACATTTAGGACAACCATGTGTATCAAAGACAGAAGAAAGAAAATAAGTGCCTCTTGGAAAACATGGGTCCTTCAGGTCCTTCAGGTCTGCCCCAGAGACCAACCAACATGGCTCTCTCGGGAGGGCATGTTCCATGTGTTCTTTGTGGTAACCACTTGTTCTGCTAAAATGGAGGAGGGAGCCACCTTGCTCCAGGCTTGTGAGGGAAGCAGCAGTCAGAGGTTCTCTGAATTCCTCGGGAGTCATTCCTCACTTTTCTCAAACAGTAACACATGTTGGCAGGCTTCCTTCACTGGGTCCTATTTTCTGTTTTCTTTAGTCCCAGCAGGCAGTGTTTCTGTGGGTATAATCCTGGTTTTTGCTGAGCAGTCACTGCCTAAGCAAAACCAGTGTGTACATTGCACATTCATCAACACCCTGAGTGGAAAATCTTAAGATTCATTCATTTAACTGACAAGTTGCTTTTTTCAGAGTATTTTGGGTGACTTCTGGTGGGTCACAAAGCTGGAAGTACATATTTCATAGCCTCAGCTGAGTTTCTTTAGAGGGAAGATCTTTTGTGGGAACACCTGCAGGAAATATTTTAAGCTTAAAGGCAATTTCTTCTATTACACACAGAACTCAGGCCTTTTCTAAATGCTAAAGATGATCCAAGGATCTTCTTATAAGAAAATATTGACTATCTGCTCTCTGGGTATACATGTTGCTTAAGTAGATTGAACCTACAGGTAAGAAATATTGGTCTAATGCCCACACTTTAACCCCACCAAAAAATTGCCTTTGATAAGGTAATATTTACTGGGACTTCACCTCTAAGCATATATAAAAGATTTATATTAAAAAGGATCTGTTTCAAAAATAGTCTTCTTACTTACAAAGCTGTGGTTGATGGTAGTGCTATTTTCTTCCCAGCATTTATCTGAAGTCTCACTTGGTGAACTTGCACTTGCTTAAAATTATAGTGAAATATGTACATTTGTCTCTCCAGAGAAATGTTATAATTAATTGAACATAAGTAGTGAAATGGTGCTTTATAAAGCTTTGTTCTTCTTAAGTGTATTGAAGACAAAATTTCAGCGCTTCATAGCTTCTAACTGTTTTGATGCTATTCTATTTCCACAACTAACTAAGGCTATTCTGCATTATGTTTAGACTTTTAGCTCATAGATAGAATATTTAGTGAAATGTGAAATGGTTGCTTTTTCAAGTAAAGTCACAATGATGTTCAACTAAACTTAGTAAAATAATTCAGCGGGTGTCAATATATTAAAGTCAATTGAATATTTAGGAGGCCTCTCAATTCATTGTTGTATCAGAAGCTGGCAAATGCAAAAGGAATATCGAACATGGTGTTTTAGTACTGCATTTTTTTAATAATCCAAAATCTTTAAATACTTCCTCAAACCTCAAATGGTTGGGAAAATAAATAGATATAACTTGGAAAGAGAAAGCTATCATTTCTAGTAGCATTAAATGTAAACATAGATAACTTGAAACCTCTGATGACAAGATATACCTACAGAAAGATATCAGTTAAAGTCCGAGGCATTATGCCTTATGCCTAGAGAGCTAATCTAGCAAACCCATGTTCGAATGTATTTTGACTACTGCCCTGAAGTGGCATAGCAAGTGTATGTTGTGAGAAAATGCTTTGTGTGCAGTTCGTAATTGTATGGGGCTTTATGAAATGAAAATCCTTGTGCACTTTATAACTATGGAATCATTTCAGAAAATATATTTGCAGAGAATGGAGGATTAATTATATTTTGCCATTTCCTAATTATCAATACTTACTTTTATGCTCTAATTATTTTTCATGTTTCTAAGCTTTTCTGTTGTTTGTCTTTAATAAGATATAATCAACAACTCATTAGGGTCCTGGGGGAAGGTGGAATGGGAGGTAGGATATGTGGGATGACTATGTTTTGCTTTCAACGTTTTTCCCTACTAAGTTATTGTATGTCATTATCTTTATTTTCATTCATCTGTTCTTTGCAGGTTCTAGCATTATTTGTTTGTGCTCCTTTGTAGTTGGTCCTCAGCCAGATCATTGTTGCAAAATTCATCATCATTGTGTGTTGTTCTTCATTTTCCCTAATGAAGTTTCTGTTGGTGCCCTGGGGTCTGGTTTGGCTTTGTTATATTCAATTGAATGTGTGTAGAAAGTCACTTTGACCCATTTTGGACTGTGCTCATCATAATTTGTCCCATTCTGCTTTCATCTGGTATGTGATGTTGTTTACATGAAGTCATACACTTTATAAATGGAAATACTTTATACTCCATTTTAATTATAATATTTATTTAGTTTGCAGACTTAGGATTACCTAGCATTCTTAATCTTGACCCTTCCTGCATACCTAGAAAGCTGGAATACATAGAATTTGAAAGGATATTTGACCCTTCTCAATTGCAAAAGCATAAATCCCCCTAGAGGAGCAAAACCATTTCTCTCCATGTGGAAAACGAAGCATATGGAGCAGGCATACTAACCTTTCATCTGTCTTACTTTAGGTTTCACTAATAATTCCAGACATTAGTTGAATTTGGGGGAATTTTATTCCATGTGCCCTTTAATCCACTACATTGCCACACTATATTCCACTGTTGTTTTTTAAACATTCTGTAACATTGAGTACTTTATTTCCTTTGCCATTTTCTATTCTATATTTATTCTATGTATACAATGCTGTGCTATATTATGGATCAGTGCATTTGCACAGGGAAAATGAAGTGCTCATTAAGTCTTATGTCTGGAAGAAATGGAGACTCATCCAGCACTATTCAGCCTGGAATCTGGCTTGCCTCCTAGAGTCTGAGTTAGGTGCCCATTTTCCTTACTCCATTGAAGTATCATATTGTGTATTTATCATATGTTTGAGTCCACCAAAGTCAAATGTTGGCTCAGATAACCAATTTCCTCATCAGACCAAGTTTCCTATAGGTTAGGACTGAGCTGTGTTTGCTTCTTCCCTTCTTTCTGAGTGCTCTTCAGTTCTTTCTTTTCAAGGCCAGCCTGCATTCTGCTTCCACTGGTTTCTGATTACCAAAACCCTCACTGCCCACTGGCTGCCATACCATACTTTCTCCGACTGTTGATGCTCCAGATTTATTTCTCTGACATTTGTCAAATTATATCACTTGTTTAATTTTCTGCTTCCAGTAGAATATTCATTCTATCCCTTTTATCACCTCAGCTAAGTTATAATGAGATCTCAATATATATCAATCTTCTCCACACTACACTATGCCATGTACAGTATGGCACACGTTCATTTACTCCAAAACAGCATTTGGTCAAACAAAATACCCCTTCCTCTGTAAGTTGAAACATATATGTGTATGAAATAAATTATATGCAGTATGAAAATATTTGTGTACCTGAGTGTATGTATGGATATATAGAAATGTATCCTTTATCAAATAGAAATTGAGATTATTTAAAGCTTTATTTAATCTGAGATGCCTTTCTGGATACTCAAAGTTTTTGTAAGGTGCCCTTTTTCTTTACCCATTAGTATATTCATCTATTTTAGATTCTAATGATTGAAAATTATTTTTATATTATGGGTATGTGCTCTAATACATTTATTGACTACCTATTACATTGATAGCATTATAATCTTTTACTTGGGAATTTATCAAAGGAAATCCAAACTATCTTTCTATTTGAGCTTCGTTGAGAAAAGCAGTTCTTATCTTCATCATAAACTTTAATGTTTTTTTTTTTCTAGTGTTGGAATTGAACCCGGGCTTCATGCACACTAGGCAAGCCCTAGTTATATTCCCAGCCCAATTTTTAACTTGTAATATAATATTCAAATAGTTTTAGTAGGAGTTAGCTGATATTGGACACACTTATTTTTTAATACTTTGTTGCCATGCATATATAAGGATTTCTCTTATACATTTAAAAAATAACATCATATTTTTAAATATTTAAAAAATAACATCTCTATTACTGATTAATTTAATTCTTGGTAAATGATTACTTGCATAAGAAAGGGTTGTATATTACTGAAAATGTTACTCCTTTTTCTTAAGTTGAATATTAGCCTTATGTGTCTTCCCCCCACCACCCAGGCTGCTTCCATTTGCCTATTTCATCTTTTAGTAGAATCATTACCCATTGGTAATTGTTTTTAAATCACCCTGTTAGGATATTTAAATTTATTGATTGCACCAATCTACCATCATTCAAAATTAATCAAGCAAATTTAAATCTTTATATTCTCTATTCCACTTTCATTTCTATGATAATATTAACATCTTTGTACTCACTGCCAGTGAAAGTTCGTTTAATGGTAACCCTTCATTTTCACTTCTGAGCATCTATATTTAGCAATTTCTGAGTATTCTGATTTTTGTAGTTTCTAGTTAGCTGTATTTAAAATTCTACTGGGACTTAGTTCTATTATTATTCTTACTGAGATAAGTCTTTTTCTCTTAAATTTCATGTGATCCATTATTAATTTTAGCAAAACTCTACTTTATGTAGAGCCTAGTGATAACCAATAGTCTTAAAAAATAAATAATTATTCTTTTGTGGGAGGTAGGAGATATGAACTGGGGGTGGGGAAAGATAATGAGTCTATTTTTATGCTTTAGTTTTAGCCTAATGATTTCAAGTGTTCAGAGCACAGAATTGTGGAAATGCTGAGGAACATGATGCACTCATACCTGTTGAGAAAGTGCAGAGTACTGATCTCAATTAAGTTCTTGAAACATAATTCAATGATTTAATAACTCACTTTTCTCATCACCTCCACAGAGTTCCTGGAATTTGCATGATTCTTTCCCATGAGTTAAATTGGTTAAAAAAATATGCAGCAAGCTATGGCATAAAATACCTTTGGGGTAACTAAAGAGTCTAATGGCAGAATAGGTACTACAGATCCTGGAAAAGTATTAATCCCATGAGGTGTCCCAGGACAAAGGGTTTTATGTCACATAAGATTTGGACAGATGTATAAATAAGTCAGGCAGTGATGAAAACTCTTCATATATTCAAACCTCGAGCTTCCAGTTCTTTAGCCTCTTCTTAGTTTTTAAAATAACTTTTAATATCCCACATACTATTTTTGAGAAAGAATAGAACAAGGGTAATTTGATGGGAGTTTGAGATACAAATGATGCTAACACAGAATTTATTGTATGAAATGTATTTGAAAACTTTGGTTTTTGGGTCTTTCCCATTAACATAACAAAATTACTCAAAACAATACTTTCTTAAAAATCAGGGCAAGATTTAATAAAAGATATTAATCTATTTCTCAAGGCAAGAATTATTTCCTTTTAAAGCACTCTGAATATTTAATTCTAAGCACCGTGTCTCAGTGCTTGCTTGCAAAAAGAATAAAAACAAGAACTGTATTTGATAGAAACAAATTATTGAAAAATTGGTCTTGAAAAAGATTGTCTGAAAATTGTTTTAAAAAAATGTGTGCTATAAAGCCTGTATCTGTCCAGGTATTATCATTATTATTTTTTTTTGGAAAGAGTACTATGGTACTATGGTCTAAGGGCAGTTATAGTGACCTGCAAAGGATATTGACTTTAGTATAAGGTCACAGTATCTGATGTGAAAATGTAGCTTTCTTTGGTTAAGATATCTGAGATACACACACATATATACCTAAAGACATGCATATAATATTAAACATGTATATATATATATATATGTATATATATATATATATATATATATATTCAGATATTCACATATCTTGGTTATATCTAGTCAGATATCTTGGATGTGAGTTTATATGTATATATATATATATATATATATATATATATATATATATAATATAGGTGTATATATACATATATATATATACACACATATACATACATACATGTGTGTGTGTGTGTATATATATATATATATATATATACCCTCCCTTGTAGTTTGACTACTGCAAAAGGAAGGTGTTGATTAGAAAATGCAAAGACATGCCATATTTCTAATTCTTCATAAATTAAAAACATAGCCATAGGATATGTTTGCCCCTGTTTCTGTGACTCTGGGCAGGCTTATGAGACTTCCAGATATCAAATTCCTACTCTCTGTCCATGAGACTGCAGTGAATTCATACAGATAAAAAAGAGTTGGGATCACCAGTTAGCCTTTTTATATACCTTTCCCTTTATACTCATAAAACTTGGTTTTCTTTCATTGCAGTTTCATTTCGCATTTCTGTTATTGAGTGAGGTTTAGCTTGACCTCTGCTGTCTTCCATGGGAGAGAGAGAATTCATTTTCACAAATTAAGGATTCTAAATAATATTTTTATATAAATGCTTTTCTGCAATATTAAAATATATATTTTTTCCTTAGCTAGTATCTACAGTAATCAAGATAAAATAGTGCATTTTTTAAAATAACCTTTGAGATAATTTTGTATTTTTGCCATGTGTAGGTGTTTCTACAATACAACTAAATTCAATAAAGCAATGTTTGCTTTGTAATTGGTCTGTTTTTTATCATATTGATAACAGGTAGGTTTCATCTTTAACCCCCACATAGTATGTATCACCACTATATTATATTAAGGCAACATTATTTGTAATTACTCTAAGAGCATTTTATGATGCATCAATGTTAAATAGATCTCTAAAATGTATTGTCCATTTACCATGTGTTTTTAAAGCTATTTTTAAATGAATGAATGTATCTTTTCTCTTTTACCATTTGCTTTTTACAGTTACTGAGATAATTATTTTTAAAAACTCAGAAACTACTTTTGGAGAATTATATCCTACAGTTATAGTTTACCATGAAGAATGATGAAGTATTTATGAAGTACAATAAGATAGAATATTATTCTTTTGTACCCGTCTGTCCCAGAGGTAATTGTTCAATATCCAACATCTCAAACAATTATAATTAACTATTCTAAAGCAATTAAGAACTATGTACTTGCTTGTAATTATCATATTTACTTACACTTAAGAATAATTCATTAAAGTAATTCTGATGAGAAATGTTTGTGGTAATTTTAACTATCTAAAGGTCATTATAGTGTGGTGGAGGCTTCAGATCTGGAAAACAGTGCTGATAGAATGAGAACTACAGGTCAGTCTCAATCATTGTATTTTAATGACTTTTATAGGTCAATGCCAATTCCTAGCTGTCACTTTTCAACCCATACCTGAATTAGAAGACAAGATTATTCATTTTGCTACAAAATATTAATGAGAAGACCTAAAAGTGACAAAATAGTCTATTTTTTGGTTTGTCTGCAAACAAGTTTGTTTTACATTAAATGGCTTTTTTACAAATTTGAAATGTGAATATATTTTATTTTTTCCCAGTGAGTACACAATACACAATTGTTTGACAATACTATTAACCAATTTTATGCCAATTTCTTTGCCAATCTAACATCAAATGAAACACATTAAGATTTTGGATGCTGTTTGCTGACTTAAACAAACTACAGTTTTAAAAAAATGCATCTATAAAACAAAGTATAAAAAGTCTACCCACGGCCACAGAATCCCTTATCTTGCAACACTTTTAAAGTCACAATAAATGATTTTAAAATCATGGAATTAAAAAGAATTAGTAAATTGCATGTCATTTAAAGAAATGCATGGTGCTTCATTTGAAGTACACATTATAAAGAAGGAAAATAAAAGTAACTTCACCTCTAAGATAATGTGGAAAGACATGTAGCTTTACACCAATTCTGGTCATGTAACTCTATAAACACAATATACAGAAGCAGATGAAAAAACTAACATTAGTGAATATTATGGTTCTGCATATCTTTAATACTGACACACAATTGCTTTCCAGTGGAGATAATCCCCCGTTTGGAGCTCATTGGCATCATTATTGTTTTATTGTCAATGGACAGTTACATATTTTTATTGAATAGAAATTAGGAAGTGTTCCACCAAAGCACATACAAACTTTCAACTCAAATTCAATTGAAAATATATTTAAATACCCAGAGCATTAAACTATGACATAGAACACCATTAAATCTGCTATTCAAAGCAAGTAAACTTGCAATGGTTTTACTTCCCTTTGGTTGTATGATAACTTAACATGCTGGTCCTTGTTTTCTTATATTCTCTCTTGAATTGGATGCAAATCCTCTGAAGGGATCAATTCTTTTCATGCCCCTGTACTATCCTAACTTTTTAAAAAAATGGCATGGAAAAGATTTAGAGGAGGGTGGGTTGACTCCCTGACATACACTGGCATACCTGAGTTTGGTCACTGACATGGTTATTTTCTCTAAAGAGACTTTACCCTTTATAAATGAATCAGTACTTGTGTCTGTCTTGACTTCACAGCAGTGTTGCCTGTAAGTGCAAAGTAAGTTACATTCTCTCCCACCCACTTTTCCTTCTGATGGCTTATGTAGGCTCTGGTTAGCAGAGTGAGCTCAGTGAATTTCTAATCACATTCATTCAATCAGCTACACAATGAAAATCTACGAAGGTTCTCTTAGATTTGTGTTATTCTGTTGACGTTCTGGCTTGTACTGACTGGTAGCTTTATACGTGTATCATGTTGATGAAGATTTCTGATTTTTAAGAGTGTTCCTGAATTTATATAGCCATAGCATGTTATTTTGCTCTCTATAAAAGGATGACCATATTGGGTGGAAGATTTTTTGGACCAATTTATTTAAAACTAGGTTTAATGGGCAACATGGATTATTCTAAAGGAAGATTTCAAGTAACCACAGGGTTTGTATTGCATTACCTAATTGTTAATTTTTTGTGTACTCAAGACAATCAGGAAGGTATGATGCTATGTTCCAATTATTCTACATGTCATCTACATAAAGACATATTTTTTTTTAAGTCTTGGTTTATTAATTGCCTACAAATGCCAGTTACCAGGAGTCAAGAATCTGTATAATCTATGTGATAAAATTTTAGACTAAATTCAGTGATTGAGGAGCAAATAGATGAAACACAAATGAATATAACTTTTTAGATATTTGTTTTGAAATAAAGGAGGTGAATTAAGGAACTTCACAAATAAAAAATAAATTCCTCACATCTTAGAGTTGTGAATTATTATGTATTCATTTTTTTGCGAAAGCTTTTTCTCCTCTCCCAGTCTCTTTATCCCAGAGAAATCACACTGCATGAAAATCCAGGCACTGATGGTAGAAAGTTGATAAAGTGTTTAATAAGTGTGTCTCAGAATTCCTTTTCTCTTCAGTGAAGAAATGAACTACACACGACACCAAGAAGATGTTGGGGCCCATAAAAAACATCACATTCTAGGCTTGCCTGTGCTGATGCAGTCTCAGGGAATTCAAAAGATGGAGCCATTGAACTATGTCATCCCTTTGCTATGACAACAGGACATGAACCGGTGACCGAGCCAATAATGCAGAATATGAGACCTATTAAAGGGTCTCCTACTTGAGAACTGATCCTGATTGTTACATCGAATAGTTTTGAAGTACTGAATATATCATAGGAAAAACATAAGAAAATATAGTCAGAGCTAGAATTTAAGATTGTGTAGGTAGCACATGGAAAAATGTCACAAGTGGGAATTTCAGGAAGGTTATCTTCTACTTGACTGATTGACTATACATGTACAGTAGCTAACATATATTTCAAAGTCACATTTATTTTGAGCATACATAACTGATGTTCAGGAACTTCTTGTTCTCAAAGTCGTGAAAACAAATGAGGCAAGACACTGTTATTAATGTCCACTTACAAGGTTTGGTTTTATTTAAAAAGTGTATAAACATGCATTTTTTTTCTCCTTTTTAATTTTTCTTTTCGATTTACTCATTCAAAATGGGTCAAACAGATTTTAGTTGGTAGCCAATTTCTGAGAATGTACCATCAAATGTTTATTCCAATAAACTTATGGATGGTGAACTGAACATACTCTGAGCACTGCTTTTTAAGCACTTGCAATTTGGCTCTACCTTTGGTGAAATCAACTTTACATCTTAGTTAAATGAAACACAAAGTTGTATATAGACTGCATTTTTTCAATCATGAATTTAAGTGATTCAGTTTTATCCTCTAGTGTGTACTGTACATGTATTAGAAAGACAAAACAAGATATTGCAATAGATTTCATGTTTGGAAGCAGCCTGAGTATGTCTTAATAATAAATTGCTTCTTTACTTGCTAGATAGTCGTGAGTTCATTTTGTTTGTTTCCTTGGGGAACTTCATGTTATATTCTGACTTAATGAGTTGGAGAGATTAATTATGGTAATTCAGAAAATGCTGTTTTAAAAAGCTGTAATATAAATACAGCTCTTGTTAAACACCTTAATTTCCTTTTGCTTGTCGCCATTCTCAGATGGGTCAATTACAATGACAAGTAAAGTTGATTCTAAATAAAACTTTAATTATCTTTTTTTAAAGCAAGTTTAGTACATCTTTGCTACCTGCATATTTTAATGCATATTCAGCCTAAAGACTTAAAATTCCTTCTTTTGACCCCTTGCTTTTGTCAATAGCAAAATTCATCTTTCTTCTCTTAAAAGCAGACTCGTTTCCTGATGTTCAGACTTTGCCAACACCATTGTTCCTTTGCATCTTCCTATTTCTACACCCCAACTGAAAACCGTCTAACAGGATGCGTTATACCAGCATTATCCAACCTAGCTTACATTACAGAAACCCCCTTCACATTCAATCTTTTCTTCATGTCATGAGGAGTAGAGATTTGTGCTTATCACCAAATAAAATTGCAGTGCAAAATTTAAACATAAAAGTTACACAATTAAAAGTTAATATATGGTACCACAGCCTATTAATTCACATATAGTACAACAGACCAATAAGAACAGACAATAATAGAATCAGAGCTAAAAAGAGTGAGCTTGCATAGCAATGCACAAAAGAAATTATATACAGAGGAAAATCCTTTTCTTCCTGGAGGGCGAGTTTTATTTTCTTTCTTTTTTTTATATACTCCTGACAAGAAAGAGTTAAGGTGGGTGGTGTACTTAAGAGAAGAACACAAGTAAAATATCTGTGGGATATGTGTGGCTGTGTGTCTTTACATTTCATTTACAGTTCTTTTAATAGTACATAAATAAATGAAATTGTTCATTGCACTGTTTAGTGTCATCATGTCCATGAGTTGGGACCTGATGGTCCTTCAGAGCAGCTTTGTATGTCTCCTCTTAGTTACTCTAAAAAGAGATGGAAACAAAAGTCAGGAATAAAGCTCAAGAGTTAAATGATGCATTCTTCTATCCTGACCCGCATATTCAAAATCAGAGCAACCGGATAGTAAATGAAGATGAAGACATCAGAAAGATCTTGGTGTGTTTGTGCAATTCATTTTTGTTGAACCAGAGAAACAAGGAAAATAGAAACACTGTAGAATCTGGAGATTTAAAATTCAACTAGAGCTATTTTATTTTCACTCCCTGCACACCTACGATTATTTCAATATAAAATTTAAAGAAAATTTCAAGTACCCATGGGCCAAATGAAAAATTATAAATAAATCTTAATACTAATCAGATTGATAATAGACAATAATGATAACTCAGATCCATAAACGATAAGTTTGAAACTATTTTCCCTTTTCATTAGCTCATGAACTCCTCCAGCCTGTGATGTGAGCATAATGGTAATCATAAACTATTTTTCCATGAGGAATTCAAGAGATCAGAAAAGTAGCTTTGTCTTCTCATGAGCTATAATCAGGCAAGTGGTTGAGAACATTAGAAGCCATGGCTGTTCTCTTAACAGCCTTGGTTAAGCTGAATTCAAAGAAGCAGTTGACAATGTTAAGCAGGCATCATACTAATAGGGAATAGGGAGTTGGTAAATTTCATAATGGAATTAACACAAATTCAATGTTTTTAATTGGACGAACTGTGACATCCCTATTGTTCACCATTACCTCATATTTTTATATTTAGAAAATATGAAAACCAATGCCAGTTCTTCATTCAAAAAGATAAACTTAATCAATAGCTATATCATTTTAATAAAAATATTGTGAACTAAATCAAATCAAAAATCAAAATTTTTTTAAGACTGACTCCATAAATTAAAAAAAAATGAATGAAGAGCAAATAAATGAAGAATAGGAGGAACTACTAAGAAGACTCTTTAAAGTCTGAGTTTAAAAGTGCTGAGTTTAAAAGAGCAAGAAAAGTATCCAGTGAACTACATTTAATTTAACTTGTAAGTGTTGAGACTAATTGCCCATGTTTAAACAATGTTTTGTTATTTTATGGTTGTTTATTTTGGTACTGGGGTTTGAACCAAGGGTGCTCTATCCTGAGCTACATCCCCAGCCTTTGTTATATTTTATTTTTAAAAAGGATCTTACTAAGTTGTCCAGGTTGTCCTCAAGCTTGTGATCCTCCTGCCTCAGCCTCTGGTAGCTAGAATTACAGGTGTGCACCACCATGTTTAAAGTAATTCTTACATAGCATAAATCAGCTTGAGATATAAATGAAATATTTATGTCATCGACCTGCTATCAATAGCAATCATCTACGTTATGACCAAACTTGTTTAAAAATCATTGATTTTTTTCCTGTAGCAGGAAAAGTTTTCTATCATTCTTAAATTTGTTTAATATGAAAATATTATTAATCTAATATTCTTTGTGAATCACAATAAGCCATTATTTTATTATTTTGGTTCTGGGGATTGAACTTAGGGATGAGCTACCATTGAACTACATCCCCAGTGCTTTTATTTTTCATTTTGAGACAGGGTCCTGTTGAGTAGCTGATGGTTTTACTAAATTGAGGCTGGCCTCAAACTTGGAATCCTCTTACCTCAGCTTTCTATGTCATAGGGATTACAGCTGTGCCACACCGTGCTTGGCTATGGTAGCCTTTTCAGTGACCTAAAACACTTACATAATTCACCTGTAAACTGTCCTTGACTATTTGAGCACATATATCCTATGTCAAGAAGGTCACTGGCATTGTGCTGGTGGCCTCCCCTCAACACCTCTGGTTTCCTGGGTCCAGTGGATTCTTTAGAAGAAGCTGTTCCTGATGAGCTGTGGCCACCTGGAGATGGGAAACTGGGCTTGCTATAGGGCACCAAGGCCTCCTCTAAAAAAGAAAAAAAAAACAATAAAGGGCTAAATTGAACTGCAGCCTGGGAAAAATAACATGAATTTAACTCTTACAAGTTAAGCTCAGAATGGACCATTTTACTATTTCATTCTTTAGTAAAATTAAAATTAGGAGGTTTAATCAAGACCGGATATTAAAGGAATTTCCATGTGCAAGCAACATTTCCTACAATAGGAACTGAAGCAGGATTAAATTAAAAGAGGTATTGGGATAAGTATACACTGTTGTATATTATTTGCAAAACTTAAATTCATTATAAAAGAGAGCAGCTTACAGTGAACTACTTTGTTTAAAAAAAAGCATATCTTAGAATAATTTCTAGAGTTCAAGGAGGCTTAAATATTCCCATCAAAACAGAAGGAATGTGGTTTTGTTTTAGTTTAAACCACAGCAATATTTTCTCAATCAATTTAGATCAAGGATTATGTATTAACAAATTAAGTAAGTTTCTTAAATTTTTTTGTTGCTTGGGAAATAAACATATTAATTGAAAGGCTAGGAATTTCATTAGAAGAATAAGAGAAACCCACCCAATTTTAACAAATGTGATAATATTTATTTTGTATATTGTCTCCCTACAAATAACTGATCAAATGTATTATGAATAATTATTTAATATTTTGAATCCTTCTTTCCTTCTCCTTTCCTCCTCTCTTTATTTCTTATCTCCCTCTTCCTGTCTTTCTCTAGCTCTTTCTTTTCATCTCTCCACATCTTCCTCTCCACCCCAACTAACTCTATTTTTTTTTCTTTTGAGGTATTGGCCATTAACAAGTGATTAGATGATGAAAAAATGTTGGCTGAATTTACTGTTTCTTGCCTTAGATAGTCTTTAATGACAGGGATCACATAATTTTTCTCTCACAGCTTGAATGGTCAACCATTCCTAAACATTTCAGTAAATCTAGATATTGAAATTGTCATCTTCTGGCCCTTGCACAAATTGAATTTTTCAAAAACTTGAGCACAGTGTTGTAACAAAATGTAATTACAGAAATGCATGGGGAGAGGACTTATCTAATAAAGATTGAGTCCAAATGAATATGGAATATGTTTCAAAAGTTGTGTGCATGTGTATCTGTTTATTAATACTCAGTAAATCCTGATGCAAGATATTCCAAAAAATGCAATAGCCCCACCCCTAATTAATGTCCAATCAGAAACCATGAAATTTATGTTTTAACATTTCCAGGAAGTGTGATTTATAAACAAGAGCATTTCTTGTCCCTATGTGAACAGTCATCTACATTTAATCAGTTAACCTTTTCCAACATGAGGTCTGTGGTTGGTCATTTACTTGTAAATTTATAATCTCAATTAATTCACCTAATTGACTGACAGGAGCTCTCCTTTCAAGTGACTGGTTACTTCTGTCAAAATGACAATCTCCTTGAAGGTAGAGATTAAACTGACACAAAAGCTGAAATTTAGTGGTCTTAAAGCTACTCAATAGAAACAGTAAAAGGCAAAAAAGCCAAAATTGTCCCCTGAGACCGTAGATGAAGGCTGGAGATCTCTTGGATTCAAAGACCTATGGAGTGGTTAATTTGAGGAGCAATCACCACTGTAATCAGTTTCAAGAAACATGCCTCTGAGCTCTGCTTGAGAAATTCCAACTTCACTTACTGACTTAAGGCACATATCTCTCGGATGCCCTTAAACAACTGCCATTTCTAGAATACCTGGTAGAAAATAAAAGGGTCACAGCCCACACTTGCTTGGGACTGTGCAGAACACACCTGATCCAACCCCTTGTTTGTGTGGGGCTTTCCGTGTGTCTTCTTGGCATTCTGTGGAGCTTATCCATTCCTGGGTTTGTCGTTGCCACTCTAGGGAGGTTTTGGCTGGACAATCCAAGGAGCTCTTTGTGTCTTCTAAGCTGGAGGCATGTTGTCTCTCTAGAGAGCTTCCTTTTCTCTCTGTTGAGTTTTCCACATGACCAGCATGCTGGCTCGGGCCTATTTGCTGCCTTAAATCCTGACCTGGTGGGGGATCTGGTGGTGTTGGAAGATCTAAAAATTTTGAATAATGTTTAGAATGGACTAAAATTTAATGAAAAAATACAGGTTTTAGTTCAAGTTGGGAAAAAAAAAAAACTCTTGCCCTCGTACAAGTATCACCCATGCAAAAACAAACAAAAGAAAAAAAAAACAGAGAAAAATAAAAGTCAATTATTGATATGTAAAATGCATATTATTGGTCTCTCTGCTGTCTTCTACCACAGCATCATTGAAATCAAATTTACTGGATTCATCCAACTGTTAAACATGGAAAGTGTTTTCAATTGCACACTGGGGCTAACATTCAAGGTTAAAGGGCAACTTAAGGGTCATAATTCATTTTCATCCTTCCCTTTTCAAAGTAGAAATACTATGGCAAAAAATAAAATAATAAGATCACTAGGAATTCTAGCAGCTGTGCTAATAAAAGAACAAAAGCCAGCCTGCCAATCTCCATAGAAAACATCACCCTTGGGAAATTAAGAACTATATGCCGTATCACATGCAACATATGATTACCTTTACCCAAGTATGTGGCACATTTAGCAATAGTCAAAGGGTTAAGCTAACATTTATTAAATGCAATTAACATTCTGCCTGACAACCAATTCTGGCTATTCGTTTCATGAGTTAGCTAATGAGTTACAACTAATATATTATAATCTTCCAATGTATTGATTTTAATAAGTAATAACCAATGTTCAGCATACAGATTGAATATGCTTTATGGTACTAGAGTTGGCAATATATCATGGAAATTTGAGAAGTAGTGGAATAGATAATTTTTTAGAAACGCTTTTTAAATTAAATATCAGAAATGAAAAACTTTAAAGTTCAAGTATCAGCAAATTTTTCATTTTCCTTTTCTTAGCTCTTCATATCTAAAGCTTTGTGTCTTGAAAATCTTCCACTGTGAAATCATACTTCCTTCCTTAAATATTACACCAGCTGAAATGATTTATTTTTTTTCCTTTATTACTGGGCATTGAACTCAGGGGAATTTTGCCATTGAGCTACATCCCCAGTTTTTTCAATTTGTTATTTTGAGGTAGGTTTTGTAAGTTGTTGAGAGTCTCATTAAATGCTAATGATTGAGGCCAGCCTCAAACTTGTGACCCTCCTGACTCAGCCTCCTGAGTCATTGGTATGATAGGTGAGCATCAAAACACCCAGCTTTAAAATAATTTTTAAATACTTCTAAATATTCATTTAGCTTGATTTATTGTGATTTTGTGTATGCTATTGCGTACTTCTTAGTTTATCCTTAGAGTATTGGCAATTATGTTATTTATTCATAAAAAGCAAAAATCATGTATAGTATTTATTTCATTAATTAGAAGATATTGTACTTAATATACCATTGTTATGACACTTTTATAACCAGGTCCTTATTTCTAATAATATTATCATTAAATTTTAAAGGGAAAAGTATAAATTTCTTATATACAAAAAAATAGCTTTTTCAAAGAAATGTTAAAGTGGTCATTCTAAGATTTATGCTTTGTCTTAGGAGCAAAATGATATTACTCTCCACTGCACAGAGAATCTGGAACACCCAGGTTGGATGGTTATTAGTTCTTATGTATACCTTTCACATTATATTATGAATTTCTAATTATTGAGGGGAACAGAGTCTCTGTCTGGGAAAATAAGGTTTTATTCCAAACATTTCTTCCAAGATGAAAAGCTAATGTAATGTTGAGATATTTCTTTGTTGGATAATCCAATGATTTTGGGACTCCCATCACTAAACATTATTATAAATGCAAATTAATTATTTCATTTGAGTTATTGGTCTTAGAGAGACAGCAAGGAGAAATTATAAAATTTGCTTCCAAAATAACAAATCTTATCATTGATTTTTACTCTCCATCAGAGCAGCTTAATTTCTAAAATGGTCAAAATGGTATCTGCTTATGCCAGCTAAAATTCTGAAGACTATTTAATTTAACCTGAAATTATATAGCTTCATAATTAAGTAATATCCTTGAAGACTGTGTCTTCTAAGAAGAAAGGGCATTGCAAGCATATTGAAATAAACCAACGGGAAAGAAAAATGGAATTGCAAATTCCTATAGAAAAATTAAAATATATAAGCAAATACATTTTATATAAATTAAATTTATTATTCAATTGTAGGTTGATTCATTTCAAATAAGTCAATTCACTAAAGAGTATCTTACTAGCCTACTGAGAATTAGCTATTGTCAGGTGACCACAATCCTATGACATAAGTGTTGTTATTGTCTTCATTTTTTAGCTGAGAAACTGGGACCACAAGGAAATGAAGTATTTCCATTCTGGATCTTTTCTCCCAAGAACTGCAGACTCTTCTAACCAAATCTACATGGGACAATTCCACTCGGATATTTAGAAAGCTTTTCAAATTGCACATATCGGAACTGAAATCTAGTTCCTCCTTTATAAAATGTGTGTCTTTCATGATATTCCTCTTCTCCACCTGTGGCAATTTCATCCTACAAGTTCACCAAAGCTATGAAGTGACCTTTAAGCTTTGCTTTACTGATTTTATTAACAAGACCTGTGAGCACCATTTCCAGAATTCCTCACTTCTCATCGCTTTCACTTATTTCTGACTTGGTATGAATCCCCTATGTTGCTTCTACAGCTTCCTATGTATGTGATCTTTTTTACACCTTTTCCCCATTAAATATAACCCAAGAGTGGAGATGATCTTTTTAAAAAGACAAACGGAGAAGATCATGTCACTCCTCTGCTCCCCCCACCCCCCAACCCTCTCTCCAGTAGCTTCCCACTCAACATACTGTAAGGCTGATTGCAACACTGCAGCTTCAAGGTCCTACATCACATGTGCTCTTCTGTTTGTCTGACTTCGTGTTCTATTTTGTTTTTATGCTTGCTCTAGTCATTTTTCTCCCCTAACATTTTTGGTAAATAAGCCCCAGATTTTATTGCTGTTTTCTTATGTCTTCGAAGGACCTTTCCTTGGATATCTTTGCTTTCATTCTTCTAGGCTTTTCTCTAATGTCACCTTGTATGTGAGGCCTTCCCTAAAGAACATTCTTAAAAATATCTCTTCCCTACCTCCATATTTCTCAACTTCTTTCCCTTTTGTCTTTTTCCTCATGGCAATGATCAACCTCTTATCAACTGCTTTTTTATATTCATGTATTACTGTTGGTCTTTATCTATCTTCCTACACTCAAATGTAAGCTCCATGAAACCAGAGGATTTTTGTCTATCTGGCTCCTATTGCCTACCATGTGGAATATACTTAATATATATTTTAAAGGGTAAAGCTAATATTTGACAGAGCTTGGAGAGGGTCCCTTTTCTGAACAGGGCATTAAAAACCAGGGGAAAGGGAACACAGGATGTAGTCTAAGGAAAATCAGTTTGTTGGGTAAAGAACTGCCAATTTTTACTCAGTGTGTTGGCTTCAAAGGTATTTTTTGACTCATTATGCAAGTGGATAGAAGATGTGGATTCATCAATGACTCCTTAGGTGTGCCTGGGTTTTGGTATAGCTTTTGGGACAGACACAGAAATATCCATTCCAATTTTTCTTCTGGGACACATGGAGGATACTTTCTAGTACTAGACACCATGGGAGAGAGTTTTTGATAATGACATATGAGACATGAAATAGGTTCTTGTCATTAGAAACTCCCAATGATCACCCATTATCTGTCTTTTCCTCACTCAGAAACCATAAAGATTTCTGAAAATAATGCCATCTCAATCCTGGAGAGACCTACACCCTTACATTACTGCTTAAAGGAGAACCACCTGACCTTGATAGATGAGTGTGTCAATAAGAAAGTATCTTTTACTGTGCCAAGACACTGAGGGTTAGAGGTTGTTTGGTAAAGCAGCTAGCAATAATTACCCTAATTAATATAGCCATAAAACACTATTGTAAAATCTATAATGTAAAAGTTTTATTGTAAAGTGTCCATACACTATAAACTACTAGGCAGCAATCTTCCCAAAAAGAACAGTTTGATTTTATGTAAAGAAGTTTTGAATTATTTCTGACACATGGATTCATATCATGTAAGTGCCATGTCATAAGCATTTATTGTAAAATAACAATATTCTTAAAGCCTCCATAATAAATGTCCTTGTTTCACAATTAAATGTGTCTGGATTACACATGTGGGAAGATATGTGAGCCAAATTTCCTTTGCAATATCACTTAAAATACATCTAATAATAACAAATAATTCATAATCACTTTTCAAAATTGAAATTTAGGGACCTATTTTTTTAGAAAGATAAGCAATATATTGATCATTATTTAAACTAGAAGGAAGATAGTTTTATGTGAACATATTGAAAAATCTTGCAGAAAAATGATTATAGAAGAAAAAAGAGCACTCTACTTTTTGTCTATTTAAATTGTATACCATTCACATATACTACATATGATCTTCAAAGTTTTGTAAATAGAACACACTATATTTTTCTCTGTTGCCACAATATTCTGAGCAGAAAAAATATATAAAATTATGAATTCTCAAAGTTGTGAGTAGCATATCAGTGAGAGCAGTATTTTCTATTTAGAGTGAATAAGATCAACACTGCAAACTGTTCTAAGTGCTCAACTAATCTCCAGAGCATCTGAAGCAGAAAGGTTTTGTTCACCACAGGGTATCTATTTAGAGAGAATGAAAAAGTCAATTGGACCCTTAACCTTCATATTCCATAGAAACACTTCCCCATGAAAACAAAATAGGCAGGATATATGAACAAACCTGAAAGCTTTTAGAACAAGCATGTTTGGCTTTTTTAAGCCTTCTTAGCATTACAGGGTGACAAAAGAAAGCACAAAGATGGCTGCCTGACACAGAGTGCTCCTTCCCACAAAGGAAAATGCTTTTTTTCCAAACAAGCTTCATTCTGTTTCATAATGATGGGTGTAAGTGTGCTAAGGACTAGGTCATAGCTTCTCAAAGCTGGATGTCCATTAAATTTAACCCATGGAGCTTCAAAACTTCCTATAATAGGATCATACCTCAGAATAATCATGAATGTCTCCATGGTTTATTTGAAGATCTCCCCAAATGTTTCCAACATTCAGCATGGCTAGGTTAATCCTGGTGTTTAGTTGGACAATCTCAGATAAAGTTTGAATGCTTATGGAAGATAAGGTTGAGAAGAGGGAAGAAACTCATTTTTGAGTCTCACTGCATACTAGGCACTTTAAATATAATTATATATCCTTAAATATACTTCATATGTGCTTAGAATAAAGTTTCAGGATGAATATATTTATTCAGACTTTAAAAGATATAATAATTAAGTGGAAAATGTGGGAAATAGACTATGCTCTGAGAGCTGTTGAAATACTCATTATTGACCATGGATAACTTCCAGTAAAAATATTTTCTGAAACTAACTATTTAAGCAAATATTCAAAGATTGGCTATTCGATTAATTGACATACGTTGGCAAACTATGACCTATAGGCCAAATTCTGCCACTATTTTATCAATAACGATTTATTAGATATTAGTCGCACCCATATTTTCATTTACTATAGCTCTACCCATGCAGTAATGGCAGTGCAGAGTACTTGTGGCACAGGCCACATGCTAAAAAAAACTCCAAATATTTACTCTCTGAATTTCAATAGAAAAAAAAAAAAATATATATATATATATATATATATATATATATATATATACACTAGCCCTTTGTTATGGTCCAAATGACTGTATATCCCTAAAATTCATCTGTTGAAATCCTAACCCCAGGTGAGGGTATTGGAATATGAGGGCTTCATGAGGTCATAAAGGTAAAGTTCTCATGAATGGGATTAGTGCCCTTATTAATCACACCCCAGAGAGGTCTGTTCCATCATGTGAGAAGTAATAAAAATGTACCATCTGTAAACCAGAGTGTGAGCCCTCAAAAGATTCCAAATCAGTCAGTGACTTGATCTTTGTACTTCCACTAATATTAGCCCAGAGAACTATGAGAAATAAATATTTGTTGTTGAGAAACTTTCTGCTGTTTATACAGTTATGATTATCTGTTATAGCAGCCCAAGTAGACACTCTTCAACTACATAACCGCTAGCATGTTTTAAGCTCTGAAATTCATAAAACTAAAAAATTATTAAACCATTTTAAGTTCTTTTCCAAGAGTGAAAGAGATTATAATTTCATATCATAAATGTTCTGATACTATGACATGTGCACATGCTGCTTATGTTTTTTTTTTTCCTAACCTTTAAGTGGACTATTTGCTAAAATACAATAAAGAAAAATGCCAAAAGGGTAGAAAAATCAACAGTTAAGAGTGGTACAGCTTCTCTTTCTTGGGGATTGATCATAAAGACATAATTCCAGATTGTTGAGAGAGAGGGTGCTTCACGTAAGCAAGACCATTTTGCCAGATTTCTGCCTTGTATGTAATGAGGCAATGCCTAATCGACCATAGATATTTTAATCTGAGTTAACAACCGAGTAGAATGCATCTCTTCATTGAGGAAAGAAGAGGAACAGAAATCAGCCTACCATCTGTCATTCCTTCCCTTCGGTGAGGCAGTGCTGGCTGTTGGTCCATTCGCCCTCCCTTGTGTTTCTTGGTGGGCCTGGGCCTCTGACTTTGATTCAGGGCTGCGCTCGTGTTACTGTCAGAGAAAATGGGCTGGTGGGTTGAGGTCTTTGAGAGGAGGTAAAGGCTTTTCCTAGAAAGAAAACAAAGGGAATGGGGTATAGGTAAGGTCATTGTAATGCACTGATAATGTCTGTCTTGTATTTTCTGCTCTTCCTAAGGCTAAGTCTGTGAACCTACCTAGAGATGCCACTGGAAGATACCAAATATTGGTGCACCTATAAAAATAAATATATGCCCTGCTACATATAATGTGTTCAATTTTTTATAAGCTAAGAACACCCCACCCACAAAAATATTTCAAACAATTGAACATAAAACAAATCCACCAATCCAAAGCTTCATACTGCTTGATTAGTTTTTATATTACCTTGAAAATCTTAGTGATAATTTTATAGTTATATGCAAATTCATGAAACATTATTTCTCAAAATTCAAGAGGTTATTTCTTAAATGAATTGCACACTGTTTCATTTGCTTAATCAAATTTCACCCCTGAAATTTTACAAAATCTGAGCACAGTAAAAAATGCCTTGTAGTTTTATGTGAAAAGTCTGCTCAAGTACACATGCTAAATTGACTTTACCACTTATATGCAAATAAAATGAACTCTATCTCTTAGTGGAAACTCAATAACATCAGTGAAGAGGATAGCAGGTTAAAATCACCTTGTATATCCAAAGTGAAGTAGGTATTTTGTGATTACTGAATCTGAGCAGACTTCAAATTCTCATGGACGAATGAATTGTACTATTTCCCTTTCTTGTGGTTTAGTACAAAAGAAGTGAAATTTATTCTGGGAAAAGGTTACCTAATACATTTTCAAAAACATCTTTTAATACTGTTTATTATAGTAAGAGAAGAATGGTTTATGTTCATATATTTATTCTCTTGTCATGTTTTCATTTCATACAAACTCATCATACGTAGTTTCATTTTCCTAAGTCAATGTGACATGATGTTGCTTAATGCTTTATTAGCTATTAGCATACATGCAAGAAATGCACCTATTTTGTCTAATTTATTAGTTTTCTTGCACTTTCTCACTGTTCTGCTTACAGCTAATGCCACAAAAAGCACTCAGGCAACATAAAGTTTTTGACTTATGCTTTATAAAGCAAGAAAATTCAAATAACAGTTATATTACAACATATTTTAGATTGGATGCTATATGAAAATAAACCTCTGCAATGCTTGAGAAATCTTTTTATTTTGCTTGAAGATATCTAATACATGCTCAAAATAAATATTGATGATATAATTCAAGACAATCTTCAAGGCTAACTTTTCTAACCTGAGAGTTTAATGAAGATCAGGAGCATATCACTTTTATTTAATATTTGAACACTACAAAGATTTAAAAATGCATTTGATATTTCATTAGTTTTGTAAGAGAGCTCAGTTTAATTCATATATTACCATCCTAAATGTGAAGTTAAGAAGTACATATACAAATATTAGAGCATAATCATGCCAAAGTGTTGGGTTTTTTCCCAGAAAAACAAATGATTATGAACTGCTAATCTATTTTTAGAATTAAGACTGCATTTCTATTTGTGGAATGAGCAGCATGTAAAAATGACATAATTGGTCCTTTATATTATTACTTATTCCTCTCAGAAATTAATATTAAATTCTCTAAAGTACAATATACACATATTCATCATTTTATTCAACTTGCAAATGCAGTAGGTGTATCTTTAATTAGCATTTTTAAAAACATATAATACATTATTGTATTAAAATCTTAGCAAACAATAAGAGCCTCAGCCATTTGAACTGTTAGACTGAAAGCCTTACACCCATTCACCCCATGCTGAGGAAGGCTTCCCAGAAACTGCATTTGTAGAAAGAGACGGGGCAAAGGAAAGTAATGGAGATAAAAGGTGAATAATTTTAATCATTAGGTTCATTATTAATGTGTGCAGATTTTGCAAAGTGTGAGTTATTTAAAATTTAATGGCAATCTGAGTTGCTGATTTGCCATAATATAGAAAGGAAGTATATTCCAATTAATCAGCAGAACCGTGAAGAGAAAGGGATAGTAAGGATAGAAGGTAGTAAGTTGGAGCCTATTTTTGGCTCTGCAAAACTTGCATCAGGTCAGAGTTCAGACAACAGAGCATCCCAAATGTTCATGCATATTACAGAGAGCCCTGCATTCAGAATTGCTGAGAAAGAAGACGAGGAAAAAGGTAAGTGTCCCAAGGACAAGATTCTCTCATGCAAAGAGTGTTGACTTTGGAGTCTACAAACCTGTTGTTGTAAGGCTGGTTCCATCCACCCTAAAACCAGCTTCATCTGCTGCTGCCACCAGTGCTTGTGCAAAACTGCCGCTGGCAAATATGGAACCATCTGAGGAGCTACCTACATTAGATCTATGACTAGAAAAGTTACGATCCTCATCAGATGCAGAGCCCCATCCATTTACCATTGAACCTAAAAACAAATGTAATTGTCTAGTGAGTTTGTATATATTGCATATCTCATGTGCTTGTAAACACTATACGAATGAGCAAGTACACTGCCTCGACTCCTTGCCACTTTGAAGTTTCATCATGGATTCCTTAGCTAAACATTATCCGTGTTTTAAACACACTTAGTACAAATGAAAGAAGCTTGTGTAAAATGGGTATTTGTTTGAAGCACATATGCAAGACATGTTCCAAGTGGTTCATTTCTTACATTGTTTAAATTGTTACATGATCATTTTTCCAAGCAAGAACTGCTATGCGTATTTTCTACAAGTCAGGGATGAACACTCTTATTGAAACAAATTATGGTTAATTTAAACTGATTGGTGACTTGCTTGAATAAATAGTATGGGTATAATTTGAAGTTAGTTTAGAGGGCAATGATAATGTGCATTAAAACTTGAATACCGGACCTTGTATGTACAGTTGTATTTCATAGAAGATCTGGAATTATTTTAAGATTTTAAGGTGAACAGTTAATTACTGGTTAAATAACAAAACACATCAACTAAAATGTATAGATGACATCAAATCAACTAAACATAGAATATAAGGAAAATGTTAGTTTGCAAAAGTGTTATTAATTTCAATATTTCTTATGCTTTCTTTGATTTTTAATATTTGAAGAAGTCTAATTTTCTCTTTAACACTGATACTTATGAGATTAGCCTTTATGGAGACTATTATCAGGATTTCTATCAATTTTCTTTTTCAAAATGAACTATGGCAGTAGAGTAAAAAAATGCAACTTTATATTTAAAGAAAATACACTTTGAAGATATTGATAACTTTTTTTCTTTCTAGAAAGTCATTTAGTATTTTATGCATATACATACACACATATTAGATAAAAGCACACTGGGAACTTAACTCGTTATGTAATAAAATTAAAATCGCAGTACATGTTTAAGTTGGTGTACCATTAATTCATGACAAAATAAACTATCAAGTATTGTTTACCCTAACTTCTGTTTTTGTTAGAAGAGGGACAAAAAAAGGACTTACAAAAAGTTAATTTAGAATTTCAAAATAAACCAAACAGGTGTTTCCAGGAAAGAGATGAAAGTCGTATGTTATAGATTATTTCTATTTCTCTAATATTAAAAAGACAACAGTGTAGTTAGAAGTTGCCACAACTCAGTATTTGAAGTGTTAGTCAGGCTGTCATGGTACAATAACATGGATGCATGCATTCTCAAGACAGAGAAAACTGAAACTGAAAGGGTTAGAATGATCTGGAAGCTAAAATGGTGTTAAGTGTAGCAGAGAAAGATAGAGTCTTGATTCTATTTGCCAAAAGCACAAAGATATACTTTTTACTTTCCAAACAAATTCCCTTGACACAGACCACTGCAAGGAAACTGAGATAACACCAGCAACTGAGCCTCCTCTGAGAGATTCATTTCTAGGTTAATAATCACAAGTCAAGGATCAACAGCCCAAAATGAAAAAAGAAATGATGCAGTGGGTCTTGGAATATAATGCTACAGGAGATAAGAAGAAATCAAAGTGTTTCAGCAAGGGGTCACAAAAGAAAATGAAAGTCGAGAACTGGGAATAGTTTTAAAACATTCAAAAGCTCAGTTCCAAACCCTTCCATGTGATTTCTGTTTTTCTAAATGTCTGTGCTCACTCTCCAAACAAGCATCTCCTTATTGTTATTCTCCTAATTCATCCTGACACTCCTTTTAGCGGATTTCCTTCTAGTCCCTTCTATCTTTCCTCATTGTTATCTACATTATCTTTTCAAAGCATCAATCTTATACTTTGTTCCTCCGTTTAAAGTCTTACCTATAACACCAATGCACATACAAAATTAGGAATCTGAGACTCCCCACCCCAATATTAAGCCAGCCTACCTTTGCAGCCCATTCTGTCCCACAACTAGTGTAATCTCACTCTCTCACCCACACATCACTTCCCATTTCTTGACAATACTTCTGTATTGCACCAAATCTAATAATCGCTGCCAAACTTTAAAGTTCAAATAAAATACCATCTTTATCACCTGGATACTACCTTCAACATTCTGTTAGGGTGACTCCCTCCTTTGTTGTAAAAACATTGTGCATGCAGTAGTCTATCACCTGTCTTCCTATATTTTGTATATTGTATGTATTTTTCCTGCTCCAGGAAATAAAACTCTTGACATTAAGAACTATCTCTTCTTCACTTCACTATTTCTTGTACAGGGTCACTGTACAGTAGGAATTCAATGAACAGTGGGCATATGGAATTAAATGCATTTATTGTTTTTTTATTCACTGTAAATTCTTTGCGTGATTATATTTGATGTACAATTTCTTAGCAATGACCTTGCTTTAATTCCAAAAAGAATGTTCTTACAAGCATCCTCAGAAAAATTATTAAACAAATTAGTGAATGCTTGTTGATTACTTTGGAACCATGGGAAAAGCAATAACGTCTTCAAGTAAGAAAGTAAAAATTGTACTATATAATTTTTATTATATAAAATAGGATATATATTATATAATAGAGTTCATATGATGTACGTCTTGGTTAGGCTTTGATATTTTTGAATATCAAGGTTAAGCAATATTGTCTTCCAATGAAGATGATAAATTTCATTAAGTGGCAAGTGGCAATTTATTTGTGTGTGTATGTGACATCTCTATCCAGATTCACCCATCCCAATGCACTTAGCCCAAGCTCTTATTTTTTTGTTATTCTTTTAAAATTTTCTTATTCCACTTCTATCCACTATGATCAGCCAAGAAATTGAGTCTACTCTGGGCTTTATTTCTGTCTGCCTGCTGTGTGGTTCTACTCTGAGGATCTAGAATATTGACAAATTTAGTTTCTGAATCTGCAAAATTTAGAAAAAAATTTCCCATCACAGCAATGTCACCAAAGAAATCCCATCTTGTAAGACTTCCCAACTTTCCCCCCCAAAAAAACTGTTATCGCCCTGTGAAAGTGGGTCCCACACAAGAAGATTTCCATACATGCATTTGCCTTACCCTAAACAGATCAGCAACTTTTCTACTTCTGTGTTTGCTCTGATTTCTCTCAATCTTTCAAGCTTTAATTTAACACAATATGGCCTCAAACATAATCAATAAATATTTAAACATATTTAAATTCATTTAAAAATGAATTTATTTTTCATTTGTTCATGAAGCTTTTCCTGATGCTCAACGACTCCCTTCTCTGGGAAGAGAGAGTGGCCTGGAAGGCAGGACATCAAGTGGGTGTCGGTTGATAAAGAGACAACATTAGCTATTCTTTTACTTGTACTTACAATAAGAGCAAAGCGACTAGACAGATGACTTTGGAGTTAAAGACAAATATACTATAGCTATTTGGCCATATTAGGCAATGAGAACACTAATGATCCCAAGTGAAAGAGAGAAGTTAAGTTAGTTGCTTCAATAGATTGCTACCAATATAAACAGAAAAAAATCGATATATTCTTTTCTTCATTACTCTGCCTTTCTGGTAAGTCTTCAACTTTCTTCTGAATTGGGGATGAGATACATAGAATTAGTACCTTTGTAGGACAATTTTAAAGCAGTTTAGTCATATTGTATGAACAAAAAGGTCTATAACATATGTTAAAGTTCCTACCATAAAATCGTTAAAATTTTTAACATTTATTGATTTCACCTCTCAGTCATTACAATTTTTCCTCTTACTTTTGATTTAAACATCAAGAATGATCTGAAGATTCAGGCAAACAATTATTGAAGAGAGGAGGGAAAGAAGGAGGAGGAGGAGGAGGAGAAGGGTAGAAATCCTTGAGGAGGAAGAGAAGAGGGGGAGAAAGAAGACAGTAATTGAAAGAAAACAAAAAAGAGTAACTCATCAATTAAAAAGGAAGTCATTTAGTGGTAACAGTTTTTTTTTTTTTGTAAATGTAAGCATAAACATGAAAATAAAAGGGAACACCAGGTAAAAGGAGTTCAGCCAGAGATTCTTACAAATTATATGAGATTCATATTTATTTGACACATTATAGGCCCAAACATAATCAATACATACTTAAACACTTAATGAAAAATGAATTTATATCACATAGAGAAATTTATTTTTGTTTATGTTTTCAATCTTTTCAAATTTCTCAGCTTTAAAATTACTGAAAGGTCAAAAAATATCTCAAATGTATCCAAGTTGTTAAAGAAAAAATGCACACAGGACATTAAGTTGTTGCTCAAATGTTACTGAACATAAAATATATGATAAAGTGGCATCTTGCTTTGTCTCTATTACATCTTCAGCACTAAAATTAATTTATGATCAGTCATCAATTCATTTACATGTCGTTTTATGCTAAATCCTTCCTTGCTGATAAATGCTTATCCTTAGATCCATTAAGCTAGAGTAAAGTCTGTGCTTTCTAATATGACCCTGCTAATTGTTGCATTACCATTTTTATGAGATACAAAAACTAATGTTCCCCCATTTTTCGAGCCAATATTTAATCCTGAAATTTTTTCTATGAAGTTCTCATTGCCTAACTACCTGCTAAGTAAAATCTTCAACTCTAAATGTCTTTGATCAAATAAATCCAAATATTGACTTCTGTTTAGAGGCAGAGAAACATTTCAAGTCTCTGGAAATTCTTTTTACACTCAAATGTCTGAATATACAATAGTCCCACCTATATTCCAGAGAGAGAAAGGGGTGGGGGAAGGTGGGAGGGAGTGGGAGAGAGGGAGGGAGGAAGGGAGAGAAATGTGTCATATAGGAAAAGCAAAATAAGCAATTAAAAAATCTCTTCCCTTGGTTCATATAATACTTGTTAACTCATCTCAAAATATTGTGCATAAAATATGCACTTTTCTTATCCATTAAATTCCAAAGTATATATCTAATTTCTTTTTAAAGACATCAGAAAATGGTTTCCTTAATTTTAGCATTATTCCTGGAATTTGCCTTAATACTCAATTATTATGCTTTTGTAGCAGAAGCAAAGTGTGGCAAGTGTGTGGAGTGTGTGTGAGTCTGAGTAGGGAGTGAGTGTATTTGTGTGTGAGGGAGAGAAATTGTTAGGCCATTAGGCTTCACCATCTGTCAGATCAAACTTTCCCGAGTCCAAGGACCCAAAAGCTGTGTGCTCAGGTCAGATGGTGAGGATGTCTGGTTTTATTACTTTCATACTCATCTGGTATGGGAGTTCCAGTAAAAACCTCCAAAGATATAAAGTGGAAAATACAGGGCCACAATTTTCTTTCAGCTGTAGTGTTCATGTGGGATCCAACAGGCAAGGGAAATTTTATTCGTTTCACTTTACAACACTCAATCTGGGTCTTTCTGTAATCAGTGAGGCGGTTAGAATCTTGACTACATGTTCAGGACATTGCCTCTCCCGCTCTCCTCTTGCCTTGGTTTCTTTTCATGGTGGTGTCATTAAATTCAGGAAATACTTATCCTTGACTCCCACCACCTTTTGGAAGTTAGTGAAAGAAATCTTGAAATCTTGCCCCTCCCTGGTACTCAGAGAGCAAAGCTGACAAGTTGAACACTGAGGAAGAAACAGTCCATATTTCCCAAGACAATGTTGCATAGACATTGCTTCGTCCCAAATGCAGTGTGATGGTATGAAATTTTAAAAAAATGTACATTATTACAACCAAATAGTATTAAGCACAAATTAAAATAAAAATTATAAAAATAATATTCCTTCCAAAAGAGCTAATGGATTTGAATTTTATTAGAAAAAGGTAACTCCACACAGAGCTAAATATGAGAAGAATAAATAATAAAAGTCATATCAAAATTCAAAATTTTTATCAAAATTAAGCACATTGTGGGAAAGGATTAATGTTTCCAGGGATAAAATGCATATTTTATTTTTATAAATACATACTTATTCCTCTCTCTACACACACACACACACACACACACACACACACACACAGAAGTAAAAAAAAACCAGAACATTATTTTCCTCTTCAATATGCTAATTCTGAGGATTAGAATGAACTGGGCATTTCCAGGGCAGAGATCATAGTAATTTATCTTTAGAGTAAAACTGATTGATTTTGTTCATTCTTCTGCCACTTATCTGGTAGATAACCTTCAAAAAGGATGTAAATCCTTCTGTGACTCAATTTCTTTAGCTATAAACTGAGAACAACAACAATAATAATGAGATTATGAGGATTAAATGAGTTAGTAGATGGTAAAACTTTACATCAGGGCAGGGAGTTCTTTCTACAAATGTAAGAAAACAAATAATTTAGGCTTCTCCATTCTTTAGTTCTGTCATGCATTCTTTAGTTCTGATTTTATACTTACATCTTGTTTCTTTACAAACTCTAACATTTAAATCCATTCTTAGCTCAGCCAGCCATAGGAAAAAACAAGCCACCGCTTAGAAGGGTATCATCATGCATTGACTAGGAGCTAGGTTTTCTACTTTATTATTATTATTGCTGTTTGGTTGTTGCTATTATTGAATCTAAATGTCTATTCAAGTGAATCGAAGTCATGGGCTTAAAATAAATGTTTGTTTAGGCAATTAATACATGAAACAGGAGACTTGCAAATACATATTACCATTACTAAGGTCATGGGATGTGGAACTATTGATATTTTCTTTTCTTTTTGTTCTGTTTCATTCTTGATGATCATTTCAAGATTTGAGTAGCCATTCACAAACTACATACTTGCTATGAAAATATTTGGAGTTAATGTGTATATATATATATATATATATATATATATATATATATATATATATATATATATATATATTTTACAGAATAAAGCTCTGTAGACTGTTAGTGGCTGGTATTCCCTATGCTGGCAGTTGGGAGTACAATTCAGCCAAGTAAAATGTGAAATTTTACATAAAGGCTTTCAGCCCACCCAGTGTTACTGTAGTATCATTCTGGATGGCTTTAGAGTCTCCAGGAATGGAAATTGTTAGTTCTATTTAATAAAAATGGTCATTTGCTTCATGAAAATGACAATATAAGGGAATTTCAGTTGAAAGTAAAGATTAATTTACACCACAGGCGAGTTTAGAACTCTAAGAAACTGACGGTAAGTTCAGAGTCCTCTAGTCTCCAAAGCTCATTGAAGGAGTATGTGTATTATGGCCTATCTCTATTAGCACTATTAAAGTAGCCTTATAGCTGAACAAAACCTAAGAACATCATTAGAACAATATTCATTAACACGTTGGTTTTGATAACATTTGGTCCATATAAACATCCACCTTAGCATATGTACAGGCATGTGTACACACACAATTACATGTACATCCTAGTTGCTCTCCCTCACACACAAATACATTCACTCACGACATAGACTCACACATATTCCACACACATTGTGCCTTGTCTTTCATACACACATGTATACCATACACTTTACACACATGTGCACAAACTGTATAGAATTGAAAACTGTGTAATACATGCACATACCCTGTATAGATGTGCACACCCCATTCACACTCACACTGTATATGCACTTTCAATCTTCCTTGTTCTCACACACATTTATACTCATGCACTCTACACCCTACATATGTACACACACTAATACTCACATCCCCTATGGTCACACTAATACCTACATATACTCATCCACACTTCCTACACACATACACATAGACACACAACACACCCTGGAAGGCGAATCAAATCTTTGATCAAACTTTCTCCTCAAAGTCATTGGTGCATGGAAAGACAAAAAAAATGTGTATAGGGGAGGTGCTTAAGTTGCTTAAGTGTAAAGTACAACTTCTGCTAAGGAGATGTATTATTCATAGGATAAGTGCATTGTGGAATTCATGCCTAAACACCCAAAGGTTTCTATATTCAGAAGTAATTAAGCAGTGAATTTAAGTAGGAAAATTTAGACTTTCTTTTCTTAGCAATAAGAGCTTCATTCAGAATTAACATTATATTACCAACAGGAGAAATTCAGGTTACTTAAGACATTAAAACTTGACATCTTAACCAGTGGACTACATTAGACATCCTTCCTTTTTCCTGACAGGTGTGTATGTAAAAGTGCAGGGTGGTGTTCTCTCAATTTATAGATACATTTATCATCATTGTCATTATAGTATTTAATAAAAGAACTACATCAGCAGAGCTGACTTGTTTTTCATCATTATTGCACATTTTTACTGCATTCCTAATGGAAAAAAAGAGTTCAGTATCATTAGTGAAAATATGCAAAAATATGCAGAATTTTACCCTTAAGGAGATTATGCTAGAAATTCAGGCAAAGAGGCTTAACATAATAGTGCCCTAATAAGTCAGCTCTCTGAATTCAAAGATTTTAACTTTTGCTCTGTCACTCTGGGTTGGATCTGGGTTTCAAATCACACCAGTATATCTGCAGTTCTTAAATGTTAATTAGCCTCGCAAGCTGACCATCCATCAAGCAAGAAGGAAAATCGAATAGTAGACTCATGCATCATGCACTTCCTCATGCAGAGAGGGCTGTACAGGAAAAGTGAAGTCACTCATGTTTTCTCAGCACTAAACCAGTTTATTTGTGTTTGCAGAACTAATATGGAACACAAAGTCTGTGGAATTGGGAAACTGTTGGATTCAAAGTAAATTAAGACTGTGATAAGATGCTTTCTAGGATGAAAGTTGTCATCCAGGAAAATACAGATATGTGTAGTTTCCTTAGAAATCCTAAAGAAATGCAAAGACCAGGCTTAGTTTGGAGTAGCTAGGTCTTCATAATTTTGTAAAAGGCATTTTTTGTGTGTGCGTGTGTATCAAAGAATATATAACTATGTGAACAGAAATACTGAATTTTTACTTTTCACCATATATATTGTGTACATATTAGGATTTTAAAATTTCCAATTGAAATTGTTGGACATAGGTTACACATCAGTCCTGGAATCATCAGAGGAGGGTACCAACTGAAGTCTTTCACTTGGTGAACAAGGCAAGCAGAAGCCAGAGGAGTAAATAAGTCAAAATAAATATACTTCTTGGAAGAGGGGAAGTTGTTGGATTCTACACTATGAAATGCATAAGTGCATGGTTTATCTCACTATGCATTTTCCACTCTAACAATAATACCTTGTGCAACTGAAGAGTCTTTTTATGAAGACTTGCTTATTTTCATCAGTGAATGGTTTTACAGTGTGAAATATCAAGAAGCATTTTAAGATTGCATTCATTTTGTATGTTCCTCCTGATATACAAAATATATCATTTCTAAAAGTTTTTTTTTTTTTATGTAATAGACTTGGTTCCCTAGCACAGTGAACTTTTCATTAAAGCCATGACTATAATTGAGTTTTCTTTCATGTCTTTAAAGCTTTTTAAAATTTATAAATTTTCTTATCATTTTTGCAGCAAAGCAAAAGTATTTCCAAATCCTCTTTGAATTTTGTGTTTAACATTAACATATTTAAAATGTAACAGAAATAGATGGAGTGGAATAAATCTTACATAAGAAAGTAAGAAAGTACTTGATTTTTGATGCATTTCAATATTGCAAATAGGTCAGTTATTCATATTAAATCAGTTCCATTACCTGTCACAGAGCTGTCTATATTGTCCACACTGGATCCGGGTGTCTGGTCTAGTGCTCTCAGGGGCCTGAGGATTTCTAAAGCTTCCTCTTCATCATCAGCATCATCATCTGGACCATCTGTTTCCAAGTCAGAAATCAAGGCTCTGACACGTAACCTAATGGTGGAACTGGGGGCTGTGGGGGTGGTTTATTGCTTTCAATGTGCCTAGAATTCAAATGGAAACAATAAAATGGGAAAAGCAGTCCATTAACATTCAAAAACATTGTAATAAGAATTAAATGGCATGCTATGGTAACAGTATTCTTCTTTTGCATTAATAATTTTGGAGTTTATAATGCTTTATTGCATACACGTCAATAGAGACAATAGGTCTCTGGGCATATGCCTTACCAACAACCACATAAATTTAAGAATTATTCTAGTGATATAAACATATATCTTGTATAGATAAGTCATCAAAAACAGAATGAAAATACTTGTCACAGACTATTTAAAGTTTACCTTTTCAAAAAATTATATACCCATACATATATACATATACATATTATTTTGTTTCCAGTTTTTGTGTAACACACCCATGTGGCCTGCTAGCACTTAAGATGTCACTGGAATGCCTAATGTTCCTTCTCTTTCACCTTCAGCAAATTTCTGGACTTAGGAGGATTTCTTTTTGCATGACACTCTCAGAGCAGGCTGAGTGGTATTTTCATTTGCCCCAGTTAGGGCAAGTATCTTCTGCTCTATCTACCTAGTTGTGCATCTATCTCAGCCACCAACATCTTGAACTTCTCCAAGGCAGAAACAATTCACCCTAGTATTCTGTGTTTAGAACAAAAGATGTGTTAGATAAACCCTTTGCAATGAGTAAATAATTTTAATTCAACCTTCATTAGATAAATAGAATCTTATAATTACCATCACAGTTTTGAAACATATTCAAGTAAAACTTAAATTTATCAAATCAGGTGTCTAACTAATGTGCAACTGGACACCTACAAAATGCTAAGCAAAAGCACTGCAATGTTATTTTTTTCCTTCTTTCCTTTCTTCCTCCCTCCCTCCCTCCCTCCCTCCCTCCCTCCCTTCCTTCCTTCCTTCCTTCCTTCCTTCCTTCCTTCCTTTCTTTCTTGGGGGAGGTACCAAGATTGAACTCAGGGATGCGCAATCACTGAGCCACATCCCCAGCCCTATTTTGTATTTTATTTACAGACTCACTGAGTTGATTAATGCCTCGCCATTCCTGAGGCTGGCTCTGAACTCAAAATCCTCCTACCTCAGCCTCCAGAGCTACTAGGATTATAGGTGTGCGCCACTGCAGCCGTCAGCAATGTTATTTCTTAATGTCATTTAAAAGCAAATGTACTACAAGTTTTAACAGAGTCTTTTCATTGCTGTCATACAAAAGTATCTTAAATACCCCTTCTATTTAAGCAAGACTAAAGAGTAAGTGTTATGTTCTTTTACTGTTGTCTTTTGAAACTCATTTCCAAGTCTGGCAATATCCCCTGTGTATCATCACACTTAAGGGAAAGTAGTGTTGTCCTTGACTCCAATTGGAAGAAACAACAAGAAGCTCTGCTTTGGGGATTTTTCTAGACTCTGCCTCATAACTCTTCTCTTTGCTGACTTTATATGTTTTTAGAGAAGTTAACTATGTCTTTGAGAATAATAGATTTCTATAAATTCTTCTAGTGAATTCTTGAATTTCAGTGTGATCTCAGGACCCTGATATTTGTATTTTTTTTATCAGAAATGAGAGTGGTCTGAGGACTGCCCTTTCATTTTATACATGAGCTATTATTTCTGACATCATTTTAAACACATTAACTATAGCATGCAAGTGGTAAGCAAGTTGCCCATAGTTATGCAGATAGGAAGCAGGTTCACCTCCATGGTAACTGCCCCAACTTGGGCTGTCCTCAATCAAAGCTCAGAGCATGAAATCAGAATCTGCCTAGAGGTGGGACTTAGGACCAATATATTTTAAAGTTCTCCATATGATTTCAAAACACACAAATTTGAGAACCCCTGAGCCAAAGTCTCTGCTTCAAATGACTTAAAGTTGTGATTTCACCAGTTAACCTTGAAGAGAATCCTATCACTCTTTAAGTAATTGGCTTCATTTTAACCAGTGATGTATCATAAAATAATTATGTGTAACAGGAGGTTGTCTTTAATCTTTAGAAAAAAATGAGAAAATGTACAAGACCCTCTTATCCTAAGGAAAGAGCATGTTCATACAGCTTTAAGTGACATACCTGCTTGAGAATCTCTTTGTATGTATAGTTAACTATGTTATATTTTAATATAGCTGTTATATTTTAAAATAGTCAATTAACACTGAGAATAAGAGTCATCTCATAATCAACTTACTATAGTAGCTAGAATTACCCTCCCATAAAAAGAAAGATAATATTATCTTTTAAAAAAGCTACCATGATTTCAAGCACAGGATATAAATCAAGAGAACATAATTCAAAGAATGTCACAGAGATTTTGTTTTCAATGGTGCAAGCCTATATATCACTATCTGAGAGAAAAACATTGGAAAAAACAACCAACCCTATAAAATTATGATCTACCATATTTGTACAAGATACCTATATGAATTGCATCTATAATTTATGAAAGTTTTCTAATAATTAGAAGAATAAAGCTATAGATTCTGGTGTGGTGGCACAGGCTTGTAATCCCAGTGGTTCAGAAAGCTGAGGCAGGAGGATCACAAATTCAAAGATACCAATTTAGTGAGGCCCTAAGAAACTTAGAGACACCCTGTCTGAGGTGTGTGGGGGGAACAGCTGAGCATGTGGTTTAGTGGTTAAGTGACCCTGGGTTCAATCCCTGGTACCAAAAGAAAAAAAATAAAATTTGGGTTTTTAATCTATTCTTTATGATTTTAAAAAATGCATTTTCTTTTAGTACATTTGTTATTTTTCTGATTTGTTTAATTCTGCCCAAAGAGGGTCTTTTAATAACTGACACTGACCATAAGTGATTTGCAGAAGCTTGGATTTACATATTCACAACCACATGCAGAATTAATCACAGGCACTTTGAAGAATCCAAAAGGAGTCCTTCATCATGGCATTAAAAGTGAGTTCAAGGATAAGCTAATTGAAGCTAAATCAGTTGTAAATTAGAAGATTCCAGTGTAGCCAAAAAGCACTTTAGACTGAATTTCAGCAGACGTGAATTCTTGCTCTTGCTTATTCTCCAACTAGCTATGCGACTTTGGTCAAATTAACATTTCTGTAGTAGTTAAATCATTTTCTAAATGATTAACGAGTATACAAAATCAAAATTTTATCCCCATGTGTATAGATTCATGAATATGTCTTGTGAATTTATATAAAAGGGCATTTCCATGTGCAGAAAACATGGATCCCTTGACTCAGTGAATATATTTACCATGTTTGTTTTGCTATATCAAACTGATATGCCCTTGTCAGTTCATCCAGGTGAGCCTGCAGCATGGGTTGCATCTCTTCCCGTGGAGATGAAGTAAGAGTGGCAGTAGACTATTGTCCAAAAGAGATAGCAGGAGAGGAAGCTATGCCTCGAACAGGTGGAGTTGGGACCCGATCATCATCTTCTTCTAGTTCATCTTCCATACCCTGGTGTAAGTATGTTTGTACTGGTAATGGTGGGCACCAACTATCACTGTCATAGCTGAAATTAGATGAGGAAAAATGCACATTAATAGACAAACAAAAATGGCTACACTGACAATAAACAGCAACCACACGGTGTCTAAAATGTTCTCTCAGTTTATTTCATCCTGATCACATTGTCAATGCTACTATAGTAAATCACCTAATTTAAAATTGTAATTACAACTGTTATCTCAGTATCTCAATTTATTCTTTAAAGATATTTTTGGCTAATTGTTACCCCACAGTTACAAAAAGCAATAACTTCCCAACAAAGTTACTCATGTGGAAACACCAAATTGCTAATTAAAGACAATTAATGAATTTAGTGCTTGTAGACTTAACTGCTTCCTTCTCTTATGCACCAGCAGAATACATCAATAGAGCTGACTTACCATATAAGAAGTATCAGAGAACTTGATTTGCTTTTATTCTAGACTTATGACAACCTTTCTATTTGATATTCCAGTCATAAAACTTCATGACACAAATTATACTCAATATTAGTTTATTTCCCTTAAATTTATCAGTAAAATCAAATGCTTCTGCTTACATTGAGTGTTAAATTAAAACCATAAAACAGAAGTTCAAAACCTTGCCCTACAAAATATATATTTTTTTAAAAAACTGTTTTATTGTAGTAAAACATTTAATATGAAATGAACCTCATTGACATATTTTAAGTGCACAAAATACAATTGTTTTAAATACTTATATTTCATGTTCAAATTACATCTAGACAGGGGATTATGGTGCAGGAATATGACCATAATATGACCAGGAATATGTTTTTGTGGTGGTACAAAATCAGCAGAATTTCTACTTATACTTTTTTCTGTAATCCTAATGATTTCAGAAATCAAATAATTCCTAATATACTTTTTTATAGATTTTTAAATATAAGATAAAAATAATAAAGGATTTAATTGTTTTCTTAATTCAACATCTTAAATATCTCCTGAATCTGCCTCCTACATCTCCTCTTCCACAATTATTGATCAGTCACCTTCTATAAAATAGTTCACTAGCTTTCTGATTCTCTTTTCTTCTTTTCCACCCTATCTTTAATGCAGGCAACAGGATGTTAATTCACATCACACCTACACTTACGATCATAACTAATATGAGGAAAGTCAAAACTCATTAGCTGGCTTAAAAGATCCTTCCCCAATGGATTAATCTGTTATTTTAGCCCTGTTTCTCACTATTTCCCCAACATCAGCCTATTTTCTAATTTTTCCTAAACTCTGGGTCTGCGTATGACTGTTCTCAAATCATCTATCTGCCTGTGGGTTCCTGGTCACCTCAAAGGTGGTTAGTTTTGTGGAACCTTCTCTCCCATTTCCATATACAACTGATTAGAATTTTATAATACCTACATTGTGGAACTACCCATGTTATATTGGGATTATTTGTCTCTGTCTCTTTTGTCCTATTACTCTGTGAGATCCTTAAGTCCAAGAACTATTTAATACTCTTCTCCATTGCTAGTGCTTAGTACCTAAAATTAGAATTAACTATCCATATCACAGCTATGCATAACTAGTCTTGATCTCCCTTATAAAAAAAACCTGTAACTCATATAGATCCACTGTAAGTTGAATATCTTCACTTGAGTAACATTTTAATCATTTTGTTAAAAACTGAATATATCATAAAAACCTGCATGTGGACATGTATAACAGTTTTATTTATAATTGCCAAAATTTGGAAGTAGCTAAGATATCCCCAGAAGTTGAATAAATAAACAGATACATCCAGACAATGGAATATTATTCAATGTTTAAAAGAATTGGGTTTCAAGTCATAAAAAGACATGGAGAAAACATAAATGCACCTTGGTAAGTGAAATAAGTCAATATACAAAAGGTATAGATTGTATATTTCCAATTTCAGAACATTCTAGAAATGGCAAAACCATGAAAAGAGTAAAAACATCAGTAGTGCCAGACTCTGGGGAGTGAGAGATGGGCAAAAAGCAAAGTGGATTTTGGAACAGTGAAGATATTTTGTATGATACAATAATGGTAGATACATGTCAACCTGAATCTGTCCAAACCACAGAATGTACCACATGATAACTAAACCCTGTGGAAAATGATGCATTCTGGGAGATAATGATGTGCCAATACAAGTTCATCAACTAGAATAAGTGCACCAGCTTGGTGACAGATGATAGGAGATTATGCATATGTGAAATTTGGGATAAATCACTATGCTTTTCTTCATTTTCTTGTGAACCAAAAACTGGTCTATAAAACTAAAATCTCTTTTTAAAGTAACCCCAAATTTATCATCCTTTTTTCCCAACAGTTATGTGTTAGGGTCCTGACTTTATTTCATATAGCATACAATTCAGTAGATTGATATTAAGTAAATTATTAAAAATACAGGGTACTATAGAATTGATTTGGAAGGCCTAATATTGTTTTGGGGTTGGTCAAGACTACAGTGATCACTAAAAAGAGAAAATTTTAAGTGACATATGTGGAATGGAAATGGTATTGGAACAATTCAGATAGTTCCCTAAATGGCAATATCTTCCAAAGAAAGAAAAAAAAATGGGCACAGGTGATGCAGAGCACCACTTACGTTTCTTTCTATGAAAATATGAGAATGGTCTACCAATTTTATTTTTCTTATCTATTCTGTTTATTAAATATATTTTATCTTTAGTCTACCTTTAGGATAGGTTTTATAGTTTCTCAACATGAAACTTCTGCTCAAACTAAATTGGTTTGTCTCCTCTTGTCTACATACTTTTCTGGTAGGTTTGTTTATAGAATCCAAGTTATTCAAATAAACTGGATGCCTCCAAATTTACCTATCTTAATCTGATAAATCCTCAAGCTATAGGTGAAATCTCATATCTTTATAAAGATTTCCTTGATGAGGCCAACTAGCATTGCTAAACTACTCTTCTTAACTGGTGCTGACAATATTTTTCTACATTTATTTGAAAATTGATTAAGAACCCTCTAATGTTCTTTCCAATGTTGGACTCTTTAACACTTTAAATTATTTTTGTATTTACTTTTCACATGTTTATGGTATCTTTTTCTCAAGTGGATTTAAGCTACCTTAGAATTATAACACGGAACTGTTCTTGTTCTGTTGCCCCTAACAGTATACCTTAAAAATAGTAGGTTATAAGCATATTTACTGATTTGAAATAAAAACACACAAATTGATTAATTAATAAAAATGCTTAGGTTTATTTTCTTAACTTTAAATGTCATATTATTAACTCAAACAAAAAAATATACAAGAAAGCTAATCATAAAATAATTGTCCTTTTTCAGTATAGAATGTGTTTAGCATTGTACTTCATCAATTAAATTTACATTTACTTTGTAAAATTCAGTAGAAAAGAGCACAATTATTTTTGTGTCAGAAAGTCATAATTGCACTTTCTTTACTTACATTGGTTTATTCCCAGATATATTATACTTTTAAATAAAAAACTATATACTTAATCTTTCAAATGAAATTAGCCACTTATCTCCTAAAATTTGTTTAGTCCATAAATAGTAAACTGTTCTTATTTTCAATAATCTAATAGAGATATACCTATGGAATGAAAACACAAAATGAACATAAGAGAAAGGAAAAGTGTATGGTATATGCATCACATGTGTTAAGGTAACAGAAAAAACATGGTAGTAAGTTGTATTAGATTCATTTTTATTATTCAAATAATATCAAGCAAAGAAGTGTCTAACCATTAAAACATTATTTTAATACTATGTAAATGCATTGCATTGTGTATTGAATGACTAAAACATATTTCATCACCTATCTCATTAACATACTATACATTTTATCACCAATTCTTCTACGTCCTTTTTCAAAGTTACTCTAGAACTTTAATATACCAACTCTGTATATAAGTCTACATGCAGTATATAAGCAAAGCTGGGAAAAGTCCATGGATTCAAAGTGATTTGTACCAACATTAGATAAATAAACAAAGAAGGAAAGAATATCCAAAGAAGAAAAATATGAAAGAATAGAGGAAAGGAAGCTGGGATATAGTGCAAATCAAAATGGCGAAGAATTGTTCATCATCTCTGAAATAGTCAAGTCTTGATCCATTCCAGAGGAACATATATTTTAGGCTTAGTTCATGCAGCTACTAAGGAAGGATGAAAAGACTACAGATGTGCCTATAAAGTTTATAAAAATGTACATCTGTTTTGATAGTTTCCTTCACATTTTATAATACACATCTTATTTGAGAGATAGAATTTCATCTTTTTCTTGTGTAACATTAAAATGAATGAAAATTCTCCTAATGCCAAACCATAGTTCTTCTGGCCAACCTTTCCTAGGGAAGTGCTTGTTCTTTTGACATTCTGTCAGTGAAATATGAGGCATCTTGTAATGTCTTGCCTGAAGAATAATGATAAAGATGATGGCAAATCAATGCCGCATGTGAACTAACTTGTTAAAGGCCAAATACAAATATCAAATTACTAATAAAAAATACAATAAAGTTCAACACTAGCAAAAGCTTGCCAATCTCTAATTGCAATAACAAAGCAAAGCACCAGTTTTATACTTAATTACTATTCAATGCTTCCTAGCATCATGACTATAATAAAATGTATATATTTATAGTGAAGAACTAATACATTTTAACACTATTTTGTCTAACTAAAGATGCATATTGATGAGAGAGAACATTTAGCATTGTTACCATATTATTGAATTAACAATTAAATATTTTGTTATTTGGACAATGCTTTGATAACTTTTTGTATTTAGTATTGTAAAGAAAGACTGATCCAAGAAATGCTTAGAAAGAAAATTGCTGATTTCTAAACACTTAGAAATTATACTAAAAATTGTAACAAAAACTAGAGACTATATTTTCCAGATCACAGTTTTTATCAGCTAGGAATTGTGCCTAAATCTACTCCTTTCTCACCTACCCACTTTCATCGTCTTATTTTACTGCCTTAGCATTTTTATATCATATGATTTCTAGATCATATGCTATGATATCTTGTATGTGATCCACCTGCAATCTCATGTCCTTCAGCATTATGTTCTCCAATCCATCATCTGTATTCAAAAATCAGAAATTTCCTATGGCATTAAGGATTCAAGATGAAAACTAAGACTCCATGTCAGATGTTGTCATACAAAATGTAGGTTAAAGCTCATAAAACCACATACAGAAGCCACCAATTGCTGAAGGATACAGACAAGTAATTAAAATAAAGTGCTGAGGGTAGGGCATGGAAGAGGGTGGTAATGAATAGGGGCAACTAAGAGAAAAACAGATACCTCTAACTAGAATAGGGCAGGGTTTCCTAAGGAAGACCAATGGAGCTATTTCTACTCTCATTTTCTCATCACACATAGTATTAATTTTAATTTTGTCTTTCCCCACAGAAATTTCTTTCCATTTGTTCAAATAGTGACCTTAGTATTGTTTCAATGCAGCTATTGATTAACGACCTATTTCTAGTACATAAGATCCATTAGATCAGAGACTTATTTCTTGTTCTCCTTTGTCCTTACTGTTTGCTCTATATCTGGCATCTAACAACCACCCAACTTGGCAATGTTCTTTATGAAGAAATGATTCAAGATTCACGGCAATATTCTCCAGCTATCAGCTTTTTGAAGACTTACCTGCTTACCTGGCATCTATGATTATTCCTTGGGGTAGACAAATTATTATTTTTTATACAACATTCCCCAAGAGCTCATTGTACAAAATTGTGTGTGTCACAGAGAAAAAGACAGAGACAGAGAGACAGAGAGATGGAGATGGATAAGTGTTGTGAAGGGGGTTACTATCTAGAATGTGCTTTCTATCTTCCCCTCTGGGTTACAGGTCAGTTTTCCCTAGTAATTGTACATTTATCTTGTGTCTCCTATGTCTCTTCCAAGTACAATGCTTAGCACTTATTATACTTGATAGAAATATTTGTGGATTAAATTGTCTATTATGATGTTATAAATAAAAGCGTCATAATCTGTTTATCTCTGTAAGTAGTACAAATGCAGAATCCTTGATGGATAGAAGTAAAAATTATCGAAAGCAAAAAATTAATTCTAAAGTTTCTGTACTTTGAATATGAAGAAAACCTCAAGCCTAAATTATGAAGTTTTCACAATAAAATATAAGAAGATTCTATAGAAGTTCTCATCTGTGAAATAGTCAATGTTAATTTCATGAATAGCAGACTACAACCTGAGTCTAATAATATTTCCTTTTTGGTAGTGTGAGGTTTGCACATTAGAAAACACCAAAATGTAAAGATTATATGCAAAGGAACAATATCAGCCTCAGCTTAGTAAGTTTAATTTGTTCTTTTTGCATTGACTTTAAATATGTTTTCATCACAAAAAAATTGAAATAAAACTTACAATATTCTTTGAAAAAAAAAAAACCTAAAATAGAAGTAAATGTAATTCTGCGGTTAGTATTATTAACTGTTTAAGACCTAACAATTACTTTGAGCAAGAATGACTTTTTTTTCAGCAATACTAGGTAAAGTGATAAAAATTCAAAGGTAAATAAGGACTGAAATACATCCTAAATAGACTTCAAATATACATATGAATACATATACACATGCATGTAGATATATACATATACATGTATATGGTCAACAAATATAATTTACCTATTTAAAAAATCAAGTTGATATTATAGAAATCTTTAAAAAGGAATTTTTTAATATCATGCATTTTGGATGAATATTTAAACAAATTAAAATCCCCTTAAGAAATAAGTTTTTGCTTTATATCTTGATATTCTGAAAATGATTTTGTCAAAAGATAAAAGTCTGCAATAGCATGTGTTATTTCATTATCAAATTAGTATTTCCAATTCTACTGCTAGATAAAACAAAATCAAGTGATAAGTTTAGTACTCACTTTGATGGAATTAGTTTTATTTTAATGAGTAACTGGCCTTATTATATTGTATATATATTTCAAGTAGACTCAACAAAAAAAGAAAATAGAAAGAATTCCAAATTACCCATAATTTTTGTGTGATCTGTGTTTGCAATTTTATGCTTATAAAGTTTTAATAGCACTGCTTTCTCTTCATATTCATCTTTTAAATTTCATTCCCTCATTTTGTGATGATTCTGTTAAAAATGCAGACTGTAAAATTCTGTGTGATAATCTTTTCTTATGGAATATGTATCTTTGCTTTTCCTTTTCTTTTTCAGTGCTGGGGATTGAACCCAGGCCCTCACACAGGCTAAGTAAAGAAAATTTATGCAAAGAAAAACTGTCTGTATTTTCTATTTTAGGTTACATAAAGGTCTAGTCAAAATAAACAGTGACCTAGGAATTATAAGGAAGACATAGGATTTATTCATACAGAAAAAGAGAATATATTCTTTTGACCTGTTTTTTTTTCTTTCAAATAAAAAATTATCTGTGTCTGTGTTCAAAATCAATTAACACTTAAGCTTACAGAGGACACTAACTCTTGTTAGATGTTTCAAAAGAAACAATCAGAAAACTGATCACATTTAAAGGTCCTCAAAGGAAATTTTCTAACTTAAAAAGGTTTTGTTACAGAGTGTGCATTGGCTTGAAACTCTTTTATTGTCCCTGCCCCTAAATTCCCATCAGAGCTGATGATTAAAGTTCTACCCACTGCCCAGGTCCCTACAATTATCCCATTGTGATGGCGCTCTACCGTGGTGCCCTGCTATGGCCAGGCATCAAGCCATTAGAGAACTGCAAGGGATGATGAAGAAGGCTATTTTAATTCCCTTTTCAGACCTTCTCAGGAGTGGCTCTTTAGTTCACAGAGCTGTGGGTACTTGCTTTCAAACTAACAAGAAATATTATAAATGTAGGCTGCATTATCATGATTGCAGACAATCTGAGGCACTTGAAGGCCAAGGATTCACAGTCCTCAGTATGTGCTGTTTTGTGTTTATCAGCTAAAAATACACGGACAGTGCAAACAGAAAAGAGGAAAAATGTAATGAAAAGGGTGGGAGGGGAGCTAAGAAAGAACAAGAACTCAGGGCAAAAGAGAACAATAGAGAGTGGAATGCAGCCTGGGCCATTTTGTTGGTATATAAAATAACATTTACCCATTCTCTTGCTGTTCCACTGCATAGTGTTCCAGCTCTGTGCCAGGAAGGGGCTGAACTGGGGGAGGAGGTAGAGGGACATTGGCCCAGGTCGATCCATTGTTTTTCTGTGGTTTAGAGGAGTTTTTATTTTTCTTCTTTTTTTCCACCTTTCCCACCTGGAAATAATAATGCATTTATTCAGAGATGGTGAATATCAGAACAAACAGGCAATATCAGGTGGAAAGATGTATTTGTTTTCAAAATACCAGAATCACTATGTTAGAGATGGTAAAAGCTATAAACAATGAAATGATACAGTCAGAAACACATTGTTATAAATCACTCAAAATGATATTGTTTCTTTCCCATTGCATTAACTGCAGAGCTGAATAAACCAAAAACATGGCTGCTGTATCAAAAGATCATTTATTGATTTATTCATGTCTGCTGCCTCCATGTTTTCATTGTTAGAGGAAATAATGGTGCATAACAAATTCTTTTAAATGCCAGATTTTAGTGCATTTAAAATGCTCTTTTGCATAATCTCTCTCAGTGGAAAATACAGTGTCTAAGGATACAGGCTTAACTTTTCCATTAGAATTTGCTCAATTTAATTAATCCAGGAGAGTAACATTTTACTCTCAAAAGTCACTGATAAAAATCAATCAAGTACAATCTGGAGAATACCTGTAAACCTCTCACAATGATACATTTCATACACTTTTTGACTAATAAATGGCACAATTACTTTTGCATATAGTGAGAATATTTCCGAGATGTTTTAACTATCACATTTTTGTAAATTCCAAAAAGATGGAAAATTAAGGATAATATAGTAATCAGTTTCAGTACTATTTGTTACATGAATGAATTCATGCACAAATATTAGCAGAAAATAAATGAAGGGTGTATGAGCCATATCTGAGATTACACGATGCTTAATGAACTATAAAAATAAAATTCATCATCTGCATAGTGCTGTACTTTTTAAAATCAAGTAAATAAAGTTTTTCATAAAAAAATGGACCTCAGTTGGATGCAGAATGAATACTTCTTGAGCAAAATGAAAATGACCTTTCAGGGGTGACTCAGTAACTTCTAATAATCCCACCTCAACTTATAGCTAAATTTTAAGCATAGGATATTTGTATCAGGGCTATCTAGCCATTTAGATCTCACTAAGAAGTCAATCCATCCTCTTTCTTCTACAACTGCTGAGTCAGATTATGCAATTTGGTAATAATATATTTGAGTGCCAGAAAGTGATAAAACTCTTAAACTAGACACTACAGCCAAGTATTGAGTTGTGTTGTGTACATTTTCCACATAGGATACATAAATATTTAAAAGAAGATCCCTACAAACAAAGTGATTTCAGCTTTCCTCTCACTTCTATTCTTTGACAGGACAAAAGATATTAAGAGGAGGGTAAGAAAGTGTCCTCTGTTTAGTGAGTAAGAGTTTGGTTTCTGAGTTTGAAATTGAACTCCTCACTCAAAAGGTATTGCCTTAACTTATATACATGTAAAAGAAATATGAACTTATTTCATTTTTTTTTATTTGGTACTTGGGATTGGACCCAGAAATGCTTTACCATTGAGCCACATCCCCAGCCCTTTTAGTTTTTATTTTGTGACAAGATCTTGCTAAGTTGCATAAGGCCTTGGTAAGTTGCTGAGGCTGGCCTCAAAATTTGTGATCCTCCTGAGTTGTTGGGATTATAGGCATGCAAGAGTTACTACTTTTTTGAGTTGTCATGAGGATTATAAGAGATACTGTATATGAAGTGCTCAGATGCACAGAAAAACTCAATAAATGCCAATCATAATTGCTTTCTCCTGTCTTCTCTTCCTCATAGCAAAACCAGTTTCACTTGTTTTCTGAAGTCCTACTTGTCAGAAAAGGCCTCATATTCAGAATAAAAATAATAATAAGCTTGCTCACTTATAAGTATGTAATTTTTGTCTTTAAGGTAAATGAACCTCAATTCCTCATTTCCTTAACCCACCAATGACTAAGGTCTATTTCCTTTTTACAGTATAAGAACTATATTTCAATGATTGAGAGAAGAATGCTTGAGCTATTTGTTCTTCCTGATCACTCCCTTTAAACTTTATGTATGCACAATCCTAATCACATTCTACAGCATTTTAGAAATGTCATTTGAATCTCACCTGAACCAAGTGCCTAAGAAAGAAGTTCCTACACCTCCGTATTCTAGATGATGACACTAAGGCTCTGAATGTTATGTGATTCGCCTTCACATAGCAAGAAAACAATCAGATTTACTACTGAGCAGCTTAACTTGAAACTATTTCTAGAGCTCCGAACCTCATTGTTGAAGCCCTTGCTCAGGTTCAAGAAAGCTACTCATTATTATGCTTCCAAACAACAACAGGCTTTAAAATGTGTTCTGGAAATAGCTGAAGCACAGAGAGAATTACTGAGGACTTTACAACCAACACTTATTTTTCCCCTGTTCTGGAGAAATATCTGTTCTATCATTTGATCAGTCTGGGTAGGACTATTATTCATCAACACGTGCGTCTTAGGACATCTTAACAACACTTTGAGATGGAGGTGAGCTTGATATAACTGACAACTTTTAAAATCTTTTGAGATCTGAATCTTTAGAGAAGCAAGTCACAGTCTGCTGCTTCACCTTGAACCCTCTATCATCTGAAGGCCAGAGTACCTAAATTATGTTTTAACGGAGTAGATATTGATGCCTTGTAAACATATTTGACCCTTTTCTCTTAAAATAAAAATGTAAATAGTTGGATAGTTAAAGCTTAAAAAATGACTTCTCTGTAAAAAAAATAAATAAATCATAAAAGTGATTCATTTTAAAATTAAACATATGGTCTATTTTTAAAAAAATATTAAAAGGTTTAGCTATTGTTACCAATATTTTATATTATATACACATACAACTAAATACTATTTTAAAACATCTGAATTTTATTGTATAGTTTTTACTGGTTGGATTTTTAACAAGAAGTACTCAGAACTTATATATTGAATGCATTATAAAAGTGTTTCAAAGAGGGTAAGAAGTTCACTCAAATAATTCAGAAATGCCCAATTTTCTTTGTCACTGTGATTATTTTAAATTGGTTACACCAATGTGCACAGATTTAAAAAATCCCATAATATATGATTAGCTAGCCATGGGGCAGTTAATTCTTAGATTTGGCCCCTAGGAAACATAGCAATAAATAAAGAATTTATTAAACATAGCAATAAATAAAGAATTAAACAAAAGTGTAACATTAAACTCAATTAGACTAAACTGTAAAAGGAATAATCACCTCACTCTTACCTACTAAAAAATGCTTTCTATCACCAATTCAAGTAATCCTGTATTCAAATGTAGATGAAGTAGTTAATATAATTCCTGGATATATGTAAATGTCACTCAAGAGATTAATGGTTTCAAAAAGCAGCAAGCACCATTGTGAATCCTGTTCTGCTTTCAATTACTCAAAAGATAACTTTTAAATTCGGTGACAATCAATCTATACAGAGCATTTAATGAAAGATTTACAGGTCTTATGGAGTCCATGGCTTGCAATATGGAGATTTCTTTTCATATATTGCTTGATCTTTACATATATTTAATGAAATAAAAAGGAAGATCCAACAAAATTACTTTTTAATTATTCAGAAAAAATTGTGGGACTAATTATAAATAAATGCCAGCATAAATGACATAGAAGGTCATTCAAAACATTCCCTTATATTATTAAGCCAGTTTAAATTCATAACAGATGTTTAAAATTTTCTGAATTCTATAATGTACCTAATCCTACCAATAGGCAAGAAGAGCAAATGACTCATTTTGGAGAGAAGAGAGAGCATTAACATTTTCATTCTGAGAAGGTTCCATCTCCTGAGGAAAAGTAATTTAGTAATTGTAACCCTAATGATAAGAAAAAGTTAACTCTTCATAGTCTTGATGCCTGGGAGACTGCACAGTATCATAGTACACTATAATCCTTTATTATTAATACGTAATTTTAAAAAACCAAACAAAAACTCCATAAAAACAATTAGCATATAATTAAGCATATTAAGTAAGTGGAGTCAGGAACCAGTCAGAAGTAGGCAGATAAAGGCATGTGATGTGAATAGGTGGAATTTACAATGTCGTTAATACAATATCCTCACATACAAAGGGAGGATAACTCATTAGGATAGGAATATATTTCTATCCAATAAAATGCATTTTTCCTTACACTTGTTGGTTTAGCTGATATTTCTCAAATATATATAATACACAATATGGTGAATAAAAAAAATAACACATTACTATTTTAAATAATGGATTGAATTGATATTTTAAAAAATACATGAAATCTGGTATTCACATACAAACATTCAAAGTGAGAGTACTCTCAAGAATATACCTGTGATGGCAGTAGGATTATATATATATATATATGTATAAAAAAATATACATTGTGACCCAGGCGACAGAGTCTGGGAGTCAGGAAGTAACATATTTGATAATTTTAAAAATTCTTGTAGAAGTAAAATAGAAAAATGTGTCACAGGTTTTATAATATGTATATCTGATAAAGCAAAAGGGAAGTCCAAGTATACACCATGCCTCCTATCAAATGCCTCTACTTCTATTCCTGTAGGATTATTTTTATCGATGTTAGAATAAGTAGACAGAGCCTAGAAGGTTATGGGTTAGTGTCAGAGATTCAGTATTTCAAATGGCAAAATGAAAAATGAGTCTAATACCTATGGGAACACGTGGCACATAAAAATCTTCCACTGTCATCCACCACAATGCCTGGACATTACTATCACCCCAAAGAAGACACAATGAGAGGAGAAGAGGAAAAAAAATCTGTGAATACATATCTGGAATAGGAAATTCTGAGGAGCTCACAAGCTTGGGTGTGGCAGAAGAGATCCCAAAAGTAGAGGTCAGCGTAAACATTCCATAAACATGGAACTTGCTGACCTAATGACTTCTTGACTATCTGCCTCTGACATTTATCCACTAGAAATATAGCTTTGTGTTTTAGCTTCCTTTGTAGTGAGATCATGAAAGCTTAGTCTGAGTCTATGTGAACAGGAGGACATGGGTTCATATTTTCCAATAGGAACAGGAGGCACCAGAGCTGAATCCTATCTATGCAGGTAACTGTGGGCGGTGGGGTATGAATGTCTCCCTGGGTGGATTGTGAAGCCTTTGGCTCACCGCCCAGTTTTAATGGCATTTCTTACAGCTTCCCTGGAAAATTGGTATTTGTTTTTGAAATACAAAAAGTCAAGTAGGACACAGTGCTGGAGGGAGCTCAGCCACGTGGGGTGAGTCAGTGTCTGGAGGCAAAAACACAAACTGGGCTGCTACCCCATATATCTTTTCCACTTAAGCATTGCAACTTGTTTCTGAGCATCACACCAAATCCTCTTCCCACAACGACATGCCTTTATATTTTTGGGTCTCCTGGGTGCAACTTATCAGTCACATGTCATTTGGAAGCCAAGGACAGAACCACAGGGCCCCACCACAGATGTTGGATCACACACCTGCACTCCATTGCTCCAGGCCCAGTTCCCTGCTGGCTCCTACTCACTGGCCTCTCTGTTCTTCACCATGGTCATGAATTCCACTCAGTCAAAAATGGCACTCGCTGGTTCAGTCATGATGAGCAACAGGAGATCTAAAGGTTCTCCATGGATTTCTGGTCATGGGATTCTCAAAAACTTCATGGTATTGGCCTAGCCATATTTTAAGAATGAAGAAATTGACACTGTGGGTTTTAATTCATTCATGAGCCATTGAGTGTTAAGGAATCTCCTTTCAGTAAAAGCTCTGGAGATCGCATGCAAGCAAGGTTCCCAAGGAGTGGCAAAAGGTCACAGGAATCAAGGCCCATTGTGGTGTAAAATATGGGTTCCTGTGAGTTTTCGCTCTCAACTATATAGCTGAGAAGGCTTTTACAGCAAAATCATGTGAAATCCTGGCTGAGATTCCCAGTGCTGTGGAGAAAGCCACCCTCGGCCAAGTTCCCAGTTTCCAAAGGCTCCTCTAATGCCTGGCCTTTTAGAATCCCAACACAATTCATGGCAATAGTTTTCTGAGATCAGTTCCAGAACTCAGTCTCTAATGGCATCACACCAGACTTCAAGCTGAGGTGGACCCAGTCATCTTTTCCAACCACCACACAAAAGACCACTATTCTAACAAAAACACTCCCACATGGCCCTCATCTTCTTCCATACAGACACTCATCATAACATTCTGGCTGGGGGTTTCTATAGGGTGAGCAGCCTTAGAAGGTGTGCAAAGAGAGCTCTCATGCCCATCATATGCCAAATGTCATGGTGGCCTGGACACCCTTCCTTAGAAACAGGATAGATAAAATGGGCCTGTAGTTAATACTGCTCTGCTTGTCAAATTAGAGGCCTCCTGCCTGCCAGGGGTAGATTCTTTATGTGTACTGGACTCATTAAAAAACCCAAACACCTGTGTGCTAGTTACTGGAGGGCTTGCAACAACTCATTTGACCCAGAGGATTCCTGTTCTGACTTCATAGGGGTCAGAAGCCTGACGAGAGGAAGGCAAGAGACTTCATCCAATAGTACACTTCTTTTTCATCCTTTTAGATTGGGATGGATACATGGGATTTTTCTTGAGTTTCCTGGGGTGCTGGGAATGTAATTCACAGCCACACACAGGGCCAAGAGTCTGATTCAGACACAACTTTTACAAAGCACTTTACTTAAAAGGCACAGATTAGGCCTCTTCATTTCCATTTGAAAATGTTTTCTTGATGAGTCCCAAAGGAGTGCCCTAAGGCAAACACCTCCCTGACATTCAGGGGAACAAAACAATAGGAAAGAAAGAAGCCTGGAGAAAAACTTTTCTTTCATTGAACACTGTGGCACTGACAGCTCCTAATCATGCAACTTGGCTTACTATCTATCAAAGCAGGGATTCTCCAGAGATATCCTTACAAGTCATGCTAATTTTTGAGTTTTCTGAGATTTTTGGCATGCCGTTCAGCAATCCAGTCCATGGCCATGTCACAGAGCTTGAATGTGGTACACAATTGGACACAAAACCACAAACCCCTTAAGAGTGTGGCCAAAATTCAGGAAGAATACGGGAACTTAGGATCTTGGTAGGTGTTGCCCATCTGCAAGGCAAGCAGCAGTCCATTCATAAATTGGCCATGAGGAGTCCTGCAAAGATTTCCACTAGACAGGACACATTCATGGCTGCATTCTTCTCTCTACTCTCTTTAACCACAAACCCAGTGGGATCCACTGACATAAAAAGGCTCACTTGTTAACAGTCCATTTCAAACCAACAACAACCACAGAAAAAAAAGGTTTTCCTTAATGTTCTCAGAACATGAGACAAAATGACAAATTGAAAAACACACCCACTGAGACACACAAACCACCCCTGTATTTGGTCTGCATCTATCCACTCTGTCCTCTGACTGGTGGGTGAAAATATGTTCCTCAGCAGTGGCCTGTCCTGTCTCAGCTCTGGTCTCCTTGGCCATCTCTGTGTAGTTGTCAGGAGCCAGCAATGAGACAACACTTCTTTCTCAGGAAAGGCCCCTGTTGAGACCATTCAAAGCATTTGGCTATCCCCACATCACTAGGTACCAAAAGAGAATGACTCTGGCCTTGGTACAGACAATCAAGTGAGCCCACTGGGAGTGGAACTGCCTCTGGATGCCTCGCCTCCTGGATCCCAAGTTCTGAGAGTTCCATCACCAAGGAAGTGAGGTGATGTCACTTCCTTCAGGAAAGTGAATGAGGTCACTGCCTTGGCAACCACTTTGTCCTAACAGTTGTTTCCCAGGGTCCCATGAGGTGGAGGCTGCCCCACCTTTCTGTGACTTTTTCACAAGACATAATGGTCTATATACCCTAGGAGCCCGGGATCAGCAATCCACACAGACCTGATTGTGACCATCTTCTCTGCATTGAGAAGAGAGAGGCTGATTCAACCTCATCCCTTCATCCTGACTGGGTTGTTGGCCTTGGAAGATGACTTTAGACCTCACACGTCCTACCAAGCTGCCTACATTTGCTCCAGGGATCATTTCTGCATTTACCTTGAGCTTCTCAGCACCTGTAGGATTCCCTACATACCTGTATGGCAAGATCACCTCAGGACCTGCTGTTATTTGAAAATAGATTGAGGGAACAGAGTATGGTTAAGGGTCATATCATGTTTGATTTGGGTTAAAAGTCATTCTGCTGGATGAATATGGGTATTGGGCATCTGGGATATTTATACGAATGTAAGGTGAAATGTAACTATGAAAATTTAAAACTAGGTAAGATCTGAAGCACACAAGTTTGTTGGGCCCTTGATTTGGATACATAGTTTTGAATTATGTTCTGCAGAGATGAATCCTCTAAATCCATAGACAATGGCCTAAGATCTTGTACCTGGGACTACTGAATGTAAAAGAGAACTTGCAGTGAAATAGAGAGAGTAGGCAGGATTCCAGTGTAGGGTAAGGAAGAATAGTGAGTTTAGGATTTGGACCAAAGGCCCTTTTTGCAATCCAATGAATTTCTATTAAAGTGTAAATGGGAATGTCAGCACACATGAAGAGTCAGTCACAACAAGGCACTTGGGAAAATAGATATCAATAAGAATGTTAGGAGATCAGGAGAAGTACAAAATGAGTGATAAGATCAGGGATAATTTCAACAGGGGGGTAGTTGAACACACTATCCTTGAAAGAATCAAGTGTATACTCACCATAGGATTGAAACTTGAAAACAATAGGCAATGCATACGTAGATGATTTTAATAATCCATGCTCTCCTTAAATTGAGGCTTTGGTAGAAGAATAAGATAAGTGTGAGTTTTGCATTTTGTGTCCAGAACATGATGTGATGAAAGGAGTATATGGAGCAGGTGGCATGCATATTTCTTCCACCATTTCTGTGAGCATGTTTTGAAACACTATCATTTAGAGTTTGGGGATAAAACTAGGTATACCCTGGGTTTATGCATATAGAGATGATGCATGAATAGAGCATATGGTTAATAAAAAATATAACAGGTTACTATTTTTAATAATGGATTGAATTGATATTTTAAAAATACATAAAATCTGGTATTCACATACAAACATTTGATCCAAGCAGTTATACATGTAGTGGTAATATTAGGGTTAATAATAATAACAAACTGTGTTTGAGTTTTGCTTTGAAAATGATGAAGGAATTCAAAAGTTATGTGATATAAAAGAAATCTCATGAAAAAGCAAGTAAAGCAACATGGAGAAATACATAGGATCTGACACAGGGAGTGAATGAAAGTGAATCATATGCATATCAATTTGTGAATTGTGGATGAAATGATACATCCTATGATGTATATATACTGAAGAAATAGGAATATAACAATTTTGAATAAAAATTTAACTCAAAATACACATCATGTCCCATATGAATATACTTTCATTGATGTTAAACTGGGTCACTTACTGTAGAAATATTAGGGTTAGTACTCAATATTAACTAAAGTTCATTTTGAGTATTCCGAAATAAATATGTATGTCAAGACAATGACTATTTCTGAAAAATATCTTTTGAAAATTGATTATAAATCCACACAGATGGACATGAAAGAATCAAGGTAGTATAAGTATATGACACATATAGTTCATGTTTGCAAATTCAATATATATATATATATATATATATATATATATATATATATATATATATATATATATATTTAATACATTAAAATGTAATAGTATGTATGCCAATCGAGATTCATAAGGTTATATATATATATCCTTCACATATGTACTCAAAATTTTCATTTTCCCCTACATTGTTTCATGTCTAAACTTGTTGAAGTAGAAAGCTCACCACAGCTTGAATTTTCAGTAACCTCAGTGTATTGGGGGGCAGTGATCTCTTCATGAAATTCGTATTTACCAAAGTGAGAGTGCTCTCAAAAATATACCTGTGATGGCCGTAGGATTATATATATGTATAAAAAAAATATGCATTGTGACCCTGATGACAGAGACAGGGAGTCAGGAAGTTACATATTTGTGGATTTTGAAAATTCTTGGAGAAGTAAAATGAGAAAAATATGTCACAGGTTTTATAATATGTATCTCTGATGAAGCAAAAGGGAAGTCTAAGTATACACCATGCCTCCTATCAAATGCCTCTACTTCTATTCCTTTATTATTGTTTTTATCAATGTTAGGATAAGTAGTCAGAGCCTAGAATGTTATGGGTTAGTGTCAGAGATTCAATATTTCAAATGGCAAAACAGAAAATGAGTCTAATACATATGGGAACATGTGGCACTTAAAAATCTTCCACTGCCATCCACCACAATGCCTGGACATTACTATCACCCCAAAGAAGACACAATGAGAGAAGAAGAGGAAAAATAATCTGTAAATACATATCTGGAATTGGAAATTCTGAGGAGCTCACAAACCTGGGCGTGGCAGAAGAGATCCCAAAAGTAGAGGACAGGGTAAACATTACACAAACATGGAACTTTGCTGGCCTAATGACTTCTTGACGATCTGCCTCTGTCATTCATCCACTAGAAATATAGCCTTGTGTTTTAGCTTCCTTTGTAGTGAGATCATGAAAGCTTTGGTCTGAGTATATGTGAACAGGAGGACATGGGTTCATATTTTCCAATAGGAACAGGAGGCAGCAGAGGTGAATCCTATCTATGCAGTTAACTGTGGCCGTTGGGGTATGAATGTCTCCCTGGGTGCATTGTGAAGCCTTTGGCTCACCGCCCAGTTTTAATAGCATTTCTTACAGCTTTCCTGGAAAATTGGTGTTTGTTCTTGAGATACAAAAAGGTCAACCAGGACACAGTGCTGGAGGGAGCTCTGCCACGTGGGGTGAGTCAGTGTCTGAAGGCAAAAACACAAACTGGGCTGCTACCCCATATATCTTTCCCACTTAAGCATAGCAACTTGTTTCTGAGCATCACACCAAATCCTTTTCCCACAACAACATGCTTTATATTTCTGGGTCTCCTGGCTGCACCTTGTCAGTCACATGTCATTTGGAAGCCAATGACAGAACCACAGGGGTCCCACCACAGATGTTGGATCACACACCTGCACTCGATTGCTCCAGGCCCAGTTTCCTGCTGGCTCCTACTCACTGGCATCTCTGTTCTTCACCATGGTCATGAATTCCACTCAGTCAAAAATGACACTTGCTGGTTCAGTCATGATGAGAAACAGGAGATCTAAAGGTTCTCCAGGGATTTCTGGTCTTGGGATTCTCAAAAACTTCATGGTATTGGCCTAGCCATATTTCAGGAATGAAGGAGTTGACACTGTGGGTTTTGATTCATTCAGGAACCATTGAGTGTTGAGGAATCTCCTTTCAGTAAAAGCTCTGGAGATCACATGCAGGCAAGGTTCCCAAGGAGTGGCAAAAGGTCACAGGAATCCAGGCCTATTGGGGTCTAAAATATGAGGTTCCTGTGAGTTTTGGCTCTCAACTATAGCTGAAAAGGCTTTCACAGCAAACATGTGAAATCCTTTCTGAGATTCCCAGTGCTGTGGAGAAAGCCACCCTCGCCTTAGATCTCAGTTTCCATAGGCTCCTCTAATGCCTGGCCTTCTAAAATCCCAACACAATTCATGGCAATAGTTCTCTGAGATCAGTTCCAGAACTCAGTCTCTAAAGGTATCACACCAGAGTTCAAGCTGAGGTGGACCCAGTCATCTTTTCCAACCACCACACAAAAGACCACTATTCTAACAAAAACACTTCCACATGGCCCTCATCTTCTTCCATACAGACACTCAACATAACATTCTGGCTGGGGGTTTCAATAGGGTGAGCAGCCTTAGAAGGTGTGCAAAGAGAGCTCTCATGCCCATCATATGCCAAATGTCATGGTGGCCTGGACACCCTTCCTGAGAAACATGATAAATCAAATGGGCCTGTAGTTAATACTGCTCTGCTTGTCAAATTAGAGGCCTCCTGCCTGCCAGGGGCAGATTCTTTATGTGTACTGGACTCATGAAAAAACCCAAACACCTGTGTGCTAGTTACTGGAGAGCTTGCAACAACTCATTTGACCCAGAGGATCCCTGTTCTGACTTCATGGGGGTCAGGAGCCTGAGCAGAGGAAAACAAGAGACTTCATAATACACTTATTTTTCATCCTTTTAGATTGGGATGGACACATAAGATTTTTCTTGAGTTTCCTGGGGTGCTGAGAATGTAATTCACAGCCACACACAGGGCCAAGAGTCTGATTCAGACACAGCTTTTACAAAGCACTTCTTCCCCATAACAGTTTATCTCATTTATTCCAGTTTAGGTTTCCTTGAGAGGCCAGGTGCATTGAGGTTTTGTGTTTTAATTGTGAACATGTGCTTCTTATTAAAACAGTGCTGGCTGCACTGCTTCAGGACAATGAGGGCCCAGATGCTGACTCCTTATTTAACTATCTCTCAGAATGATTTGGAATTTATATATTTAACAAGGAATTATCACAATATATCTCTCTCCTCTCTTTAAGGAGATAACATTTGTAAGTCTAATGTAATTTTTAACATTCTGTGAAAGAAATGTGAAAGTTTTTAGTATAAAAGTGAGGTTGCTTGTAGGTGAATTCTAAAAAAGCAAACACAGCCAGGAGTTTATGAAGGAAGGGTTATGAATTGTTGCCTGATAAGAACTATCACAAAAGGCTCTGCCAGAACCATTAACTTGCACAGAGGCCACCAAAAAACTCATGCAAAAAGTACTTCCACAAGGTCATCTGCCCAGCAACCGTCTGTTGAAACTTGGTTTGGTGCCACACTTGTTATTAACCCTTGTGACTAAGGATTATTGTTTTGAAATATATGAGGTAATCCTCCTCATTTTTGTCTTTAAAAACTTCCCCTGGCATCAGTGTCTTTGAATAGGCCCATTATTTCCTACGACAGGCATAGTCCCCTTGCAATACTCTGCCATTTCCAAATAAATATTAGTATTTTAGAGTCACCTGTGTTTTATTTAGGTATATAGTTCCATAAATAGGGGGCAAATTCTGGTTGCAAAGTGAAAGACATTAAAATGATTCAGATGCATTTGGGAAGAAGATATAATAATCTCTGCCATTCCATTATCTCATACTGCTTTGAAATCTATTTTTCCCTCCATTTGAATCTAGGCTTACTGTCTTTGGCCGATAGAATGTGATGGGAATGACACCTTGTAATTCCTGACACAGGTCTTATATTCAGCTTTTAACTTCTCTGAGTCCTCACCTATCCTACTGGATAAAGAACATGGAGATGGGTAGAGGTCCAGCCAGCCATCCCCCTGCTGTTCCAGCCATTCAAGCTGAGACACCACATATGTGAATGGATTCCATTCATCAGCTAGCTGTGCACTCCAACTGACCCTGATCACTAGCTGATAACCCAGATGAATACAGCCAAATGCTCAATCCCAGAAAATACCACAAGGAACAGAGGAAATACCCAGTCAAGCACACCTACCCCTTATTTCCTGACCTATAAAATCTTAGGCAAATAAAACAGTTCTGGATTTAAGCCATTAAGTATTGGGATAGATAGTTGAGTAACAAAAGATAACAAAAACAAACCTGACACTAATTAAATTTCATAATGACCAATTATAGAATGCCTACACTTCAGGTGATCTATGACCTGTTTACCTTCAATAAGTTACTCTATGGAAAACCATGCTGAAATCTGGAATATTCAAGTGATATGCTTCTAATTTTAAACGTTGTTCTTTTGATAATTTACAGTTTGATATTAATTTAAAGCAAATCTAATACAGTTAATACAAAGTAGCATATGTAAAGTTCACAATTATCTACAAGTTTATCATGAATTCAGGTTTATAATTATTAAAATTAGCCATTTGATCATCACATAAAAAAAACAATTACATTGTTCTGTGGAATGTAGTATTCATGTCTCTAAAACATATTTTCCAAATAACAGGAAAATATATTTAACACATAGCCAATTAAATTGAAAGAATTGTTGCCAAGGTGGGTATAAAATTATGCCATATGAAACTATTTATAAGTGTGTGATATAGCTGAATTTTAATTTAATCATAGCTTATTTGAGGTTGGTCTAATGTTTTCTTGATGTTTTCTCTTCAAGTCAGGAAAAAATGAGACTAATCACTTAAATGGTAACACAAATTGATGTTAATAAATTAGTACATTCATAAAAGGACTCCCAGTTTTACTGCTGTAGTTTAAAAGGCACACTGATAAGTGCCTGTATTCAAATCCTTTCCTGTGCCCTTTGTGTTCTTATCTTCCCTGGGCCAGCAGACTATCCTGCTTTTCACTAACCTTTGGCACTCCACCATCAGCAATAAACTGAGAGCTCCTTCCTAGTCCCTGAGCTTCCTTAATTAGCATCACCTGTGTACTTTCCATTTGGAGCAACCCCATCAGCAGTGCACACCTGCTTTGGAGCCTGCAGGTAGAACAAGATTCAGTGTCTCTGGGCTCTGGGGAGTCCATCTGCTTGCCCTAAAGCCATAACTGAATACCTATCATCCTCAACAAGCTTACAGTAGCCTCTAATCCGGGTAATTGTGCCAACCTAATGTCAAAGTGAAATGATAAACAAGAAACTAAACAGACCCACATAGAGTGGCCCAACAAAGAAAGTAAAATGATTCCTTCTTTTTCAAAATAAAAGATATTTATCTTTACAAAAAAAGTAAAGTATTTTTCTGCCCATTTCAAGATGAAACATTTTTATATTTATATTTGCTCTAAACCTCTCACAAGACAGATGAATTGCAAACATTTTAATCTTCTTTTCTGTCACAGTATATTTTTAAGCACAAATTGTGAAGTATGTCTTTAAAAACATTCAAGATCATGTTTTTCCTTAAAATATTTTAATGGTATAAAGCACTTTGCATTTATGTTAAAAGGGTACAATTAACACATCTTTAAAATGAAAAAGATAGCAATGAATCATAAGAAAAAAAAAGTAATGAATGTCTTTTACTGAACAATGGATAAAACATAGGTATTTAAACCAAAGGAATTTTAAAAGGCTTAATTTGTGTTCTTCTCATGAACTCGCACTTTTCTTTTTTGTACCCTTTTTTCTTTGCCAAGAAGAATTTAGCTGTGACAGTTAATGGGTATATTTTGTTGAAGCTAAGTTCTTTTAATTTCAAGCTATTATATGTTCTACATACAGAGGAGGGAAGGTGCCAAGATTTCTAACAAGTAGGTACACATTCTTCTTTAAACAAAAACGAACTAAAAAGCATTGTGCTCCTAGATTGATGTGCTGAAAGATATGCAACTGAATTCCGAATCTATTAATCTAAAGGCTATTTTGATAGAGAAAAATTTCTATAGATGAACACACACTAAAAACAAGATTCTCTGGTCTCCTTGCCCAATTTGTATTTAAAAATGATATTTTAACCAGAAATAATTTGAGTCTGAAGGTAGGGAAGAAATGTTTCCTTATTATATGAAGTCTCACTTAATAAACATCTAGTCTATTTAAAATGTTAATATTTATGTTTTAGATAAATGTTGAGAAAATATATACATGCTAATTTTTTGTTTCATGATTTTTATTTGCAATAAGAATGGCTCATATATGTAAAAAGAAATAATTATTCTTAATCCTTATTAAGTTTTTATTTCACATCTTACACTCAGAATATATAAATCATACAGTCTTCATCTTTTCTATAAGAAACTGAGGCCCATAAAATGAACTGCCAGGAGTTGTACTGCCAATATTAATTAAACTCTCATTCCTTAAACCTCAGTCTAATGCTATTTCCATTGTAATATGCCATCTTCCTTCACTTAACTTGAGTTCCTGAATGTCAAATAAAAAAAGTATATTTTAAAAACAACCAGTATAAATAAGAGCACCAGATTACATGTGATTTTGCATGGGTATGGGATGTTTTCTAACCACTTACATAGTGGTTAAAAAACAATATAGTGTTCTAGTTTCCAAAGCACAGCCAATGCTTCAGCATGTCAAAAATGGTCATCAAACTATTTGGAAGTTTTTTCAATAAAGTAAGAGATAACTCACATAATATTCTAACTCTACAAAGCAGCAGAAGATAAAGAAAATAGAATGCACAAAGAGAAATTTCCATGTATTATAGCAATCCACTTTATCAAAATACTGGCAATGATAAATAAAATTTAAGATCAACGATTCTTGCTTATTCATGCAACATTTAGGTAGACTTTTTCAAAATATAGTTTGCACAAGGCATGTTTCTCAGGATATGAATAGGCTGTAAAAGTGAAAACAAAAATTTCCAACTTAAATATACTTGAGTGAAACTTATGAAATATCTCTTCATGATGTGCACATTTCGTATGCCCATATGAAACATTCTGCTAAGTTATATAGTAAAACTATCCAATTAACTTTGTTTCACTGTTTCACCAAATTCTTTTTCCATAGAACCCCTTATGAAATAAGAACATTGCATAAAGTGCAATGAGTGATGCAAAATTAATGCATATTGTGTGTACAGAGAAACTACAGTAAAGTCCTATCTTCATTTCCAAGTCGAAGTATAATTTCCAATCACTTTCCTGAAAAATAAAAACTGCACAAAATATTATTTCATGATAATCATACCTTTTTTAGTTTCTCCTTTCCTTTCCTGAGCCAAAAAATTAAAAACCCACAAAAGTTAAAAATAGTCAAAAACATTGAATGAAACTGCTTCAATATGAAAAAGATGGAACTCACATCTTGGTTTCATTCATTTTTAACTGAATGAATGAATACAGGTCACTGCATCTGTCCTGAGAGCCAATCTTAAGATTATGGTTCCCCCCTCCCCATCCCAAACACGTACACACAGGCAACAGTCTATTTCTTGTCTATATGAATTAAATCTGACAGAACTCTATACGGGTGGGTAATATTAGGGTACTTCTTAAGATTTTTTTTACTTTATTTTTCTACTCTATTTTTACTTGAGAGATTTACTTTATTTTTCTACTCTATTTACTTTATTTTTCAACTCTACTCTGTTGGTAAGATAGGGAAATAGCACATTTCTTTCCTACAAAAAAACTAAAAATAAAAATTAAAAAAATTCAAAACAGATAAACTATACACACCCAAAAATAGGACCCCTGTGAAACAGAAGTTTTTATTTGAGAAAGAAGATAAAGACATATCTGACAAAATGGATCTGTAAATTGTTCCTAAGAACTGGCCAAGGAGTGGATCTGGCCAGATAATAGTAACTCAAAGTAATTGCAAATGAGCACTCTAATTCACTGCTGATTCAAGGTCTAAACTACTAAGTTCCTGTTAGGATTATAAGCATTTAGTCTTCAGTATAGGGTCTATATCTATTAGATTACATGAGACAGTGTACAGTATGGTTATTTAGAATTTTTCTTCCCTATACAAGTTGCACAAGACAGGTGTAGGAATAAGTAGGTCTGCCTTGTAATCCAAGGCTCCTTTTGTTAATGGATGGCAGAATGAGCAGAAGAGGTCAAATATACAGGGTATTGTTGCACTTGCTAATTGAGTCAGTCCAAATTTAATATTGACTTATAGAGAGATTCAGGGTAATCTTTAAATATGATTTTAATCAAGTATTACCAATAATTTAGCATTACCTTAGTACTGAATTATAAGCTTCAGAGTAAACCAAATTGCATTGATGAAACTATAAATGGTTTCCCTCTGTGTTTAAATACACATATTTACATCCTCAACAATTCACTGGGCATTGAGTTAGAGCTCTGTTTAATGCAAAATCTGGTCATGTGAAAAATATGGGCACTGAAGTGGAAAATATTTTGCATTCTCCTATGCCAGTGTTGCCCTTTTCTGTCAAGTTACACATGCGTGTGTCCACAATGGGAGCAATATTTACAAGCCACATTTTACACAATTCTGGGGACTGACTATCTACTCTTCCACTGAGGAGAATTCCCTTGGCACGCCCGCTTGCCATTTCGTCCTGCTGGTTCGTTTGTTCTATTGTACATCCTGCAGAGTGATACATTGCAGCGTCTTTGCCCGATTGTAGCTGAAGCAGAGTCATCCATCATTGCAATCACAGGAACTGAGGGCCTTATGGACTGGGAGTAAATTATGAAGCTATGAGGAAGATGATCATTATTGCAGAAACAGCTATTTTATGTTTCTGTTCTCCACACCATCTTTCCTTTCTTGTTTGGGATAATGAAAGTGTAAAAGCCACAGCACCAGTTTTTGTCCTTTGGATTCACACTGAAGAAAGAAAATACAATCAATAAAAATGCACTTAACAGCCTAAGATTGACTAGGTTTTTTTTTATTGTTTATTTTGAATTTCAGATGTGATTCTCTGTTGACCTGCTGTTAATATTCTATAGCTGCAGATTTCCCAGATTTAAATACGTTATAAATGGATAAACTTCACCATGTGGGATGATTTAAAGTAACTGATTTACCACCCAGGCTGGGCACTACAAAGGGAAAGTTGTCAATTATCTTTGTGAATTTCAGTCACGTTCAGTCAAACTAGATAACATTCCCTTTCTCCCTCTTATCCCTCCCCTTCTCCTACAGTGGAAGCATCAATTAATGGCTGGAAACATAATCTAAATTCATAAGTTACTTGGAAACTTATCATTTTGCTTCATATAATTTACATAAACCTTTATTTTAACCTAGTAAATTTAGAATCAGTTTAACATTCATAATATGGGGAAGATATTCCTAGGTAATCTCAAAAAAAAGTGATTTACTTCCCAAATATTCTTAAAGAAAATTGAAATTGAGGATTTAATCATAAAATTTAAATAGTTCTAGTGCGTGTTCAATGGGACTAATATTTATTTGTTCTATCTTCAGTTATTCTACAGTTCTACAGTTTGATATTTTAAAATATACCTATATTGATTTGCTGAGTTTCTCACAGATCATTGGCTATTTCTTTTTCTTTCTCTATTGGTGCATAATAATTCTACACAATAGTGGGTTTTGTTGTTACATATTCACACATTAACATGATAAAATAATATAATTTGGCTAAAATCATTCCCCAGTATTTCTTCTTTCCCTCACCTTCTTTCTGACCCTCGTCCCTTTCCTCTACTGATCTCTGATTTTCCTAAGATTCCTCTACACAACTTTATATTTTTCCTCTCTAGCTTCCACATATTAGAGAGAACATGAGACCTTGACTTTCTGAGTTTGTTTTATTTTCTTTGACATAATATTCAAAGTTCAATCCATTTTCCTGAAAAATGGCATTATTTCCTGTGCTTTAGGGCCTCCTAATGAAAAAGTGTGACCTATGTATGTAAGTTGGAATATTTACCATCTCAGTTGGAAGCTGAGTACTAATCTCACTCTCTGGTTGTGAGTATGGAATCTTTCCTTGAAAAAGAATTATCATATCTACAACATGTTAAGATCTGTAAACAAGTCAGGATGGCGCCTGGCAAATGTTAGAGTCTGTAAACAAGTCTGGATGGCACCTGGCATTTTGCCAGAGGGAGTGGTTTGAGAAATAACACCAGCGAGCCATTAAGTGTGGAGATTCCTTATTGGTTGACTGCTGTATCGAGTTTATGTTAATTAAGATAAGCTGTGTGGAATGTATATATACCACTCCTGTCCTACAATAAACGGCTTTCACTCCTGCTGTATCAATCTACACCAGTTGTTCTTCACACCCCCCCACACACCCTCCCCACACCCCCGCCAGCTATTTTGCTGCAGCCAGACTGTGGCAACATCAGAATGCTAAATTTCTTATTTAAATAAGAAAGTATTGAAAGATTGTCTTATACAAGAAAACAACAAGCATGAAGTAACCTGGCAAAGAAGAGTCCATAGAACCATGGTGCATGTTCATTTAATACTTAATGCTTGGTCTTCACTTTCAAAAAAATGTCATGAAGTTGAAATAGTTAGATTTACAGGAAGGTTCAAAGAAATAGAAATAGGTCATATGAATTCTTTATCCAGGTTCCCTCAAGGTTAATACCCTGCATAACTATTGTGTTGTAGTGAAATATTCTGATCCAGAAATCTACATGGGTACAATTCACATAACTCATGTTGATTTCACTAGTTATACATGAACTTGTGTGTGTGTGTGTGTGTGTGTGTGTGTGTGTGTACAACTTTTTCACGTGTGACTTCATGTCTTCACAATCTCTGTCAAGGTACTTAAATGTCTTTTACCATAAACACACTTGAGTTTCCTTCCCCTGTTATAATCACACCCATCATTCCTCACTTCTAACCCCTAGAAACCAAAAATCTGTTCTCCATCTCTATGACTAAATGACTTTTGTGTTTTCTACAAATAAAGGCATACAATGTGTATCTTTTTAAAATTAGGAATTTTTTTCTTGGTCACATTCTTCCCTTTAGGTTTATCCAAATGATTTTTATATTATTACTTTCCTCATTTTCTTTATGAATACTCTTTCATTGTATGGATGTTCTACATTTTGTTTAATGATGTTATCTATTGAGGGATATTTGGGTAATTTTCAAATTTTGTCTGTGACAAAGATTAGAGTCCAACTTTCTGGGTAAAAATACATTTTTCATTTCTCTGTCATGTTTGTTTAAGAATGTAATTGCTGGATTATATGTTATAGTTTTATGTATGAGTTTGGTTAACTTTAATACCTAACTATTTAACTGTACCATAATTTAGGTATGGCTGGGAGATATTTGGTAGATGTGGTTAACATCTACATTCAGTTAATTTTAAGTAAAGAAGATTGCCTTCAATAAATATAGGATGTCTTATCAAATTCGTTGAAGGCCTTAAATCCCAAAGCAGGGTTAGTAGAGATAATAAATTCTTTCTCAAGACCACAACATCAGCTCCTTCCAATATATACTGTTAATTATGTTTCTGCAGAGAATTCTGAGTAATAGGTATGGCAAGCCAATTGTAGTTTAAATAAATGTCAGAGTAGCTTTACATTTTACTTCCCAAGAAGCAATAAATTAGTGATACGATTTTTCCACATTCTCTCACCATCTTTAATTTTATTTTTCTTAGCCATTTTATTTTTCGTAGCCATACTGATCGGGGTACTGTAATTTATCATTATAGTTTTAATTTACATTTCCCTAATAGGGAATGATGTTGAATCTATTTCTATGCTTATTTGTCAACTGTATACAGCTTTTGCTGAAATGCACATGGATTTTTTGGCCCTTTCTTCTATTGGACTGTTCATTTTTATTATTGAGACTTGAATTCTTTATATATTCTAGGAACAAATACTTTGTCAGATATGAGGGTTGTAAATATTCTCTTTAAATTATCTTTTCATCCTTTCTACATTGTCTTTTGTAGAAAGAAGTTTTAAATTTTGATGAGCTCTAAATGATTAATTTTTCCTTTTATGAGCTGTGTTTTTCTGTCAATTCTAGAGAGGGTTAGCATAATCCTAATTTGTTATGGTTTAAATAAGAGATACTCCCCAAAATTTCATGTCTAAGGTAATGCCAGAATACGCAGAGTTAAAATAATTAGGTTAATAGAGGTGTAATATGATCAGTGACCTAATCCACTGATACAGAATAACTGGGTGGTAACTGCCAACAGGCTTGATGTGGTTTTTCGGAAGTAGGTGGACCTTTGGGTTTATATTTTGTTCCTGGTGAGTGGCACTCTCTCTGCTTCGTGTTGCCATTCCCCAAACTGCTTGCTCAGCCATGCCCTTTTTCCATGGAGTTCTGCACTACTTCAAGTCCAGAGCTGTGGAGTTGGTCAACCATGCATAGAACCTTTGAAATCATGGACCAACATAAATTTTTCCTTCTCTAAGTTCTTGTTATGGGATATTTAGTCCACACCAATGGAAAGATGACTAATCATCAATGAAAAAATATTTTCTAGATGTTTTCTATATTTGTATTTTACATATAATTTAAAGATATATTGTGAGCTATCATTTTTATTACATATGTGGTTATATAGTATTTTAATTTTGATTATTTGCATCTAATTACTTAAACACCACTTATTTTCAAAAGATATACCTTCTCTATTGGGTTGCCTGCAAAATTTAATTCAGGATACTTGTGTGCTTTTATTTTTGGGCTGTCTAGTCTGTTTCATTGATCTATGTATATGTGAGAATACCATATTGTCCTAATTATGTGGGTATTTAGAAAGCTATAACAGTGGGAAGTGTGAATGTTCCCATTTTATGCATCTCTTTCAAGGCTGTTTTTGCCTTTTATATAAATTATAGAATAGACTTGTCTATATCTACAAAAAATCTTTGAGATACTTTTATAAATTACACTAAACTATTCACATTTGGGGAGAAATGGTTTCTTTATTTTGCTGGTCCTTCCAGTCAACAAACATGGCATATGTCTCCATTTATGTGGATCCTCAGTGATGTTGTTCATTGCCCTTTGTAATTGTCATCATACAACTAAAATCCACTTTTTGTTGAACTTCTGTATAATATTTTCTTTTCTTCATATCAATTATAAGAGATACCATAGTTTCTAATTTTTTATATTTTCATTGTATAGAAATGTAATTGATTTTGGTGTGTTTACCTCATATTCTGTGACAATACCAAACTTGTATATTTATATAGTGAATATTTAAATTCAGTTATGGCATTCAGTTCTTTCATTTTTACGTATTTTTAAAATTTATTTTTAATTCAAAATTTAGAGATGGTATGTATTTATGGGTGTAATGTGATGTCTTTATGTATGTATGCTTTGTAAAATAAATAAGTCCAGATAATTTAGATATCTATTGCTTCACATACTTATTTATTTTTATACAATAGGTTTCAAAAACAGGATTCTCTATCTAACTGATGTTTTGTATCCTTTGACCAAGAATATATCATCATTCTCCATCCCCCTTGCCTCTAGTAACCAATTTTCTACTCTTTTTATTTCTGTGAGTTCTACTTTTATTAATTCCATGTAAGTGAGTTTCCCAGTATTATTTGTGCCTAGTTTGTTCCAACAAGGCATTTACTTCTCTTTTATATATAATTTCACTTTGTTGAGATTTTGGTTTTATAAACTTGTTTTAAGAGAATAAAAAAGAGAATATGTAATTGATTCTTGAAGCATTTTAATAGCAGCTACATAAAATTTTCACTAGATAATTCCAACATTTGATTTATCTGATATTGTTGTAGCTTGCATGGTTCTTGGTGTAGGCAGATGATTTTGAACTATATTTTGAACATTCTTGCAGTTATGGGTAGTTATCTTGATTGTATCTAAATCTTAAATCTAGCTAAATCTCTATTTGGCAATTATCTTTTTTAGGGTTAACTTTTAGTCTCAGACCTATTTTGGGGGCTTTGGCTCCAAACACAGTTTGTTTTCTGTGCCCTTAGAATCATGTTCTAGTGAGATTCATACATCTGGTAGCTGCCGTTGCCATCTGTGAGGACAGAAGTTGCTTCCTTGGGATATATTCTGTTGCTAGATGCCCTTCTTGGATTAGTTGGGGCAGAAGCCACTGGACCCAGGATGCCTCAAGCCAATGGATGAAAATTAGAGAGATGTAGAACTTTTCTATCATTGTACCTGTAACTTAGGTTATGAAATACTACTCTCTACTTCCCTGGCTCTCTCCCCCATGCCTTGTTGTGGAAAAAAAGACCAGAATAGCCAAAGGTTTCACTGCTGCTATTGCTGCTTTGCTTGGGAATCAGACAACCTGAAAGTGATCCAGTTGTGGAGTAAAGTTGCACTAGCTGGAACTTTGATGTTGCTGATGCTACAAGTAGTCAAATCTCTTAGTCAAACTGTCAAGTGGAATTTGGGGAGACATGGAGCTTGGTGACTGTGACTGGAGGCAGATCAGACACTCTGCCAAGGCTTTGTTACGGAACAGGTATTGAGAAGTCCAGAAGCTTTCCTGCCACATGAAGATGATAGATCCTTCAAGACCTTAATCTTGGAATGAGGGTTTAGTATTCCCCACCAGGTCTCTTTTGGGCTTCCTTGTTTTCAGTCATTTTACCATAGAGAATGGAAACTCTATAGATAAGACACATGCCCATTGTAACAAGCAGTGAGAACTTAGGGATGAGTTCTGATTCTAAGACTTCATTGCAGCACTTACTAAACAGTGTTATAATAATAATAATACCTTCTTTATAGAGCCATTATCAAGATTCAATAAATGGTTGCTTGTAAAACAACTGCACAGTATTTATCCCAACAAATTTAATTAATCATAATAGCAATTATTTTTATATAACATAATATCATTGTCATTTTCAGGGTTATAGCTTTTCTACCTTAGTTGTATTAAGATAAAATTTTCTCAGCTTAGACAAGAATATTGCTATATAACTAATTACAGGCAATATAATACAGGACACACAGAGAATTAATAGAAATTTGGAGACATCTCTAGTCCTATATAATTTATGTTTATTCATTCTTAGTCATTTTCTCAGTCCAGATCAATAGTGAATTTTTCTTCAAAATAAATAACAATGTTGGAAATTAGTTAAGAATCAAGGTCAACAGACATTTTTCATGTTGTCTCACTGATAAGATTTAAGAGATGAATCATGGTACTATCCAAAGATGATTTATTGATTTGCTGATCTAATTAAGCTAGAACTCAAATTCTCTAAAATACTAAGTTAAGAGATCACACTGAAAGATTGAATTTTTTTAAAATCACATATGCTATCTTTATATATATATATATATATATATATATATATATATATATGCTATCTTTATATATATATATATATATATATATATATATATATATATATATATATATATAGATAGCTCTTAAGAATAGATATATGTATGAGTATACATAGTTGGGTATACTGTCCATATTTAAAAATCCAATTATTTAGAGAGATTAATGACTAATTCCCTGTTTCAGAAATAAATAAAACATACTTTGTTGCTCTTTAAAGGCATGAGATTTTTTTCAACTCAAAACTGCAGTCACTATTTTCAGAAACTGTTGTTTTGCTGTTTTCTTAGATTTAGAGTCAGCCTAAAGCTTTTGCCCTTGTAGCTGTTTGTCAGACGAGTCTGTCTGCTGCTGCTATTTTCCATTTGTCTAGAGCCGTGCTTCAGTGCTTTCTTAAAACATTTTCTCTCCTTCCTCTCCTTTAGACTGACCCACTTTGGTCTTTGATGGAAAACAAATATATATATTTCTATAACATTGTTCCCAGCATGGCTTGTGTTGTAACTATTCTTGCATATGTCTTGTATCTCCAAACTATATAATTTATGAAAATGTATGAATTGCAGGAATTCATTAATAATCAATGCTATGTATGCATGGATTCCAAATCTGTCAATTCAGTCAACCACAGATCAAAAATATCAGAAAAAGAATCGTGTCTGTATTCAACAAGCATAAGCTTATTTTCCTCATCATTATTACCTAAACAATAAAGTGTAAAAGCTATTTACATAGCATTCGTTGTATTAGACATTACATGTAATTTGAATATGATATATGGGAGAATATACATGAGTTATATGTAAAAACTATGCCATTTTTCTAATGAACTTGAGCATCCTCAGTTTGGGGTATTGGTCCTGAAACTAATCAATCAAGGAACCAGTGTCAGAGGAACAGTGTCTATCTGTCCTTTATCCCAATATACTGCTTGAAAAGAATATCTAACTCAGGATTTTGTATATCATCAATTAGATTTTAATAAACATTTTCCTGTAAAAAAGCTGCATGTGTCCCTATTCTTATATGCCTGCCAGTGAAAATGTACACACAAAATTTCCAAATACCGAAATGGAGTAACTAGGATAGGGAATAGGCACCAGAGCCTAGCAGATTTGGGGATGTGCTCCTAATTTTAGTGGAAGAAGTAGATTCCAAAGACAGGACTCATGTGAGGTTCCAAATTGAAGCAATGTCTATGAATGAAATCAAGTAGTTGATCATATTCTTATTTACAAAGACGCAAAGAAATAACAAAGGTAGTTTACAAAAATTAACCTTGAAAATGAAAGATAATTGTCTTAAATGTTGGAGATGAGAAGTCAGAGCACAGAAAAAGAAGATGAGGAAGAAACCAATCAAACAGATTACTAAGTAAAGGAAATTGAGAATTATAAAAAAGGAAAAACTAGAATCTTCACTGTTAACTATTTAAAATTCCAACATTTTAGATAATTCTTATTGAAGTCAAAAACATTGTTTTCATGGTTTCTTAGGTCCGAAAGATTGTAGTAGATAATTGGTAGTTAAGACATTTTATATAAGAAAAATGTTTTTGAAAGGCAGAGGAAGGTGCTAGAAATAAAGAAAAATTATAAAATCAAAGTTTGTAAGAATAAAAAGCCATGTGTTACAAAAGCAAAATGAGACATTTAAAAATTAAGCCATAGAATGAAAAAAAAAATTCCATTTTTGATTATAAAAGAATAGTGTCAGGGATATAAACAGAATATCCAGAGGTCATTAAGAAAAAAATAGTTTAAAATTTGGTCTAAGATTAGGAAAAGGAAAATCACAGGGTAGAATCTTAAGTGAATGCTATATTAATGAAATTCAAAGAAAATGGGGTTTTTAAAATTCTGAATTGCCTAGATAAAATGTCCCAAAGTGCCCTCTTTATTGTAATCTATATTATATAAACATTCTGTCATCAAATTAATCTTAAAATGTGCAGAATCTCAATTGAGAAACTCTTTGCCTAAATTAATGAATTATGTTTGACAATGAAAATGAATAGAATAATTCTCTGTTCCTTTGCATAATTTAGAAATTAATATCTAATCTTAGGAATCCATTGAAAATTCAAGATGAATTAAACTGACATTATAAATTCTAAATTAATAAAATCAGCTTGCACCATGCTTTCCTTTACCTTCCCTGAAACCCATCTTTAATTTTTCTGTCATAGACAAACTTGCTTATAGAGTTGTTTACTTATACACTTTCTCCTCCTTTATCTTCACTCATTGTTTAATAAAAAGAACAATCCTTGATTTTTGTAATTAATTTCATCAGCATATGGTCCCATATGATTATTTTATTTTTAAAACATATCTTTTCTTGGATTCCATGTTTTCACACTCTTCTAAGAATATCACTACTGTTTTTACTGCTTCTCCTCAGGTTTCCCTTGGAATTAACTGAATCAAGCTCATGTAATTTTTATTTAAATAGTATTTCTCACAGTTCTAGACGATCCTCTTACAGATTTCATTCTTCTCATTTTTATGGGATTCATCTCATATCCATTCATTAAATAATGACATTTTGCTAATAATAATAAAAAATGTACTTCCAGCTTTATAATTTCATCGCAGAGCTCAAAAATACTTATACAAATGACTAATACAGAGTGATCATTTCTTATGATTTTACCATTTCATTTATTTAATTTCTAGCTAATTTGTTTTATTTTTCTTGTACAAAAGTACTACTTGATATGTATAGCTGAAGTCTGGGTTGTCCCTCAGAGTTATTCTCCTGTGAGTCTTTACATTATTTTCAGTAATTCCTGATAGAGAAACTTGGTGAATATGATCTTTCTTCAAAGTTTGAATGAGAGATAGCTGTTTGTCTCAAAAACAACATTAATGGTAGCTTTGGCAAAAATGCCCCAGATGGAAGTTCAGCTCTTGACAGAGGTGTCATATTAGTTCAAGGCAATCTTCATTAACAGATTCCAGGATACAGACACTGAAAAGATGTCAGTGCCTTTGGGAGACTTGATTGGATGCAGCAGAACAGATCAGTAGCAATGAGTTAGTTTGTAAGGAATGGTGTGAGGCCTGCCAATCTCGTTTCTCCAGTTGTCTTACCAAATGAAGATAGAAATCTTGGCCAGTGTGTTGACTCCATGAACCAGTATGATACTGGTGTTGAGAATCAAGTCCTAGTCCTGTTCCCTGGTGTCCAAGGTTGCACACTGGAGAAACCCTGAGACAAGAGCAAAAAGTTTTATATAAAGGATAGACCAGAGAGAAAGAGGGAGAGAGGCTCCTCTGCAGATGAGGGGTTTCAAGTTGGTGCCCAAAGGAGTGGGGGCATTCTGCCCTGTTTGTAGGTTTCAGATTTCTTTTGTTCTTAGACAGCCCTCCTCTCCTACTTGGCCAAAAGTGGGAAAAGAGCCTTCCTGGGGAACAGGCAAGAAGTGTGCAGCTCAAGGGGCCTTCACTAACAACTCCTTGTAGGGTGCAACAATTCCCTGGAGGCCAGTAACCTGGGCAACAAGTTGGAGGAGAGGAAATTGCCCTGGATATATTAGCATTTTATTTCCTTTGAATCAGCCCCCATCTTCCTGAGTCAATCATTTATTACCTCATTATCTACACTGACTGTCCTCCCTCCTCCATACGCACCCTAAACTTCAATATGGCCACTGTATTGCCTCATAGCAACAAATGCCCAGAACCTAGTCTGCTATCAGCCACAACCTGCTTTTGCAGGGTGCGGTCTTCAAAATTTCATCCTCATCCAGGAAAAATTAAATGACCTCAAAACTTTGGAAGGCAAAGAGAAGACACTGAATTCTTTTAAGAACTTTCTCTTTATGTCCTTGACCAGGTAGTCCACCTTGATTACTATAAGCCACACCTGGTTCTTACCATAGCTTTCACCCAAGGAAGACAGCACAGATAACTCCAGCCCTACTCCAAAGCCAAGGACTGAATGGACACTCACCTGACCTTCGTTACCAGATCATCTTTCATCAGTTATTTTCTCAAAGAGGAAATTTACTGATTTTTTTTAAAGAGGAAAGTCTAAATTATACAGGAACGTATATAATTAACTTAGAGAAAGCAGGTAGAAAATAGCCAATTTTTGATTAAACAGAGGAAAATCTCATTCTAAAACTCCAGTCTCTCTCTTCTTCATTTAGACTTCATTTAAATGTGTATTTTTCCTGCTTCTGCATAAATGAACCATGATGCCAAATCACTCATAGGTAAAAGTCAACATATATACTCCTTTCCTCACCTCTCCAAATTCTGAATCTTATTTTATTTTTCATAATTCTTTTTTTTTTCTTTTTCCTGGTAAGGAGCATCCTATTTATCAAGGTGTGCAATCCACAAATTTAGAAAGTGCTTGATTTTACTTTCTCTAAATCTCTGTGAGCTAACAACATTAAAGTCTCTCAAATCTGGTGCCTCTTTCCATTTTATACTGTGTTAGGCAACATCACTATTAAAACTTTATTTAGGAGCCTCCTATATCTTCACCTTATTTCTATTCTTTCTCTAACACAATTTTATATCATACCTATACCATCACAGCCAGTGCCCTAAATGTAAATATAAACTGGAATGTATACTTATATACCTTCAATGATTCCATGATACTCTCTTAACCTTAGGATAAAATCCAGAAATTGCAGAGCCTTTCTCCACTTGTTCCCACAGTTTTACTACTAGCTTTATGTCCTCTACATTTCTATGTTTCTATTATTTAATTCTTCTCAATGGTGGCCTTATTTTTGCCTCCGGGAATTTACTTGTCCTTTTTCTAGAAACACCCACACATTTCCTTCTTTCCATACAGATTACTACCTTGATTTTGGAAAATAGGTAAGATCCCACCAATTTGTGCTTCTGAAACATTTCATTCTTTGGAATCATATTTGTTTTATTCTTACTTTGAGCTCCAGTGTTCACTTTGTGAAGCAGTAAATAGCTAATGCATATCAAAGTCTACATTGTTTACAGACTTCCTCTTCTTTTTAGTTTTGTTGATATTTCTAAACTTCTTGTTGGGAGGATATTTGTTCACCTGGTAGTTGGCAAGGGGTAATTTCTTTAGTTTTAATAGCTCTGATTTTTCTCTCTAAAATTAAGATCATGATAGTTAAATTATCTTAAAAGTAAGGTTCAATTTTAATCAACCCTAGCTTCATATCTGTATAGTTCTTACTTAGACACTTTCAAGTTAATCTGAGAAATATTCGCTTTGAAATGAAATATGTGATTCTGCAATCTCTATACAGGGTAAAAATGGGAGTTCATAACCCACTTGAATCAAATGTATGAAATATGATATGTCAAGAGCTTTGTAATGTTTTGAACAACCAATAAAAAAATAAAATAAAATAAAGATGTTGTGTCCGCTGAAAAAGCTGAAAAATAAATATTAAAAAAAAGAAATGAAATACGTAAAATCCACTAAATTAAAAGTCAATTGTGTTTTATTAATTTAAAAAAATATATGGATACTAGTATCCTGAATATAGTTTTGACTCAAAATTTTTATGAATTATTATTATTTATTTTTTGCCTATGGACATAAATTTGTTAGAAGAAACTCGACACAGGCAACACCACTTTGAAACAAATCCTCCAACTTAGAACAAGGGTCATCTCATGGTTACTCTGACTCAGTCTGATCTAAACTCCATCACCATGCAAAGAAACCCCAAACAATTTATCATCATAAGACAGGAAATTGTTATATGGGACTGCAATCCTGGAAAATAAAAAATCTTGTTTCTTAAGAAGATGACACTACAAGGACTCTTCCCTGACAATCCCCTAGCAACAAACCTAAACACAAAAATCCTCACCCCGGCCCACTACATCTACCCCAGGCTTGAAATGGAAGACTGGCTCAGTCTCCACTAGGCCCCTTCCACAGCTTTTTTTCTGAATAAACCTGTGTTGCTGTAGAGCTGCATGGCCTATTTCCTTCATTCAGTTCTTTCCTTACAAAATCAACTAGCAAAATACAAATTGTATACCATCTTGAAATCATTGCAACCTAATATAAGTTAGAAAATATAAAGTTTAGATTTTTTTCTCTTTTCCTACAAAACTAAGTGATACAATTGTTATGGTTTAGGTATTAGGTGTCTCCCTAAAACTCCTGTGTGAGAAAATGGAAGGAAGTTTACAGGTGAAATGATTGGGTTCTGAGAAACTCACTCAATCAGTGAATTAATCTCCTAATGGGGATTAACTGAGCAACAACTGTGGGAATGTGGAGTGTGACTGGAGGAGATAGATCCATGGGGGCATAACTTTGGGGTATATATTTTGTGAGCTGAGCTTAGGCCCTCTCTGCTTCCTGGTGCCATATTTCTAGCTTCTTTCCTCCACCACACCTTTCTGTCAAGGTGTACTGCCTCACCTCAGTCCCCAAGGAAATCATAAGCCTTTGAAATCATAAGCCCCCAAATAAACATTTTCTCCTTAAAATTGTAATTGTTGGGTCTCGTGGTCATGGCAATGAAAAAGCTGATTAAAACAGTAGTTAAGCATAAAATGGGGGTTAAGATAATAAGCCTAGGTTATAATGAAACATTTTTATTCTTTGATTCTTAAATTGACTTACATTATTGCTGCCAACTGAGAAGATGTTAAGCAGACATATTTCCAATGGTCACAGAATTATACCTATTAGAAATTACAATTATATAGGGCAATAATATAAATATCTAAGATTTGAATAAATAAAAATAGAAAATATATTTTAGATTTTTATATATCCAAGAGAGAAATTCAATTTACAAATGAAATAAGACTGTATGCTTTCTCTCATAAAGTCTCATTTCTTTTAGCAACATGAAAACATTACAAGTATTAAATAAAGATAAATCAAGATTGTTTTCATCAGAAAACAATCTATTTTTCCTTATAAGAACATAAAAAATTTCTCAACAATATCTTTCATGTTGGGTAGTGGGTTATGTAACTTTGCTTCACTGTGAACAATATACTTGACAAGAACAACTTAGAGGAAGAAATATTAATTTGGAAGGAATTATTATTATTTGTTATTGATATTATTATTATATATTATTAATACTTATTAATAATAAACATTATTATTAATATTGGGGTTTATGGTTCTAGGGGTTTAGCCCATGGTCTGTCAAATTCATTACTCTGGGCCCAGGATGAAGCAGAACCTCATTACAGAATAGAATGGTGGAGGAGCACTGTCCCATTCATGGCAGCCAAGAAACAGAGAGGGAAGCGGAGAAGAGGTCACAGGAAGATGAATCTTTCAGAGCATGCTGCCATTGTCCCACCTCCTCCAGGCATGCCCCAACTGCAACCCAGTCCATATAAACTATGATGGAATGATTAGGTTAAAGCTCTGTTATGGTTTACAAGTGAGGTGTACCCCAAAGATCACATGTGAGACAATGCAACAGAGTTCAGAGGGGAATTTATTGGGTTGTGAGAAGCTTAACCAATAGTGAATTAATCTCCTGATGGACTTAATTGAGTGGTAACTGAAGGTAGGTGGGGTGTGGCTGGAGGAAGCATGGCATTGAGTCTTGGCTTTGGGATATATATTTGTATGTGGCAAGTGGAGCTCTCACTCTCTACTTTCTGATCATCATGTGAGCTGCTTCCTTCTGCCACACTTTCCCACCATGATGTTCTGCCTCACCTTGAGCCCCAAGAAATGGAGACTGCTATCTATGAAAATCATGAGCCCTCAAATAAACTTTTTCTCCTTTACAGTTATTCTGGTTGGGTCCTTTAGCTCTCAACTTCAATCACTTTACTCTCTGAATATTTCTAGAAAGTACAGGAGCTTTGAGGGAACAACTCATAACCAAACCATAAAAGGTAAGGACAACATTTTTAGACCTAATAAATGCTTCTAACAAAGTCACAGAGAGGTATCATTTCCTATTTAAGTGAAAAATGTACTCAAAGTGTTTAAAATGCTTTTTAAAAGATCATTAAAAGCACTAAAAATACTCCTTAAAAATCACAAAAAAATAACATCAAGATCCATTCATCAGTATAAGAACTCAGAATTTCTATTTTTATACAAATACTTTTATGATCCTCCTTGCTTTACTCTTTATTATCTTTGAACCTTCCTATTAATCATATATCAAACTTTGCAGAATAAGCCTTTATTATCTCCTTAGTGCCTTATAAGTTATTGGACATTAGGAAATGATTACTTGAATTAATGAACACATTATTGTTTTTTCTTCATGACCAGTGGCATATGTATCATAAACTACTTTAGACTTTAGGGGAGTTAATGTCCATACTTGAGAAAACAGCTTAATGGCCTATGTGCCAATTAAACCTAAGCTTTTGCTTTCAGATATATGATTTAATGAGTCCAGCAGCACATACTCTGTATAGACTGGAAAGTAATCTTTTTTCCCTTAAAGAATAGATTTGAGGTGATTATTTCAGCGACACAATCTAGATTCTGTAGGAGGATATACTGGTTGACTATGCAGTATGGAATAAATTCTATTAGTGCTATTCTTCATGTAGGAATGTATTAATCAGCTCAGGCTGCCATGAATTATGAAGTAGCAAAGACTAGGTAGTTTAAGGAACGAAACTTTATTTTCTCTAAATACTGCAGGCAGAAATCCCAGATCAAGAATCTAATTTCTGTGAAGTTTCTCTTCGTGGCTGCAAATGAACCACATTTTCTCTCTGTCCTCACATGGCCTCTTCTCTGTGTGCATGTAGAGAGAAAGACAGAGAGAGAGAGAGAGACATCTTGAATATATTTTATTATTATTGAGACAAGAGTCTTAAGGCATTAAGGCTCACCCATCTGATCTCAAAGAATCATTTCCTCAAAAGGCACTGTTTCCAGATAGTCATATTAGGGGTTAGGGCTTTAGTATAAGAATTGGAGGAAAGGCACAACTCAGTTTATAATAAGGTACTGATTTATACAGCTCCAAAAGATGCTTTTCAATGTTATTCAAGTCATAAGAGAATTTTTAATTTTTTTTAAAGGTGTCAGGGATCAGTTAAAAAAAGAGAGAAAGAAGAAAATTTTGGCAAATATTGATGAAATTTAGTTTTTATTTTATATACACATATTTATGTGAATTTTGTTTTATTATATCTTATAATTATGACTTTGGTTATTTCTTTAAATTAAAGTTTATTTCTTCCTAGATTTTCCAAATTCATCTTGAAAATCACTTTTTCTAACCATATGTACACCAGGGAAACACCAGTAACCTCCAGCTTTAGTAGATATTAGTGTGAAATATTATACATCTAAAGAGAAATTTTACTGATCCCATCCAGTTAAATTACTGCAGTTCACATGCAGGCTTATAATGTTTTTTCTCTGTCCCTTGTATACATGTCTACTCATGGATAGTCTAAAGAAATCAACCCAGAGTTAGTATAGGAAATTGCAATGTGAAAGAACACAATTTCATCTAGATTCTTGGATAGTATTGTTTTATTTTTAAATACAAAAATAAAAATAGTCAATTAAATTATTAATAATGAGTCATATTAAACCTCAAAAGAAGTCTGTTACTTAATATTAAAACACTTAACATTTTAGCTAAACAACTACTCCCAAATAAATTGAAGTTTTCAAAGAGACAAAGTCTAATATAATGATGACAAATTGCCTTTGATGATATAGCAAACTATCATTGAAAAATACCTTTACCTTGTAAAATGAATCAAGTAACTTAATGGGCCATTGTTTTCTCATCTTTAAATTATGTGTAATAATACTCATATAAGTCTGTTATGAGAACATAATGATATTTTGCATGCTGCCTTACGTTGTACTGGTAAGTTTACAGTAAGGAGTGCATAGTGGTATATCTTATATATATTATTTGCTTAGTAGCTTGTTTTTTTCTTTTTAGAGATTCTGTTTTATTAATAAAAATGCTAATCACTTTTTATGAAATACCAAATGTCCAACTGGTATACAAAATATGTGAATGGGAGAATGCAAGGAGAGTTTCAATTATATTCAAAGGGCAAGAGGAAGCTGTAAGAAAAGACCTGGAATGAGAGGGCAAATATCAAACAACTAAAGCTTTCAAAAAGTATAATGCCTAGAAAAAGATAATGAAGGATATATCACCAAATCAGAAATACGTTTTTTCCTGGTCTAGTTTATTTTAGAATAATTGTCTTAGAAAACTTCCAGGGAAACTTGGATATATGTAAGTTTAGAATATGAATCAGTTTTTAGAATTTCAGCTTCTGGTATTTACATTCCTGAATTATATTTACTGAACTGACCTGAAATCCAGGCATTATGCTTTTTTTTTTCTACTTCTCTCCTTCACTGTAATTCAAATATAGGCATAACACAACCCTGAATTTTACCATGGTGTGTTAATTTAATCACTGTTAAATTAAACACAGGGAGAGTTTGATTTCAGACATGTTTTGAGAAACATATCATTATTGAGAAAAAGAAAGCAACTAGTAAATTATAAACTTTTGCAAGCTGAGTTTTTATTTTTTAAATGAAGATCAATTAATAATATATAAAGAACAAGTAGAACTTAATAATAAATAGACAAAAAATTAAATGGATAGAAGATTTTCAAACTCTTAATTTAAAATTATTTTAGATTTATAGAACTTAGAAAGTTCCAATATATCTCTCTTTCTTAGAGGAATTATTGGGGATTGAACTCTGGGGCACTCTACCAGTCCTATTTTATATTTTATTCAGAGACAGAGTCTCAGTGAGTTGCTTAGTGCCTCACTTTTGCTAAGGCTGACTTTGAACTTGCAATCCTTCTGCCTCAGCCTCCTGAGACTCTGAGATTATAGGCATGCATCACAGTGCCTGGCTCAGTTCCTATACATCTTTTCCTAGCTTCCCTAACATTAATATCTTATATAACAGTGACATATTTATCAAAATAAAATTAATATTGATATAAAACTCTTAAGTATACACATTATTTGCACTTCAGCAGACTTTTTATAAAAGTCATTTTTTCTTATCTAGGATACAACCAACCAAACCACATTGCACTTAATTGCCTTGACTATTCAGTCTCTTTCAATTTTTGATAGTTTATACTTTCCTTGCTTTTAGTAAATTTGGTATTTTTGATTAGTAACTGTTTTAGTCAGTTTTTTTGCTGCTATGACCAAGACCCAAACCAGAACAATTGTAAAGGAGGAAAAGTTTATTTGAAGGCTCACAGTTTCAGAAGTCTTAGTCCAAAGAAGGTTTGCCCCATTCCTCAGTGCTCAGAGTCAGAATATCAAGGAAAAAGAGTGAAGTGGAAGGAAGTGGCTCATCTGAAGATCAGCAAGGAGAGAGAGACAGGGAGAGGGAGAGAGACAGGGAGAGGGAGAGGGAGAGGGAGAGGGAGAGAGAGAGGGAGAGAGAGATTGACTCCATTCTCTACATACAAAATATATATCCCATAGCCAGACTCCTAATGAACTACTTCCTCCAGCCACACACCACTTGCCTCTACTTACCACTCATTAATACTATCAGGGATCAATTCTCTGATTAGGTCAAGGCTATAATCCAATCATTTTCCCTCCAAACCTTCTTGCATAGTTTCACATGTGAGCTTTTTTGGGGACAACTCATATCCAAACCATAACAGTAACAACTAGAGTGTTTTTTAGAATGCTTCTTAATTTGAATTTGTCTCATGTTTTCTCATAATCAAACTGGGGTTGTGAACTTTCGAGAAGAATATCAGAGAAGTGTTCTCACATTATGTACTATTATCATATTAATTAGCCGTATCATGGAATTTCATCACAACAACACTGATTATAGCAGATTAAGTTAACCTCAATCACTTGTTTGAGGTAGTACTTGCTAGGCTTTTCAACTGTAAAGTTTTTAAAGTATGTTTTCTATTTCTATACACTACTTTTTAAAGTGAACTATTAAACCCAACTCATACTCAAGCAGAGGGGAAATAGTCTCTACCTCATGGAGAGAAGAGGCATCTAAATTAATTATTTGAAACAGTAATAAAATTGTAATTATAGCTAACAAACATATACCAAAAAAAGTAACAAAATACAGTATAAAAATGGATAATAAACACACAAAGAGGTACTCACCTCATTATTTCCCAGGGAAATGCTAATTAAACCATAAAAATGATTCAGCTGAATACCTACTGAAAGTTTAGAATAAAAAAGTCTGTCAATACTAAATATTAGCAAGGGCATGAAATCTAGAATAATTCTGATGAGAATATAAAAATTATTGAGCTTCTTTGCACACACTAACTGGAAGAGACCAATCTTTTTACCCTTTCCCTGAAAAGGAAAACATACTTGCTACATACATTTTTGAAAATCTTATGTCCATTTAATTGTCTGTTCATTATTAGATTGTATTAATTTTTATATAATCTGAATTGTTCTTCATTTAAAAAAATTGAAAACTCAGCTTGCAGAAGTTTATCATTCACTAGTTGCATTCTTCTTCTCAATACTGGCAAACATCTGAAATCAAACTTACCCTGTGTTTAATTTAGCAGTAATTAAAGAATGTACAAGTACCAGTTTTAGTCATGGTATCTAAAATTGGTAAGTAAGCTAACTGTTAATCAGCAGGAGGAACAACATGTGGCTTATCTAAACATGGAACATTACCCTCAGCAATAAATAGGAAGAAACTGTTAATACATGTAGTGTGTATAATCTTCAAATTGTTATTAGAATGAAAGAAGCCAAACACCAAACAGTGCACACTGTATGATTACATTTTTGTAACATTTGAAGAGGCAAAAACTAACCTACAGTGAACAAAAGAACTTCCGAAGCCAAAGGCAGAACGGGGTACAAAGGAGCATGAGGAAGCTATGGCACTGACCCAAAAGTTCTGTTTTGTTTTATTGTCTTCACAGGCATATACAGGTGGTGAAACTCACTCAGTTGTACATTTTAAAGTTTTTTGCATAAAAATACATTCTATTAAATAATATATGAGGATGGCAGGTCTTTTTCAAAATTATATTTGGAGTAAAATAAGCAAAAAATTGAAAATCATATTAGACTATTAAGTCTTGACGACAGGAGCGTGTTCTGCTTTTGACAAATTTCACCCTTCTGATTTCAAATATCAAGTTTAAGGCATAAAATTTTGGGTCATGAAATATAATAGATATTGCCTGACTTAAAATATTTTCATCTCTTGTGTTATGATAATATTATCTCTCCGTTTTTCACTTAATTACCTTAATTTTACATTTCTGAAAATCCTATTGGTAGAATGTTTTAAAACATTCTTATTTAAAATACATTGGAAACTTGTATTTGTGACTGATTAAGCAGTCTAAATTGCTCTCAGAATCCCAGCATTCGCTCTCATATTGGGGTATACCCCAATGCCATTATCACTTTTGCTCATCTCTCTACTCTTCAATGTATTAATTATTCTCTTGATGACTCCTGATACTAAGTATGATCTGAATGAAAATAATATAAATATATTTACACTCGCATACAGAAGCCAAGACAGATGTACACATATATGCACAATCATAAGTACCTATACATGTTTATTTTAAAACATGTTATTAGACCCCTTCATTTCTCTTATAGGCCCTTCATTTCATCACAACTAATTGCATATTTGTCTCAAAACCATGTATTGAAATTATGACTCTTAATTAGAAATACATTAATGTAGATTATGATGAAACACATAAAGAAATTTCTTAAAATTTATTAAAAAGTAGCAGTAATTAAAGAATGTACAAGTACCAGTTTCAGTCATGTTGTATGCTTTCTCATTATAAAACTGGAAAATCAATGCAGTGTGAGGCAGTTACTATACCATCCTACTTAAAGGACTTTGGTTTTTGAAATCTATAATAACATAGTAAGGAAATGATATGCTGAAACAATTATTAGTGTAATTTTAGTTATTGAAAGATCTAAATATCTTCCATCAGTTACAGAGCTATGAGTGCTCTAGAAATCTCTTTGCATCAGGATAAGTATTCTTCAAGGTTATTTGACATGTTGTATTTTAAAGAAGAATAATTTAATACATAGTTCCATACAGCTGAAATAAATTTACAAAATAATTTGTATAAATATTTATGAAGCCAGAAAAAATCCATGATAAGAATTTTCTGTAGAAAGCCCTAAGAAGCTAGCTTTTTTGTAATTAGTATTTATAATAAGATTACTGACTTGAACAAAAAAAAAGCAATAAGCCCCTTATAAAAGAAATGTAATATTAAATCTTACAGGCTCTTTAAAATGATCAGTTGCAGAACAAGGCAAAGGACTACTGGGAATTTATAGAATAAAAATGACACAATTTAGATATGCAAAAGATATTATTGTTAAAGTATCAAAATATCTGAAACAGGGGAATATGTCAAAGGAATAAAATAAAGACACAGATTCAATTCAAACATTACAGTGATGGCAAAACATTTTTTCCTATGTAAAAGGCTGTATAAGAAAATTGGACATACAAATACAATTAGAATTTACTGAATTGAGTATATAGTGCATTTATAATACAAGATTTGAACAAAAACAAAATATTTAGGACAAACCTTAAAAATTGCGCTTCACCCCATCCCACCTCTTTGAGTCAGACAAGAGGACCTTTGACATCAGTTTGAACCACAGTTTTGCTACTGTATCTAGACACTTAAATACATTTGTAAAAATTTATGCACATAGAACATTTGTTTTAAAAGAACTTAAGTGAAATAAAAGCAAAATGATGTATGCTTTCTCATATATATCTATATGCTTATAGATATAAAAACATTCCTGGTAGAATGAACTGAAGTCTAGAAATAAGCTTGGCTGAGATAAAAATGAATACTAATAAAGGCATGCAAAAATCCTGAAGGAGATATTAACCCATGGAGAGTGTTTATTTTAAAGGAGTAGATGTATAGAAGTGATTTAAATAAAGGATGATTTAAAAGTTCAATGTAAATTGATAGGCAAAAAATTTGCACACCCCTCCAAAATTAAGGCAAATTTTCATTATTAAATAGAAGCCATTGTGATAAAGTGATTAAATTATGCTTGCACATTCATCATTTTAAGCTTTGTGCAGCATGCATTAGCAATTAGGATGTCACCATTTTGAATGTAAAAGGTTATCTGAAAAGGGCAGGTGTGAATATATATTATTAAGTTCAATTCTTTATATTGTACTTTTCACAGGGAAATGTGGAATTTGTCATCTTTGGTTAAATTTTATATTTTTAATTCAGTTATCTCAATATCTGATGTTATCCCTATAACACCTCTTTAATAGTTTTCTTTCTTTGATCAGAAAAAACACTGGACAAGAGCTTATCAAAGGAAATGGGCAGAGAAGTTAATTTTCAAATTTGGAAGCCATCAATTCTGACAGATTCAAAGCACTGTCATTCAATATTTAATCATTATTTGTAAGAATACATGTGTTACTCTATATATGTAATATATGTATACTATATATGCTCATAACTATTTCAGAAATATTTAGGACAAAATATTGTTCTATCACAAATATAAGTAGCAGTAAAAATTACTGAGTATTTGTTTTAATAGCTCTTTTTAATCACAAGTAGAAGAAAAAGTACAGATATAGATCAATACACATTTTTAGTAATTTGTTAAAATTTACAATCCATCAGTTTATAAAATAGATGATTTTGAAATGGTATGTTTCTTTACAACATTTTAATTTGTATTTTCTGTCTTAGGAGAAATAAAATATTTTTAAGTTACAAATACATTCACTAAATGAAGTAAAAGTAATACAGAATTAAATCTTAATAGTTTTGTGTGATTTAATTTTAAAATACATAAAAGCTTGTTATCTATCTTCTTGTTGGTTTCCAAAGGAATGTAGCAATAAAATTTTGCAGACTATTTCTGGGCCTTTTTACTGGAATTGAGAATAAAATTCCTTTTAGCTTAGAACCTTTGATCTGCCTTACAAGGTTGTTTTTTATTTCCCTAGTTACAAAACCAACAAAAATGAACCAATTTGCTTGTTCCAAACATGTGGGATTATCTTTCTCTAACATGCACACAGACACAGCCAGGGTATACAAAGGCTGATAAATGAGCCATTTATTTGATATGGTAATAATCAGATTTATCCCAGACCACCTATTGACTACTCTACAGATGTATTAATCACCAAGCTTTTGCTGAACCTCCATGAAGTGATTAATGGCTAAGCCTGTTCTAAACATGTCTATTTCCTGCATTATGTAAAACAAATTAAATGATGAATTTTGAATCTTCGGCACCAAACATCGCCTCCTTACAAATCACAACACATCAGTTTGGACAGAGATAAAGATATGGTGTTTGTGTTAATTTAAAATTAAATCTCATGTAATAAATTGATTATTGGATTTTTAGCCATTTCACTCTTAACTGAAAATCCCATGTTTTTAAAAGCAGCAAGTTTTGTTAGACTTGATATTTGTTTCTATATTAACAAAAATATCACTAAATAATTTCTCAATATATTTCATTGACTGAAAGTTGCAAAAATTGTTTTTTTAAACAAATTAATTGCAAGAAAAAATTTAAACTAATTAGGTCATGAGGTAAATTTAAACAAGGAAAATAGGTTTGCCTAAGAGGTAAAAAAGAAAGATAAAACTTGAACCTGAAAAGGATCTTCTAATAGTTCTGGTTAGCATGTAAATATACTATAGCATATTTTTCTGGAAGACTTGGGAAGACTTTTAGTTAAACTAATTTACAGTATCAGAATAAGAATAAATTAAATATTGAAAATTATAGATAACTATTATTTGAAGTCCCTGGGCATTTCATCAAATAGTTAAAATTCATCTCCCTAGACTCTTCCATTCCATATTTCATAGACCATAAATAGATACTTCCTGCAGATATTCAATAATATCCATTCTACTCTATAAAATGATTTCTCTTTCAACAATCCTTTGCTTCAGGCCTATATTTGCATGTTCACTGATTCATTAATACAGTAGACTGGAAAATAGACCATGTCCTCCAGGTCTCGCATAGGGAGGTATATAAAGAATAATAGATTTTAATACCATATTATTTGTCTCCTTCCTTTCTAGATTTTACAATAAAAAAAGCAATGAATATGGATTTGATTTCAGAACATCTAATTTAAGCTGCCACTTCCATCAACCCTAACACATAGCTAGTGACTATAGTGAAAATAGTTTATGAATATTTTCTCTATGTTACGTAAAATAAGTATTACAATGGTTTATATGATACGAGAGTTCCTCACATTAAAAGATGGGTGGTGGATATTTTAAAGTAGCATGCAACTTTCCTAAGTACAATCTAAATATCTTGAATATATATATTTGAATACATATATTTTAGTTTAAAGGACTACAGGTTGTTTCAAGACCTTTCCATTGACAGGAGTCTCTATTCCTTCTGCCTTGAATTTGGAATGACATATGATTACCTTGACAAATAGAAAATAGTGTGAGAGACACTAAGCTAGATTCAAATCTCTGATTTACAAAGAATATTACTTTCCATCTCTGTCATGGGTAGTTCCAAATTTTAAGAAGACTGAATACCCTGCCAAGAGGCCATGTAGAATTCCCAAGACTAAATAGAGAAAGACAAAGTGTTTTAATTAAGTTTAGCCTCCCAGGCACCCCTGCCATGTTGCCAGACATGAAAGAAAATCTTCTCTGTGTTAGCCACAGTGGTCTGGCTGCCAGCTAAATAGCACCTGGTGACAGCAGTTGACAAAAGACAGAATTGAGGAATCACTCAGCAGAGCTCTGTCCCATTTTCTGACTTAACAAAAATCAATAGCTATATAAAAATGCTTCATTGTTTTAAGGCACTAGACTTTGGAGTAGTTAATTAATATCTAGCAGATAATTTGCTAACAAAAGTGAAGTGAAAAACTCAATGTTGGACACCATCTTTAGAATGAGATAGGATAAATATGGAAGATTCTCAAGGAACCTTCTAAAGGAATCTATAAATTCTGGAAAACCTTAAGTAGAGTGTGAGCAAAAATGAAAGAGGCTTACATGTGATTATTGAAGAGGGTTCAATGGGCAGTGAGAAAAATGTTATTAGTAGTTACACATAAGTGGGCCCAATATATGTAGTGCTGCTGTCATCTGGAGTGTTTAACAAAGATAAAGTACTTAATCTCATCTGCTTGTCTTGGGGGTTGCAAAGGGAAATGCATAATGTTGCAACTGATTTCTTACTGCTGCCCTTGCTAAATGTGAGAGGAAAGAGATAAACTAAAGAAAGATAACTGTGAGTTCTTGTCTATGACCTTACCCTTCCATATGAGTTCTTGATCCTCTTTCATCATCTATTCCACAGGTAATGTCCCATGTTTGCAACTGAGATGCCTCGGTCTGTTTGACATCTTGTGAAAATTAGGCACTGATTAGACTATTATTTTGAAACGTATTAAGATAAAATATAAATTAACCAATCATAGGCTTAAAAATAAAATTCTCATAAACAACATTCTTGCTTAGTAAAATAATCCCTTGGAGAAACATTCATTGTAGGACATCTAAATGTTTATAGGAGCTGTCTCTCATCCATGGGTTTGTAAAACTGATCCAGGGCTGCATCATACATTTTATAAATAATTTAAATGTGCTATAGTTATATCTACCAGTCGACATATTACCTCTGCCTGCTGCAACACTGGAGTTAAAAGAAGTCATGAAATCTCAGCCTAAAATATCCACTGCTGACCCTTTCAGGAAAAGTTTACCTACTCTAAAGCTGGAAAATAAATCATAAGATATTTCAAATGTGTGTTTCATATCCTCTCCAGTAGGTATTAGAGTTTCCAAGGAGCTTAACAATATTTGAATAGGAATCTCACCAAACACCTAAGATAGAGAAGGGTGCTCTTGAAGAGATTTGAAGCTTTTACTTATGTAGATAACTATACTATAATGCACAAGAAACTCACTGTAAAGAATAATAATAAAGAGTAGACAGAGACAAGGGGCAGAGGCAGGGAAGGTGGCAGAGAGGCTCTTTGTCCAACTGGCCACGTTTATTTATAACAATAGGTTACATTCGGTCATTAGTACCATAACCACATTATTGTTTAAAGCATCAGTAAGGTTGCTTATTCACAGTTACAACATGCAACGTTAGGAGCTTTGTGCATTACTCAAGAAGGTCCATTGTCTGAAGTTACTGTTAGGTGGGCAGCTCCAGGAGCACTGGAGCTTGGTGAAACATTGTAGTTATCAAACAAGTAAGTTCCTTTATTTTCAGGAGTTATGTGCTTTAAGATTAAGGTCGAAAATGATTAAGACTCTAGCATGTAGGGTATTACCATAGAAACCGGGCATCCTATGTATTTGCACAGAAACTTTCCCAGGCACCAAACATGCCACAGCCATGGAGTCATCAGGGACCCCAATCCCAAACACAGAACACTTACAACTCACACTATTGAAATAATTATATTGATATAAGCACCATCAATTTTACCTAAATGATGGAAAATAAAGCAATAAAGTCTTTAGACTCTAAAGCTTTTTTTTTTTAAGAGAGAGAGAGAGAGAGAGAGAGAGAGAGAGAGAGAGAATTTTTCAATATTTATTTTTTAGTTTTTTGGCGGACACAACATCTTTTTTTTTTTTTTTTTTTTGTATGTGGTGCTGAGGATCGAACCCCGGGCAGTACACATGCCAGGTGAGCAAGCTACCACTTGAGCCACAACCCCAGCCCAAGACTCTAAAGCTTTTATTGGTAAGAAACAGTCCAAGAATTTAGAGAAAATTAAATGAGTCAGTAGTTGCTAGTTACAAAACTAAAAACTTTTGCATTCCCAAATTTCCCAGTAAAATTATCTCTGAAAGAAACATTTTGTTGTTGTTGCTTGTTAAAATATGTCCAAGACACTATAGGCAGCTCTGTAGCAAACATTGAACAATCAGTATCCATGGAAAAGAAAGGATGCATGAGGTATCAAGAACTCATGAGAAAGCGTACAGGATCATAGAGAAGCACTTCCAGAAAGTCAAACTGAGTCATAATAAATGCACTGGTGGTATGTATTGAAATGGATTGCATAAAAATTACATAGTACTTTTAGAATCAGCATCATGCATCTGGGTTGTGTTTGTTTCACCATTATATGTGGCATGTATGGGTGATAGATTTCTCTTTTTATCTCTAGTGTCCTCAGATTGAGAGAAAATTTACAGGCTGTACATTCCAGGGAGGCACTTGCTCATGAGACTCATTTGGATAATGCAAGCCTGGACTTCTAATTAATGCTATGATGGTATGAAATCACAAGGGTATAAAGAAACAGAAGATATGTTTTATCATTTGAGGAAAATGTAGATAATACATAAGGAATGAAAAGTTCTGATTGAAAAAAAAATGGTTGCAAAGTTTTGAGCGTTTCTTTCATTAATCTCTTCACCTTGAATTTTTGGGCTGGTCCATGTGTTCTTTGAGTATGGTGGAAGCGAAGCTGCACAACAAAAGGCTGGCAATTTCCACATTGCTTTTTAAAAGCACTAAGCCACTATGAAAGAAGCAGAGCTATTCTGCTTTGTAACCATGTAGAAATGCTCTGGAATATTCCAGGAGAAAATTCATCTAAATCCATCATTCTTGCCATCTACATCAGTACACCAAACATTTAAGTGAAACGGTTTTGTATCCTATAGAGCATCTCAGCCATTGTCCTCTTGTCCCTAGGTGACATTGGTCATTGCTATGCAGAATGGAAGAACAACTCATCTGAACTCTGCCCCTATTCCAGACCCAATGAAGTGTTAGCTGTTGTAAAGCATTATTTTAAACCAGTAGAATATGGGATGTTTTGTTATAGAGTAGTGCAAGATGAGCACACGGAATACCTAACTTTCACTCTAATAATCATAAAGGAAGGACACTTTTAAAATTTTTGCAGAATTAAGAATAATAAGAGATCTTATACCAAATTTTCAGGAGACAGATGGAGTCAAATAAAAGATAAATAACAAATCAAACTAAATAAACAAAATAAAACTCCTATTCTCCCCCCAAAAAATCGAAAGAGAATAATTTGTTCTATGAAACCTATATTTTAAAAGCTAAAGATTCCTCTAAAACATACCCATAAGTGCAAGTGCACACACATGCACACACACACACATCCCCCATACAATATATGAAAAACACCCACTCATAATTACAGCACCAAATGTAAAATTCAGAAGAAAAAATTTGTCAAGATTATAAATCTCAAAGGAAAACCAGAATATTTCTATAAATAGGTACAAATATTTCAGTATTTCAGTATTTTTGCAACCTTTTTTTGAAATATAGCATATATAAATAAGATTAAAACATTATAACTATATAGGAGTTTAATTAAATTACTCACAAGTTAAAACCTAGCCAAACTATGTCAAAAACATTAACATTTACCCCCCCAGCCAAATCAAGCTCAAAATATTAATATTTTTAAAATTAGGCTCTCTCTGGGTTTCCTCTCTGTTCTTGCCACTCAAATTGTATCAGCATTCTGACACTTACTCCCATAAAATTTTTGTCTGCTTTTTGAAATTTACATAAATGGAGTCATTTAATATGTACTCATTTTTTAAAATATATTTTTTTAGTTGTTGATTGTCCTTTATTTTATTTATTTATATAAGGTGCTGAGAATCAAACCCCGTGCTTCACACATGCTAGGCAAGCGCTCTACCACTGAGCTACAACCCTAACTCTAATATGTACTGTTTTATGTCTGGCTTTCCCCCCAAACATTCTTTCATGTTGTTATGCATAAAAGTTATTTATTTTTCACTGCTGTAGAACAAAGGCCAAAAAGCCACATCCCCTTCACCAAATCTAGTGCACTACTTTATTTATTGAATATAGTCATATTGTGTGTTCATATCTGGTTTCCACTACTTTATCCTACATAGGCAGAATTGAACAGTTGCAACAGATAGTGTGGGAGGGCACACCTTTACCTCTTTCCTTTCAAGGTCCTGATTTTAGTTACCTGGGCCTAAGAATTCAATTGAAAATAAGAGATATTTACAAGAGAAAAGCCTGTAGTTGTACTTAATCTAAATTTTGCATGACATGGGAAACTGCAAAAGCAAATGAAGTTCCAATGACTTTGTTAAGCACTGCATACTATGTTTCACAGAGAATAACAAGTTATGAAAAAGCAACCAAATTATTTGGAAAGCCTGGACAATGAGAATTATTTTAACAAGTTCTATACCAAATCTTCTAGTGCTCCACCAACCTATTTCTTTTTTATACATGAAAAACATCTCTCACATAGCAACTTCAAATCCTGCTTTAAAAAAAATGAAAGTTAAAGTGATCTTCTTGCTTCTATATTTAAAAAAAAAATTTAACTCACATAGTCAATATACCAGGAGCAGCATATTTGTGGTTGCAGTACACTGAACATCTTCAACCTTAGGTCCAAAAATATTTACTATTTGACCCATTAAAGAAAAAATAAATGAGGATTTCTGCTACTGAGGTACCCATTAAATGGGTAAATCTTATTTAACAATTTAGAGTTTATAAAAAAATTGGATTATTTCCAACATTTGGCTATAACAAACAGTGCATTTCTTTACTATCTTGTTCACATCCTCTATTAAATAGGTTTATGCTCTGTTAGCTATTCTACTCTGCTAGAAGAGGAATGGACTTTCAGCTAATTAATGAAAGTGACAATGGGTAATACCAAATAGTACCCATTATCAATTTTTGAAAAATCTAGTAACTCTATGTGCTAGCCAATAATAATATTTTTAGTTTTGTTTTTCTTTAACTTTAGATGTTCTGTTAGCTATGTATCTAATTGTGCTTGTAGATCTATACTATAATCCCTTCCAATCAATACAAAAAAATATTTCCATAATGTCAGAGGTAAACAAATTGGATGGAAGCCTATCTCTGCATCATATACTGACTATAAAAGTGAGTAATGATGGGACATTTTAAATAACTGGAATGACTTTCCAAGAGTATTTTTTTTCACTCTTGATGACTAGCATGTGGTGTTGAATATCCTGTTTATGGAATTCATGGGAAGGACATAGAAGGATTGGTTTCAGCTGGAAGTGTAGCTCAGTGGTGGAGGCCTTCCCTATCATATACAAGATCCCAGCTACAATCCTCAGCACCACAAGGAAAAAAGGAAGAAGAAAAAAATCAGGAAAAGAAAGATCAGTTTCATCATGATGCATTTTGGTTAAAATCTGTTTATGATATTAAACCAATTTGCAAACTTTTGGCCACTCTTTCCAATGATCTTAATGCTGTGAATTCTTTGCATTGCCATTTTCCATACACCTGATAGTTACCCTAACTGCCAAGACTGGGAGCACACCCTGGCTTTGATTAGTCCTCCTGGTTATACCAATGTTTTCATGTTAGCCGCTGTCTTCATTTAGCCCACTGTGTTTCTGCCAGTATCTCTGTAATTTTTCACAATGATATTGTAAAGGACTGGATTTCGACTTAAAATGTTGCAAAGCAACTACTGACAGACATATATCATCTGGGATTCTGTGTTTTTGAAATCATCCTGCCAATGTAATAGGGAACCAGCAAATTAAAGAATTCAGAACCACTGCTTTCAGAATGAACATGGTCTGCCAATGACTTTTAACCCATCTGGAGGAAGGAGTGATCATGATTAGATCAAATCCACCTTGGCACCCAGTTGACAAATACAGGAACCCTGTATTTGCATAGAATGGTCAGGAAAAAGTAGAAATTTATGACCCAAACAAATGCATGTGGCCCACTCATCTGTACCTAACTTGATTTGCACACTGGAGTTGAAGTGCACTGCAGCTGCTGCGGCATGATTCTCTCAAGGGGAGGTCTCATTAATGCTTTCATTTGAAAATTTATGAATTTCAAATGAAATTTGAAATAAATTTGAGAAAAATTTATCCTGCTTGTTGTTCATTTGGAAATCTTATTGTATGAATTTTCCAATTACACCATTAGTCATTTTTCTTTTCTTTTAAAATGTATTTGTAGGGTTATTTGTAGAGTTAAATATATATTTTTGGTTAATTTCATTAAAATTTTTTTCTAATGTATTATATCTGGTGCTTTAAAAACTTAAATATTTTATTTTGATTAACAGAGTTCTCAATTTGCATGAGTCTCCAATTATTAATATATTATTCTATAGTTTCTTATTTGTCTTCCCTTGCCTATACAATCTTTACTTATTATGGCTCAAAGTATTCTAGGTTTTCTGTAGATGCTTACTATTTTACTTTTGTCATTTAGTTCTATTCCACTTGGGATTCATTTTTTAAGATGTGTAGTAATGTCCAGATTCACTTTTTTTTCACATGGAAATTCAATTGATGAATAACACTGATCGAAAATATGCTGTTATCCAAATGTGATACAAATATACCTTTTTTAAGACAAGCAGAAATATGTGTATTGTGCCTTAGTTCACTTAAGACCAGAAGGACAAATTTATAGCATATCAAATCAATTTAATTGACCCAGAGCATTAAAGTAGTATATACCTCACAGGAACAGCACAGCATGTCATACAAAGGAGAACCTTTTTAGATTCCACATGTGAATGAAATCATGTACTGCTGGTTTATATGTGCATGGCTTATTTTATTTAACATAACGATTTCCAGTTTAATTCATGTTGTAACAAATGACAGGATTTCATTCTTTTATGGTTGTATAGTACTCCATCCTGTACATGTACCACATTTCTTTATCCATTCATCATTTGATAGATACTTAGATTTTTCTGCTTCTTGGTGTTGTGAGTGTACTATGTACTCATCTACTATGAGAGATGTGAGAGTGCAAATGTCTCTTCAACATGCTGATTTCTTTACCTTTGGACAGATACTCAGATTTGGATGTTATGGTAGTTTTATTTTTACTTATTCTGAAGAATATCCACATACTTATCCATCCTGATTGCAATGATTTATATTCCTGCGAGTGTTTCCTTTACTACACAACCTTGCCAACACTGTTCCCACTCTCACAGATGTGAGATAATATCTCAGTGTGGTTCTCAACTGACCTCCCTGATAATCAGAGATGAGGAACTGTAAAGGAACACCTGTGTGGGGAGACTTCTGGAGGAGGCACACAAAGGACAGACACCGACACACAGGGAAGGTGCAGACAGACAGAAGGACAGCGGACAAAAGGAACACCTACCCTTCTCTACCATCATCTTTAAAATCCAAAAAGCTACATATTACCTACCACCAGTAACTACACTTTGGCCAGTATTCCTTTAACCCTAAGTGCTAGCTAACTGAGATAAGGTCCAGGGTGATGCAGATGCAGAGCCTCTCTCCTTCAAAAGATGTCACTATGGAAACCAGGTAGTGCATTCACGTAGTTATCTTAATAGCCTCAGCAGGGATTAGCTGGGCATTCCAATCATGGGAATCGGGGTGCCAGTTACCCCCCTTCCCCGGGAGTTTGCTCACAGGGAACACTTCCCTATTTCCATGGTCGGAGAACCTACAAGGAACATCTTTTCATATGTCCACTGCCATCTGTATGCCCCCACTTATGAAATGTCTATCAAGGTTCACTGTTCAATCTTTCATTGGACTACTTGAATTTTTGCAATTGTACTTTAGCAATTCCACACATATTTGGATATCACCCCTTATTAGATATACAGTTTGTAAATATTTTCTCCCATTTTTAGGTATCTTTTCACTTTGCTTGTTGTTTAGTTTGTGGTGGAAAAACTGCTTTGTTTGATGTAGCCCCATTTTCTTATTTGTGCTTTTGTTTCTTTGCTTTTTAGGGTCTTGTCCACAATCTTCCTGCTCATTTCAATATTCTGAAGTATTTCCAGTATGTTTTCATCGAAAAGTTTTATATTCACCTCTTATATATTTAAGTCTTTAATCCATTTTGAGTTGATCTTTTTTGTTTTGCAACTGGTCAGAGAAAGAGATCCAGTTTTGTTCAATTTTCATAACCTCATTTGTTGAAAAACTTCATTTATTTTTAACTTCATTTGTAATCTGCATTTATCAAAACTTCATTTATTGAGTGTCCTGAGTGCATTTAATTCTAGACTTTCTCTTCTGTTCCTTTGGTCTGTGCATCTATTTTTATGTAATTATTATGCTGTGTGAATTATTGTAATTTTGTAATACATTTTGATGTCTGATAATGTGGTGCCTCTTGATTTGTTCTTTTGTTCTAGATGGTTTGAGGTATTTGGGTTTTTTATTTTTTTAATGTTAATTTTAGGATTATGTTTCTAGTTTTATGAGAAATATCATTGGCATTTTTATGGGGATTGCATTGAATCTTTAGATTGATTTGGGTAGTGTGGATATATCAAAATATTGATTCTTTCAATCCATGACACAGTATGGCCTCCCATCTTTTTCTGTGTGTCCTCTTCCATTTCTTTAATCAGTGGTTTATAATTGTCATTATGGATACATTTTACCTTCTTGAGTAAATTTATTCCTATACATGCAGAAAATTCACCATTGGCCCATGGCCATACTCTTTATTTTTGTATGTTGATTTTGTATACAGTATCTTTGCTAAATTCATTTATTATTCCTAGTAGTTTTTTGGTGTAATCTTTTAGGTTCTATGTATGAAAATGTGTAATCTGCAAACAGTGACAATCTGGATGCTCTTTATTTTTTTAATCTTGTCTAATTATTCTGTCTAAGACTTCCAACTCTATGTTAATTAAAAATCTTTAAAGTAGGAATCTTTATCATGTTCCAGATCTTAAGAAATCTCAGTTTTTTTCCATTCAGTAAAATGTTAGTAATTGGCTTATATATATGGCCTTTATTATGTTGAACAAAATTCCTAATTTCTTTAGTATATTTTTCATGAAGAGATGTTTTATCAAATGACCTTTTTTTTTACATTTGTTAAGATGATCATATATTTTTTGTCCTTCATTCTGCTGATGTGATTATCATATTTATTGACTTGTATTTATTGAATAATCCTTGTATCACTTAAATGAACTCAATGTAATCTTTATAACAAGCAATTGAGTTAGGCATAATAGTATGTTGTTCAGGACTTCTGCATATATGTTTTCAAAGATATTGGTCAATAGTTTTCTTTTTTTCTGAGTCCTTACCCGATTTCCATATCAGAATAATCCTAACTTTGTAGAATGTGTTTGGAACAATGTCTTCTTTTCCTCTTCCTCCTCCTTCTTTTAAAATGACATAAGAATGATTGGTATTATTTCTTCTTTAAATGTTCAGCAGAACCCAGCAAAGAAGCCATCATTCCTGGGTTTTTCTTGGATTGGAGATTTTTTGTTACTGATTCAATTGCATTACTTATTATTGGTCTGGTTGGATTTTTATCTTTCTTTATGATTCAGTCTGGATAAAGTGGATGAGTGTAGGAATATGTCCATTACTTCTAGGTTATCAAATGTGTTGGTGTATAATTGTGTATAATATAATATAATAATCTTTTGTGTTTCTTTGTTATCAGTTGAAAGTCTTCCTTTTATCACTGATTTTATTTGAGTTTTTTTTCTTAGTATAGCCAAAGATTTGTCTCTTTTGATTATCTTTTCAAAAACCTGACTCTTTGTTTCATTTATATGTGGTATACTTTTTTTGTCTTTAGTTTTTACTTTATTTAAGTCAATTTCAGAAACCAAAATTAATTATTTAAATTAATTTAAATAGGTAAAAGACTTTACTAAGTACTATATTACTTAAACACATGGTAAGTTCTATTTTAAGAATAAGATTATAATGTCTCCCAATGGGAGGAAACACAACATATATAGTGCAACATGTGAGAGTAATACAAGTAATACAAATATGAAACTTGTATTATAAAACTGAAAAATAAATGCTAAAGCAATGATCTTTGGTGGAAAAACTTAAAATTGATCAGGTGTTAATAATCTCTAATAGATACAATATGTATAAGAATAGCAATTGACATTTTTTTTTGAAAAATTGAAAAGATGATACAAAAATTCAAATGAATATTCAAGGGACTCATAATAGCCAAATAATCTTGAACAAATTTCACTAGTTAATTGGAAAACAAATTCTTCATGGAATCATTAATAATTGAATAATCAATCTGTTTATTCATTTAAAATTTTGTCATTCTACATTTTTGGCATTCTAAATTTTGTTATTCTACATTGTTCCTGGAAGTGAGAATGTCATATGTACTGAACAAATAAGAGTAATAGTACTCTGCTTATTGAGTGAACATTATATTGCAGAAAAGAACAACAAATATTTATATATTTGAATGTTACATGGTAATTATAGTTACTATGAATGAAAAATAAAGCAGAAAAGGTATATTTAAAATATTGAGGAATGGGGTTGGAAATTTTGATAAGGTGGTTAGATAACTAAATTTTCTCTAAAGAGAAACCTCATGGAAGAAACTCATTTTTAACTTTCTGGTTTTTATTCAGATATCCCACTTCTGAAAATATTGGCAGGTACAGATACTGCCTGGTCAGTAGCCTTATTGCAACTTACTGGAAGTGAATAAACCTGGGACAGATGGAACTCTGTTCTGCTTTCTCTTCCCTTTGTCCTCTCCCCTCCCTGCCCTTTTCTCTCCTCTGCTCCCTTTTCCTCTTTCCCCCTTTCCTGATATTTCAGAGCAAGTTCTACTAGAGTATTATCAATATTAGTTCTATTAAAATGTATTCTTAGGTGTGGTTCCACCTTGCTCTGAACCATGGATCGGTAAAAACTTTATTGTTCCATTATTATAGGTTGGTCTCATATTTTCCCATTAAACAACCAGGTGAAAATTTCCAAAATTAATTAATCTCTGTATCATTTTAAATCTCACACTTCTTACTTGTTTTCTCCATACTCAATTGAGATCTTCCCTGTCAGTTTTTACTGTGTTGGAATCTGAAAGCAGTTGCTCTCCAAGCAATTTACAGCAGTGTGGATGAGCAGTTCCTGATCTGACAGCCACGTTGTATATTACACCTATTTATTTGCAAAGAGGCATGAGTGGTTCATTATCCATGAAATCATAATAAAATATATTTATGGCATGTCACACTGTACCTCACTCATACTGAAGTATTCACTCTCAGAAAAGCACTATATTCTGTGTTTCTTCCCATTAGCAGCTTATGATCTAAAACAACTCCTTAAGCCATAAGGGAGAACTAAGCTCAAAACATTATATAAAGAGATGTATACTACATAAAACACAGTGACATAAAATGGTAAACTGTCAAAACTCAATTTGTAAGAAGCTTAGACCTGTAAGTACTAATGGATTATTATTTGGAAGGTCAATAGCAATTATGAATTCGTGTTGTGTTTGATTTAAACAAATTCTAGTTTTGATGAAGGTCAATGTACTAGGCTAAAATGCATCCCTTCTCCCCCCAAAAATTATCCAGGTCAATACACCTAGAGACTGTGAATGATATTTGATACAAGTTGGAAAATATTATAGATTTAATTTTGTTCTGCATTATCCAAGTGGGCCCTAAGTTTTTCAAGGTGTACTTTTAAAGAGAGCCATGTGATTAATAGGTACAACATCATGTTTTATATAAATATCCATAGTATATTACAGTTAAGCCAATTAACATATCCAACATTTTATGTAGTCACTTTCTGAGTGTCTCTATGAGTCCCTAACTCCTATTATCTTAGCTAGTTTCCAGCATATCATGCAATATTATCAAGTATGGTCCTTATGTTGTATATTTTCTCTCTAGAATTATTCATTCTACATAATCACACGTTTGTACAGTTGACCTACATCTATCCTTTCCATTCTCTCTACTTTTCTAGTATGCAGTGTTCTAGAATTTTCTATATATTGTACTCTTTTTCTAGATTCTACATTTGGGACAAAAGAAAATGCAGTGTGATCAGAGAGGCTCACTTTAGATAGAATAAGAATACCTGCAATCACCTTTAATTAGAACAGGCAAAAAATGGGTTCTCCCTGGAGACTCTGAAGGGCAGACTTGCTAACACTTTCTTTTTAGTTTCAGCTCTGACCTCATGAGAGAGCAATTCTCTGTTGCATTAAGTCACCTATTTTTGTAATTTGTTACCTCAACCTGTTAGAGTCTGTAAACAAGTCTGGATGGCGCCTGGCAAAATGCCAGAGGGAGTGGTTTGTGAAGTAACAAAAGCGAGCCATTAAGTGTGGAGATTCCTTATTGGTTGACTGCTGTATCTATTTTATGCTAATTAGATAAGCTGTGTAAAATGTTTAAATACCACTCCTATCCTACAATAAACAGCTCTCACTCCTGCTGCATCAACGTACACAAGTTATTTGTCACCCCCCGGTTATTTTGCTACATAAGTATTAATAATATTATAAACTATTAATTTTTTATTCATTTTTTTCTAGTGAGACCCACAAGAAGAATTCAATTTATGGAGAGGTCTATTCCTAAGTGATATATTGAATATTAAAACATGCCTTAAAAGGATTTAACTAACATGAAAAAAAATGTACATAACACAGTATTAAAAAGATTTATTGGTCTTAATAAATTTAAAATAATAGATGAGTTTTTTTATTCTTTTTAAAATAAAGAATGGTGTTGAAGCTTTTTCTTTCTAAATTAAGACAATAGTATTTTGAAATTACAAGACTTTTTTTTTTAACTTTCTTATTTTACAGATGAGGAAACTGCAACTAGACACAGAAAAAATATATATTCTACTTATTTACTCCATGTGCTGTAGGAAAATAAAAACTGGATATGCACATGGCATGATGTTATAGTTTATAAGATGCAAATAAAAATGAACTCAAAATGAATATACTAGTTTCCTCCCTGGATTAAATAAAGTCACATCTCTGTGTAAACGATAGGATTTCATCAGCTCTACAGAGATCTTTCCAATGCTGATGATTCTACAAGTTGGATCTGTTTGTTTAGAGATGGTTTGTAAATGGTGTTAAGAATTAAATAGTAGCCAGACACTGTGGTTCACATCTGTAATCCCATTGGCTCAGGAGACTTAGGCAGTAGGGTTGTGAGTTCATAGCCAACCCCAGCAAAAGCCAGGCACTAAGCAATTCAATAAGACTCTGTCTCTAAATAAAATACAAATAGAGTTGGGGATGTGACTTAGTGGCTGAGTGTCCCTGAGTTCAAGCCTGGGTACTCCATTCCCTCCCAAATTAAATAACTATGAAGGTAGACATATTACTTCATCAAATGAAAATGAAGTGACATTAAGTAAAAATTAACCTGATCGTCACGTCACTTCATTTCATGAATACCATAAATTTTCTGATATAAACAATTAGTGATTGCACTAACTCTATGTTGTGGGAATTAGGAAGTGCTGGCTGCAGAAAAATAACCAGGGGGTGACGAGCAACTTGTGTACATTGATACAGCAGGAGTGGAAGCCATTTATTGTAGGACAAGAGGAGTATATATACATTACACGCAGCTTATTTTAATTAACATAAACTAGATACAGCAGTCAACCAATAAGGAATCTCCACACTTAATGGCTCCATGGCGATGGCGTTACTTCACAAACCACTCCCTCTGGCAAAATGCCAGGCACCATCTTGACTTGTTTACAGACCCTAACAAGGGAGTACAGGCCACTATCAACAAGAAAAGACAACTCTCCCCCTTCCCCTGACTTGGAGAGTAAAGTGTAATGCCCTTGTCTTTCTCTGCATTTCTTGCTTCCAGCATTCAGCCAGAATAACCCATAACAAGAAAGTCCTGAGAGCACCAGGGTGGAGGGAGGGAATAGGGAGACAAGAGGAAGTCTGTTCTGAGGTATCCTAAAATTTTAGAGGTTTATGTCATCCAAGTACGATACTCCTTCAGGACAGACAGAAGAAATTGGGTGGCATTTTACAAGATCGCCATTATTTTTGGTATCAGTTCAGGTGGGCATTTAATTCCCACCTTGGAGACTAGGAAGAACCAGCCATTGGACTGGAGTGGAGCACTGACTGAAAGATCAGGAGCATAGTGCCACACCTCAGCCTCTCTGCCTTTCTGGATGGTTCCTAGCAGCCTCCATTTATCTTGGGAGGAAAGGAAGTTCACTCTACCTGTGACCTTTTAAGAGCACCCAGAAGAAGGGGCAGAAGGCACAGGTCCCTTGCTCATTCAAAACTCTCTTCTCAGAAAGAGAAACATGCCTGGGAACACAGCCCTCCTTAGGACTCAGTCAGTCTTTGCCTCAGAACAGAAACACTGGGCAGGGAAGGGGAAAAAAAAAAAAAACTTGTTTTTTTTTTAAACCCCTCTAAGTACATAATATATTTTTGACTTTTGTTCAGTTTTTCAGAGACATGACTCGACATAGATTGGTTAGTCATTAAATGCTGACTTTTTTTCCTTTAATAATAAAACAAAGAATAAAAACCCTGTGAGATTCTAAAAGTTAGAACAAAAGAGATACTTTTACTATTACATGGAATAAAATTAGGTATTGTATATATTTTAAAAAGCTAAGATAAATTCAAACTCTGGACCAATACCAAATCTGAACATAGAGTTGTGCTTTATAAGAAAAAAAATATATTGGGTCCATAAGACTAGTACTGAAAAACACAAATAGATTAAATCTAAAATCCTCCTTAATATTTTAGTATAACTTGTCAACTAGCATTTCACATAATATATATGGTCTATTTTATGGATATTTTATTATAATGCAGCAATTCAGTAATGTGAAGGTCATAATCTCTTTTGTATATGCCTATTTGAAAAATTGCATAGAATTTTACATTGTACAATGACTTTGAATCATTTATAAACACGCAGGGAACTCAAAATAACATTATATGAATAAAGGTAGTGAGAAAAATGTGAATGCATGTTAACCTGTAATGCGAATTAACATATTTAATTAAAATTAGAAAAAAATAATTAAAACTTAGATTGCAAATTGTATATATATATAAAATGTCAGGAATACCCTTTTCTTAAGCTGGGAGAGAATCTGCAGAGGGAAGTCAAGATCATTCACAGAATCCAAATCTATGTATTTCAACAAAAATTGGGATTGAAGGAGAATGTGATACGATTTTCTTTGGGAGTAGAGGAAACAGTAGGGAAGGAAACACAACTATTTCAAGTAAGTTCTCCATGATTTGCTGGACACTGCCTAATGTAATAAGGCACTCTTCTCATAACAGGAGGATTGATTAATGCTTGCAGGGAGTGCATAGTAATTATTCTAGGCTCTATTGTGCTTAGTTTGTGCTCAATTACCCTTTCCACTTCCCACTTTTCCCAAACCATTCCTCCTGATCACAGGCTACTGAACCTGATGGGAGAATTTATTCCTTTCCTTCACTGGATGCTTGTCTGTGTTCCTGGACTCCTGGCCACATGACTCCATCCTCTGCTCCCATTATCACATCTCCTTCTCTCCCTCTGCTTCTATTGCCATCTCACTTCCTCTGACCCTCCTGTATCTTTCTTATAAGGATAATTATAAGTGTATTGGCCTCATCCAGATAATCCAGAACAATTTTCCTAATGAAGATTCTTAAACTAAATCTTATTTTCAACATCTTCTTGTCATATAAGGTGATAGGTTTTCTGGCTTCATGAAATAGAATGTAAACATACCTGGGAGGTAACCCATTGTTCATTTAAGTCTTTGGAAAGTAGAAATGGATAACATAAAAATGAATATATTTTGGCATAGATAAAAGAAAGGAACAGAGCAGTCATAGGCATGAGAAAGATAGGTAACATACCCATATGTTATAAAATGCATATTTAAAAAATAAGAATTTCTTCCACTTTTGTACAACAAAGTAACTTGAGAAAAAAACTCAAAAACAATTCCAGGTGATATGACATGAGAATATATTTGAAAACAAAAATATCATACCTAAAGGAAAATTAGAGCACAAAACAATATTGAAGATACATTGTGATAAGCTAAAATGCAGAATGAACCCTTAAAAATAATAAACACATGCACACAATCAAGAGTTATAATGAATAAGTAAATGAGGAGATAAAATTAGTTATTGAAATGGTATATCAACATAAAATGAAACAGAAAAACAAGAACAAATGTTAGACCAAAGGAAAATGATAATCAAGATATTATATTTAATTTTAAAAACATTAATAATTAATTTTAATACAAATGATATAAGACCTTGTTAAAAAAGTAAAGACACTTAAAAAATAAAAAGCAGTACTTTATTAAACCCTGTAAAATGAAATTCACTTAAATATAAAAACAACTAGATTTAAATAAAAAGATATAAAATCATACATTGTTATAATGCTGTTACAAAGAAAAGTTAAGTCATAAATATCAAAGTATATTTCAGAGTAAATGACATTATCAGGGATTGAATGTCAATTTGGCATTATAAAGAAATTTATCAATATATCATGGCCATCATAAGTTATCCTTAACCATATTGACCATTTTATGCACAGGTAACAGAACTTCAAAATATGTGAAGGTAAAATTACCAGGAGAAATTAAAAAAACAAAAAAACAAATTATATTTGGAAACTTCAATATCCCTTACTTCATAATTAGTCAATAATATGTAAAATCAATGAGTATATATAAATATTGAACATACCTATTAACAAATCAATCTAATTGCCATTAAATGACAGTTCATCTTGTAACAGCAGAATGTACATGATTTTCGGACATCCATATGTTTTTGTCAGCTTTTTCATTGCTGTGACTAAAAGACCTGACAAGAAGAATTCTAGAATTGTTTATTTGGGTCACACAGTTTCAGAGGTCTCAATCCATTGATGACTGCCTCCATTGCTCTAGGCCTGAGGCAGAACATTATGGGAGAAGAATTTGGTGGTGGAAAGTGGCTCAGGACCTGACAACTAGGAAGCAAAGAGACTTTTCGCACCAAGGAAAAAATACATACCCAAAGGCATGATCCCAGCAACCCACCTCCTCCAGACACATCCTACTCTATCCAGTTCCCATACAATTATTCCCTATCAATAAATTAATGCACATAGATTAGGTTAAGGCTTTCATAACCCAATCATTTCACCTCTAAACTTTCTTGATTGTTCCACACATGAGCTTTTGGAGGACACCAAAATTTAAGTCATAATGCTGTAGAATATACAATGAGCCAATCCTTGTTCTGTATTTTAAAACAAGTCTTGGTGAACTAAAAAGATTTAAATAATATAAAACATGTTCTCTATCAATTTATAATTGAATTGAATTTTATATATAACAAATATATCTGGAAAGTTGACATTCTTGGAAATAAAATTTTTAAAAAATTTTGAATAATCCAAAATCCCATGTGTTGTATTTAAGACACAAAATGTTAAAGGAGAAATGATTTTTTTTTTGCAGGGGGCAGTTACTGGGGATTGAACTTGGGGGCACTCAACCAATCAGCCAAATACCCAGCCCTTTTTTGTATTTTATTTAGAGACAGGGACTCCCTGAGTTACTTAGTTCCTCATTTTTGTTGAGGCTGACTTTGAACTCATAATCCTACTGCCTCACCCTCCCAAACTGCTGGGATTACAGGTGTGCACCACTGCACATGGCTAAAAGAGAAAGGATTTTTAACCAAGCAAAAATAAAACACAAGACTTTAGAAGTTATGAGATCCAGTACTAAAACAAAGCTTAGAGGAAATATAGTACTATATAACTATATAAGAAGAAAATTGACAAATCAGTTATCCCATCTTTCAAGTTGAGAATAGAGGGAAAGATGAGAAATAAATATGAATAAAATGAGAGAAAAGAAATAATAAAGATAATAGCCGCGACAGCCGCCCAGCCAGACCGGAGCAGGAAGCCGCGACAGCCGCCCAGCCAGACCGGAGCAGGAAGGCGCCAGCCGCCAGCCAGACTGGAGCAGGAAGGCGCCAGCCGCTCAGCCAGACCGGAGGAGGAAGTCCGGTCCCGCCCCGAGCGCTAGTCTCCAGGAATCCCATCAACCCTTAAAACCCATCAAAGTGGGTGTGGCTACCAGCACAGTTGCGGCTGATCCAGGTACCCGATTTCCAACTCCCCCACCCTTAGCTGCGATAACTCAAAATATTTCCCACAAGCTTTTGGGGATTGTAGCTATCAACACAAAACAACAACTGTAGAGGCACCTGGTTTCTACCTCAGAGACTAGAGTAGGGAAGATACAGGTGGAAGCTCATTTCCCTTCACACTGGCTATACCCACCACCCTGAATACAGAGGCTCAAACTAGGAATAGACAACGCCACCTACTGGAAGCAAGGAAAACAGTGTTCTGAGAGACTTTTTTTTTTCCTCTCTTTCTCTTTTCTTCTCTCTCTTCCACAACTTCAGCATATGTGAAACCAAGAACTGAGCATGAACAACTGAATTACCAAAGTAATATAATATAGAGGAATTGCATATACCCCACCTCCCCCCCATTTTTTTTTCTGTATTTCTATCTTACTTCCCTTTCCCTTCTCTTATTTCTCTTTTCTTCCTTGTTATTTCTTTTCTTTTCTTTTTTTTTAATTCATATTCTCTCTATACCACTTTCAATCTCCTAGCTTTTGCTATCTATACATAGGGTAACAATCTAAATAGGAGGTTGAGTCTATACATTCTTCCATAAATTACCAGTCGAGTGGTTAGAGTTCTCCAAAGGTGCTAAGTTAGTTTAACCTCATTCCCTCACTCCTTTCTCTTTAAGTATAACATCCTTCATCTGAAATTAAGTTTTCTATATGCCACCAGATATGGTACGCCTTTTATGAAACTAAGGAATATATTCTTAAGTAATAATTAAATCCAATATCTATAGTCTTAGAATCTAACTATAAATGTATTAATAATGAAAACTTGTCCTTAGATAATGTACTGTTGATATTGGGATCTGTTAACATTGTCTTTCTCCGAAAAAGAGGGATATTGGAGCTATTCAAGAACAATACAAATATATAAGGGGAAAAACATTAGCTCAACAGTTTCACAAAGCTAGAAAGAATCATGAGCAGTATGAAAAGACAAGGAAAGAAAGGACCACAAACAATACAGGTCAATTCAACATTAGATGAGGTAATATCTGCAGCTGATGGAATGTCAGACAAAGAGTTCAGGATATACATGCTTCAGATGATCTGGAGTCTCAAGGAAGACATTATTCATCAAATTCAGACAATGAAAAATCACTTTGACAATGAATTACATAAACAAATCCAAGAAGCAAAAGATCAACTCTATAGGGAGATAGAGGATATAAAAAACAAACAAACAGAAATCCTGGAAATGCAGGAAACAATAAACCAAATTAAAAACTCAAATGAGAGTATTACCAGCAGAGTAGAACACTTGGAAGATAGAACTTCAGACAACGAAGACAAAGTTTTTCAACTTGAAAAGAACACAGACAGCTCAGCGAGAATGTTAAGAAATCATGAGCAGAACATCCAAGAATTATGGGATAACATCAAGAAACCAAACCTAAGAGTTATTGGGATACAAGAGGGTACAGAGGTCCAAACCAAGGGAATGAGTAATCTATTCAATTAAATAATACTAGAAAACTTCCCAGACTTAAAGAATGAAAAAGAAATCCAAATACTAGAAGCCTACAGGACACCGAATATACAAAATCATAAGAGATCCACACCAAGACATATAATAATGAAGATGCCCAACATACAGAATAAGGAGAGAATCTTAAAAGCCACAAGAGAGAGAAAGCAGATTACATTTAAGGGTAAACCAATCAGGATAACTGCTGATCTTTCAACACAGACTCTGAAAGCTAGAAGATCCTGGAACAACATATTTCAAATGCTGAAAGAAAAAGGGTTCCATCCAAGAATCATGTATCCAGCAAAATTAAGCTTCAGGATTGAAGATGAAATAAAAATCTTCCACGATAAGCAAAAGTTAAAAGAATTTGCAGCTAGAAAACCAGCTCTTCAAAACATCCTTGGCAAAACATTACAGGAAGAGGAAATGAAAAATAACAATGAAAACCAACAACGGGAGGTAGTACAATAAAGGAAAAACTAAGCATAGAGGAAAAACTAATCATGTTAAGTATCATACATAACCAAATATGGCTGGAAATACAAACCATATCTCAATAGTAACCCTAAATGTTAATGGCTTAAATGCACCAATCAAAAGACATAGGCTAGTAGAATGGATTAAAAAAAAAAGATCCAACAATATGCTGCCTACAGGAGACTCATCTGATAGGAAAAGACATACACAGACTGAAGGTGAAAGGTTGGGAAAAATCATATCACTCATACGGACTCCGGAAGCAAGCAGGGGTGTCCATACTTGCATCAAATAAAATAGACTTCAAGCCAAAGTTAATCAAAAGGTATAAACAAGGACAATACATACTGCTGAAGGGAACCATACACCAACAAGACTTGACGATCATTAATATATATGCCCCAAACAATGGTGCAGCTACGTTCATCAAACAAACTCTTCTCAAGTTCAAGAGTCTAATAGACCACAACACAATAATCATGGGAGATTTTAATACACCTCTCTCACCAATGGACAGATCTTCCAAACAAAAATTGAATAAAGAAACCATAGAGCTCAATAATACAATAAATAACGTAGACTTAATTGATACATACAGAATATACCACCCAACATCAAGCGGATACACTTTCTTCTCAGCAGCACATGGATCCTTCTCAAAAACAGACCATATATTATGTCACAGGGCAAAGCTTAGCAATTACAAAGGAGTTGAGATACTACCATGCATTTTATCTGATCATAATGGAATGAAATTGGAAATCAATAATAAAATGAGAAAGGAAAAACCCTACATCACATGGAGATTAAACAATATGCTACTGAATGAACAAAGGGTTACAGAAGACATCAAAGAGGAAATTAAAAAATTCTTAGAGGTAAACGAAAACTCAGAAACAACATATCGAAATCTTTAGGACACTATGAAAGCAGTACTAAGAGGAAAATTCATTTCATGGAGTTCATTCCTTAAAAGAAGGAAAAGCCAACAAATAAATGACCTCATACTACACCTCAAAGCCTTAGAAAAAGAAGAACAAATCAGCAGCAAATACAGTAGAAGACAAGAAATAATTAAAATTAGAGCAAAAATCAATGAAATCGAAACAAAAGAAACAATCGAAAAAATTGACAAAACTAAAAGTTGGTTCTCTGAAAAAATAAATAAGATTGATAGACCACTAGCCACACTAACAAAGAGAAGAAGAGAGAGAACCCAAATTACTAGCTTACGGGATGAAAAAGGAAACATCACAACAGACAATTCAGAAATACAGACGATAATTAGAAATTATTTTGAAACCCTATACTCTAATAAAATAGAAGATAGTGAAGGCATAGATAAATTCCTTGAGACATATGAACTACCCAGATTGAATCAGGAAGATATAAACAACCTAAACAGATCAATATCAAGGGAGGAAATAGAAGAAGCCATCAAAAGACTACCAACCAAGAAAAGCCCAGGACCGGATGGATATACAGCAGAGTTTTACAAAACATTTAAAGAGGAACTAATACCAATACTCCATAATCTATTTCAGGAGATAGAAAAAGAGGGAGAACTCCCAAATTCATTCTATGAGGCCAATATCACCCTGATTCCCAAACCAGAGAAGGACACCTCAAAGAAAGAAAACTACAGACCAATATCCCTAATGAATTTAGATGCAAAAATCCTCAATAAAATTCTGGCAAATCGTATACAAAAACATATCAAAAAGATTGTGCACCATGATCAAGTAGGATTCATGCCTGGGATGCAAGGCTGGTTCAATATACGGAAATCAATAAACGTTATTCACCACATCAATAGACTTAAAGATAAGAACCATATGATCATCTCGGTGGACGCAAAAAAAGCATTCGACAAAGTACAGCATCCCTTTATGTTCAAAACATTAGAAAAACTAGGGATAACAGGAACTTACCTCAAAATTATAAAAGCTATATATGCTAAGCCTCAGGCTAGCATCATTCTAAATGGAAAAAAACTGAAGGCATTCCCTCTAAAATCTGGAACAAGACAGGGATGCCCTCTCTCACCACTTCTATTCAATATAGTTCTCGAAACACTGGCCAGAGCAATTAGACAGACGAAAGAAATTAAAGGCATAAAAATAGGAAAAGAAGAACTTAAATTATCACTGTTTGCGGATGATATGATCCTATACCTAGAAGACACAAAAGGGTCTACAAAGAAACTACTAGAGCTAATAAATGAATTCAGCAAAGTGGCTGGATATAAAATCAACACGCAGAAATCAAAGGCATTCCTGCATATCAGCGACAAATCTTCTGAACTGGAAATGAGGACATCTACCCCATTCACAATATCCTCAAAAAAAATAAAATACTTGGGAATCAACCGAACAAAAGAGGTGAAAGATTTATACAATGAAAACTATAGAACCCTAAAGAGAGAAATAGAAGAAGATCTCAGAAGATGGAAAAATATACCCTGTTCATGGATAGGCAGAACTAACATCATCAAATTGGCAATATTACCAAAAGTTCTCTATAGGTTCAATGCAATGCCAATCAAAATCCCAACGGCATTTCTTGTAGAAATAGATAAAGCAATCATGAAATTTATATGGAAAAATAAAAGACCCAGAATAGCAAAAGCAATTCTAAGCAGGAAGTGTGAATCAGGAGGTGTAGCGATACCAGATTTCAAACTGTACTACAAAGCAATAGTAACAAAAACAGCATGGTACTGGTACCAAAACAGGCCGGTGGACCAATGGTATAGAATAGAGGACACAGAAACCAATCCACAAAATTACAACTATCTTATATTCGATAAAGGGGCTAAAAGCATGCAATGGAGGAAGGATAGCATCTTCAACAAATGGTGCTGGGAAAACTGGAAATCCATATGCAATAAAATGAAACTGAATCCCCTCCTCTCGCCATGCACAAAAGTTAACTCAAAATGGATCAAGGACCTTGATATCAAATCAGAGACTATGCATCTGATAGATGAAAAGGTTGGCTCTGATCTACATATTGTGGGGTCGGGCTCCAAATTCCTTAATAGGACACCCATAGCACAAGAGTTAAAAACAAGAATCAACAAATGGGACTTACTTAAACTAAAAAGTTTTTTCTCAGCAAGAGAAACAATAAGAGAGGTAAATAGGGAGCCTACATCATGAGAACAAATTTTTACTCCTCACACTTCAGATAGAGCCCTAATATCCAGAGTATACAAAGAACTCAAAAAATTAAACAATAAAAAACAAATAACCCAATCAACAAATGGGCCAAAGACCTGAACAGACACTTCTCAGAGGAGGACATACAATCAATCAACAAGTACATGAAAAAATGCTCACCATCTCTAGCAGTCAGAGAAATGCAAATCAAAACCACCCTAAGATACCATCTCACTCCAGTAAGATTGGCAGCCATTATGAAGTCGAACAATAACAAGTGCTGGCGAGGATGTGGGGAAAAGGGTACTCTTATACATTGCTGGTGGGACTGCAAAATGGTGAGGCCAATATGGAAAGCAGTATGGAGATTCCTGGGAAAGCTGGGAATGGAACCACCATTTGACCCAGCTATTGCCCTTCTCGGACTATTCCCTGAAGACCTCAAAAGAGCGTACTACAGGGATACTGCCACATCGATGTTCATAGCAGCACAATTCACAATAGCTAGACTGTGGAACCAACCCCGATGCCCCTCAATAGATGAATGGATAAAAAAAATGTGGCATTTATACACAATGGAGTACTACGCAGCACTAAGAAATGACAAAATCATGGAATTTGCAGGGAAATGGATGGCACTAGAGCAGATTATGCTAAGTGAAGCTAGCCAATCCCTAAAAAACAAATGCCAAATGTCTTCTTTGATATAATGAGAGCAACCAAGAACAGAGCAGGGAGGAAGAGCAGGAGGAAAAGATAAACATTAAGCAGAGTCATGAAGTGGGAGGGAAAGGGAGAGAAAAGGGAAATTGCTTGGAAATGGAAGGAGACCCTCATTGTTATACAAAATTACATATAAGAGTTTGTGAGGGGAATGGGAAAAAAAAAAGGAGAGAAATGAATTACAGTAGATGGGGTAGAGAGAGAAGATGGGAGGGGAGGGGAGGGGGGATAGTAGAGGATAGGAAAGGTAGCAGAATACAACAGTTACTATTATGGTATTATGTAAAAATGTGGATGTGTAACCGATGTGATTCTGAAATCTTTGTAATGTTTTGAATAACCAATAAAAAAATAAAATAAAATAAAAAAGATAATAGTGAAAATCATTGAAATCAAAGAACTAGAAAACAGACAAGAATAGTGAAGATGAATCAAACTAAATCTAGGACTTCAAGCACATCAGAAATTTGGTGAAAACTCTAGCAAAACTGATCATGAAGAAAAAGACAGTATTGAAATTAGAGGTCATTAGGATGTTTTAATCACTTGATCAGAACAGTTTCATTAAAATTAAGATTAGAGGGCTTAGCTTGTGGCTCAGTGGTAGAGACTTTGCATAGCACATGTGAGGAAATGGGTTTGACCCTCAGCACTCCATAAACATAGATAAACAAAATAAAGGCATTGTGTTCATCTGCAACTAAAAATATTTTTAAATAAAAAATGACATTAGTAATCTTTTACACTTAGCAAAATAATTTTGAGACTTTCTAGTAGAATTGAACAATATTCTATGCTGGTGAATGTGTGGGAAATTGGTACCCTTGCTCTCAAGATGGGTATGTAAAATCTTGGTGTAAGGCAAGTTGACCTAAAAATCAATTAATTGAAAATGAAATTTCTTAAAGGAAATAGATATACAGGTACACAAGTGTTGACATACAAGACATGTTAACTTAGTCTGATTCATATTAGCAAAAATAATTGGACATGATGTGAAATAGATAATGAAACAGATTAGACAAACTATATAAAATTTATAATTTTCTTGAAAGATACAACTACCAAATCTTACTTAGAAATTGCCTGGATATTTTTTATTACATTAATTGCTTTCTTTTTTATTAAGAAAAATTTCCACAAAGAAGATTTCAGTCCCATGGGGATTTAGTAGTAAATAGTTTTTAAACAAATAGCTTCTGAATAGTACTTTTAAAAAATACCTTTATTTTATTTATTTTTATGCAATGCTATGGTTCAAATCCAGTGCCTCAAACCTGCTAGGCAAGCACTCCACCACTAAGATACAGCACCAGTCCCTTATTAATACATTTTGCTAAAATATCTGAGGAGTAAATAGTACCACTTTAAAAAAATTCATACAGAAAAGTGAGGAATAGAGGATGCTTTCTCTTTAATGTTATAAGACTATATACTACCAATACCAAAATAAAATTTGCCATATATATATATATATATATATATATATATATATATACACACACACACACATATATGTATACACACACGCATATAGTAGATGGACAAAATACCTTTATTTTATTTATTTATTTTTATGTGGTACTGAGGATCGAACCTAGTGACTCACACATGCTAGGCAAGTGCTCTACCACTGAGCCACATCTCGAGCCCCCCAAAGCACATGAATAAAAAAAAAAACATAAAAATGATACATGTCAGGTACATTGATGCATTTAAAAATATACTAACCAACAATTTATAAATAGATTATATATAATAATCTAGTAGATTTTTCCCCTCAAGAATACAAGTTTGTTTAAATATTCAAAAATCAACCAAAATCAGTATGGAGGCTTCACAAAAAACTAAAATCAGAGCCACCATGTGATCTAGCCATACCACTCCTTGGCATTTATACAAAACAATTAAAGTCAACAGATTTGAGAGATATATACATACCCATGTTTATCACAATTCACAATAGCCAAGTTAGGGAAGCAGCCTAGGTGTCAGTCAACAAATGAATAGAAAAATGAAAACATGGTCCACATACACAGTGGAGATTTATTCAGCCATAAAGAATAATAAAATTATATCATTTACAGGAAAATAGATGGAGCTGAAGACCTGAATTGTGAGCAAAATAAACCAGACTCAGAGAGAGAGCTATTTTATGTTTCCCCTCATATGTCGAAGACAGAGAGGGAAAAGAGATGCCATGAAAGTAGAAAGATGATCAGCAAAGTAGAGAGAGGAAAGAGTAGAGGGTACAGGGAGTGTTGGGGAGTAAAATTGTGTTTTTATATGTGTGTGAAAACATGCTACAATGAATCTCACCACTTTGTGAAATTGAAATGCATGAAGAAATAAGTTGTTCTATATATATATATATATATATATATATATATATATATATATATATTCTATATATACATTCTCTCTCTCTCCCTCTCCCTCTCTCTCTCTCCCTCTCCCAAGATATATATATATATATATATATATATATATATATATATATATATATATATATATATATATCTTGTCAACTAAAGAAATATACAAGGGAAGATATCAATGATGTAATTCAACATATTAATACATTCAACAGATGTGAAAAATCAAAATTTATTAAACATCTATAATTAAACAGAGCCTTTTTTCTTAAACTGAGTAACTATTATCTTCATAAAACAAATATCATTATTCTTTGTGAAAGTAAAATTCTGTTTTCCTTCAATATATGAAGCCACTTTATGATGCTTTACTCATTGTTTTATATCACAGTTTCTTAGATATTCGGAGTTACACAGAAAAGAAAGATTAATTTCAGATTTAAAAAAAAACGAAAATGCTTTGATGTAAAAGCAATATTAATCACATATATGGAGATTTTACAACACACATTTTTAAAACTTTCAGAATTACCTTAGAAAATTTCAGAAAAAAATTAATTGTATTTTTATATACTCCAATTAAAGATTAGAAGTTAATATTAAAACTAAAAATACAACAACAATAGAATTAAATATGATATTTTAATAAACCTAGTAATTTTTTGTGTACTGCATGTACACTGAAAACTACAAATCATTGGTGAGAAAAAATAAAGCTCTGTATTTTAGAACTATACATTAATTATAGATTCAAAATTCAATATTGAACCATATCATTCCTTCACAAAATGATATAAAGATTCAAAGCAATTTCAATAAAAATCCAGGTATTCTTTTTAGTAGAAATTTTGCCAAATTTTTAAAAAATTTACATTGAAATAAAAATTATCTGTTACAATGGAAATAGCTGGGACTGTTCCTCAGTTTTAGAGGACTAATCTGGCATGCAAGAGGCATTGAATTTAATACCCAGCACCAAAAATGATAATAATAATAATTTATTATTTTTATTAATTATTATTATAGGCATGCACCATGACACCCAGCTTCATTTTATTCTAATAATTAATAATAATAATTATTATTATTATTATCATTTAAATGGTCACAAAGGCAAATTTAAAAGACATTACTTGATTTCAAGATTTATGTACTGTACATTAACAAAGATAACGTCACAGACAATATAAATAAAGAGCTTAATAACAGAAAAAACTCACACTTAGATGGTTAAATTATTATTAACAAATGTGCAAGGGCAATTCTATATGAAAAGGGTGAACATTTCAACAAAGGATACAGAAACAACAACAACAAAATATTTACAAAATGAATAAAATTACCTTCAATTCACAGTCCTAAATCCAACAGAAAAAAAAAAAACATAAAAAGTTTAAGAGGACTATAGGAGATTATATAAACATTTATGTTAGGATTAGTCATGGTAAATAAACGTATGCAACATACCTCAGTAACATTAGTTTTTATGGAAAGGCAAAAACTCAATGAATCACCAAATCAAGCCTATTTGAATGCTTAAAATCACCTGCCACATCAAATATTTGCAACGATGTAGAGCAAACAAAATTCTCATACAACTGAGGGAATACAAAATGGGAAGGCAACTTTGAAGTTTTGCAGTTTCTTTAAAATTAAATGTACACATTTACACTTTCACACCTTCTATTTGATACAGTTGTTCCAAGAATTATTATTTCTCCAAAAGTAATGAACATATTTATCTATAAAAATATTTTAACCAAGCTTGGTAGCTTTATTGGTGATAGCCACATCCAGGGTACAAACCACATATTCATCAATGACATATTTTTAAGTGGTATAATTATATATTGCTATTTATCTACTCAAAGAAATAATCTTGTTATGCCTGCAATATGTACAAAGCTCAAAATACTTGGCTAATTGAAAGAATCCAGTATAACAATAATAAAGAGAACATACTATAAAATTCCATTTGTAAAGAATTCAAATTATGAAAACTCGAATGAGAGAAAGAAAATCAACAATTTTTTCTAGGATGGGTGGGTGCAAGGATACCTTAGAAAGTAGAAATTTTTGGTGCTGAGATATATGCTTATTATCATAATTATGAAGATCATGGCTTAAGGCTGAATGCACATATACAAACTTATTAAATCACTGATTTTAAAGATCTTCAGTGTGTTGAATGTCAATTATACTTCCATTAATCTGTTTTATAAAAGGAATTTCAAAAATACTCACAGGACAATATTTCTATGCTCAAAAGCAAGTTGAATTGTATGGTATAGATATAAAATATTTCCTTCATCATTAAAAGTTTTATTAGACATTGAAGCTCTTTATAGATATTGTTTCCATTAAAAACCTAGAAAATCTTAATTTCAAGCTTATGATTGGCATCTTCAATTTTTCTGTATTTTTCTAGTTTTCTGGTATCTGTACTTACTTCACAACACCGAAGCTACAATAACACTTATACCCTGCTTAAAACTCCTATTCTACTTCTGTTTTCTCTCTTCTGTCTTGAATTTCACATTTCTTCATTATAATTATTCAATTTCAAAAACTCCAATTCTCTTGCTATTCTTTCATCTTATTAGTCCAAGAAATTATAAATGCTAATTAAATCTAGCACTTTTTTCCAAATATACACGTGAGATTCTCAAAGAAATTAGAAACACATACACAGAACTGTAGATGCATATTTTATAACTTAACCCTAGGGTAAAATGGAGATCTATCATTCATTCACACACAAGTATACACACTCAAGTGTGTATACTTGTGTGTGTGTGTGTATATATATATATATATATATATATATATATATATATATATATCTTTTGCTGACTTCTGAAATATTAATTACCGTTTTATTTTATTATTTTGGGGGGTGGGTGGGGGGTAACCAGGGATTGAACTCATGCTCACTCGACCACTGAGCCACATCCCCAGTCCTATTTAGAGACAGGGTCTCACTGAGTTGCTTAGTGCCTCAGTTTTGTTGAGACTGGCTTTGAACTTGCGATCCTCCTGCCTCAGCCTTCCTAGCCCCTGGGATTATAGGCATGCACCATGACACCCAGGTTCATTTTATTCTCATATAACATGAAGAATCAAAGCCAAAGTACTGAGGGTGAGTTTTAAGAAAACAATTGTCATATACTATATGTAAATGTGTAATATGCTTTCTTTCTAGGCTACATTTGATCACAGTATTCTTAAAAAAAGTTTAAAAAGTTATCTTGAGAAAGAGATATAATATTGTCAATGTGCAAGTTAATTTTTATGTGTAATTTGAGGCATCAATCTGTTTGATAACTGCTTTGTCCTCTCTCTTTTTCTCCATCAAAAATCTGTTTCATTTACAGAGCTTCAACAAGACTAAATTGATTTAGACAGGATACCAGAGGTTTCTCAATTTTGAAAATGCAATTCAATCCCATTATTTTTGTGGCAGATTATTAAAATACTTTGATACAACAAATCCTAGAAATTGCTTAAGTTTGTCAGATAGTGTTTTATCATAATTCTATAAAATCCAATCTAAATAAAACATGACTTGATTTTTGTAGTCTTTATTAGTTATTTTAGGATTCTGACAATGAGTTATTTTTTTGTTTTCACCCATTATGTTATTATTTTGCCCAGTACTTAATTTCAGTGCCCCATTACATTAAAAAAATCTCTACCTTTATAATTCCCACTGCCCTTGACATAGTTTCACATAATGCTGCTGTGATTTGCTATTAGCAACAGATAACTTAATCACTTGCAATTATACTTGATGTAATATGAGCCTTTTTTGTAAGGTTCTTGAAGTGTTTGATATGACACCATTTGGCTAAGTTAAGTACCCTAAGGTAACATTAATTATATGATTTACACCTGCAGAGCAAAGACTCTTAGATGAAGCTTAGAGTAAGAGTTATAGATGTGCTATTTACTCATGTGTTTGTGCGAAGAACAGAGGGAAAGAATGAGAATAGAATAAGGAGAAAATATAAAGGTTTTAGCTCAAGGTCATCTTGTACCATAAAGAAAAGAGAGTTTGCCCATATTTTTTACTTTAATATGAATTACTCCGAAATTACTCTGATTTTATTATTTTAAGACAGACTCATAATGAATATGAATATTTAGCATTATATAACCTTGCTATCTTCCAAGCACTTAGCTAATTAATCTTTAAAACACCCTTGTGAGATGGATAGGTATTATTATACCTATTTGAAACATAAAGAAGCAGATTCACACAGAGAGGTTAAGCTTTACAGAATCTATTTAGCTGACAATGAAATGACAATATGGGGATGAAAAATACCAATAGAAGATGATCATACTTACATTACTTGGTAAGTATCACGCATTTCTCCTTATCCAGTCAACCTCTTATCCTATATTGAAAAGGCAAGAAAGGTACTGAAAATAGGCAATGACAAATAGTTCTTCGAGTAGTAAGAAAAAGAGAGCAGCTTAATAGTAATAGTAGAGTATGTTAGATGCTAAGAAGAACCCTAAATTCAGAAGCTCATTTTTTCTCCTTCCCTCTCTTGTCCTGATGGAATTTGGCATAATTTTTTCAGGAACTAAAAAAACTAGGGGATATATATTTTCCCATTCTCTAGACATTCCCATGATCTCAGCCTGTCACAGGCACTGTCATATTTTTATTTTCTTGATTTCATTGTTCATTTTTCAAACCCATGTGCTTTTAACTATTCTTTCTCCAATTCCATTCGTTCTGTTTGAATAACAGAACTTCTGAAAATAACAATGTATTTACAGCTCAGTATAATTTGATTGCCATTTTAATTTTATTCTTCAATCCCCCCAAAAATGTTTTAATTAAAGAAAAATGAGGGCTGAGGTTACAGCTCAGTGGTAGAGTACCTACTAGCACCAGTGAGGCACTGGGTTCGATTGTCAGCACCATATATAAATAAATTTTTTTTAAAAAGTCCATAAATAACTAAAAATTATATTATATTAAAAAAAAAGAAAAAGGAAAAAGAAAAATGAGGAGCTAGGCGCAGTGGCACACACCCATAAACCCAGTGGCTTGGGAGGCTGAGTCTGGAGAATCACGAGTTCAAAACCAGCCTCCGCAAAAAGCAACTCAGGGAGACCCTGTCTCAAAATAAAATATAAAAAAGGGCTGAGGATGTACTTCAGTGGTTAAGCACCCATCAGTTCAACCCCTGGTACAAAACAACAATAAATGGAATGGGGAGTAGTCCTTAAAGAATATAACACCATGTGTGTTGGCACATACCTGCAATCTCAGCTACTCTGGATTTGAGGCAGGAGGATCCCAAGTTTGATGTAGCTCAGTGGTAGAATACCCTGAATCTAATTCCCTGCACCTAAATAACAAATTAAAAGATAAAAATTTAGCACTTGCCAGATTTTTCTTTTATTAAAATTTTTAAATTAATCTGCTAGTACATACTGTCTGGCAATTGATAACATGAGACAATTATTTGAAAAACAGTTAAGAAAAGAAATAGCATCATTCACTCTAAAAATATGGTTTGTGTAGTGTTGAAATACTGATACTAATCTTGTTATCAGGTTTAAATATTAGAATACATTCCTTCTCATGAGCTATTCCCATGCACAGGACACAAACTTTAAAATGCTAATGGAAAACACAAACTCAGATACAATTCTAATCTTATTTTTTAAACCATTTAACTACACAAATGATTATTCCATCTTTCCCTCACTTTGCAGCAACTTGAAAGAAAACTTTTATTTCTGCTATTTCTTTACTACTTTGGGTTTCTTGCCACCTGGTTGTGACTTTAGTGAAAATTAGATCTCATAGTAGCAAAGGACAACCTTACCACAAAGTTGTGATCTGCTTGTTCATGGCACTCATTCCTCACAGAATTTGGTTTTGTCTGGTACAAACTCTTAAGTGTCCTCTCACTCCACATGCCCACTAGTCACCAAGTCCAGTTCTTCCTGTCTCCATATTGCATAATTCTTTCACAATCTCAAAAAGTTTTCCTGCTTCAAATACTAATTTCTCTTGGCTGAACTCTGAGACTGGCTTTTTTACCAAGCTTGTTTGCCCCAGCCTGCCTTCATAGAACCTTTTTTAATTTTTTTTTATTTCTTGTTGCCTTTTTTTAAAAAAAATACCTTTACTTTATTTATTTATTTTTGTATAATGCTGAGGATGGAACCCAGTGCACATGTGTTAGGCAAGCGCTATGCCATTGAGGTACAACCCCCACTTCTGTTCTTTCTTTATTTATTTTTTTTATGTGGTGCTGGGGACAGGACTCAGGGCCTTATGCATGTTAGGCAAGTGTTTTACTACTAAAACACTTTTTTACTACTATCTCCCCAGCGCCTTCATAGTATCTTAAAATCCACCCTCTCCTACACATGAAAGCTGTATAACAAAATTGAGCTGAGGACAGGTGTGCACATCTCTAGTTCCATCTATATTTTTCCACCTCTGCATCTCAAAAAATCTTTATCATCTTCTGAGATTCAGATAATAATGTTTTCTTCTTTGTGAAGTTTGGAAAGAACCAAGCCAGAATTTATTCCACCCTTGATTGCATTTTCTTTAACACATTTTGTTACTCTTATTTTCTTTTTTCCTAATTAAGAGTTAGACCCTTGATGACATACCATGTTTCCTAATCAATACCAGGCAGAGTAGGTGCTCAGTTTTTGATGTATTAATGAAAATAGCATATTTATTCATCCCATAAGAGTTATAAGCAAGCTAATATATTTGCAGCCCACTGAACTGACACATCAATTGTTACAGTAAAAAGAGAAAATAAAGAGGACTTTGCCAAGGCTATAATTTTTTGAAATACAAAATTATAAATGATACTTATACTATATGTCTGTAGTTTTTATTGGACACTTTAAAAAACCCACCAAAATTACAGCTTATTTTCTAATATTGACTCAAATTGAGAAAATAAATGTAACATTTGATTCCACCATTATATGTATGTGAATATAAATGACTGAGGATAATATAAGTATTATTCCCAGAGGCATTCAAGCAATTTCATTTATCACTTTAAAAAATTTTCATATTAGCTTTCTCTTCAAGTGTTAATTAGTTCTGGATCATAGAGAGGTGAGAAAAAATGAATAGTCCCATTTAGTAAGACCTAATTAAACTCCCAAGGCAGCAAATTCAATAGAATCTGTTTTATTCAAGGTTAGGAAAATTTGAAAGAGCCATTTTTTATATACTTTACATTTATGATTTTAAGTATAAATTAAATTTAAGCAGGTAATATGTATATAATTAATTCCATGAAACACATATACAATAATAACCATATTTCTCTAAGTGCTATCCAAAAGCCAGTCAATATCAAGCCACATAGTAAACCATTGCAATCACATCATTAATTATCTTCTGTGTTAGTAGATGATGCAAACAGAAACACATATAAAGCACAAATATATCCCTAAACCAATATATTACGCAACATTTTCCAACTTTTCCAAAAAGTGCCATATGGTGCTAATTTGAGAATCAAGTTTTTAGAATCATACTGATTAATACCAAAGTGACTATTTATCACCATATATCCTATCTGAATAGCTTTTTGTGGATTAATATATTTTAAAATATCTCATAACATTGAAGTACTAGCATTTATACTGAAGAAAGTTAGAAAAGAACAAGAAAACTGTTTATGTATAAAACTAGAGATTATGTTAGTAAACAAATATATAATGTTATGTTTTGTATAACCTTCTAGAGATAGATCAGAAATTTGATTCTACATTCTTAATAGTAAAGGAAAGGAAATATTATTAGAAGCATTGCAGAATTTATAAGAATTTAAAAATGAAGCATAGGGAACCAAAAAATTAGGAGAACAATTTTATGGTCTTAGGTAGAGGAGGATAGATCAAACAACTTTCCCCAAATCACAAATCAAAGCAAAACATTGAAAAATTACATTTTTATTTTAAAAATGCTGATTTCCTAAGACTAGATTAAAATATGAATAGGCAAATAATAGACTGGGAAAAGTATTTCCATCGGGCATGTCTGATGAAGAAACCATTTCTGGAAAACATGAAGTTCTCTTACATATCTAAAATTAAAATAGGTAAATTCATTTAAAAAGGTTCAAAACTTGAATTGACTTTTCACAGGAAAAAAAAAAGATACAGAATGGCTCTAAGCGTGGAAAAGTACTCAGCAAGATTCGTGATGAGATCATGTACCTGAGGTGGGAAGGAGATCTTGGACTAGCAAGCTCCTCCCTACTCAGTGGCAGGGTCAATCAGACACCTGATGTGGCTGCTGGCCAGGAGGTTCTGGGCTGTAGACACAGCCTTAGCAGAGGCAGGCCAAGGCAGGAGGTAGTTACTTTTGGTGGGCCCTCTTTGTGGGTAGAGGGCAGGGCCAGTTCATGGGAGGGGTTTTGGTGGCAGAATCATTTAGGGAGGGCTGAGAAGACAGGTAGGTAACCACATCCTTCACCTGAGAGCTCCCATTTCATATCAAGTTGAAAAGCTAAAAACATCTAGACCCAAACTCATAGTTTAAGGGGCAATAGGTACCCAGGAATGTCTTACCTCTGTAGTCAAAAGTCATTAACTTGAGAATAAAAGTTGCATTGATTCTTCCTAAAAAAATTCTTAAAAGCTACAGCCAAAAATATCAAAGTGTTTTCAAGTGACTTCACATGTTCTCAGATAATTCAAAAATAATTGTAGAGATGAAAATGGAAATCAGGACTGGGTCCTTGTTTCCACCATGTTGAAGATTAAACAGCCAAGTAATGCCAAGGCAAGCCTAGAAAAAAAGTTTTATTTAAAGGACAGAATTGAGATAGATAGTAGACTCCTCCAGCCAGGACCCTATAGCTGGTGCCCCAGTATGGAGGTGGGGGGGTTTCTTACTTTTTTATTGACACCCCTACCTTCTCTTTATTTCTTGCCTATGTAACCAAAAGGCTCAAAAAGAGCTGCCCAGGAGGTATTCATTAGCAACTTCTTGTTTTGGGAGGTGTTGTTAACTGGTTGAGAGGGACTAAGTGGTCTGGAGGTGTTAGCATTCCATTTCCATCTTCTTGACCAGATAATTTATTATCTAACCTGAATACCTGGCAGAAATAGAAAATAAACAGGGGCTGGGGTTGGGGCTCAAAGTTAGAGTGCTCCCCTAGCATGCGTGAGGCCCTGGGTTCAAATCTCAGAACCACATAAAAATAAAATAAAGATATTGTGTCCACCTAAAACTAAAAAAAAAATACTTTTTTTAAAAAAAGAAAGAAAATAAACAGTACTCAGAGGCAAATTCACAATGACAGGTATAAAAGAAAAGAAAGAACAAAGAAATATTTGGGAGGAGACAGGTAGCATTTGACAATTTCAACTTCCTTTGAACTTTATCAACTTAAAGTAGATATTCACAGTTTTCTCAAATTTTAGCAAATAATATTTCTTCCCATTTTTAAACAAAGTTAATATGTAGAGTTGAGAAATGTGGTCTGATTAAGTTAACCATTTTTGTACTTTTCTTGGTAATTAATTAATTTTTTTTTACACAAATGGAGCAAAACTTTTCATTTCTCTGGTTGAACATGATGTGGAGTCACACCATTTGTGCAATCATACCTATACATAGGGATAATAATGTCCATCTCATTCCACCATATTCTCCCCCCCACCACACACACACCCTCTCTTTTCCTCCCTCCCTTCTGCTCAATCTAAAGTTCCTCCATTCTTTTCTTGACACCCTTTACCCTTATGGATCAGCCTCCACTTATTAGAGAAAACATTTGGCATTTGAGGTTTTGGGACTGGCTTACTTTGCTTAGCATGATATTCTCCAACTCCATCGATTTACCTGTAAATGCCATGATTTTATTCTTCTTTAAGGCTGAGTAATATTCCATTGTGTATATATACACCAGTTTCTTTATCCATTCATCCATTGAAGGGCATCTAGGCTGTTTCCACAATTTAGCTATTATGACTTGAGCTGCTATAAGCATTGAGGTGGTTGTATCACTATAGCATGCTGATTTTAATTCCTTTGGATATAGACCAGGGAGTGGGATAGCTGGGTCAAATGGTGGTTCCATTTCAAGTTTTCTAAGGAATCTCCATACTGCTTTCCAAAACGGTTGCACTATTTTACAATCCCACCAGCAATGAATCAGTTTACCATTTTTGTACTTTAAAAAATATTTTTTTCTGTGAATCAGAGAAAATGACACTCTTCCCTTTAGCTTATCTGTGTCCAGGATGCTGGATCACTTGTTTTGCTCAGGTAGAAGTGACTTGCTTCATACCTGTAGCCCTCCACATCCCATAACAGGGTTTTCCTGTTGCCCAGTCTCGAAACAGGAGGATCTACTCTGAGCTAATGAGTGAACATCTTTTCTTCCTCCCCAGTAGGCTTCCCTGCAAGGAAGTAGTTAGAATGACTTCCCAGGAGTTCTCACAAGATACAAAGCAGTGCTGATACCAAGAGACTAGGACTCCTTAACATGATCTCCTTTTTTGTTGTTTTTTGTTTGTTTGTTTGTTTTTTCCTACTTCATTTTATGCTTTACTCTTTTTTGTCATGAATTTTTGCTTTGTCCTGGGTTCATTCCCAGGCCTGGGTGATCTGCTTTCTTATTTACTTTCTTTGTGAGTCTGTTTATTTCTCCTCTTCACTAATTAGATGCACAGATTTTTTTCTATTGTAGTTGCCTTTCACAAAGAATGAAAAAAATTATTAGATTATTACTTCTACTGTATTTATTTTATATTTTGATTTCTTCTTATTGAGTCCTTAGTTCATTCTGTTTTTCTGCTTATAATGCTTTGAACTGTAAATCATTTATCCTCTTGTTTAGTTAGTATTGAAATGAATGATGATACAGATTTTTCTTATGTATTTTGTTGCATTGATGGAAAACTAGCACAGAGATTTTCATGTTATTTCTTTTTCTGTCCCCCTGAATAAAACAGATTGAGATTTAATTGTCTTAAAGTTAATGTGTTTTGATTTCTAAGTTCTGCTTTATGACAATTTCTGCCACTTTGTATAATTATGATTGTATAATTATATTGTCATTGTGAAGTATGACATTCAGCACTAAAAAGTTCATGAATAGCCTCATTTTATTGCTTTTAGACCTAAATCTTCCCTTGAAATTTCTGCCTCCATTTGCATTTGATGAAATAATTTTTCTAACTTTTCATCTCTAATTATTCAAAAAGATAAGATTTTGGCATGTCTCTTGCAAAAAGAAGAGCATTGTTTTGCCTTTGAAACAGAATCTGAACTTGTTTTTCTTTTAAGGTGAAAATTGAAGTCATTTGTATTGTTCAATGATAAATTTATTTGGACTTTGTATTAACTTCCTGTTACTCATTGAAAAATTTGCTACGACTGTACTGGCTTAAAACAACACAATTTTTAAAAATACAATTCTGGAAGTCATCAGTAAAAAATCAATCTCAGTGAGCTAAAAATCAAGGTGTTAGCACATATTAAGTTTCCTTAATAGAACATAATTTCCTTGACACATGTTTAAACATGGTTACATATTTGTTTAGTGCTTATCTTGTGAATAATCTTCTTATCATTTTCATTAACATATATACTCTCTACTTCTTCTTCAGCTCTACATTTTGGCCAGGAAGGTTATATTTCTAAGTGTTTACCTATGTTCTTTAATCAGTTATATTTTGCTATATTTTTTAAAAATCTTTAAATGTTAATTAATTCTTCCATTGCAAAATCCGTGTGTGTTGATTCTGCCTCCTCCCTTGACTCCCCTCACTTTCCATTTTATTTTGGCTCATTCATTTATTCAGGTCTGGCTTAGTCACATCTTTGTGTTTGACTGAGTGCAGTTATTAACAATGATCAAATCTCACTGATCCTTTGCTTAATTTTCTGAATAATGTTTTGATGTCTTTTAACTGTCCAAACCTATGTCTTATCTTTGGAACAGAAAGAGGTATACATATATAAAAATCTATGGCCAATTTTTGCCATGTATGTTACATGGAAATTTTTGCTTTGTTCACAATTGTTTGAATAATTATTAAGTATTCAATTTTATCTTTCTTCTTTTATACATTGTTTGTAGGTGTCAGCAAACTAATATCTGTAGGCAAATCTAGAACATTGCTTTTTAATTGTTTTTGGTAATTAAAATTTTAGTAGAACACTACAATACCATTCAGAATTTGTATAGTCTATGGCCACTTTTGCACAAGCAAGGCAGAATTTCAAGGTATAGGTCTAATACCAAAAATATGTGCTGATCTCACGTTTTATTATATGGCAGATAGATCTTTTAGCTCAGATATTTACCTATTTTTATATATGTGCCTATGTAACATTATAGTCCCTCCCATTAAAGTAGATTTATATTTAAATCTTATGTGAATTATATTGAAACTATCAACTATCAGTGTTTGCAGTGTTCTTTTTTAAAAAAATCTTTATTTTGTTTATTTATTTTTGGTGGTGCTGAGGATCAAACCCAGTGCCTCACTTGTGTCAGGCAAGCAGTCTGCCACTGAGCCACAACCTCAGCCCTGCAATGTTCTTTACTTAACTTTTTGTGGCCAGATTTATCTTGAAAAATTACAAAGTACATATTAAAAACCTACCAGGTATAACCAAGTATTATCAATTTTATACTCTTTATGAGATACTGACTTCTACCAGTGTCATACAGAAGTGACCAATGACTTTCAAAATTCAGTGCACATTAAAATCATATAGGGAAATTGTTTTAAAAGCATCAAGTAAACTGGGAACAGTAGGAAATGCCCGTAATCCCATTGGTTTGAAAGGCTAAGGCAGGAGGTTGAAGTTCAAAGCCAGCCTCAGCAATTTAGTAAGACTCTAAGTTAGACCCCAATATTACATTTTCCTATGTAGTGGGGCATTTCTGAAATCTGAAATCTACATGTTTTAAAACACCATTCTTAATTTTGTTTCAGATGATACTAGATATAATTTTTTGCAACACAGGGATAAAATAATAGAGTATTCCATTTAAATTAATATTCATTTAATTAAATTAAGAAAAAAAAAGATTTGTTTCTGTGATACATAAAGAGATTAGCAATCATTTGAATCGTTCATGATAATATTGATTAATCAGGCATGTTTCTCCTTGGGAAGTTGGGGAGAACAGAACATCACAGTGGTGGTAGGGAGAAGGTCAACAATAGGTGTAGGCAGGACAAGAAAGAACTGAGAATGTGAATAGGGTGTGCAAGAGACAAGAGCAGAAAGGCGAGGGGGAGGGGAAGGGAGAAGAAGAAGCAAAGGAGAGGAGAAAGGCAAGAGGGAAGAAAGAAAGGGGAAAGGATGAGGGATGCAAGAGGAGAAAGGGGAGAAAGAACTAAGAAGCCAAGAAGAAGGTAAAATAGAGGGTGGGAGGGAGGAAAAGGAAAGACTTACCAAGCATTTAAATAGATTAATGGGGCATCGGAAAACATATTTAGAATCCATTTATGCATTCTATTGAAGGGCATCTAGGTTGGCTCCACAGTTTAGTTATTGTGAATTGTGCTGCTATAAACATTGATGTGGCTGTGTTCCTGTCATAGAGAAAAGGCATGAAAAATTTTGTGAACATTTGAGATGATAGATAGGAATATATACCTTGGATGTGAGCGTTTATGCATGAATTTCAGTTTTCAGATTAGACTTTATTTATTAGACTCATGTTTTATGGGGAGGCAGCCAGTGCCTCCTTAAGGGGTTCTTCTTCTTCCTGCCAAGGAGGATATAAGCCACCTAAGAAATATAAGTCCAGAAAAATTAGTGAAGAACAAAAGACAAAGTCGGAATTAGGTTTAAAGGATGGAGCTCCTGATAGATATATTCCACATAGAGCAAGGGGTAGACCATTAGAAAAGGGCTCCCGTGGTTTATTTAGGGGAGTGCATCAAAGCCAGGGGTAAGGTTTCAAGGGTGGCGTCTTGATTCTTTTGCTTCTTGATGTCTTGCAGTCAGCAGGCTGATTGGCATCTTGGCAGGTCACACTCATCACAGAGGGGCTGGGCATTTAAGTGGTTGTAGCAGATCACCCCATCTCTGGTGCTGTGTAGGACCAGGCAGAGCAGAATAGAGCTCACAATGTGTCTGGGCAGTCAACAAGAGGAAATGTCCACTGGAAGTTCCCAGACACCAGATTATCCTATTCACTAGGCTGTGATATGCAATGTGGTCCACACACAGCCCATGGACGGCTCTCAACAATGTTTCATATGACTTGTTAAGCAAAATTAATATTTTAAGTTACTAACGTAATTTCTATCGGTATTTAATGTAGATAATAAAAAACCGAGCAAAATTGAGCAAATGCTATTTTTTTTAAACCAAAGAATGAACCCAGGGTAGCTTAATCACTGAGCAATTTTTCAAGCCCTTTTTAATTTTATTTTGAGACAGGGTCTTGTTAAGTTGCTTAGGGTCTTTCTAAGTTGCTGAGGCTGGCTTTGAATGTTCAGTCCTTCTGCCTCAGCCTCTTGAACCTCTGGGATTTCAGGTGTGTGCCACTGCGCTTGGCTCAGTTCAAACACATTTTTATCATATTTCTTCAAATAGCCTTTAACAAAGAAATAGTACATTCTGTTATTTAACTTTCTTTTATTTTCTCAAGTAATTGACCGACTGGACAGTCTATTCCTGGTGAAATCTGTTACCTGAATTATATTTATTATGCATGCATTAAAATAAACATTAATTCTAAATGCAAATTTTTATGTTTAAGTATTGATTAAAGTAATAGATGCAGTTTTCTTCAGTAAATATTCATATGAATGTGTATCTATTATCATGTTGGCAATGATTACACATGACCTAGTAAAACCAGTCTTAGAATACTTTTCCGTAAAATTATGTTTTTAAAACCCATTATTTCTACCATTTTCAGAGTATTTAGGGAATATTCTTGGTCAGTAAAATGTAAGGTTATTAAAGTTTGCATATGGAATGTACCCCAAATCCCAAGTATGAAGCAAAATCCCCAATGCAGATGTTTAGAAGTGGGGCTTTTAGGAATGACTCTATCATGAGAGCATTGATCTCATCAGTGGGTTAATCCATTGATGGCTGCATGTACTGCAGGTCAGTGACACCCATTTGGAGGAAGTAGATCATTGAGGGGAATGCTGTGGATGAGTACCACTGTCTCTGAACCCTTCCATTTTTCTCCCTCTGCTTCCTGATACCCATTACTGAAGCCCCTTTCCTCTGTCTCACCCTTCCCACACAATTTTTTTGCTTTGGAGCATGCTGTCTGTTATGGTTTGAATGTCCCCAACGATCATGTGTGAGACAATGCAAGAAGGTTCAGGGGAGAAATGATTGGGTTGTAAAAATGTTAACCCAATAAGTGAATTAATGCCCTGATAGGGATTAACTGAGTGATAACTGGGGAGGTAGGGTGTGGCTGGAGGAGTTGGAGATTAGGGCTTGGGTGTATATATTTGTATCTGGTATGTGGAGACCTCTCTCTGCTTCTGATCACCATGTGAGATACTTCTCTCTGCCACTTTCTTCTGCCATAATGTTCTCCCTCACTTCGAGCCCTGAGTAAAGGACTTGGCCTTCTAGGAACTAAAACCTCTGAAACTGTGAGTGCTCAAATAAACTTTTCTTCCTTTAAAATTGTTCTGATCAGATGTTTTAGTCATAGCATGAAAAAGTTGGCTTAAACACTGTCTGTGGACTGAAACTCTGAAACAATGAGCCTAAACTCTTCTTTTGGGTTATTTATTTACTTTTGTGGTGCTAGAGAGTGAACCCAGGACCTTGAGCATGCAAGGCAAGCACTGTACCAACCAAGCAATATCCCCAGCCCTCCACGTTGTTCTTATCAGGCATTTTGGTCACAGCAATAAAAGACTGACAAATATATGTGTACTTTCTCTTTGAGAGAAAGTTAAATGTGACAACACATTAATTAGCTGAAAGCTATGTAAATTTTCATGGCATTAATCTCTAAATTTCTTTTAGGCTTCAGATTTTTCCAAAATGAATTTAGAATAAATTAAACATAAAATTATATATATATATATATATATATATATATATATATATATATATATATATATACAATTAAGGGATGTTATGTTTCTGTTTAAATAGATGCTATTCATATTAATATTTCCATTTCAAATTCATCACTAGGTAACTGTAACACTAAACATTTATATCTTTGCCTCTGCTATGTTTCCTCTATATTTTTAATGCAGTGGTTTTCAAAATTTTCTTGAATAAAAATGATAGTTGATGTCTTTTTTCCTTATGGAGCTGTAGGTAGGAAAGATTTTATCTCCATCATGAAGTTCAGCTTTAGTATTGCTAACTTTAAACTTCAAAAGTCACTAGAGTAATCCATCTAATGGTAAATGAACTGAGAAAGACAAGCTTCGTAATGCCTATTTTAAATGACTATTATAAGTTCACTATTTCTCAGAAAAGCAATAATTTTGCTACCATTAAAAACAGTCAGAAATACATTTTCTGTGCAGGGAAATTTTATATTTCTTTCAAAGTTATACTTGGTAGAGTTCTTTGAGGCTATATTTTAGTAGTTACATGACTTACTCCCACCATTAGGAACAGACCATATATTATTTCTCATAGTAATAAAAAAGTTATTCGATATAAAAAATACTTATATACTAATATAATTCTGAAGTGATATTAAATTATGCTGAATAATATTAAACATGTCAATCTATTTAAAAAACAGACATTAAAACAATGTACATGTTAACATATATTGGTGTATTTGTAGTGTTTTTAACTGGAATGTTAAAGAATAATATAGAATAATATAGTGATTTTATGAACATTTACAGTTCTGGATTAAAATTAATAAACATTATAACCTGAATAACTTTTAGATTTTGGAATGTTTGTGAGTATACATGAAAAGAGAGAGAGGGATAATATGGGAGGAGAGAGAAACTCTTATCAGTGGTTGCTAAGAGTGGCAGTGATGGTCAAGAATGACCATGTGTGGAAACACTCTGAAGAGATAGAAATGTTCCACATTTTGAGGGAGGAAGGGTTGATCAAGGTTATACATTGTCTAAAGGCCCTTAGAATGTATTTGCATTTTTATTAAATCTCAATATTGGTAACTTTAAAACTATGACACCTTTCCCATCTTCATTTAAAATTGAAGAAATCAATTGAGCTACAAAGTAGTAAATGGGTGAGGACTTACTGTCAGATGCCCAGTAGATCTCCGGCCATATGCTAACAGTTAAAAGATATTCTAAAGAACCTGCAGAAGTAGACTATTATTTTTGTGTGCCCTTGACTTGGTTTGTAACATAGGTTCCAGTGAGAGGAACACTGTTAAAAATCAGAATGTGTGTCCATAACTATGTATTCAGCAGCTCTTGAAAAGAATATTGTTCATGTACAGATAAATAATGAAGATTATTCTCAGGAATGTTCTTTGAACTTTTATGCAGATTGTTAAGGAAGAGAAAAATATGGTGGATAGACAAAAGACTAAATAGGACTGAGGTTATTACAACCTGTGCCAGGATGGTGAAATGAAACACTTAAATTTTTTGGAAGGAAAAGTAGATAAAATGAAATAAACAATGCAACATTGTATAGTATCTTAAAAGTATACAAGATTTCTTTTGGGGGACACATGGCAGATTCCAGATCTTAAAAGGTTTTGTTGTTTTCTCCTCAAAGCAGAAATATTCTTTTAATGCATAGCTAAATGTAAAAAAATCAGCATAATCTTCAAGTTTCAAGAATAAAGAAAATAGCAAATCAAATTAATTAAGACACATTCACTTACAGGTCATCTGCCACCTCCACCACCTACTGGCTTGGAATTTAATGGCCAGAAGAAGTTTAAAAAAAATACTCAAGGCCTGAATAGGTGGCAGTTGGAAAAACCACTGAATATGACCCAGGACTCTCAAAGAGGTACATACTCAATGAAACAGAGCTGTTAAAAAATTCCCTAAAAATAAAGATAAAATAAAAACATGATCTGAAAGAAATTTATATTAAACTATGGAGTTGAGGGATGAGGAAAAAGAGGAAGAGGAGGAAAAAAAAGGAGAAATGAATGTAGAGATGTGAGAGAGCAGGAAGAAAACTTATAAAAGTGATATTTACATTGGATTGGAATTAAAATTGCAGCAACTAAGTTAAATTCACAATTTTCACAAATTAAAAGGAGGTTATAAAAGTAAATTAAAAAGAATATGTTCTTTACAAGAAATTGATTTAGAACATATAGCCTAAAAAACTATGTGTTTTGGTCAGTTCTATGTCACTGTGACCAAAATACCTGACCAAACAACTTAGAAGAGAAAAAGTTTATTTTGGCTCATGGATTCAGAAGTTCCGTTTTTGGAGAGTCTACTCCACAGCTCTAAGTCCAAGATGAGACAGAACTTCATGGAAGGAGAACTCAGCAGCTCAGGACACAGCATCCAGGACCAGAGAGAGAGTTCTATTTACCAGAGACAAAATATAAACCACATAGGTACACTCCAGTGACCTATTGCTTTCAGCCACACCCTACTGGCCTACAGTTACCACCCACTTAAACCATAGCAGTGGATTAACACAGTAATTAAGATTCTCATAATCGAATCCTTTCACCTCTGAGCATTCTTGCATTGCCTCACACAGGAATTTTTCCTGTACATCTCTTATCTAAACCATAACACAATGTAAATACCCATCAAAAGGAGAGTGAATACTTATCAGATTAAGTCATTTAAAATGGATAATAGATAAGATTTGTTTTTTAACTTACACAAAGAGAAGTTTTGTATGGATCAAGTTGATCTACTTTGTTATATTTAAATGATAAAATATGATTTAACTACAAAACTGAATTAACTAATGCTACAATTATCAGATGAAACGTATTTTAAAAATATATAGAGGAGAACAAAGCAAGTTACAGATCATCTGTTGTGTAATACTGAGTTGTAAAATTTGAATTCACAAAATATTGTTTAGAATACACAAATATTGTTTGTAATACACAAAATATTGTATATAGCAAAGAATAATTACTCTTATTATATGTTTTGCAAGTATCACAAGAAGATATTGAGTTGTGGTTGCACCTCAGTGAGTGGAAGTGAGCAGAGCTTTCTAGCTAAGTACCCACTTAAAAAAAAATTGGTCTTTTCAGTTGTACATGACAGCCGAATCCATTTTAATATAATTATACAAGCATTGAATATATTTTATTCTAGTTAGGATCCCCTTTTTTTAAGTTGTAGATGAGCATTATATCTTTATTTTTATTTATTTATTTTTATGTGGTCCTGAGGACCAAACTCAGTGTCTCACATGTGCTAGGCAAGTGCTCTACCACTGAACTACAACCCCAGTCCAGGAGTCCATTCTTATAGATGTACATAACGGTGGGATTTACTGTAAGGTTTCCATATGTATACATAGGAAAATTATGTTAGATTCATTTTACTGTCTTTCCTTTCTCTATCCCTCCTCCCTTCCATTTCCCATTGTCTAATCTACTTAATTTCTATTCTTCCCCTCATTTGCCTTGTTGTGGTTTAGCTTTTAGATATCAGAGAATCCATTTGACCTTTACTTCCGTGGATGGGCTTATTTCACTAAGCATGATAGTCTCCAGTTCCATTCATTTACCAACAAATGCAATAATTGCATTCTTCTTTATGGCTGAGAAATATTCCATTGTGTATATGAACTGCATTTTTTTTTATCCATTTATCTGTTGAAGGGCACCTAAGTTGGTTCCATAGTTTAACTATTGTGAATTGGGCTGCTATAAACATTGTTGCAGCTGCATCACTGTACTATACTGATTTCAATTCCTTTGGATATATACTGAGGAGTGGGATAGCTGGATCAAATTTTGGTCCAATTCTAAGTTTTTTTAAGAATCTCTGTACTTCTTTCTGTAGTGGTTGCAGCAATTTGCATCAGTCCCACCAGCAATGTACCAGTGTACCTTTTTAACCCACATCCTAGCAAACTTTTATTGTTACTTATATTCTTGATAATTGCCTTTTGGACTAGAATGAGTTGGAATCTCAGTGTAGTTTTAATTTGCATTTCTCTAATTGCTAGAGATATTGAACATATTTTTCATATATTTGTTAATCATTCATATTTCTTCTTCTGTGAAATAATTCTTTGGTTCCTTTGCCCATTTATTAGTTAAACTATTTGTGGTTTTGTTTTGTTTTGTTTTTGGTGTTAAATTTTTTATAGTTCTTTATATATCCTGGAGATTAATGCTTTATCTGAGGTATAGGTGGCAAAGATTTCCTCCCATTTGGTAAGCTTTATTTTTCTGTTCTTGATTATATCCTTTGCTGTGAATAAGTTTCTTAGGTTGATACCATCCCAGTTATTTATAATTGATTTTATTCCTTGCACCTTAGGAGTATTGTTAAGGAAGTCAGTCCCTGAGCTGATATGTTGAAATGTTGGGCCTCCATTTTTTTCTAGTATGTAAGTACCCACTTGTGGGTAACTCAGAGCAAATGGTGCTGACTTGACTGATGAACCATCCATCCACATGCCTCTTCCTCTTTTCTAAACTCCTCTATGGCTCTATGTGTTCTTTCCTAAACATGAATAAAGTTAAGGGTAGCCATGTGACCCAGATCTGGTAAAGTGTTCTCTGTTGAGGATTTTCTGAGACAGTTGTATTTTCATGATAAAATGAATGACATTGCTACTAAGTCCTCTTTTACCCTTCAGTCTGAGAGTTGATAAGTGATCAGGACAGCTATCTTAAAACTGAGGAAAGGGCTGGGAAAACAGCATGAACTCTAATCACAATGAAATTGAACCACTAAAATAATTCCATAAATACTTATTTCTAGACATGTTCTTATTAAGAAAAATACGTCTCAATCAAGGCTACTTAGGTTCTCTGTTGCTTTAAGCTAAACATATTTATCACTTATGCATTACTGAACTTCCTTAAGGCTCGGTTGTTTGTCAACTAATGGCTGTATAATGCATACATCTTCAGGGGTGTTTTTGAAAATTAAATAAAATAAGGTCCTTAACTGTCTTGGTTCAGTGTGTGCCATAGTATAAGATCTCAATAAATATTATTTAAAATAAATTAAATTTGAGTTTAGAGAGGGAAGAATACTTAATGGAAGCATTAATATATTTATGATATTAATGAATGTGAAGTTACTTTCTATAAGGCAATTGAGAGAAACCTGAGAGACAGAGAATATTCAAAGTCGACAATGTTGTTATTAAGATCTCTATGATAGATTGTACTTTCCTTCCATCCTTTTCTTGAATTCAAAGTTCATAGCCTATTCATCTTTAGTCAACAGTGCTTGGAACAAGAAAAGATGTCTGTGTGTGAAAATTAAGAGGACAAGTGAGGCTGTGGGCAGTAACATAACATAACGTTAGCAGTATATGTTACTGATAGCAGTAACATAATGTTAAATGCATATTCTTAAACATGCAAATTATAATCAGTCAATTAAACTTTGGAAGAATATGCCCAGCAAAATTCTATGATTATTGGTATTTATTTTGTTAATTATTTAATTTTTAAAAACATATGAGCTGGGCAACCTTTGACTCTTCTCATAAAATAACTAGAAATTATAGGAACATTTTATGTTTCCTTGTTCACTTTAAGAAAACATAGAAAAGAGAATGCATTTCTCATCAGAATATATAGAAATTATGTAAAGTCATGGGAAAAACCCTATTTATTACTATTTTCTGGTTTTGAAATGATTTTGTTTAATTATTAGAGAAATCACAAATTGGATTTCTCCTTGTCAGTACAATCTCACTCATCACATAGTCTCTCTCTCTTGGGAAATAAAGAATGTTACCACTCCAGCAAAATCAAAGACAAATGAAATCAGGTCAGCACCTGTTCACCATCCAACTCTTTTTCAGAAAATAGAAACCAGACAACTCTGTGAGATGTCATGCTTAATAGAAAGGCCTAGCCATTCAGAAAAAGAGTTCATATATCAGATGAGAGAAGTAAGAAAACTAAAACGAAGTATCTACCTTTTATTCCACAATATTTTTCTCAAAGAAATGCAGAATGACATAGATACAGACACAGTTCATCAAAATTACTGACTTTCTGGAAAATCACAATCAACCTGATATGATTTAAAAGGACAGAGTTTTCACCATGTGTGTCAAAGGTATGCTATTTAGATCTGACACAAAATATGTTTAGCACAGTCCTCCATAAACATCAACAATTGGTCCAAAAGGGTAGTTGAAGTACATAATATTAATCAAACACATTAACCAAACACATTTTGTGAATGAAACTTATTGAGGTAGCACTACATGTCTATGTTTTGGAAAAACATATTAAGCCTATAGCCAATGAGTTTCTCAATTCATATCTCAAGGTAATGGGGTAACATAATGAAAATTTCAGGAGACCTCTGTAAATTTCATACACCATAGTAACATCAAGAACATGGTAAAAATTGTCAGACCAAAAAACTTTAAACTCTGAAAATTAACTAGGGATTTGCATCAACCCAGGAGCATTTAACCAAGAAAAACAACTAAATCTCAGCATGAACACTGGAATGGTGGCATTATAATTTACCCTACTCCTGCTTCTGGTTCTCAAATCTACTGCAGCCTTGAAAATTAATAGTCCATATTCCTGGTACTAGAAGCAGGAAAACAAGACTTGAGTTTTTTCAAACATTCATTCCCAAAGAAAATACATCATTTAAACTGGCTGCCATTCACTGACAGACCCCATTTGAAAAGTTTGTATTTATTTGACCTACTGCTAAAAGTTTCTGGGGAAGGATTGCCCATTTGTCAAATGTCTTAATATCATAGCTGCCTGAGCCGATGGATAGTAGTTAGGACAAACAATAAACTCACCATAAGTCATAAAAACAAAAGGTGATGAGAAAAAGCTGATGCCCATAGTGGATCTCAAAAGCACTGACATATTTCTCAGACTCTAGGGTTCACATTTATAAATAAAATCTAAGCTTTTTTTTTACTTAAGAAGAACAAATTAACATTAAAACAAGGAAAGAAATAAAGATAAGTGAAATTTAATAAAATTCATAATAATAATTTAAAAAAAAACACTAGTGGCAATCATCAAATTAAAACTTTGCTTCTTGTGAGAAATCAACAAAATTTCAAAACTTTTGGCCAGATTTATCAATAAAAAAATCCAAGTGACCAAAATCAGAAATGATAAAGAGGATATTACTTCTGTATTATAGAAATAAAAATGCATGATTAAGGAGTAATATGAACAATGGTATTATTACTTGCATAAAGTAGAAAAATTCCTATAAAGTCAATAACTAATGAAATTAACTTAGTAAGAGATAAAAATCTAAGTATGCTTGAACATAAGTAAAAGATTTAGTACTGAAAAATCTTACCACAAAGAAAATCTCAGAATATCCTGGTTTCAAGAAGAAACTAAGAAAATTCCTTCATAAACCATCTCTAAAATAGAAGTTTGAGGAAATGTTTCTTAAGTCAATGAGGTCAGTATTTCCCAAAACTTAGGTATCAGAAAAAAAGAAATTTCAGTCAGTTTTCCTTTGTGAATATGTAACAAAAATATTCAATAATGTCTAAAAATATACACAATATCTAGAAAATGTACACTAATGACAAGTGGGATTTAGGTCTGGAATTCAAGTTTTATTCAGCATAAGAAAATCTGTCAATGTTACAAAGCACATTAATGAATAAAAAAGATATGCATATACACACCCAAAACACATTCTGACATTAACATATAAAAAAACAACAAAAAAAAATGTCTGACAAAATCTAATTACCTTTCTTGATTAAAACACTCTACAACCTAGTACCAAAAGGGAACTACTATCATCTGATTAAGGAATTTACAAAAATAAGCAAATAAACAAAAAGGTAGCACCATAATAGTGAAAGACTAAAAATTTTCCCTTAAGGATATGGAGCAAGACAGGGATGTTTGGTCTTGCTATTTCTCAATTTTGTACTGTGGTCTATAGACAGAGCATTTGAGCAAGAAGGCAACCATATTAGAACAATGTAAAACTATTTGCATTTGTTCTAATTTTACATACAGAAAATTATAAAAAGAATAGCCGGTTATGGTGGTACATGCATGTAAATTCAGCTAGTTAGAAGTCTGAGGCAGAGGGGTGACAAGTTTGGGGTAACCTGGTGAGATCTTGTTTCAAAATAAAAAGAAATAGAACTGGGGTTGTAGTTCAGTGTTATACTGTCTCTGATTTCAATCTCCACTACTGAAAGAAAAAATAAAGAGTAAGAGTATAAGGAAAATATAAAGGAGGCACAGAGAAAAGATGCAGAGGCAGAAGAAATGGCTTCCTGTCTAAATGGCCACATTTATTTATACCAAGAGGTCATTATGCCATAATTACATTATTATATATTGTATCAGTAAGGTTGCTGATTCCGCACTTACATTCTACAGTTACAGTATGCAAACTTAGGTGTTTTGTGCAGTTCTCAAGAAAATCCATAGTCTGAAGTTACCATTAGGTGGGCAAGTCCAGGAGCACAGGATCTTTGTGAAACATTGTAGCTATCTGGCAAGCAAGTTCTTTTATTCCCAGAAGCTTTGTGCCTGAGATCAAGGTTGAGGCTGAAAAGACTCTAGCACAGAGCCTCCTCATTGCCACAGCAGCAAGACAGTGCACATGTATTAGTTATCTTTCTAGTTCCTAGGAGAAACTGCAGAACATTCTAAGCATGGGAAACAGGGTACATCTTACCCACCTGGAGTTTGCTCACGAGAGGAATGTTTATTTCCACGGTCAGAATCCTTACATAAGAGACAGAGAGAGGTCAGAATCCTTATATAAGAGACACACACATACACACATAGAGAGAGAGAGAGGGTGGGGGGATGAAGAGGACCAGTGTGCGCGCACGCACACACACACACACACACACACCCACACACACACACAAGAATAAAAGAGATAATAGACAGGTCCAACAAGGTCTTTCTATGGTCTAGAAATAAACAACCCAAAAATAAAATTAAGAAAATAATTTCACTTAACAAACATGAAAATAACAAAATGTTTAGAAATGAATTTTACCATTATTGCAGTTTGTACTCTCAAAACTAGAAAACACTGCTGAAAGAAATTTTAAAGGATCTGAATAAAAGACATCTTATAATCATATTGGAAAGGTTCCTATTGTTAAATTGACAATACTCTACAAATTTTCATGCAGATTAAATAAAATCCTGATCAAAATTTCAACTTCCTTTTAAATATTTTTATACAGATAGACAAGCTCATCCTAAAATTTACTGGCATTTCAAGGAACCCAAAATAGGTAAAACCATTTTGAAAAATAAAGAACAATTTGGACAACTCACATTTCCTGAATTCCAAACCTCATACTTAGCTATAATAAACAAGATAGTATGGTACTATCATAAAGACAAACATGTAGATCAAGGGAACACAATTTGCAACACAGAAACACTTCCATAGATTCATGGACAATGAATCTGCAACAAGGATACCATAACTATTCAACAGGAAAAGTTGAGAATACTAAATATCCACTCAAAAAAGAATGAGGTTTGGTTATTATGTCATACCATGTTAAAAAGTAAGTTCTAAATAAATCAGATATCTACCATAAAATATGACTCTAAAACTTAAAAAAATGTATTAAGTCTGTTTCTTTACATAAGTTTTTTTGGTAATTTCATCCAAATCACAAGCAACCAGAGTAAACCAGATAAATTTGTATTTTCAAAATCTTAAAGTTTTGTGCTTCAGAGGACATTATCAAGAAAATAAAAAGAATACACAAAATAGGATAAAACATTTGCTAATATATCTAGTAGGGTTCTGATAGATAAGAATGTATAAATATCTTTTATAATTCAATAATAAGACACTATTCAATTTAAAATACGGCAAGGACTTAAACAGACATTTCTTAAAAATAAGAAATGCCTAATAGCTACATGAAAATATGATCAATATTAGATTTCAGGGAAATGCAATTCAAAATTGCACTGAGACTTCAGTTCATACCTACTAGGATGGCATAATAGTACAGGGAGTTTGTGCTAATGGGTATGATGTGGAGTTTTGTGAGAAGAAAAATGTTCTGAAATTACATCATATTGACAGTGACCCACACAGGTGATTATACCAAAAAAGCATTGAAATTAACACTTTAAAATGTTGAGTTGTATATGTGACTCATCCTTACGTTCTTGTGTATTTCCAACATTTTACTTGGTGATGTGATAAAATGCACAAAACCTAGAATGATATTTTAATGAAATAGTGCTAAAACTGAAGAGAGAAGAATGAAAGGATGGAAATAAAGACATATTTCAACAAATTATTAAAAATGAACTCTAACAAACAGAGAAGAAAAGTACATATATAAATAATATATGCAAATAGGAAGTTCTGGGTTACACCAAAGAAGGGACTACCATTCTACACTGGTACTCTTGATGACTGGAGGAATGACAAAGTAAGGACCTACTGGCAAAGCCTGAGTAGTCCTGAGCTTGCTAAGGATGAGGTTTGTACAATGCCATGTGGAGTTTTGGTCTACCAACTATTCTGAAACAGGTCGCCATTTCCCCTTGTCTCATCAACATGTCTATCCATTCTCTGATCCTTATCCTTGAGACCTGATATTTTAAAGCTGACCTTTATTTCATTTGTACATGCGGCATTACACAATAGCTCTCATTTATTGTCATCTTTGTTTCAACTACATCCTACTGACTTCAGGAGAAATGAACGCCTTAGAACTGTTCCAGCTCCTTGCTGATCCTCTAGAATTTTGTCTGACTTTCTCCAAATTTTGGTTCTCTTCCTTTGAGGGAAAGCCTAAGTAAGTAGAAATGAAAACTATCATCTCATCAATATCACATTTAGTAATTTCATATTAGTAGGGTCTTATTTTTTCTTGGATAATTAATTAAGTCCTCACACTTGAACAAATCATTATACAGTAAATGAGACTCTGTCTCTTGCCGTGAATTCACAGATGCAAGGAAGAAGGAATCCAGTTATCCTAGATCATTCAGTGTTCTGTATGTTGACACTACAAGCTGTCATTGGTTTTGGTACAAATAGATTAAGTAAATTTTGTGCAAAGAAGATCCAGACCTAAATTATCCAGTGGGGAATAGTTGATTACAATATTTAGAAAAATTTCCAGTACTGCATGAATGAGAAGAAGTGTCTGGGGATGTTAAAAGAGATTTTAATGGTAAAATGTTTTAATATCTCTCTGGATGAAAAAATATAGAAACTTATAAATAATTCAGGAGACAAAGCAGAAAACACTGAACCCCTAAAGTAAGAACCTAACTAAATAAGCTTAGTGTATAAAAACAGCATTGAAACTTTACCCAACAATTTCTGAGGTCCATAAGTGTTGATATAGACACTTAAGCAAACACATAAGCAAAAATTGCATCTATCATAATAATCCTAATTTAATAATTAAATGGACATTCTAGATTTCTAACTCTGGTAGAATTAGAAGAACAATAATTCATTAAAGAGAATGAAACCCAAATCAATACAAAAATTAATGCCTTTCCCTCTGATTAAGGTGTGCACAAATTATAGGGAGAAACTAGAGAATGTGATCAGGAAACAGTGTACAAGCTTTAGAGCTATTGTGTATTAAATAGTGTGTATTAGGCTATTTTTCTTAAACTTTCTTGTTCTTTACAACCTGAGTAAAAATATGTGTATGTGTGTATACACACATACATACACGCACACAGCTTTTCACCTGAGTTGGATTTAATTGTGTTTTGTTCTCATGTAGGAATTATTTCAGGAAAACCAGTGGATTTAAGCTTGTCTTACTAATATAGCAATCTCTAAAAGAATTAAGCTTCTCCCATTAGTTTCATGCAAATCCTTAGAGCCATATTTTCTGTCTAGTCTGGGGACAGTTTTTCACCATTGAGAAGAAGATAAGGAGGAGACAGGAGGTAAAGGAGGAGAGAGGGAGATGAAGACACAATGGGAAAATTATGTATTGAAAAAGAGATAATCATGTTTACCTAAACAAACAAAAAACAGGATTATGATAAATAATGAATAAGTAGAATCATAATGAATAATAAAAGAGAAAAAGAGTTTTAATTCACTGCTTTTTCAACATAAAGAAGTAAAACCAAGGGCTGAGGTTGTGGCTTAGCAGTAGAGTGCTCGCCTTGCACATGTGAGACCCTAGGTTTGATACTCAGAACCACATAAAAAAATAAAAAAATAAGTGAAATAAAGGCATTGTGTCCAACTATAACTAAAAAAAAATATTAAAAAAAGAAATGAAACCAGTACTAAGAAAGGATATATAAGAAGGGTGTATAAAAAGTATTGTTTACTATTTATATTAGACTTCTCTAAACTTAAATGCTGGAAAATTTACCTTAGTACTTTCCTATTTATGAAATTTGATAAAATGGGAAAAATTACACACAACAACAAACAGTTAAAAGAAGACTAAAAGCTGAAAGAGGGCACAACATGGAAAGTAAGAACTCGAAATGGAAAACAAGCTGACTACCAAGACTGAATGACTTTCAAATATTTTCAAAAATTGGCAAAGGTAGTTGGGCACAGTGGCACATTGCCTCTAATCCCAGGGGCTTGGGAGGCTGAGACAGGAGGATTGTGAGTTCAAAGCTAGCTTCAGAAATTTAGCAAGGCATTTAGCAACTCAGAGAGATCCTGTCTTTAAATAAAATATAAAAAGGGGATGTTTCTCAGTGGTTAAGCACCCCTGGGGTCAATCCTTAGTACCAAAAAAAAAAAAAAAGGCAAAGGTTTAGGAGCTTAAAAACTTTTAGGTGACTGAACATTATTTTGTATATATAGAAAATATTAAATAAGTACAGATCTTAATTTCTCTCAAAATTATATTGACAAATGTGGCCTAAAGAAAGATGTGGCTAGTGTATTTTGTGATGAATTACTTACAAAGAACAGAATACTATCCTACAGAAACAAAGTATACTTATTTACAAAGTAATATGAAAAGATGAAAGACTGAATAACATAATTGTCTAATGTGAGGAGCGACAGTGTAGTCAAACTATTTAATGTAGAATAGTGTTAAAATTCTTTTGTGGTTGTATATTGGAAATGTGATTTACAATATATTTTAATTATATATTAGAAATATATTTTAATTGAATCCTGCTCACAGATTTTAAAGCATAAAACTTTGATTAAATATTAAATATACTCTGTCAAATTTAAGCAAAACATAGAGATATATAGAAATGGTGAAAAAATAAAACTATTTTCACAATTATGTGACAAATATTCATGATCTAATTGAAATTGAATTGCTGCTACCAATACAGGTGTCAATTTTTCCATTGTTTGTACTTTATTGCTTAATGATGATAAAAGGATAATAGTAGGAGTACTTTCCAATGCTTTTGAATAATTCTTTTTTTCTTTTATAGATATCTTCTTGAAAGTATAATTAGTGTAAATTAGTTTCTGTAGTATTAGCATTTTTTTCCTCTAACATTCCACAGAATACTAATTAGAATGCTGAAAATATAAACAATCTGCTCACATACTATTGATTAAAATAAAATGAAAAAAAATGGAGACTGAAAAATGCCATGTTTTATTCATATTTATCCAAATTTGCAGTCTTATTACTGAATATCAGCCCTTTTTTATCATGTTATCTTGCCTCTTACAGATAAATGAATCTGCATTTTCCTAAGGTGGTAATGTGATCTTTCTATTCTTGCATTCTTTTATCAAACATATTTCCTTAAGCAATATCAGACTAATAGAACCAAGAAAATACAAAATAAATTTAAAAAAAATAATGTGAAGAAATATCTCTCAAAATTTTATTGAAGACTCAATTATTCCCTGTTTTTTGATTACATGGTACATTCACATGGCTTCAAAGACATGACAATGGAAATTTGGTACAGTAAATATTTTAAAATAAACATTATTGTTAGTGTTTTTCCCCCATTTGTGTTAACCCCCAACTCATCTATCCTTTCAAAGGTAGCCACTTTTAATTGTTTTTTTATAACCCTCCAGATTGCTTTATTAAATATAAGTAAATATGTATACATAAATTATTTCAACACTTATTACATAAAATAGTGTATATAAAATAACATTTTCTTCCATTTTTCATTATACTTTCTTCATAGAAATTCAGATAAATTCTGTACATTTATTGTATATAATTTATTCATAATTAAATGGTAAATGTGAAGAGTATTGATCATTGTAAACTGCCATGAAACATTGCACAGAATGTATAAAACAATCTTTCTGTTCAATTCCTTACTAACCTGGTAACCACTTTCTAATACAATATGCAAGTTGTTTCTGTTCTTTAATTCTGTATAAATGGCATCCGATGGCATACAGTCTTCTGGCTTAGACTTCTGTCAGTTAACATGATTCAAGCCAGGCATCTGTTGTTTTGAGGCACTGGTTCCGTTTTCATTAGCAAGTTGAGTAGTATTCCATTGTATAGACAAACTAGAAATTATTTGTTCTCTCTCCCCCTAATGGACATTTGTGTTTTTTCCAGATTTGTATTTTAAAGTTTCCATGAAACATTTTAGAAACATCTGTTGAGGATATAAGTTTGTGTTTATCTTCAGGAAATACCCAGTAATAAAATGGTTTATTCATAAAATAAGCAAAAGCTTAACTTTAAAATATATTGACAAATATTTTTTCCAAAAATTATTTTATCACTTCATACTGTCATAAATTTATCAGAATTTCAGTATTTATCCTCCTCAATAACTGATTTTGCCAGTCTTTTTGGTTTTTATCAACACCAGTGGGTATGATATTTGTTTCTCATTTACATTTGTTACATGATATTATGAAAGTAACTTTTTATGTGTTGAATGTCCATCCATATATTTCATTTATGAAGTATTTCTTCAGTAATTTTCTCCTTTCATTCAACTGTGGCTTTTAAAATAATCTGTAATTTTAAAAAAATAAATTGTCTACATGGATATATTGAGAGTTTACCTATTAATTTTGTGGTGATTTGATATTATTAATTTGGATGACTCAATTTATATCATTTTCTTTATTGATAACAGCAATTATGAGTCTGATAAATGAAATCTTTGACAATTCAAAGATTATAAATGTTTCGTGTTTTCTTCTAGAATCATTATAATTTTACCTTATATATTTAGATCTATGATCCAATTAACATTGTGGTGTAAGGGCTTAAGTTTTTTTTTCTCTCTTTATAAATATTAAAATTTTCTATCATTATTATTCTTTTAATTTTATTTGTTCTTTGTAGATATACATGAAAGAGTATATTTTGGCATATTATACACCCATGGAGTACAATTTATCCTAACTAGGATCCCATTCTTGCAGTTCTATGTGATGCAGAGTTTCACTGGTCGTGTACTCATATATGAACATAGGAAAGTAACGTCTTATTTATTCTACTGTCTTTCCTATTCTCATCCCCTCTACCTTCCTTTTCACTATTGGTTGTTTTGGTGTAAAATAATTACAAAATATAGTGTGTTTCACTGCAACATTCATATATGCATATGATATTCCATCAATTGGTTTAATTTCTACACTAAGTTGACGGGGCAACATGATATAATTGAATATCCATCTATGCACTTATCTTTCTAGACTTGACCACTCCCTTGTTCCATTTACCTTTTCTTTTGTCAAGACCACTTTTTGATTTCTGGAGCCTTGTAGTAAGCTGTTGGTAGCTGTTTTTAAATTATGGGTTTGTTTGAGCCATCATAAGGCAGGGAGGCTAGTTCTCTAGGAACTCTTTGGTGAAACTCCCCATTGGAGAAAGCCAGATTATGCTGGCTCACAACCTAGGTTCGAATCCAGCCACCAGGAGATGGGCATAACCTGTCAAAGTCCAAACAACTTGTTTCCTCCATTCTTATCCTGTTTTCCTAAGAAGCCTCCACACTGAAACCTTTTGATACATTTCCCCTTAAATAAAGGATTTGGTTCTTTTTCTCTTGTTCAGTTCCAGTTCCTATCAAAGCTCGAAGATCTACCAGGTGCCACATATTTTGAACTATTTTCTGTCTATTGTCTCTGTTCCTTATTGATTATTTTTATTTTTCAGCTGGTTCACACTTCCAAATAGGAATTTGCTCTACAGGGTGCTGGTAACCTTGGCAGGAAGCCTTAAGTGAATTAAATTATTTCCTTCATGTTTATTCTTCTTGTTAAAGTTTGTTCTCTCCCCACCACCCACCCCTTCACATTGTCATAATAATCATAAAATTATCTTGTCATAAAATAAGTACTTATATTTTCGTTGGGATTGTGTTAAGTATATAATCATTAGGAATAACAGACAATTTAGCAATGTTGATTTTTCCCAGTGGTATATTTCTCTATTGATTCAGATATATTTAAATTGTAAATCTGTTTTATTATGATCTTAAAAGTCTTATTGTAGCAGTCTTATGTAGAGTCTTCTTGGAGTACTTATGTAGAGAATTAGGTACCTTGCCTACAATTTTAGGTAAAATAATGGATGTTTCTGCATTGTGCGCTTTAGTTTGTTTTTTGAGTGAATAAATGTACCTTATAAAATTGAGAAATTGTTTTTCTTCCTGTTTCCACTTTCCTGGAAAGTTATATTATTATTACTAGTAGCTTCAGTGGCTATAGGGGCACTAGCACTAGCAACAGTGTTAATGTGTTTTGAAGTTTGTCAAATGCTTTTTCTGAATCTTTCAAAATGGTCATATGACCATTTTTCTTCCCTACTGAATAATAATAATGAAAAGTCAAGTCAATTTTGGCTGTCCAGGGAACACTATTCAATGTGAAACACTTATTTCCAAGAGATCTTTGACATGAGATTTGTTTCATGATGTTCTGCTGGAGGATTTTTTAGAGTCTTACTTTATGGTAAGCAGTTTCAACTTTCAAAGTTTGTCCTGAGTGTACAAACAAAACAGGACTGTACTTTCTTAAGTAGCTGGTCAATAGGAAATGTGCTTCATAGCTATCCATTCCTGTCCTGCTCTAAGGATTTAAGGCAGTTCATGAATATTTTTGTCTAAGTTTATTTCTATTTATATGTCCAATTGGCAAAAAAAAATAGTTTAATATCTGGAACATTCTTAGAAGATAATTCTACTTTCTATCCTCACTGGTAGTCTGTTAAAAATCTTTATCTATTAAAATCTTGAAAACAATCATATATGGTATGACTAGTTCAGTAGCTGCTATGCAATATACAACATCTAACAATGGTCTTAAATTTTTCTAAGTTTTTTAAAAATATAACTTCTAATCATAGAAAATTATCTAGAAGTAGATACAGTACATTTATTTCAAAATAAAATTTAACCAGCTTGCTAGGACCATGTAGTTAGTATAATTCATTTTAATTTTCTTATTTTATATGTAGGAACAGTATATTATTTCTGTAGGTTTCTTCCAACACAGTTAATTGCTTCTCCGATGTTTGCTTTCAGAGCAACTGTTATAATTTTTAAATGCAGATTTCAAAGCTTCTTTTTTCTGTTTTTTACTTTACAACAGTGATTTCTTATTTGAAAATCAAATGTCATTTAACAAATATCTCAATCTTTAACAGCAGTATTGTGGAAAGTCATGTTGTAATTCAGCTTCTAAATGTTGTGTTGAGTGTCTTCAGAAAATCATTCTCCCTTCTCTACTTCATTTGGATACATAGTACTTAGTAAGTGGATAAGGGAATCAGAAAAATAGAAGGCAAAAATTAATATGTATGCAACTGTTTGACAACGTACCTGCAATATGAGACCACACAGATTTAAAGATGCTTCACATTCACTCCAGCACCATCACCATTAGCATGCTAGTGTGGAATTTTGGACAACCAATTCAAGGGAATGTGACCAGCACAAGCGACTTACTTCCCTTAAATTGCTGCCTTGTACTTGTCTGAGAAAAAGAAGAAATCTGTTTTAATAGAATATTTAAGAGATTTCCCCCCACCTAGTCAATAAACAGACAAATAACTGCATCTATCAAAGTATCATGTTACTTCTTTCCTTTTCCCATACCCACTGTCTCAGTACTTTTCATTCACCGATTCACAGTAACTGTATTGATTCACAATAACAACCCAGTATCAAGCACTGTGCTGAGCCTGACATTTAGTGTTTCCAACACTCATTTGTTCTAAACATATATTTCTTAGTTCTCCACATTCATTATAAGGTTTTTATTTAACTAAGATAGGTATATGTTCTTTGATTATGTTGAAGTAACAGCTAACCTTTTGAAATTTAGATTATTCGATGCTACCTACAGCAATAAAGACACTTCCAGAAAATAGTTACAATAAAACAATTGAAAGTAAGCTTTTACAGAATACATAAATTCAATAGAGGAAAATGATTCCATTTAAAAACTTACAATAAATATACAATCCAATAGCGCACACACACACACACACACAAAAAAAAAAAAAAAAACTTTAACTACCATATAAACTGCTATTGGAAAAAAGAAGTGCAAATAAAGTACTACCACAGTAAAGGAAATGTGAAAATTTGGTATTTGTCTGACCTTACAGTTCACAGTAAAATGTCTACAAGGGACTGAACCAGAAACATTAGGTAAGATCCTTCACACACTGTGAAGTGTGCAATATACTTTATTTTTCTCCAAAGTCCCATTTCATAGACTATTATTGGAAGCAAAATAGTCTACTTGATGGAGCAATGGACTGATTCAATATGTCAGACTTCATGTTCCTACTCAATAGACTGAAAAAAAGTCATAGGAATTTAATTTAAAATAAGGCAAATCAAGCATTGGTTATAAAGACCATTTGCATGTCATGTAGGAGATCTTAAACAAAAGTACTTTTGTGGTTATCCAAGCACATAAATACCTGGGCAACTTTTAAAAGCTACACATCATTTTTCCTCTATCAAATTTGTACTGTGAAAAGTAATCAAATTGGTTTTTTTTTCCTCTAGTAAAATAGATCTCAACTATTGTGCTAAGAAAATAAAATAGCACTCTATGTATGGTGATAGCCTTGCAATGCAAAGTGAATTTATGTAGTTCTGAAAAAAAGATTTAATGAATGACTTTTTTACTTTCAATCTATTATACAGAGTTTAATCCGCTTAGACAGTATGGAATTCACTGGGAGTACAATAATATTATTTTTGGCCTTTGGATGTTTTTAATGATATAAAACAATATTATATTCCCAGATTAGATTTGAGAGTTTCTTTGATTTATTTCTTTTGTCAATCCATATGCTTGTAATATATGTATGGTGTACTTTTTAAATATATTTGAAAGAATAATATATAAAGTAAGGACATTCAATATCAATCAGTAAATGGAGTTTAGGAAATGAATGAAGATTATAGATGCTGTATTTAAACTACTTTTTAAGAGAAATGGGAACATAATCCTTAAATTGTCTTTGTTTATAGTATGTTTTTGTTATTATTTCTTAATCTAATTGCACACAAGGAAATCATACATGCCTTGTCTTCATATTGTCAGTCAGCATGCAAATTTGATGAAAATATATTTTAAGCATTAGTTAAGTGAGAAACATCCACCTGTTAAGTGTATATTCTGTGTGAGCATTCCAATTCACATATTCCCATCCCAAATTCACCATAGTTAAGAAACTCTTTTGCTAGTCTCATCTAATCTCTTGATTTAAAAAAAATAGATTTTCCAAATTATTTGCCAGATTAAAGAAATGATAACCATGCATATGACCATCCAACATACTTTCACCATGGCCTCTGTCCCCTGGCTTCCTATTTGTGGGGTTCTGGCATTACTTCTGTTCCCTTTTACCATCATATGGGCTGATCACAGGAATGCATTTTGGTGCAGGCTTCACTTTGAATTTTGTCTTCAGAGTCCTTCTAAGAAGTGTGTAATAGAGCACTGATACAGCTTCATCTTGAATCTTGTCTAACAGCACTGCCTGAGTAGTGACTTCAGTAAACAGAGATGGAAAAAGACAATTAAATGCCCAGGAGTAAGGGAAAACTAAAATAAATGACTCAAAGAGAAGATGCCTCATATTAGTCAAGAGAACTGAAAGACAGGGATCCAGCTGGGAGACTTGAAAGTGCCTTCAGATAGCAGGCCACATTTAATGTTTGTCAGTCTGAGAGCTCAAACTACATAACCAAGTAAGAACTGTTTAATTTCATTTCTTCTCCCTTTCTATAATATTTGATGAATGACTCTGGCTAAATGTGCAGCTGGCCATTGGGGAAGGTAATGATCTAGGACATCTTCAATTTATATTAAGGAATGAAAAACATCCCTGCTCTCTTTTCCCTGTAACTTCATCTTGGATCAATATCAAATGGTTTAGTTAAAATGACTTAAAGGCTAAACATTGCAACATTTTATTAGCCTATAGGTTTGGGTATGTTAAATTCAAATTTGAGATTTTTTTTCAATGATTAAAATTGAACAAAGTAAAATTCACTAACTGTGAGTGACTATATCCTGTCATTTGGCTTTTTTAGATCTTCAAGAGTTGCAGGAGATTTACTGCACAAAATTAAGTTTAAGGAAATAATGAGCTAAAAAGTAAATTTTTGTTTTCTTTATAATCTACACACATTTTCTTAACACATCATCTTTATATTTTAACACGAGCAAAAAAAAATAAGTCATATAATGGTACAGAGGAAACAATGTCATTTATATTTAAAATATATCTACATATGATAGGTATATCTACATATAATGTCAATACATATATTACATTAGCACATATATTTTATGAGTGAATATAGAAAAGACTTAATAAATGAATACCAGTACTAAAGAGGGACTACTTTTGGCCATAGGGAAAAAGACTTGTACTAGGAAGACAAACTTGTAGTAATGTACAGTAATTTGTCTACACATGGAAATTTCTAATTTTTATTATTTTAAATCTTTATTCTTACAATAATGTTAGGGACTTAGGGCTTTAACAAGAGATTTTGAAATTCTACTACTTTAAAAATATTTAGTTTTTAATTATAGGTGGACACAATATCTTTATTTTATTTTTATATGGTGCTGAGGATTGAACCCAGTGCCTCACACATATTAAGTGAGTGCTCTACCTCTGGGCCACAACCCCAGCCCAAAATTCTACTACTTTTTGATATTATCTGATACTTTGTACTCTGCTACTGACTGCCTTCCAAAGGACTCCCAGAAACAAAGTTCTTTTGGCATTTTTCCTCTGACTTTAGAACACTTTCATTCTTGCTTTTGTTTGTTTGTTTGTTTCGTTTGCAGTACTAGGGATTGAACCTCAGGCTTCATGCATACTAGGTGCAAGTGCTCTACCCCTGAACTAAAACCCCAGCTGGTTCTTGTCTTTACCTGGAAATGTAGAATCATATTAATTTGATGATCAAGGAAAATACTTACACTCCTCTATTTTTATTAATCAATATAATTGGTTTTAAATTGCTAATAGGCAAGTGATGGCCTGTAGCAGTAGAGCTTGCCTATAATCTAAGTGACTTGGGAAGTCTAGGAGAATTGCAAGTTTAAGGCCAGCCTTAGCAAATTAGACCCTGCCTCAAAAAAAAAAAAAAAAGTTAAATAACATACAAAGAAAAAAAATTATCATGCCAGCTCAGGATAATATCAAATAAAAACCTAAAAATGATCTATAAGGAAAATTTTGTACTAGTAAGACAGTTTGTGAAATGCATTTGCTCAAATCTACTTCCCAGGCTAACAACTCTCCGAGGGTAACAGGGGATCATAAGCAGCTAATGAGTTCAGATATCTTTGAAATATTTTAATCATTTTCTAATGTCCCATTGCTAGGCTGTGAAGTTATCCAACATATCACATTTTTATGCATTATCTTACGTACAATGTTTCCATATGAAAATTCAGAAAATCAAATACCATTGCAATTCAAACCCATTTCTTATAAAAATGCAATTCCCTATTTAGGTGTCAAAAATACTTTCAGCTACACATTGATACACAATATAGATGGATTATAATGCAAATGGCAATGATAGGTCCTATACACACTTGCATGTTATTTAGCCCACATCTATATTTTACACTTTATGTACTTTCTATAATTTCACATGTCAGATTTCATATAAACTTAATTTATCTGTTTTTTTAAAACATAACAATAGCCTAGATTGGTTTTAAGACTATTTATTACTCAAATATACTTATCATTTATAAAATGTGTCCTTAATTATACTTGTTTTGACAAGTACAACTTACAAAATGCAAAAATCTGGTAAGTATTCAAGTTCTGGTGGAATTGGTTAAAACTTTTAGAAGAACAATGATAATTCTACATCTAAGTGAACTTGTTGCTGTGCTTATTTTATTCCCCAAGCCTCATTTGGACTGTCAAGTTCCTTGGCTTTCTCTTGGGGCATGGTCTTAGATATTTGCCAAATGCTCATTCTAAACAATGTGAATTCTCTTGAGTAAAAATTTTGGAAGATGCCTTTAACAAAATACTAAAACTACCATTTGGCCTCTGAAGGAAAAGAGAATAATCAATCACAAGCACAAAAAAAGTACTGTTGTTAAAAATAAGGATTTTTTCTCTTTTTTAAAAAATTTCTAAATCCTAAGGTTTTCCTTCAGTTTTAAAGCATGCTTTTTGAAGTCTTAAGCCCTAAAATAGGCAATAGATATAAATAATATCCTAGAATGAAAAATGACTGATTAAATGTCTGGACTTAAATTAAATTATATGTATAATAATTGGCACATTTTCATTTGTGTTACCATAAATGTATGCAGTCTATAGAGGGGTCAAGTGTATTAGCCATCTCCAAGCATTGCCTGAACATTTCTAAGGGAGGAGAGATCGCAGTGATACCAGACCAAATGCTCCCCTTAATATGAAAAGCTAAAAGATGTAGGTACTCAAAGCAGGGAAATTGTTGGAAGCCACCCATGAACTTTGCATGAACTAAAATAAGCATAGAAGCCATTAGGTGGGGAAGTCTGACATCTGGGAACTCACAGCAGCATTCCTGCTGGTGAGATCATCCAGTATATGTAAAATTCTTACCTAGCTCTTCCAGGTTCCTCACTGCACTGGAGTTGAGGTGACCTCCTGAACCAAACAGACACCAGCCCTCAAAGATGGGTGTGACCTGCCAAGTTGCCAATCAACCTGTTTGTGACAAGTCCCCTGTCACACCAAGAAGCAAGACTTCTCCTGAAATCTTACCCCTGCCTTTGTTGTACTTCCTGAAATAAAGGACCAGAGACATTTTCTAGTTTGTTCTGTTCCAGCTCCTACGTGGACCAGAAGAAACTCTCGGATGCTCCATTTCCCTTTTAAAACTATTTTCGAGGTCTGACTTTTTATTCTTCACTATTTCAGAATTTTATTTTCTCAGATGGCTTATCCCCTCATGAGCAGGAAAAATTACCCTAGGGGAGCTGACCACCCCAGATAGGAAATTCCTAGTTTGTTGATAGGGATTTTTGGGAAAAGAGGAGAAAAGTCTAAGGATTTGTTCTTTCATAGAATAGTTTTAGATACAGTCTCAGAAAAATCCTAGCCTGATTTTAAAGATGAAGATTGAAGCCACAGGAGGTTGAGTGGTTCAATTACTTGTATCAACTATGTAGCCAACTAAGACATTATTTTAGGCCAGGCCAGGTGGCATAGGCCTGTAATATCAGCAGCTTCAGAGGCTAAGAATAGGAGAATGGCGAGTTCAAAGACAGTGTCAGCAATGGTGAGGTACTTGGCTCAGTGATTCCCTGTCTCTAAATAAAATACAAAATAGGGCTGGGGATGTGGCTCAGTGGTTGAGTGTCCCTGAGTTCCATCCCTGGTACAAACAAAACAAAACAAAGAAAAACACATTATTTTAAATATCTACTCTGAAAATTCATATGTAAAAACTCTCCTTTTAACATTTACAATGCCATAGATATTTTGTATTCATTCCATTTTTACTTGTTAAATTTTATTTATAGGTATATTTTCATTTACTATATAGTTCTATTTTTTCTGTAGCAATTTGTCTGTGGGATAAAATATAGATATCTCAATTTTTAGTGGTCCTCTGTTTTTTACATTTTGGGACCATGATCTCTATTTTATGAAGGGGATAAAGGTAATGATTTTACTACTGAAATGATAAATAATCATCAGCGTCACACTTACCTGCTTATCCTGAAGTCTCTGCTGAATTTTACTAAAATATCTGGCCCAGCTATTTGTGTAAAAATGTTGTCCATAATATTACTCCATTCTTAGGACATATTTTGTGTAATAATTGGTTACTGAGTCTTCAAATATACCTATTTCTGGCCCCAGAATCTGTTCATTCATTTTAATAACATGATTACATGAATTATTGTTGAAACAAACTTTAAGAAACATTAGTACAGGTAAATAAAGACATATTTCAGCTTATTTTCTCTACTAGAGAATATTTATTAATATGGATTCATGTCACTTGTGCAGTTATTGATGGAAAATTTGTTTGACAATTTCTACGTTTAGCCACACAGAGAGGCTGAGACAGAAAAAATTCCTACAAACATGAGTTTTGTTTAACTTCTATGTAAACCCAGGGTTTTTAAGTTATTATATATAGGAACTCTGAAAGTAATTCAGTGTGTCCAATATGTGGATAACACTCTAAATTTATATTTTAGAGTATTTAAACTAAAAAAGCTTTCATAAACATTAATATATAATTTTACTGCTTTAATGTCTTAGTATATTAATCATAATCATCAGCATGATACTATTTGAGGTTCCTGTTTGATTAGTTATTTTTGTTGGCTTCTTTGGTTCTTAAATAGACTTGCGCTGAATTATCACATCACTTTTTTTTTTTTTTTTGCTATTTTATTCAAATACTTGACATTATGGAAGAGTAAAGAAACTATATGATTGCCAAGTTAACTAACACTTGCTGGAATTATTGCATTGGAAAAACAAATACCCACTTAATGTGTAGTACATAACACTATTTTTTATTTATGATTTAGTTTTATATTTTTTAAATTCCTTCCTCCCTTCCTTCCTTCCTTCCTTCCTTCCTGCCTTCCTTCCTTCCTTCCTTCCTTCCGCTGAGGATCGAACTCAGCGCCTCGCATGTGACAGGCGAGCGCTCTACCACTGACCGCAGTCCCAGCCCCTAGTTTTGTATTTATTATGTACTTATTTTGTATTTACTACTAGTATCAAGAATCTGTTACCATTTTCATTCTTAAAACTCTGAAGACAATATAATTTCAAGGCTTTCAGAAAAAAATAATAAATATAACTTTTATCTGCACTAAATATATTCTATGACTGATTTTTAAATTTGAATATTTTGTGAACAGATAAGCAGTGGTAAATTATGATTGTTTTCTGAATGTTTTCAATATACATTTTCATTATTTCTTTGAATATAAATATTATGACTTGGGTATGAACGTATACAATTCCCATTCTATTGAAAAGTCAAATTTATTTCTGCTATGCCTGAAGATGTGTCTCATCATCTCACATAACTGAATTTTAGTACCAGGCTAGAGACAGTAGTGATACAATTAGTCACTACATTCTCACAGCAGGAACCAAGTTTTCAAAGACTGAAAATTAGAGTAAAATTGAAAGCTGATATATCTTTTCAAATAGCAGACTGAAGAGTTCCATTTACTGAACAAAAATACTTACTATAGTTATGAATACTGTCCCACTTCTGATTATTTGTGATTCTCAAGATGAGATATTGCCCTTCAAGTATTCTATAATTAAACATAACATAAACATTAGAGGGGGAGATTCTGACTCCTGTTTTAAAAAATTAAATAAACCTATTAAGAGTATTCAAATTAAGTTGAATAGCCAAAAATTCAATCTAAGTGCACTGTTCAAACATTGAAAGGACAGTCAATAACTAGGAAAAAAAAGTACATTGTGTATCTTTATAGTATTCTTCCTTAGATGAAATGCATTTTAGTTAATTCATTTATTAAACTTATGTGTGTAATGTTTTCTGTTTAATGCTAGGTGGACTTAGTTCTTGCCCCAAAGAATTTAACAATTTAGTACAAGTAATGCATAAATAAATAAATAAGATATTAAAATATTATAATTAGTAAAGTGTATAGTAATATACACTGCAATGATTTACAGAGGAAGAACAAATTATTTCTGATGTGTGGAGGGGTTTCAAAAAAATCAGGAAACTTCTTATAGAAGGTAATATTAAAGGGAAATGGAAGAAGGAATGGACTTTGGGAAGAATCTGCAGATGAAGGCAAATAGAATCAGGATTTGTTCATAGCACAGCCAGCACTGAGATAGCGTAAAAAATTTACACGTAAAGTTAACATAACAAATGTAAAATCACGTGATCCATTTATTCCACGTAATCATTGCATGATTATTCTTCCATATAAAAATTTTTATTGATGTTAGGTTAGGTCATTCTTTCACACAAAATTTTGCACTGTGTATTATTAATTTGTGTTAATTGTTTCATAGTTTTTCCAAGCATGCATTACTAATTGCTAACTGCTAATTTAATCATATCTATCTTATCACATGCACAAGTAAAACTTTCTGATGCTTATTCTAGTAAAATAATGGCTATCTACTCAAAGTTTACTTTTATGTTTGCATATATGTATGCATTTAATTATTTTTGTAGTACTGGGTACACATAAACCAGGCATGGTCTGCCATTGAGAAATATCCCCAATCCTTTCTACTTTTAATTTTGAAATGACATCTTACTAAGCTGTCTGGCTGGCCTCAAATTTATGATCCTCCTGTCTCAGTCTCCCAAATCACCAGGATTACAGATATGTGCCACAGTGCCCAACCTCAAAACTTTAAATGAGAAAATATTCTTTAATCTAATTTATTTTGGGGGTCCTAAAAACCAAAACATTGTATTGCTTTGGATCTTTAATTTCCAAATTTTTCCAAATTCTATTTTAGTAAATTAAAGATAAAGAATATTATCTATAACTGTGAAAGTTAAGGGGGCTGAAATCTACCCTTCTCTCCACTCCCTAATATGGAACTGATTCTGTGGAAGAAATTAATGGAACAAGTTTTTAGTGTAAAGGGTTTCCTTTGGGACACTTGATTCAGAAGCTTTGCAGTTTGTATCTGGTGCACTGGTGATGCTATAATGCAATAGTCTAGGCACAATTAGATATTTCTTGACTGCAAAAAGGAAATTTTTGAGACTTTCTATTGAATAAGTCTGAAGAAATCAGGAAAGTAACTTCTAACAATCAAGCCACGGAACAAAATATCCAGCTGCCAAAATGTCAGGTTGGGATAATGACTTGGACATGCCTTGGCAAATATACAGTATGTATGAAGCCCCTGATAAACGTATATCTTTTTTGCTATTTTTTAAGATCTAATTATTTTCTAAATTTATAATTAGGGTAAGTTTATAGAACCAATTTTTTTTTGTTTTTAGTCTGTACATATTCAAGAATTATAGCCATCTGTTGGATGCAACTGAAGAAGTTTAATTGCTAAAAAGGGAAAACAGATCCACCCTCATTACAGATGAATCAAATCCTTGATATATTTTATTATTTTATAGAAATAATTCATAGCTATTTAGATAAATAAAGTAATACAACAAATATAGAGAAATGAAAGTTCACTACATTCTTACCCATTGATGATACATGTTGTGAAATCTTACTGCATGGCCTTTTTTCCCCACAGATATGTGGTTACACCCACAGATAAAACAATAAGAAGTAAGAAGGTACATACTTTTATAAACTCTCTCTCTCTCTCTCTCTCTCTCTCTCTCTCTCTCTGTTCATATATGTATATGTATATATATGCCAAGTGCTTAGGTAAGTAGTACTGATGAAGATATAATCTGACAACCTTATTCAGAGTCCAAGTTTTACTTATATTCTGTATAATCTCATATTCATCATTGCAAGTAAGATAGTGAACACTCTATAATCTAAATAAAATATGTAGTAACCAATAAAAAACTTAAGGAACAAATAGTCTATTTAGAAAAAAATAAACTACATTGCTGTATTCAGAGTATTTCTTGGAGTTTTGAAACAGTGACAAATACCTAGCCACCCAATCAATATGAAAAATATAGTTACATATAAAACTTATCACTACAGAAGTAAGTTGCATCTATTTTTGAGACATTTTTCCTTCCTTAGGACTATAAAGTCAGAAAATACTTATTAAAAAGTAGCAAAGTGTATATGACACCAAGGCAGTTTTAATGATTCACCAATACCTTTCTTGAGTCTTTGAAGTAGATATTCTGCTCCTAAAAATAATTTGAATACATCAAGAACTAGGTGGAGGAAAAAATGAATGCAAATGATTCACTTAAAACCTGTGCAATATTTAAAAATAAGTAGTGATCATTGAATCCCACTTTATCATGTCTTCATGGGTTGAAATGGAAATTAAGATCTGTATATTTCATCTTACTTGTGAAATGTAACACATTCACAAAACAGCAAGAAATATTTGCATATTGTTTAAGTAACAGTTGTAAGCAAACATGTGGATCAAAAACTACAAAGTTAATACCCATATGTACCATTTTTGCTTTGTAAAGGAAAGCCTCAGGCCCTTGCCAGAAGTAGTGGTGCCCTGAATTTTGCATCAAACAGTTGTTTTGATTTAAATTTTGTCGCTTAAATGTACTGCCATAAACCTTATTTTTTATGTGGTCTATTTATGAATAAATGGAATAACATACTATATGTTCTAATGTAGTGTACATTTTATGTTTTGAGATTAAAGCAATATGGGGATAGTGTTGGATTTCTGAGAAAAAAAAATTATTTTATGAAGATAATATGATTTACTACTCTTTATTATTGATGAATATTTAAATTGCCTCTTATGCTGGCATTTAGGAAGAGTATTTCTATAAATATTTTTGAACATGTCTTCTGGTAGGAAAAACAATCATAGTTTTCTGAAGAATTCTAGAAATAGATTTATAATGTCCTATGAACTGCATATCTTCAACTCTTCTGGGAAAATACAAACAATATTACAATGTAATTATTTATTCCTACCAATTGGCAGCACTATTTGAGAGGTCAATTTACTCTACATCTTTGATGAAATATTATAGTGCCAAGTATATCATGTGTTTGGCTTATGACAAGATAAATGTGTACTTGTCAATTGTATTTTCTCTCTGTGAAACATCTCTTTTAGGATATTGCTATTTTCCAATTCTGGAATATATTTTCTAACTCTAAATTAGCTGAAATTTTCATGAAGTATTTTGGACTGAACCTTTATTTTTTGACAAATGTACTAAAATTACCATCTTCTCCTTTATTACCTCTTATATATTTTTCATGGAGGCCTTTCATGAAGAAATGTTTTATATTAGTGAGTTTAAACAAATTCTCTGTTCCTAGAGTCTAATTTTTTTGTTTTAAAACTTTTTCTTTCACTGAGCCTATAAAGATATTGTCCTATATTTTCTAATATTTTGCCTATTGCTGATAATCCAGTTGTAGTTTTGTTTTATGTAGGAGTAAGTATACATTTAAAGTACCTCTCCCACCTTCCCTGGGAATAACCAATTTCCTACTAAAATTGAAATGATGGTCCTCTTCTCTCTTCTTAGCCATGTTAAACCTGTTGGAATTGTCTACATAAGCTTAAGCCTCTCTGGGACCTCCACTAAGTACATCTGTATATTTGTCTAGCTTTGTTTCCAAATCATTGTTTTAATTACTGAGATATTGTGATTATTGTAATGAGTATTGTCAGTGCATAGAACAGGGAACAACTTTCATACATACCATAAGAACACAGACTAGAATACATTTAATCTAAAGTATTACTTGAAAAGAATTAGAAACTTCATATTATTGAATATTTTAATTAATGAAAATGTATATTCCCATTTATTTATCTCCTCTCTTTAAATCTCAGAAAACTTTTATTGCTTCCTATTCATTTTCAGTACTGTATATTTTAATACCATTTTTGTTTTCTTTAAAAAAATGCTTTCCTGATTGCTCTTTTTATGTGAAATTCAAGTGATTGTATACACTGATTTTTGTATTTATAAATTTATCTCTTAAGTTCTTTCAGCTTTTCTATTTTTCCCTTTTACTAAAGAATACAATGGCTATGGTTTTCTTCCTTTAAAAATTTTAAGTTTTATCTCATTTTCCCCTATTGGACTATTAAATCATTACAAGGTTGCATAACAGTGGAGATAATTATCATTTATTTTTGTATCTTTCTTCATTGAAAAGAAAAGCTGTCCTCTTCCATCTTTAAATATATTTAATATAAATTTTTATTATAAGTAATATCAACATGATATTTTGCTAAAATAGTTTATCATGAACCAAACACTAAGCACTATCAAATGTTTTTCTTATAAATACAATCATATGAATGTTTCCTTTTATTTTTTATTTTTTTTGAACACAAATAATTACTATTTATTACTGACAATATCCCTTAGAAAATAAATAAATAAACTGGAAAAAGTTAATTTTAATAAAAACAGAAAGTACAATGGCTGTACCCAAGGGAAATATAATTCAATAGTTTCTTTCATTGATAATAATAAGCTCATTTTACGTAAGCTCTTGTGTTGTGATAGACACTGGATAAAGTGCTTTACAGGTACCATCTGATTTAATCTTTTTTTTGGATATTTATTTTATTTATTTATATGAGGAGCAGAGAATTGAACCCAGTGCCTCACACATGCTAGGCAAGAGCTCTACCACTGAGCCACAACCCCAGCCCATATTTTTTTTTAAATTAATTTTTATTGTTGGTTGTTCAAAACATTACATAGTTCTTGATATATCATATTTCACACTTTGATTCAAGTGGGATATGAACTCCCATTTTTTACCCCGTATACAGATTGCAGAATCACATCAGTTGCACAACCATTGATTTACATATTGCCATTCTGGTGTCTGTTGTATTCTGCTGCCTTTCCTATCCTCTACTATCCCCCCTCCCCCCTCTCCTCCCCTCTTCTCTCTCTACCCCCTCTACTGTAATTCATTTCTCCCCCTTATATTTTTCCCCCTTTCCCCTCACTTCCTCTTGTATGTAATTTTGTATACCCCTGAGGGTCTCCTTCCATTTCCATGCAATTTCCCTTCTCTCTCCCTTTCCCTCCCACCTCTCATCCCTGTTTAATGTTTATCTTCTTCTCATGCTCTTCGTCCCTACTCTGTTCTTAGTTACTCTCCTTATATCAAAGAAGACATTTGGCATTTGTTTTTAAGGGATTGGCTAGCTTCACTTAGCATAATCTACTCTAATGCCATCCATTTCCCTCCAAATTCTATGATTTTGTCATTTTTTCATGCAGAGTAATACTCCATTGTGTATAAATGCCACATTTTTTTTAATCCATTCGTCTATTTAAGGGCATCTAGGTTGGTTCCACAGTCTTGCTATTGTGAATTGTGCTGCTATGATGAATGTTTCCTTTTAATCTGGCAATATGAGTAATTATACTATTTAATTTTCTAGAGTCAAACCATTTTTCATTTCTGGATATATTCTTGTAAGTCACAGTAGAATATATTTATATCTAATACATGGATAGAAAGATAGGCAGACAGTCTGATGTTCAGTAGCATCTATATGTATCCTATATGTTTGATTTCCTTATTTTGATTATGCTTTGATTTTGTTTTGTTTTGTTTTGGGTAATGGAGATTGAACCCAGTGGCACTTGAACTATATCCCCAGCTCATTTTATTTTTTGTTTTGAGCAAAGTTTCACTAAATTGCTTAATGTCTCACTAAATTGCTGCATCTGGTCTTGAATTTGCCATTCTCCTGTGTTAGCCTCTAGAGTCAGACAGGGACTACAGATGTGCCACTGAGCCCGTCTTGCTTAAGAATTTTTACATCTGTTTGCTATGGTTTTTCACTGATTCTTTTCCTTCTCATGCTAACCTTATATGTAGTTTTTTCTAAAGGTTATCTTAAAGTCATAAATGGACTTGGGAAATAAAATGAGATTGTAATTTTTTTCTTCCTAAAATATTTTCTTTCCCCTCAATGTTAAAGTTATCTTTATATCTTAATGTCTATCTTCTCTTTCTGTGAATCTGATAATATATACCTTAGACAGATATTTTCTGCAGCTTAGATATATTCTTGTTTTCTTTTCCTCCTGCTATTTAAGTTTGAATATTTTCTTGAGTCTAGTGTAGAAATTATTCTCCTTGATACCATGGGTTTTGTTTCTAGAACTTTCAATTGATATTTTTTAGATATTTCATTGACGGACAGAAAAACTACAAATAGGGCCATAACATCTTGATGTGTCAGAAAATAGAGAAGTTCTCAAAGAATGATGGATACATGTTAAAATAAAGCAGATACCTGCTTTAATGCTGAGACATTTGAGCATTAAAATTAAATCATGATTATAATAGATTACATAGCATTAAATAAGATAAAAATTCATGAGCTTATACTATATGAATAATCAGAAAAATGTGTAATGAGCATTGGGAATTCATATAGTTTCATGGTATCTCCTCCACAAGTATTTGCTAATTACAAAGGAAAAAAAGTTAACTACACATGGAAATTGTGGCAGATAAAGACTTAACCAAGAGGTCAAAAGGAAGCATCAGCAGTAACCAGATGTACCAAAATCACAAACCATGGGCAGAATGCAGTCAGAATACAGCTGCGCCTTTGTTATATACTGCCAAAGAGGCATCATCAGAATCTAACCATGAGAAAATCTGAGGAAAGCAAACCCAAACCCAAACTGACAAACATTCTTTAAAAACAAATGACTCCTAAATTCTAGACAGTATCCAGGTCATGAGAGTAAAAACATTCTCAGAAACCATGTCAAACTGAAGGAAAGAGACACAAGACACTTAGAGGCAGCATGTGATTCTTTATGAACTGTATCCTTTTGCTATAAAGCAAATTTGGGACCTTCTTGAAAGCTGAATATGGAAAATGAATTAAATGCCAATACTGTATTAATAGCAATATTCTGATTCTAAGAATTACATTGTTTGTAGAAAAATATGTTCTACAAACTATTCAGAGTTGAGGAAGCACTGTACTGGGAGTTTATTATGTTATTGTGTATAATTAATTCAAGGGGAATGATTTTATTTTATTAGCAATTTTCTCTAGGTTTGAGATAATTTCAAAATATTTGAGTTTGTGCTGAAATGAACATATGGAAGTTGATCAGTCAGAGATGTGGACGGAATACTTACTAATCTTTTTTCAACTTTGAACCTATCATCCCACATCCTACTTTTCTTCACAGATGGAAGCATTTCTGATTTGCTTAGCTCCTTGCTAGACAAGAAGGGACACAAGAGGAACTTTAAAAGCTTATATGAGGAAGAGGGACTATTTCATTTGCACTTCCTTTGGTTACCCTGTATCCTTTCTACCATGTCAAGCAAGCATTTGATTTTAGAAAACCTGGTTTTAGTTCATGCTCAATGTTTTTGAGACACATGTACCTAATTTTTTGTTTTCCTTTAATTTGTAACATTCCTTATGACAGCAAGTGTCACAGAGTATAAAGTAGAAAACCAAAAGGTGAAAGAACCTTCTAGTAAACTTAAATTAGGTGAAATATACTGCATTTTTTTTGTTTTGTAGATACCATGAATGCACAATACACAATACACAATTGAAAAGTCATTATTTGACAAGAAATGTCCTTGATTTATTCTCCCCAGGCACAATGGAACAGAAGAAAGTCATATTACTTTTATCTTGATTTTAGTCTTAGTGACACATTAGGAGATAATTTGAAAATACAAATGCTAAAACAATAATTATAAGTAACTAATGCATAAAAAGTTATACTTCATAAAAAGAATTAGAACTAATATTAAAATGTAATAGGTATTTGGAACTCATTACTTCTATGAGAAAATACTAGACATAAAATACAAAACTATTACCAAATATACATCCTATCCAAAGCACATGTGGCCAAATCCAACTACTCTGCAAAAAATAAGGCAGGTTCAAGAATGCTAAGTTGCATCCATTATGTAAACTGATCTAGAAAATGAGATATCAACACTTATGAAGACTTTAAATAATCTGGAATATTAAGATATAAGATGAATTTTCTACCCATTAAATTGAACTAAGCTAAAATATTCTACTCAAGAATGAATACAGCAGTGTTAATATTTAATTCTTGATTATATTCAGAGAGTATGATTTATTTTCTTTTAAGGAGGGACATGTTTTCTTTGTTTAATAAATAATTATTGTTGATCAACAAAAACAATGCTTGTTGAGAAGGGTTTTATCCTACAGATTTTCATTCCTTTTTTTGTCATTTTTGCATGATTCCTAAATAAATAATGAATTTGAAAAAAATAAGCTTCATATTTTTTAAAACAGTGCATGGTTTTTTAGTATAAAACACTCATATATTTCTAAAAATGTACACTCTTAAATTCATTAATAAATCTTACCATGCTCTGTCAGTGTTCTTTTTAAATAACTTTTGATATATACAACTTAAGAGAAGTATAGCTAATTAGATGTCAAGGATTAATTATATGTTAAGTAATAACTTGAGTATACTTGTTCTTGGGTCATTAAATAAATGCCAGTTCAGGATGTATTAAAACACAATTCAATTTCTGCTTGAGAAATATGCAGTTTGCCAAGTTTGTATCAGTATATATAATGAAACATTTTCTACTTACATTAAATATGTAAGCTACATATAAGCTACTAATTATTTCTAAATTTCCTACTGTTTTTCCTTTTTTAAAACAGAATATCCCTGGGTTTTATTAGATAAAATGTGGTAAGGTTAAAATTGCTTGAGAAAAATCTATCTTTGTTGTTCAATAGATATTTTATAAGTTTGTATGTCCTTGCAATTCAGCTAAAGTTTCAGTAAACAGATGGGGAGAGACATGGATATGAAAGATGTCTACTAAGTCATTTGAACCAAGGAAAAGATGTTCTTTTATTTGGGCAGAAATCTTCTTTCCTACTACAGTAAATGCACAGTAAATCTTCCTTTCTTTGTATTTAGTTTCCTATCATGGGTCTTTAATTGCTAATATATTGCCTATCACAATTTTCTTTGTACTCTTGCAAATTTCAAACTTTGACATTGATAGAATTCTAATTTCTTTATTATTTCTAATTTCTTTATTATTTCTTTCCTAGACTGTTTTTTAAATCTAGGAGTCCATACATTATTGCTGATCTAATTATCTCCACCAAAACCTGAAATACAAAGAGTAAGTTAAAATTTTTTTAAAAAGAAAGCTATCATTAAGTAGTCTTAACTTTTTTGCTTAATTTACTCTTTTGACATAAAAATAAAAATTCATAAGGTCTTGGTTTGAATCAAATTAAAATCTTTTTTCAGGAACCAAGTGTATTTGTCAATTACCATGTCTGCTTTTACTTGAAAGAATTCAGCAGGAGCAGTATTCTAATCTTTGTTCTTATGAGTAAATGTCTTTAGCCAATTTGTTGATACAGGATATATGCCTGTCTAAACTAAAGTTTATATATTCACAGAAATTGTATAATATAACTATATATGTGGATTAGACACTTGCTTAGCGACTAATATTGTACAGCAAATAAAAGGAAAGGAATTAAGTCATAATGATTTTATGAAAGAGTGAAACTCAAAATTCTGATTGGAAAAATTAAAGAAAAGAGTATATTAGAGCAGAGATTGGCAAATATTTTCTATTAACGACCAAATGACAAATATTTTAGTCTGTGGTCAAATGGGTTCTGTCAGAAATACTCAACTTTGTTGTTGTAGCATGAAAACAGCCAAAAACGTTATGCAAAAAAAAAAAAAAAACACAGCTTAATTTCAACAAAACTTGAACCCAAATCCTGAGCTAAAGTTTGACAATTCCTGATTTAGGGCATAAAACTTTTTGATTATAATAATTAGACATAATAAACCTAAATTTGAGAACAGTCAAGTCATAGAAAGCAGTCTTTTATCTATTGGTTATTTAATTTTATAAAGGGAAATATAAAGATGTGTGCTTTCACATAACTGAATTTTATATGCATTTGTGTTAATTTTGATGTTGCAGTTTGGAGAGGATATAGGAAACAGAAGACGATGAATGCTTTGTTGAATAATGCTGTTTATGGTAGGACCAGAGGGGTATATATACATTACACACAACTTATCTTAATTTACATAAACTAGATACAGCAGTCAAACAATAAGGAATCTCCACACTTAATGGCTCGCTGGCGTTACTTCACAAACCACTTCTTCTGGCAAGATGCCAGATGCCATCTTGACTTGTTTACAGACCCTAACAGAATAAGCCATATTTTATGCAGATAATGAAATGTATTATTTTAATATGCAAATTATTGACCACTTGGATATTATATAGTATTTCTTTGAATTAATGAGGTAACTGAGGAAAATAAGTCTTGTCATCTATGTAAAATATACTATTTAAAGATAAATAATTTTTCTGAATATTAATACTTAAATGGAAAAAGATGACTTTCTTATTGAGAATTTCTTTAGGGAGAGCCTGGCTTAGTTTCATAGCTTGATAATCTCAAAATTGGTCTGGTCTACTATATAGATATAAATCTCTTTTTATCATGTTTACTATGAGGATTAAGGAAGTAATATATTTGGAGACTATAATACAATGCCTCCCTATAGTGGGCAACCCCTCAGGAAATTTTAATTCTCTTCCTTCTTACCTTACATCAGGGAGAGAGAGCCTACAGACAAGAGAAAAGGAAAAGGTTGGTTCCTGCCAAACAATAAGCTATAATTTGAAAATTGTATTGTTATATTAAATGAAAATATTACAAATTATAAGTATATTCAAATCAGCATTATATATCATCTTGCTTTATTTTTATTTTATTGTGCTTCATTTCTATCAAATACCTAATCAAATACTTTCAAATTATTTTGGAATAAAAGAAACAGTGCTTCATTCATCCACAGACAATGTTGATAAGATTTCCACTTGGTTTTATAACTATAACTAAGTCCTAAATGTTTTGTTGTGAGGATTATTCTAAAGCCAAAAACAAATTAACAAGATGTATGCTATTATGAGAATGTAAACAATTCTAACAAAAGTGTTAACAATCTGCCAAAGGATTCTTTTACTTTAGATATTAAGGTTCAACTAAAAATCACTGTTCTCTAAAATTTCCTCAGATTTTTAAGTTATACTACACATTGTTTTTTCACCATTGAAACATAAGTTTCCAGCACACTTTTTTGCCCATATATAAATGACTAGGCTTTGAAAAAAACATTATTTTCCTTTTTTGTTAAAGGGAGATACATATACCCTTCATTGTAGCACCATTTTTATCCCATTTATACACTTATTCCAATTTCATTCTTTTTATTGCATTAGGGAAAGGCAAATCAAAACCACAATGAACAAACTACACATCCTCTAGAATGGCTATACTAAAAATTTGCAATATAACACGTTGGTGAGGAAGCAGAGAAATCGAAATCCTAAAGCATTGCTGGTGGGAATGTAGAATCATATGGCTGTTTTTTAAACACAGTTTGGTATTTTCTAAAAAGTAAAACATAAAACTGACAAATGATCTAGGAATTTCACTCCTGGATATTTCCTAGTGAATTGAAAACTTACATGCACAACAAAAAGAGCCTCCCTTAGAATTTTTCGTAGCTTTTGGCTTACCAACAAAAGGTGGAAACAACCAAAAGATCTTCCCACAGGTAAGCAGATTAACAAAATGTATTAAATATATAAAATGGAATACTATTAAATATTACAAAGTATCAGACTGTTCATTTTTGCTATTTGTACATAGTACATCAAAAGCATTAGGGGAAGTGAAAGAAACCTGAATTGCATTAGGAGGTGTAAAATTTCAAGTGTTGCTTTGACAACTTGGAACTTCATAAGGTCTCAATGGCTTAACTGTAAATTCTCCTTTTCTTGGTACATATGTTCTCCTATCCAAATGGAAAGATTTCCATTCCAGCTGGTTTCCCTATCAGACACCTGGTCCTCAACATGACAAGTTTCAATTCTCTTACATCCCACAAAATTATTCAAACAAATGAGGCATGTTTTCCATGGGTATCAGAGGGCATCTTTTCCCCTCTTTCTACACAGTCTGTCTCCCAGAACCTCCACTGGTTTACTGTGCTCTGTAGTGCTACCTTCTCTGCAGGATGTGATTATATGCAACTGATAAGCTACTGCCAATCTCATTTGTTCAGTGTCAAGTATTGTATGTGCACCTCTCTCCCTTCTTCACCAGTTAGGTTAGTAAGGAATAACCAGAACACATATGATTTGAAGTATTGGCTGCGATGGGGAAAATGGAATAAGTACCAACAAGAGTAAGTACCAAAAGGAGTTTCTTTTGTTTTGTTTTGAATTATGTTATTCTAGGTCCTGTGGGAGGTATTACAGAGAGAGATGAAAAGAGGAGGGAACAGGAAGACAGCCTTACAGACTATGATGGAAGTCTTTCCTGAGTGAAGGAAAGAGGAAAGGTAGAAAGGAGGACAAAGGAAGGAATGTTAGTTAGCTGTGTTTAAGCTACAGTGTGTTTCTATGGAGAGTAACATCATCAGGTAATCCTCAGAGCTATGTCTCCTACACGAATCCCACATCTCCCAGGAAGAAGTCTTTCCTGCAATCCCAAGGACGCAACCCTTGAAAGGCAGCAGCCTGTGGGAAGTGAAACAACAATGGATTTAGGAATGCAAGAGTTGGGATCCTCAGTAAATATGCTCCCCTGCACTGGAGATCTGAGAGGCACAACCTTACCTGAGTAGTGATTGTAACTGAAGGGAGATTTCATTAAGATAGGCAACCAGATTGGCTTTTCTTATGTCATTTTGAAATATGTCTATTGACATGATGAAAACTTAAATGCAAATGTTAACTAGGAATTCCTTGCACATGACCACATGACCAGGATATTTTTCCCCCACTCCATGGAAAGTTTTGACTTCACAAGAACAAATGGAAACATCACTAGAACAAGTAGAGAGATGTTTGTTTATTTATTTATTTTTAAGTCCATCCTCTGCTTGGTCTACTAACTGCTGTGAAATCCCCTAGAAAAGCATTGGTGCGGATGAACAGAAATTCCTTAAAATCTATATGAAGAAAGAAAGATGAAAACATGTGAAAACTTTGTACTCTAAATTTTTATGTATCAGACTTCATTTTCCTAGTGTATTCTATGGGGGTGATGTTTAATTTTTGAGTTCTCTTTTAACCACATATCTTTTGCAAAAAATGAAACAACTATTATAATACAAACATTAGAATATTTTAAATGAAAGATTAAAGCAAAAAGATAACTATCATTCAATTAAATGTTAATTGATCTCATTTTGAAAAGAAAAATTGTTCCAACACTATTGACATGTTTCCAATTAAATATTCTGCAGGAAATATATTTAGATGCTTGCCTAAGAAAAATTACTATTGTTATCATTCTTCTTCATCTTATTACTATTATTTACAATGGGGTCTGATCCCATGGGTAATTCACTAATGAGCCACACCTAAGCACTTTTTTTGGGTGGGGGGTACTAGGAATCAAACTCAGGGGCACTAGACCACTGAGCCACATCTCCAGCCCTGTTTTGTATTTTATTTAGAGACAGGGTCTCACTGAGTTGTTTAGCATCTAGCTCTTTTGCTGAGGCTGGCTTTGAACTAGAGATCCTCCTGTCTCAGCCTCAGGAGCTGCTAAGATAACAGGTGTGCCCCACTGTGCCTGGCCACCCAAGCCTATATATATACAAATTTTGAGATCGGGTCTCACAAAATTTCTTAAGACATCTCTAAACTGCTGAGGTTGGCCTTGATTTTGTAATCCTCCTGCAAAAGCCTCCCAAGCTGCTGGGATTATAGGTATGCACCATCATACTATGTGAAAAATTATCATTGTTAAATACTATTATATAATTTTACTTCAAATATGCATTTGTAATCCAGACACATTTTAAGAAGCATCACATTTGGATATATGTGCATATATTTTAAGGTATTAATAATAATCAAAATACACTTTCCAAAAAATCAAAAATAATTAAATATTTATTTTAGAACAAATTATTTAATAGCTATTTTTAAAGAAACACACTATACTAGTTTTGCCAACGCATACTTAAATGTGAAGAAAGACAGTAAATTATGCAGCAGATTGACTAGAAAGAATTTTTCTGATAAAAAAGAACTTTATATATTTTATATAGGACCCATTTAATTCATACAATGCAAATTGAACTTGAAAACAAATTCCTTGATATCTCTTCTCTCTCTCTCATTTTTATGATGGAAAATTCCTAATACCTTCCTATGAGAAAGTAAATGGTTATTTTTCAATGAAGAAACCCAAGTGGATTTATATTGATGCCTGCATTAAAGATTATTTAGTTCAAGTGAAATCTGAGAACTCTTCATAAGCTTATCTAACCTCTCTGATCCTCATTTTCCTCAACTGTAAATGGAGATTGTAATAATAACCACAATATACATTTGTGGAAGGGTTTAAGTAAAATATTTATTAAGTAATAGGGCTAGTTTTGAGGACAATGTAAGCAATCAGTAAATATTAACTTTTACTATTATTACAATTCCTTTTACTATAGTTCTTTAAAAAACATTCAGAACATGTTTATATTCTACTTTATGTAAGTGTAAAATTATTTATAAGATATATGTACTTATGTATGTGACTGTAACAACCAAATAAGATAAGTCAGTAGATTAAAAAGTGAATAAAATTACTAACAGAGCTGAAAAATCTGAATACTACATAGTACTCCCCCTGATTCATTCAATTTATTGTAATCTTGGACCTCACCATAGGATAGATAATATACTAGCAACAAATATTAATAACATAAAGGCAGGGGTGTATAGCTTTTCTTGAGTTTACACCAATTTACTGTACTTTTTGTAGAAGCAGAATTCATAGAAGTTTGAATCAAATATATTTTCATGTTGAATTCTATTATATGATCACAGATGTCAAATGTTTTCCCACTGGAAAAGGTGTATTGACTCAGAGAAATCATAAAACTCTCATATTTAACACAGTTGCAAAACTTCTAAAATCCCATGTTTAACTTAGATAGACTTTTAGCTATCTTCTTTGCAGTGATTTCTTGACAATTGATAGGGAAAATTGCAGCTACTAGATTTTTTTTCTTTAAACTTTGCACCAAGAAAACATTGCCTGAAGATTCCTTTATTTTCTCAGCAGGGCTTCAAGAGCAAAGTCAATTAGATTTAAAAGAAATAGCAGAAGGGGAAAAAAAAAGAATGAAAAATTCACACCAGGAAGATAAACCAGGAGGGAAAGTTAAGTGTTTTCAAGAAGACCTATAAAAAACTAAAGACTTAAAAAGGCTAAAGCCCTTTGCTGTAAAAAATAAAATATGTCAAAACTGCCTGACTTCAGAAAACGTTTTGTGTATTTCCACTAAGTTGCTGTACAACGCAAGGTTAATATTTAATTTAATGAACCAATCAAGTAAACTATTATCATTTTACAAGGGAAATATTATCTGTAAACATTCAGTAATCATTTAGGTGACTGTAGATATAGATAAATTATAAAAAATATATGGTAATGCTAACAGGAATGGGGAGGAAGAATTAGAAACACTCTGCTATAAAATTCCTACATTACAAATATGTAGTGTAGTGTTATTTGAAGGTGTATATAGATTAGGTAAAAAATGAATAATTGAGCGCTAAATAAATGAAACAACTAAAGTGGAAGTTTAGCTTATGTAATGGTAAAGGGAATGAAATTGACTCACAAAATACTCAATTCAAACACCACCCCCACAAAAAAAAAAAAAAAAAAAAACAGAAAAAGAGGAAAATGAAATAAATAGTAAATGCAGTAAACCAGAACCCAGTACAAACATTTTAGATAGCAGTCCAAGTAAACCAACAATCATCTTAACTGTGAATGTTCAAGTCCACCAATTAAAGAATTGGAGAGTTAATTTTTTAAAACACCCACCTTTATGTTGTTAAAATAAACCTATTTTAAATATAATGATTCAGGTTAAAAATTAAAAGTATGAAGGGCTGGGGATATATCTCAGTTGGAAAAGGGCTTGCCTCACATGCACAAGGCCCTGGGTTCAATTCCCAGCACCAAAATAAAAAGGCAGGCAGTTAGGGATATAGTTCAGTTAGTAGAGTACTTGCCTTACATGCAGAAGGCCCTAGGTTCTAATCCCCAGCAACAAAAATAAAAAATAAAAAAATAAAAATAAAAGTTTAGAGGGGTGGAATATTGTCAGTCATAGAGCACATTCCTAACAAGTGGGAGGCCTTGGGTTAGATCCCCAGCACATAACATAAGCCTCCCCCCATGCTGCCAACCCTGCTACCACCACCACCACCACACACAAAGGTATAGTGACTTGCATTTGAATAAAGCTTTTTTGAAAAGTGTAAAAGGATAGAGAAAGTTATTCCACAGCAACACTAATCAGAAACCTGGGGTAAACTCATAAAAATCACATGTAAGAACAAGAAGAATTATCATGGACAAAGCCAGTATTACCTAACGATAGAATGATAGATATCAATTCTTCACTTCTGTTTGAGAACTAATATAACTATTTTAGTTGTTTTCTTTATCAGCAATGATCTGATTAAGGAAGAAAATCCATAAATCAACCCGGAAGAGCAATATCAAACTTTAACCTACTACTTTTTAAAATTTTTCTTTTCTAGGGATTAAACTCGCGGTCTCATGCATGCTAGGCAAGCATTCTACCACTGAGCTATATTCCCAGACTGATATTATTGACCTTTACAGAATATTTTGTTTAAAAAAATACACATTTCTTTAAGTTCACATGGGATGGTCATCACAATAGACTGAACTCTGGGCTATAAAATAATACCTTAATAAATTAAAAGAACAAAACCCATACAAAGTATTTTATTAAGACAATTAAAACAAAAACCAATAACAGAAAGACAGATGGGAAAGTCCCCACACATTTGGAGGTCATACAACAATTTATAAATAATACCTGGGTGAAAAAACATAATCTCCAAGAGCAATTTTTAAAAAACGAAGTGCTATGGGCTGGGGATGTGGCTCAAGTGGTAGTGCACTCGCCTGGCATGTGTGCAGCCCGGGTTCGATCCTCAGCACCACATACAAACAAAGATGTTATGTCTGCCAAAAACTAAAAGATAAATATTAAAAAATTCTCTCTCTCTCTCTCTCTCTCTCTCTCTCTCTCTCTCTCTCTCTCTCTTTCTCTCTCTCTCACTCTCTCTCTAAAAAAAATGAAGTGTTGATTTGCATTTCTCTAATTGCTAGAGTTGTTGAACATTTTTTTTTATATATTTGTTGATTGATTGTATATCATCTTCTGAGAAGTGTCTGTTTAGTTCCTTGGCTCATTTATTGATTTGGTTATTTTTTGGCATTTAAATTATTGAGCTCTTTATATATCTTAGAGATTAGTGCTCTATCTGACAGTATGTGGTAAAAATTTGCTCCCAAAATGTAGGCTCTCTGTTCACCTCACAGATTTTCTTTTGCTGAGAAGACATTTTTGAGTTTGAATCCATCCTGTTTATTGATTCTTGATGTTAATTCTTGAGCTCTAGAAGTCTTAATAAGGAAGTTGATTGAAATTGAAAAAAAAATTTTAAATCTTTTCAGATTGCTGTGAAAATAGTGTTTATAAGGAAATTTATGACACTAAATGCATATATGAAGAAAGAGGACAGATGGTGTATCAATAGTTTTTTCCATCAAATAAATCTAATGAATAAAAAGCAACTTTGGCAGAGATGAATGCATATACAAACTATTGTACATCTATACAATGAAATCTTATTTAGTGATAAACAGAAATTAGTTTTTAAGTCATATGAAATGATAAGAAACTCAAATGCCTATTGCTAAGTGAAAGAAGACAATCTGGAAAGGCAACATGTATACAATTACAGCTATATGTCATTCTGGGTGTTAAAACTATATAAAGTCAGATGAATCTGACATAACTTTCCTTTACATATATGGATACACCAGAGTAAATTTCATCATCATATACATGTATAAGACTGGGACCCTAATTAGAATAATATATATTCCATGCTTGTATAAATATATCAAAATAGATTCTACTGTCACTTATAACTTAAAGAGAACAAGCAAACAAAAAATAAGTCACATGAAGGGTGATTTTAGGGCAATGAAAGTATTTGTTGATATTGTAATGGTAAATATATGCTATTATTTATTTTTCAAAATCCATATAATGTACAAAACAAAAAGTGAATCCTAATATATGGACTTTAGTTGATAAAATGTATTAATATACTTACTAATTACATGAAACATCACACAAAAGTAAGATTAATAATAGGGGAAACCAGAGAAGGGAGGGGGCATTAGAACTTGCTATGTTTTCCATATAACTTTTCTATAAACTTAAATGTACTAAAAAAAGCCTATTTTAAATATGTAAAGAAATAGAGAATTTCAATATCATACATGGTAAAAGGACATGGTAAAACTACCATTTTATGCTTCAGGGCATAAAACATCATCTCAGATGTCTAAAAATTAAAACCCAGTTCCAATATAAAAGGTGTAGACTCTAACTACTAACATTATTATAAATGAAAATTAACTTAGCATATGTCACTAATCAATTCTTGGAGGAACTAAGAATAATATTTAATTACTATGACATTAATTATTAAAGATAAAAATGACATAATCAGAGGTTCACATTGAATTATAAAATGATCCTTCTCAGTGTCTATTTTGTAATGGCATTTATTGCTTAATAAGAAATGAAATAATTTGAGATAATTATGAAGAATTTGTACATCGTCTTATCTACATATTTGTAATATGATATTAAAATCTCTCACTAATTCCATCTATCATTAATATCATGATGCTGCAACTGTTACCTTTATAAATGTTGTTCCATTATAGAAAATTGTTCACAACTGAAAAGTAAAAGCATAATGTGCTGAGCTAGATTTTCTAAAAGTCACACCTTGAACTGCAAGGTGTCCTAAATTTATGTTAAATTGGTTACTGATTTTCAAAGCAGAAAAAGTTCTGCTTTGAGAAAGGCCAAACATTGATATCCCACAAGGCAATAAAGCACTCGCAAGATTGCCTTTGTTGAACTATTGGATAACATTACAGAGTAAACTCCCTAGGGCTCTTGGTGTTTAGAAATACTGAAATCAGCGTGCAACAATACATTCAACTGAGGGGTGAGGGAAGAAGCTTCATAATAAAAGCAAATAATTTACTGACTCCATGTGTAGAACTACTTTATCTACTTTTGCAGTATGGTATTAATGGCAATAGTTTCTGATTTTTTGAGTCAAAGAATATGTGACTTTATAATTTTTATTTCTCAGGGTTCTTAATGAAGATGTTAGATATACACCCGAATCCCTGAGTTTTCCAATACAAAATTCACACTCAAAGCAAACCCATAAAGCAAGGCAACAGCTCCCTGAACAAAAACACTTGTACTTTGAACAAGTACAATGAAAATGATGTATCAGAACACAGGTTTATTTTTATTTCCTTCTGTTGCTTTAAAATGTGTTCCATAGTGGTAGTTGCCCTACATGGACAAAGTCTTGAAAGAAAATCCATCATGTTCCATGATTGACACTTAGATACAAGGCTAAACTGTGAATGTGTTAATTTCAGAATTGTAACTTTAACTAAAAAGTTAAAAACTGTAAATACAAAGGCTCCCCAAATAGTTCCCCTAGATGAAATCTCTGTCTGAGGCACACTACACTGTGGCTGCTTACTTAGAAGGTGGCACGGAATTTTATACTTCTGTTTCCCACTGTGCATTTCTTCTCTACTTAGTAATTAAAATGCTGAAGCTTCCTGAGATGGTCAGTCCCTGGATAAGTGATGATTACAGAAGAACGCATAATCTTACCTGGATTTGCCTCTACTGATTCCCTCATATACATACTTTCCACTAGGACCTCAGTTGGAACTGAGATATTCTGGAGGTATTACTCCCTCCTCAGCTTCAAGTTCTGACACTGCCTGCCACTCCACATAAGAATTCCTCTTGAGAATTCCTTCATCTTGGGCAAAACTTGAAGCAACACCAAGTTGGCTTTCTCTCACATGTGGACCACATTTAATCCCTGGGAAAATTTTAGTCTCTGGTGTAACTTGCTTTCAAATGGAAGTATAGGACTTTCTAGGTATAGCAACAATTTAGAATTGCCTTTCAGGCAGCCTGCCAGACCATCTCCCCAGCCTTTCAAATGCTCTAAGATGGAGGTGAGACCCAGTGTAGCACAGAGGCTCAGAACCAGGAAACAGAATAAGGGTCCTAGCAGGTGAAGATGTAAGATGCAGTTAGGGTAGTAGGCATACTTCATTCAATGGTTGCCATAGCTTTCAGCCTCGAACTTCAGCTTTAGCTCCCCACCAATTCCATTTTGGTTCTCATTTTGCCCCAATTAGACTCATAAGTCCTTTATATAAGCCCTTTTCATATGCAGGGTTATACAAATAAGGTACACTTCCAACAGGTTACATAAGGAGACACATGCTCACAAGTTAATTTTTTTATGAACTTGAGTCATAAAAAAATGTTAAGTAACCATAACATAGCCAGTTCCCAGCCCTGGCTACATTCTAAAAACATAACATAGCCCACTGGAAACCTTGGCTAGGGAGCCTAACTGTAGCCATTTGGCCTGTCCAACACTCAAGTCATTGCCTCTTCCAGCTACAATATAAAGTTATTTGAGTGGTACCATCAAGGACTGATAAGAGGGTTGGATACTTGCCAATCTTTTCCTCTTGGAGCCTTTATCATCCTGTGTATGAATGAAAGCCTGAACCATGTGAAACACTTATTAATGTATTCTCATCATCTTGATTTGGGGAGTTTTTGGTCAATTTTATCATGATGCTTCAGATTAAATTTTAAATTTACTACTTTACACATTATGTTTCCTGCTCTAGGTGGACTTTATATTCAATATCTCACTTAGGTCTCACAATAGTTCCATGAGTAATGCTTTTCTAATTATTTCCAATTTATTGCTTGATTGCAGCACTGTGGAGTGAACCCAGGAATTTCTACATGCTAGGAAAGCACTCTACAACTGAATTGCATCCCTATCCCTTTTAAAATTTTATTTGTAGGCAGGGTCTTAGTTATATAGGATGGGCTGGAATATGTAATCCTCCTAATTTAACTTCCAGAATACCTGGGATTATAGTCATAGGCCACCATGTTTGGCTTATTCCTAGTTTATAACTGAAGAACTTGAAGATTAGACAGATCAAGTCACTTGTGTAACATTAAACGTAGTAAGTGGCAGAGAGTGTTAGATAATTACTTTTTTCACCTTTTAAGAATCTGTGGACATAACCACTGTCTTATATGCAGCACTCTTCTATCATCAACTGTGTGATTGAAATAATTAGGAGTGATAAAAAATATTTTATTTTTTCTGTCTTTTATGTAAGAAGCACAGATATAGATGCCATATCTGAACTAGGAAAATAATAATCTGTATCTCAAGTGGCAGAATGGAACCATATAAAATTATCTATGTGCACTGCATGCCTGATTATCCATTTTTCAAGAAATATAAATATCTTTATCGATTTAGATATACATTTTAATAGAATTGAGTATGCCAAGTATTTGTATTTATGCTGCACAGTTTCTCTAAAACATTAATACAACTCAAGATTTTTGGCCTTTAGTTAAATAGTTGACAGTTTGAATTTTGAGTGTTTGCTGTAAAATTTTTAAGTGGAACAAAGTAAGAGGCCAGAAACAGCTATTACTAATTTCTCATCAAAATCCAGGTAAGAATAAGACTGAAGTTATGGTTGATATAACCTCGATTCTATCGTGAGCAAACATTGCATTCCTGGTACTTGTCAGAGAGTGTGAATTTGCATTAAGTTCAGGCCAAGTTTGTTTGCAAGAAACAGTATATAACAACCATTCATTAATGGTATGCAAAAATATAATTCATAACTATGGTATGTTTTTAAAGGATAAGATATGGAAATTTATGTATGCTTAATTCAGTTTCTATAAGGCATATCTAAGTGTGAAATGATCAGTGTATGGTGAATACATGTATAAACAAAGTCCAATGCATTGTTCATTAATAAATCTAATTTTAATTTTGTTCATAAAATCTTTAAGTTATGATGGTTTCTCTTGTCTTTAGCATTATAAGTGGTCTTTTGATTTAAAATTTAATTTGTTTTATATCTACTTAAATTGTTGATTAGGGACTTCTTTGGCAGATGGTCAAAACCGTAGAGATAATTTTTTTTTATATATTTGGTGAATGGATGAACTTAACTTTACATACTTTGGTGATGAGCTTTATGATAGATTTCTGCTTTCTAATTTTTTTTTTGTCTTAATACATTTCTTATGTGGTTTATCTTGCTTTAGATAAATAAAATAATTCCTTTAATCATGTTTGATTTAGGCAAACTCAGTGATATCATATATGGCTTTAGATTCAGTTTTATTGATTGCATTTGACAAATGATAGCCGATCTAGGAGAGGTATAGAAAGGAGCAAATCATCAAGAAGAAGCAGAAGACATGTCTGTGCCACAGCTATTCACTTAGGTGACATACATGTATCACTACAGTTAAGAAAATGATGGTGAAAGTGATCCAAGGATGGTAAAGATATGCTTGAATGTTTAGCAATGCATTCCTAAGGACATAATTATTTACCTTAATTCTTTAGTCTTTTGTATCTCACATGAACATAGGCATTTTACATATGTATTTAATCATTTTTCAGATAAGTACACTATCCATGTAAGATCTCCATAAACCAAGGGCAAATGCTATTTTGCAATTCAGGGTAAAACATTCTCTAAGGTCGTTTAAACTTAAGAGAAGTAGTACACATAATGGCACGAGCTATGTTACAGTATTTTTCTTGAATCCATATCCTTTTTAAAAAATGATATTAACATAAGCTTAATAATGGCATAATGAAGGGTTTCAGAGTCTAAACTACTCTTTTTATTGAGATTCCAAATTGGTTACTATTAGTGTAATCTGGGAAGAGAGAACAGGTTCATCTACACTATTTGTCAAGAGGACATGGTGGAATAATAAATGATAAGCAATGATCATTTTCATTCTTATGGTTATGCAAATGATTCCCAAGAGGACATTTATTGTGAATACTGTCATTGAAATCACCCTTCCTAGTGTTGACTAGGTCTGAATGTCTTTGAAGATCTGATTACTAAGCACTTCATATGATGTAGCATGACATGCTATCAGTCAGCATTGCTTAAGAAATGCCACTGTGAAATTCCTTTGTTGTAAGCAATATTTTAAAGTAAATACTCAAACACCTCTATAACATGTGCTGAGTCTTTTGAGCATCTTAAGTAGCAATGGCTTTTACAATAAATCTGAAGTACATTATTGTTCTTTGAATTATGTCAATGGTTATTTAAAGTGTTCCCTCACATGAAGTTATGTCAGTCAATGATACAAATGGGTTTGCAGAAGCATTTGTGGCATACACATAGGAAATACTAGAAAATATTTTCCATTTTCAGCAATAGTTTATGCAATCTTAGAAGGCTTTATTGTGAATTACACCATCATATTTGTTGTTTGGAGTGACTATCTCTACTACAATATTTACCCTAACCTAAAAATGTGTAATACAATCTTATAAATATATAACATTTTTATCAATATCAACTGCATGCTAATTTGGTTTTTGATTTTGTATAAAGTACTCCTGAATATCAGATTATTGAGTTAGCACCATTATAATATCTATGTTCAGTGAACTCTTCAAAACAAATCATCAAAACCAGATATGACCATACCATTTAAACTATAGCACTTTAACTATGTTTAGTCAGCCAACCTAATTATTCCTTTACTCTGTACCAAACATCACAAAGAAACTGTGAGAGAAACAAACAGACAAACAAACAAACAAACAAAAAGAGAATATAGTCATTTCTTATGATGTTTGGTGACAAAAATAATTTTAAAAGAAATTAAAAAGCCACTAAAAAAATAGGCAAACAAGAATAAGAGGCAGTGGACTGGGATTGTGGCTCAGTAGCAGAGTGCTTGCCTCCAAGATGTGAGGCACTGGGTACAATCCTTAGCACCATATAAAAATAAATAAACAAAATATATTTTTAAAAAGAATAGGAGCCAGTATTATGTGCAGAAGGAGAGAATGGATTAAAGAAAGATAATTACAAGTTTTTGTGAGTCAATATGTGTTATGCTTAGCCTAGTTTATGTTAAAATATTGATGGAGATGTATGGAAGGGAATGTTTATTATAAGGATTTCTATAGAAAAAGACTTCAAGCTTCCAGAAAGTCTTATCTTTGTAAAATTAGTGAAAAATTGCACTGATAATGAGGGACTGAAATGGAAAGATAAATGGCTATTTTAATATAAGTAGATACAACAACAAAATGCACAGTGTTGGGAATCATTTCAAAAGTTTATTCTGCTCAAAAACACAATAATTTTAAGTGCAAGAATTTGTAAAGCATTTATTACATGCCTGACATTTTTCTAAGATTTTTACAAATATCAATGTGCTAATTTCCCCAAAACAAAACCTATTCAAGAGTTATCATTTCCATTTGAAAGATGAGACAGCCTTTGCCAAAATCTCACATCTATCAAATACAATCATTTCTACATCTATAACAAGTATGGAAAGGATACATGCACACACATGCAGCCATGTATTTCTATATGTTTACCTTTGAATTTACATATAATAATTGATATTTTAAAAATATGTTTTAGTTGTCAATGGACCCTTTTTATATGTGGTTCTGAGAATAGAACCAAGTATCTCATCTAGGCTAGGCAAGTGCTCTGCCACTAAGTCAAAACTACAGCCCTAATAATTAGTTTAAAAAGAAAAAGGCAATTAGGAATTTTTAAGAAATTGATTTAAAATTTTAAACTTTTTAATATTCTGCAAACTATGGGACTTTCAGTTGAACTTGAAGTTTAGATATACAATTTTTACTGTTATGAGGAAGTATTTATATAAATGGAGATACTTATTTATCTGTGCTCTGTATTTATTATCAGTGTTTTATTTGCTAAGTTTGCAGCCCTCATTTCAAGAATAACATATATGCTTAAATGAACCAATCGCTTATAAATGACAATTGTTTGCATGTTCAACTACAAGTCATAAATCAAGAACTAAGAAAATAAAACAATGATTATCATTGAACTCACAAATGAAAAAACTGAATTAGTACACAAGAAGAGTTTAGCCCTTCATTTTGTGGGAAACAGTAGCTGAATTCTTATTATATTTGAGTTTATAAATCTTTGTCTAGAAGTCATTTTGATGTAAAGTTGTGTATATTTTTTTTGAATAAGAAGAATACATATCACAAAATCTACAGGAATAAAAAAGAATAATAGAAAATTATTTATTTTAGGAATGTCTGGTTGTAGTATATTATTTTAATCTCAAAGAAAAACTACATTTAAGTCTATAAACTATGTTTTGAAATATACTATTTGGAAAGTGTGAACAAGAAAATGTTTTGTCATATTCATTTTAACAAGTTTTCTGGTAGGAAACTTATCATCCTGGATCATACACTCTTCTTTCCTGATCCAAGATGCCTCACTGTGTCTTCTGACATCTATGTGCTCTGCAGCTTTTTGAAATCCTCCTCAAATAATCATCCAATAGATGTCACTAGTATCCCCAGAGTAATTAATCTTTGTAGAAGTAATCATGATGAATGATAATCTAAGCAAGAGCATTGTCAAGAGCTTTAAAAAATGCAGAAGTTAAAAACTAAGAGTCTTCATTTAGTTATCCTCAATTTAATGTCCATTTACACAGATAAGTAGTTTGGTGATCTAAGAACTTTTAAAATTTATCACAATCATAAAAATACATATAAACAAATAGGTTATGTTTTTATTCAAACAGAGTCATTCAACCTTTATTCTGAGATGCAGCACCTGTGTGATAAGAACAAATTCTGGAAAGTAATTCATTGTGTTCAAATCTCAGTTATTCTGCTTGCCAATGTGGTGTTGGGCAATTCACCTAAGTGTTTCATACTACAGTTTTCTGCTGGAGAATGAGGGAATAAAGATAATAATCCCCTTGCATAAGGCTGCAAAGTACAAAACAAGTATTGATGCTTAGAAAAGCACCTGCTACTTAGAATGCACTGTATATGTTCTTTAAATAAAATAACTATAGCATACCTTTTATTTTATTAACACTGAAAATGTTACTTATTTATCCCTATCAGTTCACAGAAATATACTTGATCTTTTTAATGACTCTTTATTACTCTAGTGCATTTACAGTTTATTTAATGATGACACTTATGAAGACTATTCAGGTTATTTATAATACTTTTATCATAATTGTAAATGCTGCTACATGAGAATACTTGTACAAATATCTTGGTGTAGATGGAGAGGATATTTCTTTGAATTAGATTACCACAGAGTGGTTATTTTTAATTTTGACAGATACTGCCAAATTATCCTTAAAATGAGTGAACAATCTCATGCTGTCAAAGAGTAAATAAGACTTCCCATTTCCCCAGCTGTTTCCAATTTTGGAAAAGTATCTCTTGTACTCCAATTATATTAGGATACCATTATGTCAGTTTTAATACCTTCAGAATACAAAAGCAAAAGTTGCTTGAAACAAAATTTCAGAGAAGTCTGTTTCAACCAAAGTACTATAAACCTATTGTAGCATACATATATTTTCTTGTCTAATACATATTTCTATCATGTAGGAAGTATTGCATTGAAATCATAACATAGGAATGTTACAAATTCAGATATTGTAAAGTGTGAATGAGGGAGAAAGAGAGGACAATTTTCTTTCATAAGCTCTGAAATTTTAGTACTTGCTAATTTCAAAACCTGTATTATTCCTAAAGAACAGCTTCATGAAACCTTGCAATATGAGCAAAAGGAGTAATAATAAGAATTGTTGGAAAGAATGTTGTCTCAGTTTATGTAGCCATATGCACACACAAAACCAATAACTCTCTCTGTGTAATATATCTTTCTCATATGGAGGTTATTCCTATGTTAAGTATTACTGAAAAAAAAAACAATGGTTGAGTACAGCACTTTAGAAACCATAAAATGTTAGCCATGAATCAGCATGATTTAGCAAAACCATAGGAGACCAACCAATGCCATTGCCTAATGACAGTGTGATGATTCACTAAGTCCAGAGGTCAGTAGCAGAATTAGTGTTCTGAGAGTCATGAAGGAGAGATAACTATGTACTATACATCCCAAAACTGAGAATCTTATTATAAAACAGTGCAGTTTCAATAGAAAATATCTGTACTTTAACCTATTGCTAAAAATACACTGATGGTTTTGTAGAATCTATTAACCCTAAGATATATTTTTTTTTTAAAAAAAAGACCACTGCAATATATAAGAATCACAGTCAATTCTTTTTTTTTTTTCAGTCAAGAGTGGACTGTAGGGGCAGAGACCTTAACTTAGTGACAGAGTGCTTGCCTAGCAGGTGTGAGGCACTGGGTTCAATCCCTAGCATGGAAAAAAAAAAGAAAGACAAATACAATAAAGACATGCTGTCCATGTACAACTACAAAACAAACAACATCAACAAGAACAACAACAAACAGTGGACTGTATTTCCATATGGTGGAGGCCAGTGCTAGTAAAAGGCTACGGATGTCATTAATTTTAGGTCAAGTCAGAAAATTGAGTTTAAAATTGTTTGCATTGAATGAAGGAGTGATTCTCTCCCACAGTGAGTAGTTCATAAAACATTAAATTTTGACACATAAAAATATGGACAATTATATTCTTTGTAACACAAGCTGTACATTATATAAGGATTATATAATATAGACATCATTAAAAGGGTTGAATTTTCTTTTGATGGCTTTGAAGAAAACATTATTCAATTAGGCAAATTCAGTTTGACAAATGAAAAAGATTAGGAGAGTGTATAATATAATGTTGACTATAAACATTGAATTCAATAAAAAGATCAAGATTTTAATGTGAGGGGGCTAGAGTTGTGGCTCAGTGGTAGAGTGCTCACCTAGCATGCAGGAGGCACTGGGTTTGATCCTCAGCACCATATAAATGTAAGATAAAGATATTGTGTCCACCTAAAACTTAAGAATAAATATTTTTTTAAAAAAGGATTTTAATGTGAAGTAGACTTGACCTGAAGTCTCCTCAGTGCTTTTATTGCTAGTGTTCATTTTTAAGTAGCACTTAAACCAATACTTCTTTTCACAAAATAGAATACTATCAATCAAATGTTTAAATTATCTACTTGTTTTAAACTTTTTTTTAAAATTTGAAGTTAATAATAAATGTTTATCCAGGGTGGAAGTATGGGGACTGTTTAGATTTCCAACATATTTTGAAGTACCATTTTCTTCAACTAAGAATTTATTCCAGATAACATGTCATCATTGAGTGGATCAAATTAGAAAGGAATTTTTGTTGCTTAACAAAGAAAGTTTAAAAGGGCATTATATATATGGATAAAATGGGAATGATTAAACCATTCAAGGACATGTAAAACTGACAAAATATGAAGAATTTTGACCAGTGAGGAAAGGCATCTAGAGAACAGGCAACCATTAGAGCAGCTTGTACACAAGAGGAGATTTATTATGGAAATTGACTCCTGTGATTTTGAAAGCCAAGAAGTCCTACAATATGCCCTCTGTAAACTGAAGAGCTGGAAAGTCACTGTAACTCATTTCCACTTAAAGACCTGAGAACATGGTAAAGGAAGTTGGATAACATAAACCTCTGGGTCTGAAAGCCATAGAACTAAACAAGATAGATATTTCCATTCAAGTGAGAAGATTCATCTTTCCTCCACATTTTTGCTTTTCTTGGGCCCTCAATGAATTGGATGATGTTCTCCCACATTATTGTAGGTTGATCTTTATTTAGTATACTGATTTACATTCTAATCACTAAACTCTTCTAGAAACACTCTCACAAATACAACCAGGAATAATATTTTACCAGCTACTTTGACATCCCCTAGCACAATCATCTTGGTACATAAAAGAAATCATCTCAATGAGTTTTTATGTTTTAAAACATTGATAATATTCTTAGTTGGTAAAAACCAAGATTGAAAGTGAAGAAATCAGCCCGTCTATTGACTCAATAAAAAAGCCAATATAGATTTAGCTTCTTTTTAAAATTATATTCAATTGCATATCAAATTCATGTTGTTGATCAAATTACAAAACTAAATACGTATATGGGCATGACCAGAAAATTCCTAAAATAAGCTTCATATTTGACCTGAATAATGCAAATTTGGGAAATTCACCGTTTTCTAGTATTGACTACATTAGAGCTCTAGAATATTTCAAGTTATTTTAATTTTGTGTTTATTTTAATTATTTGAACTTTTTTCTATTGAATTATGAGATAGGAAAAAATAATGAACCAACACGTTTCTATGTGTCCAAGTCATAACATACAAATTATAACTTGGAGATGTGGTAGAAAATTATATATTTATTTTCAAAATTTAAAAACCGAATTATGTCCCAGAGGCTCAGGAGACTGAGACAGGAGGATTTTGAGTTTAAAGTCAGCCTCAGAAACTTAGTGAGGCCCTAAGCAACCTAGCAAGTATCTGTCTCTAAATAAAATATTAAAAAGGGGGGCTGGGTATATAGTTCAGCTAGTAGCATGCTTGCCTCTCATGCAAAATGCCCCAGCATGACAAAAAAATATGTATATGTGTGTGTGTGTGTGTGTGTGTGTGTGTGTGTGTGTGTGTATGAGCTGGGGATGTATCTCAATGGTTAAGCACCCCTGGGTTCAATTCTCAGTACCAAAAGAAAAACAACTGGATTATATATGAAAATTAGATTTAAAATGTCAAGTTGAAATTATGTTAATAGAGTTTGAAAAAGCTATATAAACAATAAGCATTTATTACTTTGCATACATATTTTTATATTTGAAAATTGACTCTACATGATGATTATTCTCTAACAAAATAATTCTTTTTCATGATCTCATAATTTTCTCAAAAATTTCAGTATCATGTTTTATATATATAGACAAATTATTTTATAGTTTCCTAGTTTTACATTTCTCTCTCTTGTAAGGACTATACTGAATGGTAAATTTCACAATGCAAACGCCTCATATAATTTACCCATGACAGAATGTAAATTAATTCAGAATAAACTCTGAAAGTCCAACTTCTAGAATGGTTCAGTTTTCTCATCTTGCAATATGATGGCTTGAAAATAAAGCATTTTAAAACACTCTGATAGAATTGGGTCATAAAAGATGGAGTGTGGATCAACAGTTTTAAAGTTTCTACAATAGGGAATTAGACTTGATTATGATTCTGAATGGAAGTGTATCTTGACTATTAATGCCCTTAACGGCTAACTTACTAACTACTCCATGATGTAAGCCTCACTTTTTTTCCCTCTTTTTACACATTTTAGAAACAATTTTAATTCAACACACAGCAATCTCAGTTTCCACTATTGAAAACACATGTGCCCTGTTTTCTCAGTATCAGAGTTAGCCATGATTCCTATCTTGGGAGCATCTGTATTACATGGCCCCAGATAATTATTCCATAACAATACATGACATTTAATACTTTACATTTAATATAAAAATTCAGTTCATGGAAGCTGTATGTAGATGTGGGTAAGTATACATTTATGTTTTAGATGAGATGCCTCATAAATAGAATTCTGTAGACAAATTATTTCAATGGAATGGAATGGAGGGACTCTTTTTTAGGTTAAAATGATGTGTTGCATCAATTATATTAATGAGATTAGTGAGGTTTCATGGATAGCAATTTTAATCAAAATAAAAATATAATATATATATTTGATTAACATTATTTTATTAATAAAAGAGAAAGAGATAGGCTACAAACAGAAAAAGACCACTGTCCTATTTGCATCACTGTATTAGTGATACTTCTATTTTGCACATGTCATGTATATTTACAGTTGGCTAGTTCTCTATATCCTTAGGGATATTTTTTGAAAAAAAATATGCAATTAAATTTTGACCTTTTCAAAGAATATGTTTTTGATTGAGTGCCCTTAGTTCAATCCCCGGTATCTCTCCCCCTCAAAAAAATTCGCTTTCTGCAATTATATACATATTTAAACCTACAGAATATTAAGAAGGTTTATGAAAATAAGGTGTTATGACTTATTTCAGGAGTGTCCCCCCAAAGCTCATGTACTTAAAGTCTTGGTCCTCAGTACAGGAGAGTACAGAGGTGGGATGTTTAGGAGGTGATTGGATACTGAGGACTCAGATCTCATTAGTTTATTATTCTATTGATACCTGGGAGGTGGAACCTAGCTGGAGGAGTAGTATACTGGGGACTTGTTGAGGAAGGGTCTATCTTCTCTTTGCCATTTTCTTTCTCTCCGTTTTCTGGCTGCCATGAGTTAAGCAACTTTCAGTCTCCTCACTCTTCTTCTTTGATGTTCAGCCTTACTTCAGGCTCAGAGAAATGGGGACATCCAACAATGGAATTAAACCTCTGAAGCCATGAGCCAAAATAAACGTCCTTTCCTTTAAGTAATTGTTAGGTATTGGATAATAGTGAAGAAAATCTGACTAACACACAAAGAAAGTACAAAATAGACATTTTATCCTTTAATATGCTTTGTTGGATGATAAAGAGACAAACATGTGAATAATATTAGTTAATGCACCAAGGAAATAGCATAATTAATTTGAGTAAATTTCCAAATAAACCAAAAAAAATATCTTAACAGGAAAGTATGTTTTGGGAAAACTACTAATATTAGTATCAGATTTAGTCACTGATAAAATAAATTTCCCTTTCAATATTCGTAGGGATATAGTTGGCCACTCCTTTTTAAATATGGTGGAAATAACATGTGTTTCTAAAGCAGTGCTCAGTCAGCAATATTTTATCAATATAAAACAAACCTCAAGCAAGGAAAAGAAAATCAGAGTAGTCAAGTATTATCCTTATGTCATATCCTCCTTAGTAATGTCAATGCAATTTCATTTAATCGAATCTCCCTAGATTTGTACATCTTTAAAATCTACTCTACAATTTCTATTCTAATCTTCTGTAATATGTATTGACCACTTTCTCCTGTGTCTTTGGGGATGTACACACACTCAAATAGTTCTTCCTCTTTTCAACTGCTTGGTAATTTTCAGTATCCCCTAAATGGATGATATCATTTGGCAGACTCCTCTGGGAAATCCATCACTGGTGCTGTCTATATCACAGCATTCGTGAGGTAGGGCTCCTCTCTGACTTGAGGTATGCTTATCTCCAGAAGTACTCTTTCTTCTAAATCCTTGTCACTTGACTGACTTCAACCTATTACTCTATCTTGATGGGTGAATTTAGCTCTCTCTGACTTTTGAGTTAATACTCCATAGACCCTTAACGTCTGAGGGCTGTCTGGATTCAGAATTTTTCCTCAATTTGCTGCACTATTTCATTCATTTTCAGCCTTGGTTTATTTCATTATCCTGCTAAATTCTATGCCATGGAGTAGAAGTAAATCTATTATGGTTGGTCCATGTGACTATTAGGCATATACAAGGAAAGGGCAATATAAATTCCTTATTTGACAATATTATTGCAGTTATCATTGCAGACATATATAAAACAAGTTAGTTCATGCTTAAGTGAGTTTTAGAGAACTGTTGTGGCATAATATAAAATGAAAAAAATATTGCCTATTTGGTGAACAATGTTTTTTGTCAAAAATTTCCTCAATGTCCAAATTAAATAATTTTATTATTGTAATAAAATTGATCTCACCATCAAGTTTTTTTCTTTTTATGTTCTAACTAAAATGCTACTTTCCTTGTTCTAGCAGTTCTCAACAAGGGAGATTTTATACTCTAGGGACCAGTTTGGTCTGCTATAAGCAAAAGAATACTGCTGGCATCCAATGGGTACAGGCAAGATCAGCTACTTAATCTCCTTCAGTGCACAGAATAGCTCCCACAAAAACTGCCGCAGTCCTTGCTGCACCATGACTGGCCTGCGCACGTGGCAGCTGCCGCGCTGATTCAGGCATCCTCTGGTAAGGAAAGGTATTCAGTAATAGCCTTTTGTTGCAACATTTTTCCCTGATAATTCTCCCTCCTCTGCACTTTCTTCTTTCTGACTAGAGTTCCCGGGCTTCCATCAACACATGCCCTAACTATTCTTGGTTCCACTGGGGTGCCTTCTTCCCTTAGTAATTACTTAACACCCCTTCCATTTTTTTATCACAAAGACAATACAACATTTCAAGACAAAACAAGACACAAACATACTGTATCAATCTTCTCCATTTTCTCAAAATGACCATTTTTCCTCTCACCCTATCTGCCTAGGAAGGAGCAGATTTGCTCCTGTCCTACCTAGGGACAGGCAGCTTTTCCTCATCAACTTACCCCCTGAGTGTCCGGGGGCTCCTGGTACGGGCCACCATCTGCCGCAGCCCAGCTGCAGCAAAATAACCAGGGGTGTGGGGGGGTGATGAGCAACTTGTGTAGATTGATACAGCAGGAGTGGGAGATGTTTATTGTAGGACAGGAGGGGTATATATACATTCCACACAGCTTATCTTAATTAACATAAACTAGATACAGCAGTCAACCAATAAAGAATCTCCACACTTAATGGCTTGCTGGCATTACTTCTCAAACCACTCCCTCTGGCAAAATGCCAGGCGCCATCCTGACTTGTTTACAGACCCTAACAAAAAACAGTCATGGAGTGCTCAAGTGTCAGTAGTGCTGAGGTGATAAAACCTGATGCTGGGTTAACTGAGGGCTGATATTTTTCAAAAGTGGAAGTAAGAATGGTTTTGTTTACATTTTACTCTCAATAAGTAGGTCTTTACAGAGAGAGAATCCAAGCTTATCTTAATGAGCTTATTTTTGTGAAACATGAAAAGCTTATTTAATAATAAGAGATAATAATAGAGATGAAAAGAGAAAGAGAAAGAAGGGGAGAAACATTAAAATTTTCACTCTCCCCTGTCAGTGTTTATAATAAGCTGACCTCAGATAAGTCGATGAGAGTTTTCTAGAAGCCTCTATGCCTCCATTTCTTTGAGAGAAACACTACTTCTATCTTGGCAGTAACAAGAACTGCTGCTAGAAACCAATTTATCTTCTATTGTTGCAAGTTGACTTAGAAAGAAAGTCATCAGGTAGCTTCTATCTATGAGACAACTGGGTGCTTTCAGTACACGCCCTTTTGCAAGAACTTCATAAAATAAATGTACTGAAACAGAACGTGCTTAAAACAGTATTTTGCACATAGAATTTAGTAAATTTGGGCTTTTTATTGTTTTGTATCAAAATCTACAGAAGAGGCAAGTATCCAGGTCATGTTTTCACAAGAAGTAGCTACAACTAAATAGTATTCTTAAGCATTGATCAGAACATTAACATCTAAATTTAAACTACTCTTTTGCAGTCAAAAAGTGCCAGTCAAATAATTATGTAAGACCTATAGATTTTAATTAAGTTCTGGAGAATCGGGTGTTTAAGCAAAGCTATCTTGCTTTATGTGGTATTTGTTCTAAAGCCTATCTGGTGGTATTCTGTACATTACAGTATTTCCAATATGACTGCATCATATACACTGAGATCTCTTAGTTAGAAATCAGCTTTTTATTCTTTACATATTTTTATTTACCTCAAAAATCATCCTAAATAAAGCATTATTAATTAATACTGTGGAATCATTGAAAATTAACAAACATTATAGTAAATGCTCCTACTTAACCCTTAGACAATATATATTCTCCTGATTCAAAACTAAGAGCCCTTCTCATCACACAATGGAAATATTTGGTCAAGACTGTATTAAGGGGCTGAAAATGTGGCTCAAGCGGTAGCCCGCTCGCCTGCCATGCGTGCGGACCGGGTTCGATTCTCAGCACCACATACAAAGATGTTGTGTACGCCAAAAACTAAAAAATAAATGTTAAAAAAAATTCTTTTTTTAAGAATAAAAGACTGTATTAAGAACCTCAGTAAGACAATGGGAGTGATCACTGTCCTATAGTCTTACATATGTGATCAATTTTTTTGCATAAATAAAATCTAGGTAATTTTGATCAAAAACCCTGTATTATAATAAAAGAAAATTAACTCTTCAATATACAAAAAGTTTATGTTTATGTAAACTTTGCATGAAACAATTTAATTCCATCTATAGCAGAGATTTTATTTGACTGGAAAATATTCATTGTTTTATTCATACTATAAATCCATGATTTTTATCAAAATAACATGTACTGTTATTATTATTTTTTTTTAATTTCAGAGCTAGTTTAGCAGCTATGGTTGGTCAATTTGGCATAAGTAGTGATTTGGGGGTGGAGTTTGAGAAAAATCTCTTTAAAGAGGACTCATTTATGTAAGGAAATATTCATGCTTATACTGTTTCCATACTTACTGCCCTTTCTATTTAGAAAGTGGACATTCTGACTGAAGCATTAGTAGCCTTACTGCACCATGAGGAAACTGAGAATGGAAGCAAAGCATTACAGATTATGATCCACTATGTTTGGATGAGCCCAAATCCCTGATTAGCAAAGAGTTGCCATACAAGCTTCCACCTACTTGCCTCCAGGTTTCTTTTACATGAATGAGACATGCATCATTATCTTACTTATGTCTGAATTCTGTGCTTTTTGGCATGTGCTAAAATAAATGCCTGCGGATACTGCTGGCTGAAATCACCTATAACTTAAGTTAAAAGAAGGAAAATGAGAAATTACATATTATATGTATAATGAAGAAAAATATTTAAAATCTGACATGTAGCTATTAAACAATCCATTACAAAACTTAATTTTGGAAAAGTTTCTATAATTCACATTCAATAATTATCCTCATTTTACAGGGGAAAACTATGTCTTAGATGAGTGACAGGGCACATAGCCAGTAAAGGGAAGAACTAAGTTTAATTGTAGATTGTATCTTCCAAACTGTTTTGCGTAAAGTATTATTATTATTTCATTATTCCAGTTTTAAAGATTCTTGTTCTTTTTAAGAAATCACATCTGTGCACTTCTTGGGAGTATATGTCTTTGCTTTGTTTTGTTTTCTTTGTTTCCTATTCTTTTGCTTGTTTTTGCAGTGTTGGTGATCAAACCCAGGTCCTCACACACAAGGGCTCTACCACTGAGCTACATCCCCTTCCCAGGTAAGGTGATTATAATTCAAGGCATTGTAAGGAAAAATACATGAGTGGATGTTAAGGCTAGCTCAAAGGGCAAACATTTGTTTTAAATATTGCATATAATTAAAGGGAACTTTCTAGGAGTTTGTACTTCACAGATTTTGATTTCCATGTATACTACAATTTAAACTGTACACAGAACTTACATAAATGTAACTTTTGGTCTTTTAAGGATCACTGATGCAATGTATGGATTTTACAAAATGAAAAGCAGAATCTGCCAAACTGTTCTATGTTCTAAGGAAGAATGTATTGCAAAAGTAAGGGTAACAGCTGCTGTGAGTAATTATCCAACACATTCAATTTTTTGGAGGGGGTTGGTTCAACTATGTTCATACATATAGGATGTAAAAATTATGAATTTGTAACAATCATTCTCCTATGGAAGAGAACAACTCATACAATACAAATAAGGTGATTTAAAAGTCCAGAAATGTTCCAGCTTGAACAGAAATATGTTCACTGTATGCATGCTTCTTATTCAGCTAGCATTAATAGGGGCTAGAAAGGATAACTTCCTGCATACACAGAGGATAATTTACCAGGGCACCAACCCTATTTACAGAGGACAAGGGTTTCAGTGATTATCCATTTTTATAGTCTTAAGGAGGCTAAATTGATCATGTCTTTGAACTCAAGGGGAAGCAAATGGCTGCTCTGTGTCTGTGTGTTCATCTGAACTACTGTTCTTAAGTAATTCTAATGAACATAGAGTCTGAAAATTACTATATTAATAGGTAGCTATAACTTATTTATTTGACCTAAGGACTCCTAGAGTTATTGAAGATTCTTGTTCTTTTTAATAAATCATACCTGTGCACTTCTTGGGAGTATATGTCTTTCACAAGCTTACTGATGCTTACTAGCACATAAGGACCCTGAACCTTTTCATAGTGAGAATAGTAATAAAGATGTATGGCCCTTTTTAAAAGAAAGTATCATTAGTATTTCATTATTCCAACTGGAGCTTCAAATAGGACGAGTTTGCTATTCATATATCTATCTTAATGTATATGGCATTAAAACTCAAGTTCCTCTTACACACACTCTAGGACCATATTCTCTCACTTATTTATATTATAGTCTTCCAAACACAGAGAATATTAGGAATATTGTCAATATTAGGAATATTGACATTTTGGGAATATTGTCATCTTATGGACTAAAATAATTCATAATTTGAAGTCTAAACCCTAATATGGTGGCATATAGAGATGGGACCTGCAAGAAGGTAATTAGGTTAAAGAGATCAATAGAGTGGAATATTATCAATATTACTGGTATCTTCATAAGAAGAGAAAAAAGACACCAATGATTTTTATCCACAGAGAAAAGGCCACATAAGCACAAAAGCAGATATTGTCCATAAACAGGTCAAGAAGAGAGTCCTCAAAAGAAACTTACCCTGCCAACACATTGGTGGTGGTTTTCAGTTTCCAGACTGTTAAAAAATAAATTTCTTATGTTTGATTCACTCAACTTGTGGTATTTTTCATGGCAGTCTTGGAAGACTGATGCAGTTGTATTTTGCTCAACTTGGAAATATGGTAACAATATTGTACACAGAAAATGTCAAAGATATCATGAACAAATCTTAGAAAACAGACCTGAAAGAGGGAGTTTACTGTCCAGTATTATCCTGAAAGCAACAATACATTAATTACTTACAGTTTCTTCAGTGGATTGTTTTATAATCAATGACTCCAGAAAGCATAAAGAAATCATCTAAGTTAATTTTGACTTCCATTGAATAGGGAGCAGCAACCCTAAATCCCTATCACTTGGCAAAGTTACTTATTAAGTATGTTTGTGGTAAGTAATAGTATGTAATGTGGTTGTAAGTGTAATTTTAGGAAGTAAAATCCCAAAGAATTTAAATATAATGTTTACTCTATTTTTTTCTATATTATATCTTTACCTCCTAAATGTGTTAAACGTGTGATGACATGTTATGACTAACATTTACAATCTTTTTAAAACTATAGGGAAGAGAAAGGAGTCACCTTATTCATTTCTTTATTAGTTTTTGTACTTAAATTGAGCACCTTCTTTAATTCTCTGTGGGATATTTGAATTTTATATGTGAAGATTTACCACTTAGTGAGGCTGAAAATCCAAGGGAAAGGGAAACTTAATAATAGTACAACACTTAATGAAATCTTAATAAAAATGATCTTAAGATTGGGCTGGGGATGTGGCTCAAGTGGTAGCGCACTCGCCTGGCATGTGCGGGGTGCTGGGTTCGATCGTCAGCATCACATAAAAATAAAATAAAGATGCTGTGTGCACCAAAAACTAAAAAATAAATATTAAAAAGCTCTCTCTCTCTCTCTCTTTAAAAAAATGATCATAAGATAGTGGGTTCCCTTTAAAGAATAAATTATTATATGTTCAAAATTATGGAAATACAGTGATCATAATTATATGTAGAGATAGTTAAGGGACTGGTACTGTATGCAGAAACTAAATAGGATAATTCTAATGTGTTAAGCAAATTACAAATATGTTAAATAAAACAATGGATATAAAAATAAAGCTTAGAAGTTACTTTTAGGCATCATATGGTTAAAATTGAGAAGTTGAACTCCCTTTGTCAAAACAATAAAGGGACGTGGCATTTAATAAATAAGAAGAAAACTATGTATACATGCCAAACTGAAAATAAAGTTTCTATCTAAATGTCAAAATCTTCAAGAAATCTGAGTTTCATATAGCAAAAATGGAGTAATGTTGAAAACAGAAATCTTTCTCCCAGTTGCAATTGTTTCCCAAAGAAAAATCATAAAAATTTAGCTATACAGAGTTTATATCCAGAGAAGAAAAGAGGCATAAAACAGTAGAAATGGAAATTATTTCTCCATGGTAACAGTAAAAAAAATTGTATTATCTATTTTCAAAGTGATCCTGTAATTTTTCTGAAATATGGGAAATAGTCAGATAAATCTATTTAGTACAGTCCCCTTAAAATGTTAGAAAATATTTAGAGATTTTTTTAATTATTCTTTGTAGATTCATATGACAGTAGAGTGTATTTTGACATATTGTACATACATGGAGTACAAATTATTCTAATTAGGATCCAATTCTTGTGATTGTATATGATGTGAAGTTTCCCTTGTTATGTATTTGTACATCAATGTAGGAAAGCTATGTCCAATTCATTCTATTGTCTTTCAGTGACTTGATTGACTTCATCTTAATATTTCATTGTATTGAAGAAGAGAAATGGAGATTCTTTGAGATAAAAAAAATTCAAAAATTAAAAATTTATATGTACACACACACACACACACACACACACACACACACACCCCTAACAGAAAATATAAACTCTGCATTACAGAACAAATTACTCACAAAACATCTTAGAAGTATCAGTTCTTCACATCCCATTCCCTCCATTTTTAAAAAAAAACATTATTTTTGTAGATTGACACAAGAACTTTATTTTTATTTGTTTATTTTTATGTGGTGCAGAGGTATGAACCCAGTGCCTCACATGTGCCAAGTGAGTACTCTACCACTGAGCCACAACCATAAAAACAAACCCCTTATTTTTGACCAAGTGAAGGTTAAATCATGCTCACATTTGAAAACAGCTACCACAGTGGATAACTAGAGAAAATTTGTACTACAACACTCTGGTTATGAGTGCATAACACAGATTTCAAAAATATCTCATTTGTGGAATGAGAAATTCTGAGCAATTACACAACGACCACAGAGGTTCATTGGTTCAGGGATGCACTTTGGCATGTTGGCATTGTCTCCTGTGTAATATAGGGAAGCAGTATGCTTTCCTCAATAAGGGAGAGAATCTCTTACTCACAGACCTGAGGACATTGGTTGTTGAATGTCACCTGGAACACCGGGAAGGACCTGAAAGATAAGGACCCCCACTTAGAGCCCTACTTTTTTCCTAACTAAATACAAATTGAAGTCCATTCAGAGCCACCTTCAAAATTATTTCACTTAGCTGTATGAACTTTACTCAAAAATAAATCCTCAAACTATGGAAAGGGATTTTCCTTTTCTCTTACTACAAGATTATAAAATTTTTTTGTTTTCAACAGTAAGAGAGTGGTCTACATATACACAGCCACTTGAGTACAAGGGGAAAAAAACGCCATGTACAATATCTTGAGGTGATGTATCAAAGATGTGTTTGTGTAAATCATGATTAATTCTTTACCTACATTTGTTTGACATACATTTGAGCCAAATATCATTAACTCAGATTTAGATGAAAACTATGAAACCGAAGGAGAAAGGAGAAGATAGCCTGACATATATAATATAATCTTGAAAAAAAATGGAAGTTAAACCAGGCATGGTAGTGGTAGCACGTGTCTGTAATACGATTGATTTGGGAAGCTGAGGCAGGAGGATTGTGAGCTCAAAACTAGTCTCAGCAATTTAGGCTTTAAGCAACTTAGTGAGACCCTGCCTCAAAATAAAACATAAAAACAGTTGAGATGTAGCTCAATGGGAAGCAGTCCTTGGTTCCATCCCTGGTATTATTAAAAGAAAGGAGGGAATTGGTAAAATTACCCTTTAAAACACATATGCTTTGATGCAGTCATAGGTATTTCTCAAGAGCATACCAGCAGGCAGCAACAAATAGAAGATATGTGAGTGCTCTACCACCTGTATTAGACCTGAAAACATAACTGCATGTAAGGACTATCTGAATTATATTTCTGAACACCCACATCTAGATATTGTACTATTCATATATTTAGTCTTTCAAAAGGCATGTTATAGTCAAATGATCCTTAGAATCACAGTCCATTTTCTTTCACTGGCAGTTGCAGATATTATTCTCATTTCAATAAAAGGATAACAGTATTGATAGTATAATGTTCAACAATATCAAAAACATCTCATTGTGTTGATGAAAATTTTTAAAATTTAAAAATATTCATATTAGCAAATTATACTTATTTCCTTACATGCAAAATTATAAAAGACTGGAATGGAGAAAAGAAAAGCAACAATAAAGAAAATCCTTTGAGAAGCCTTTTACAGGCTGTCTAAAAACAATTAATGTGACTGCAAACTTCAATTTAACCATCTGAATTAGGAATATTATTAATCATTTTCCACTCATTCTTACCAGTATTGGAGCTCTGACCAGTACTTGCAACATCTGTAATGTCACCTGAATAATACAGTTCTGAAAAAAAAAAAAAGATTATTCTTACTTGGTAATTATTTTATTAAAGAGAGCTTTATTGCTGTAGATACACATGCCAGTTTTACAAGACTAAGATATGTCATATCTCAGACCTCATTTGGAATACTACTTTTTCCATGAAATGTACAATCAATAACTTTCTCCATACATGGCAGCAAAATTCTTTACTTCCCTAAAACTTTGCTTATGTCCAAGAGTATGACTGCACACATTAGACTACAAAGAAATAGTAAATTATATATAGGCAAGAATTAAGCATGAACTTATGATATTTACCTTTTGCGATTTCATCTGAAGATATTTTCCCTTTGGGTTGTTTGTTTGAAATAAGAATAAAACTTGTCAAAAAAAGAGTTTAAAACCCTCCAGCTTGATTCGGAAAATTCTCTCATTTAAGTCCTAGAATTCAGATTACACATGATATTTAAAATTGTTTTATGCAGTGATATATAATAAAGTTAAGATGAATGAAATGATTAAAGAGAGCTTATAAATTAATAAATTTTAAAGCTCTCTGATTATTACAGTAGCTTTAAAATCATACCATTAGAAATTCAGACCATTTTATAAAGGTCTGACTCATCTATTGAGCTAGTATTTGAAATGAGATACTCAGAACAATCCAATTTGACTAAATATTTTTAAAACATTTCACAATGATTGTTACTTACCTTTATAAAAGCCACATTTCACAGTAGTCAGGACACAAAAGCCAACTAATTATTCGGAATTACAAAAGCCACCTCTCTCTTCTCCTGGTGTGGCATCTCTACCTCTGATCATCATGATCCCTTTCAGATTCTAATGAGAAAACATTTGCCAGCATTCAGGTCCCTTTCAACCTGAAAGCACTATTTGAGGGACAATAAATATCAAATAGCCTAATTCTGACATGTGTTAGGAACATATATTTAGTAACTGGTGCATAATTAAGGAACATTTCAAAAGTTTCATGATTATCACAAATCTGCACAGAGGATAGTTTCTTTGGGACATGCAATGTGCTTTTCTAGATTACTCTCTGTATTTGAATTGAGGCCATCATAAACAGATAACATTAATATCAACTTCCAATTGGAGAACTCATGAGCTCTTTTATTCACATTCATTGGGTGAATAAGGAAGATAAGATAAGGCCTAGACAGTCTTGTTTACTCCAAAGAGTGTCTGAACGTCTGTAATAGTCTTTGGACACCACTTGGTATTTTTTTTTTGAGGCGGGGGTTGGGGGGATAAGGGGGTACTGGAGAGTGAATCCAGGAGCATTCAACCTCTGAGCCACATCCCCAGTTTTTTTTTTTTTTTTTTTATTTAGATACAAGGTCTCACTGATTTACTTAGGGCTTCACTAAATTGCTGAGGCTGGCTTTGAATTCCTGATCCTCCTACCCCAGCCTCCTGAGCTGCTGGAATTACAGAAGTGTGCCACCATGCCTGGCTACCACTTGGTATTCTTGATGTCACATTAACTCAGAATATTATATGGATTAGAGATTGTAGGCTGAGGTATAGAGGCTGCGGTATTATATGTTTAGCATGTTCAAGGCTGTTCAGAGTTCAAGACCTTTCAAGAGGTGGGAAAGAAGACAAACCATGTAGAAGCTGTGGTAAAGCAGCTATTCTACCAAGATTATGTGACCTGAAGGAACTTTTAAATTTAAATGTTTCTACTTATCTGTTTGAGTCAGCAGGAAGTCTGAAAAAGTTGAAAAGCAGAGTTCCAGAATGTTTAATGAGGCTGTGGCAATTGTAAGACCCTATGGCAGAGTGACAAACATCTGCTAGAGAATGCACAGGAAGCAAAGTCCCAAGCTTGCCATTCTCACAGGGGGACTCTGAGCAAATCTTGTGTCATTGTTTCTTACTCCAAATAAATTCTTCTACCTTCCTTGTTGATTCAATAAATAAGTCTATTGTTGAGTTTAATTGACAGTACTCATTGTTCACAACAAAGAATCTTAGCAATTTTTCATACCAAAAGAATTTAAAGCCAACAGAATGACAAGGGAATAAATAAAATCTGGCTATGTGACTTATTTGAAGTTGAAAGAAGAAAAACTAAACTTGCAATAAAGAAAGGAAAACTAGCAAATCATCGCAATCAGAAAGAAATTATTAATTTAGTGTCTCTGGACTGCTGAAATGAAAAGACCCTAAAAATTCAAATCTTAGGGGAGAAATAGTTGATGTTCTACATTATTATTAACAACATGTCGAATTCCAAAACAAATTCCAAAATCAACTATTTTCTATTTTTATGACCTGATCACTTGAATCTAAATATCATATTGAACACTTTTTTTATTGACTATTTAAAAAATATTAAATGACAGCAGAATGCATTACAATTCTTATTACATGTATACAGCACAATTTTTCATCTTTCTGGTTGTATATAAAGTATGTTGACACCAATCGGTGTCTTCATACATGTATTTTGGATGATGATCTCTATCACATTCCACCATCCTTGCTAAGCCCCTGCCCCCTCCTTTCTCATCCCACCCCTCTGCCCTATCTAGAATTCATCTATTCCTCAAATGCTCCCCCTCCCTACCTCACTATGAGTCAGTCTCCTTATATCAGAAAAAAAACATTCAGCATTTGTTTTTTTGGGATTGGCTTACTTCACTTAGCATTATCTTCTCCAACTGCACCCATTTACCTGCAAATACCATGATTTTATTCTCTTTTATTGCTGAGTAATATTCCATTGTGTATATATGCCACATTTTTTTATCCACTCATCCACATAAGGGCATCTAGGTTGACTCCATAGTTTAGCTATTGTGAATTGTGCTGCTATAAACATTGATGTGGCTGTGTCCCTGTAGTATGCTGTTTTTAAGTCTTTTAGGTATAAACCAAGGAGAGGGATAGCTGGGTCAAATGTTGGTTCCATTCCCAGTTTTCCAAAGAATCTCCATACTGCTTTCCATATTGGCTGCACTAATTTGCAGTTCCACCAGCAATGTATGAGTGTACCTTTTTCCCCATATTCTTGCCAACACTTATTGTTGTTTGTCTTCATAATAGCTGCCCTTCTGACTGGAGTGAGATGATATCTTAGAGTAGTTTTGATTTGCATTTCTCTAAGATCTATACAATGAAAACTACAGAACCCTAAAGAAAGAAATCAAAAGACTTTAGAAGATGGAAAGATCTACCTTGCTCTTGGATAGGCAGAATTAACATTATCAAAATGAACATATACTAAAAGCACTATATAGGTTTAATACAATTCCGATCAAAATCTCAATGACATTCCTCATAGAAATAGAAAAAGCAATCATGAAATTCATCTGGAAAAATAAGAGACCCAGAATATCTAAAGGAATCCTTAGCATGAAGAGTGAAGCAGGTTGCATCACTATACCAGACCTTAAACTATATTATAGAGAACTACTAACAAAAATATCATACTACTGGCACCAAAATAGACTGGTAGACCAATGGTACAGAAGAGAGGACACAAGACTAACCCACAAAATTACAATGATCTTATATTAGACAAAGGTGCCAAAAACATGCATTAGAGAAAAGATCGCCTCTTCAACTTTGGTGGTTTGAAAAGTGGAAATCCATATGTAACAAAATGAAATCAAACCCCTATCTTTCTTTCTTTCTTTTTTTTTTAAAGAGTGAGAGAGAGAAGATAGAGGGAAGAGACAAGTTTAATACTTATTTTTTAGTATTTGGCGGACATAACATCTTTGTATGTGGTGCTGAGGATCGAACCCGGGCCGCACGCATGCCAGACATGGCGCGCTACCGCTTGAGCCACATCCCCAGCCCTAAACCCTTATCTTTCACCATGCACAAAACTCAACTCAAAGTGGATCAAGGACTTAGGAATTAAACCAGAAACTCTGTGTCTAATAGAAGCAAAGGTAGCCCCTAATCTTGTATGGTATTAGGCCCCAACTTTCTTAATAAGACTCCTATAAGCACAAGAATTAAAGAATCAATAAATGGGATGGAATCAAACTAAAAAGCTTCTTCTCAGCAAAAGAAACAATCTGTAAGGTGAACAGAGAGCCTACATCCTGGGAGCAAATTTTTACCCCTCACACATCAGATAGAGCACTAATCTCTAAGGTATATAAAGAACTCAAAAAGCTAAGCACCAAAATATAAATAAATAAATAAATAACCAAATCAACAAATGAGTCAAAGACCTGAACAGACACTTTTCAGAAGAGGATATACAATCAACCAACAAATATATGAAAAAATGAACACCTGAGTCTGCAATTTGCTTAATTGTGTATTCATGAACAAGATTCTGATGTGAAAGTTTGATTATTGTTCCAGAATCAGTGGCAACTGGATAATTAAATGGGAATATATGAAGTGGTGGCAGGACATTGATAACATCAAATCCAAAGGTCTCATTTAGATTTCCTTGCCTGAAAATGCCCTTTCTTCTATTGCTTGAAACACTTTCTGTTGTTGAGATTTTTTCCCTTTGCTTCAAGACCCTACTATGCTTTCATCTGAGCATTATCTTGGAGGAAATATAAATAATTTTCCAACCTTATACCCCATTCCATCATATTGTCTCCAGATCTGCAGTGTCAGAGTTCATTGCCTTCCAAGTAAATAACTGCAAAGTAGATTTTGGAACAGGAAATCATGGATATTGAAAAATTGGAAAGACTCATATGTTATAAACATTAATGACTATAGAATTTATTATTTAAATCAATTTTGAACTCACTAGGCAAAGGAGAGAAAAGGACAATTTTAGATTTAAAAAGATTAATTTAAAACAAAGTGAAATATGGATGAGCATGTCAAGTACTCTGCATTCCTTTGGCTAATATTAATCCTGAGGATGTGAAATGCCATTATGTTCCATTGGAGCCGATGTCAAGATTAGGCGATAAATGACTTATGTCCATTTTAGGATAGATTCAATAATAATTCCGCCTTTTGGTTGTTTACTTAGTATCTGATAAGAAACATATTTTTATAAACTAAAAGAATATTTACCATATAGCAATAATACCTGTCAAAATATTAAGTGAAGCTCTTAAATGAAACAGATAAAGCAACAGGAAGTCTGAACTGTTGTCAGATTTTCAACAAAACTTCCCTCCGGAATGTATAGGCCTCCAAGTGACATCTGTAGGTCCCTCTAGAACAGAGGCTTCATATCCCAAGCAGCACAAATAGTACTCCACATGGCCTCCTGCTGTTTAGTGGCTGCCAGAGCTGCCTGCACTCATACAGTGAACAGCAATCTCAGGTAGTGAGGTTTTTCTTTACTAACTTCTGTAACAATATTTTTTTTTTGTATACTAACAATGAATATTACCATTCAATAGTATAGTGATTGGTGGCAGACCTGGAAAAGGAATATAAAGAATACATTTCTTAAGAAAGAGATGATATTTTGGTTATGTCACTGTCCATCAATAACCATCCCTTGTGAAGTAGATAATCTTAATAATTATTTGTGCAAGATGACTTATATTTTGGATAAATTTCACCTTTGTTTTGAATTCAGATTCCTTCTGTAGACAACCAGTGGATTTATGGCTACAGTCACAATATTGAAAGCCACTTTTTTCAATAACAGGGGCTTCCCATTTTCAAAACTGAACTAGCTACAACTATAGTATATGCTCAGCTACCATTAGCAGTAACCAAAAGGCAAGAAGGAAAAGCATAATAAAGTTTGGAATGGAAAGTAGTCAACTAGAAAATAGGAAAACTACAGAGAAAATGAAATGAAAAGCTGCTTCTTTTAAATATCAATTTATTCTTTTAAATATCAATTTATTCTTTTTAAATATCAATTTATTTAAAATCAGAAAGTTTCTAGAATATCATCAATTAAGAAAATGGACTGTAGAATTATTTGGGAACCTGAATAGATCTATAAAGAGTAAAAAAAAATGATTAATTAATTTAACTTCTTCCAACAACAACAACAACAAAACAACCCAGAAGCAGATATCTTTACTTGTGAATTATATACTAGTTAAAGAGCAAATAATATCAAGGGCTGGGGTTTTGATTCAGCAGTAGAGCGTCCTCTAGCACATTGAGGTACTGGATTCGATCCTCAGTACTACATAAAAATAAATGTAAATAAATGCCCAAGTAAACTAAAAACAACTTTTAGAAAGAGGAAATAATATCAATAACTTATCAACTCTTCTAGAAAATAGAGGCTAAAACCTTTCCAAATTCATGATATAACAACAGTATCACTCTAACATGATGTCAGACAGATAAGTGCCCCCAAAAGAAAAGCTACATAAAAATATCCTCTTTGAATATAAGTGCAGAAATCCTCAAAAAATATTAGGAGTTGAGAGAGGAATAAGTAAAGTAAATTGCTATTTTAGTAACATTATTAGCACTAATGAAAATTAGGCATAATTTTATCAAATAATATACATTAGAAAAAAAGCATCATTGCTTGTAAGAAAAAATATACATATATGTACATGCAATTGCATGTCATAGTTACCATTATGAATAATAGTTTATTTTAAAATACTAATATTTGGTTTTAAATTATAAGAAATCATTGAAAAACATTTACACCAGCAGAGCTTCTGGTAACAAAAACTTTTGTTTTTCCCTTTAGTCAGTATTGCTAGAGGTAATGTTTGTTTTCATTTCCTTAGTGTGATTACTTTAAGGTACATGGATTATTCTTAAAATAAAAACAAATTATAAAATGCAGAAATAGAACTTGTAGAATTAACATAAAAAGCAATTAAAGTATGTTTGAAAATATCAATTTATTTATGAATGAGTGGAAGAGAAGTAGCAAGAAGAGGAGGCACAAAGTGAGTTGAGAGGTGTGGTGAATTTTAAAAAGGAATGTATAATGATGAAGGAAAGGATACAGAGACTGAAAGTCTTAGAATATGGAATAAAGGAGACCATGTAGCTTAGCACCCTCATTTGGCAGAAAATAAGACCCAGAAGAACCTAAGCAGCAAGTCATACATGGATCACATAGGTCAAGTCTCTACCACACATGGTGTGAACTTGGAAAACCAATCGATCTCAGATTCTCATCTGTAACATTAAGATGATTCTTATTTCATCAAAATGCTATACAATTTTGTAGCAGTTATGAAGCACCCTGCACATCACAATGCTCCATGAATAATAGTTTCTTCACCTGACTCGATTGAGTCACACAGCTGATTGGTAGTAAACAAAGAAATTGGGTCTCTTCATGTCCAGGGTAGTTTTTGTTTCCATTTATTTAAGCATCTAATGGGTTCAATTCCCACAAATACTTAAGACAACATTATACCTCTTTTATATGTTTTTCAGAATAATTTTATTAGAGGAAAAATCACACTAAAATTTTTATTTACATAATTATTTACTAATAAATACATTGTGGATAGCATAACTAGAATTGGTTTATTAAAAGACATTATTAAAATAATTTGTCTTAGCGTGTTTCTTCTGATAAAAATATCATTTTATTGTACAGTGTAAATATGTGTTAGTATTGAAAACATTTTACCTCCAATATGCAGTATGACTAAGCTTTGTGATCACATAATTTATAATTGAGATATTAAACATCCATGTATATATTATTATTTTAAGACTGTTGGAAAAGTACAATGACTCTTTTTACTGTGATCCATTTATATTTCTTATTGAAATAGCGCATCTATAGTTTGTGCTCAAGGAAATAGACTTCTGTCTAAATCATTTTTATAAAATCTTGCAATAGCAACCTAAAGACACACATAGAGCCATGAATCCACCCAGACGTGTGGCAATAATTGGGATTGACATTGTTTTTATTCTTTCTATTTTGCTCTTTTTGGATTCTCATTTAAAAGGGAAAGCACAGGGCCCTTGGCATATTTCCTTTCATATGGATGGAGTAAGAGATTGACTGAATGTTTTTGTCTCTTGTTTCTTTCCTAGAGATTTTCTCATTATTCCAGTTTCTTTTTAGAAATGAGATTTGTGTTTTGTGACTTCTCAGGAGCTTGTACTATTTTTCTGTGTAGAAACAATGTGATTTTGATATATTCAGGTTATAGTTGGCTTATATATCATGGGAACAGTTCACTATAGGGCTTTTTTAAAATTGGTATTTGCATTTAAGAGTTCAATACACCTGTTATTTCTAACCTTTGCTGACCTGAAAAAATGACTGCAACTGCACAATAGCAGAGTTTGCTAGAAAATATGAACCTTATTTTGTAATGTTATTTTGGTTTTTCCTTCTCTATAATAATCATGGCTAGTAGCCAAATAACAATGAGATAATAGCATTGTACCATCATATTTTGCTTACATTGAGCTGATAGAGAATATTTTCTTCTATATAGCTTTGAAATGGCCAAATTTACACATTGACTCTCACAACTGACCAGATTCATGAAGTTAAGGAATGAAAATATTGACCCAGATGAAGTCATTGTTTTGTTTCTCTATATGTCTTTTGTTTGTTCATTTGTTTGGTCAGGAAAAAAGGCCAAACTAAGTAGGGGACAAAATATCATAGTAGCCAGTCCTTTTAATGATTCAGAAGCTGATATCCTGGGAGTTTTGGTCCCTTACTCTTGTTTTTTGACACTCTTGAAAATGTAAAACACTCTTGGTTCATGGAATACTAACAAATACTTTACATATCAGGTTTGACCAGTGGGATGCTGTTTAATAACCCTGATATAGACTGTACATTTCAAATATGTGCATTGTAGTTTTTCTATTTTTTTTTTTTAGGTTTGAGAGACTATGCATTGAAGACTGGAAAATAATTCACAAAAATTGTAAATTGGTAAGTATCTGTCAATGTTTGTCCTAAACACACTGACCTAGGTTCACACACTAAACAAAGTAGTCCTAGCCCTTCTCATCATGAAAATTATGGTCAAGAACAATCAAAAGGAATGGAAAGGGCACTAATGGCTTCAAAATGCAAGATGGTACAAAACATTCACTTTGAGAAAAACATGCTTACATTTTAATTTTATGAATAATTCAGACTTTTTGCATGAATAGGGAACTAAAAAAAGAGTTCACATATGTCTGAGAATGTTCAGAATGAAGTGTATGTAGGTAGGAATGAAGTTCATAGGCACATTATGGACTGGAAATAAAGATTTTGTAGTTATCCAAATATATTTCTAGTGTCTGAAGTCATGGAATTTGTTGAGGTCACGTAAGGGAGAGAATTTATGAAAAGTCGCTAATAAATAGCCTTAGGATTATTTAAAAAGTTTAAGGTGGTGAATTGTCTAGGACATTGTGAAAGAGTATACAGAGAGTATAGTAGCAAAGCAGTTAACCTTGGTGACCCAGAAAGTGAGGAAAACAATTGTTTTGGAAAGCATAATCAGAAGAGTTTATTTTGGCAATATAAGAAATGCAACTTTAGGGGACACAAAATAGTGTGTGTGGAATTATATGAAATAATATGGCTGAAGGAACAGATATCTTCAAGCCCCTGATGTAGGAGTAGGGCAGAGAAGCAAGCCATTCAGAAACATTCCCTGGGTCTGTCCTTAATGGTTACAGGGCTGTTTCCATGGAGAAAAGGTAGTGTGAAATTATAGGTGTTTTACAGATAGAATTGACTTCTGATTGACATTGATGTTTGGGGTTGTCATTGTTTTCTACCCCGAGTTACCATTTCTTTAACACTAGCTTTGAACTTAACTATAAACGTATATTATGAACTATTAACTAAACCGTTTTATCACCAAACATTTTTTTGTGTTATCCTAAATAGTACTTCACATGATCCATCAGATCAAGCTACTCAGACAAGCTTTTAATGATTCTTTATAGGTCCCAATTTTCATTGTAATTGGTACTCAATAGAAATAAATGTATTCAATTTTAGCTGCATTGTAGCTGGACCCTATCTATCTGTGATTCTCAATCAGTATTTCTCAGTCCTCAATTTGAACTAATTATATCCTCACACATACATAACCACTACAAATTTTAGCAATTCCTACTTGACAATATCGCAAACACTTTGCTAAAATTTGTCTCAGCAAAACTATGCCTGTATGACACCTATTTGCTATCCCCATATTTAACTAAATCAAGATTCCATCAATTAAAAGCTGCACCATTATCATCAGTCGCATTAATTAAGAAAATTGCCCTGCTCAGGTAGTTGAGTAGGAGAACCACACAGAAAACTGGAACATTTTCAAAGTAAAAATAAGGTATAAATGCAATTAAAAAAAACGATCATAAAACATTTTCACTTGTCATGGACTTAGAATTGATTATTGTAATTAAACTGAAAGCAAATTTTCAAAAGCCTAACAGTAACAGTGTGGTCAAGACAATCTTAAGTAGAGACTTTGATCTCAAATTTTTTTTCAGGTGTTAGGACTCGGGTTAACTCAAAGAAAGCAAGTAAAATCTCTAGAAGAAAATCAATTTCAGGGTAGGCCAACAGCAATTATGGAGCTTCATAAGTTGTATGTACATTGCAGTTTTGAGATGTTAACATATGAAAGGCACACCTATAAAATTAATGAAATATGATATGTCACCTATGGATAATACAGTGATATAACCTTGGAGTTGTAAGGAACTATTCCCAGAATCAATGTTATATATATATACACAAAGTGAGTGACTCCCTTAGAGCAATTATTTTAATGCTATATAGAATAACTATGTGGCATTTTCTTCATGGAAAGACTGGAAGAATGGTTTTTAAAGCTAGGAAAACTCTCTTTAAGTTTCCTTTCAGCCTGGGCGAATTCCATTATCTTCTATTCATATGCCCTTGAAAGAAACCATGGAGAGAGTGACAGAAACTGTAGATATCAAGCCATTCCTACTTGACAACATCACAAACACTTTGCTAAAATTTGTCATTTTTAAGACAATTCATTAACATGATTTACATACCATCTATGTATCTGTGATCAATGTTATAGATTCTCTTTGATTCTCCAAAATGTGGCAAAATAAAATCTACTTGGAGGAAGTTAGTCAATATGGTTCAAGAAGTTCTAACTAATGTGAAAACTAAAAATGACCTAACAATAATTAAATGATAATTAAAATAATTAATACATTATATTGGAACATTGAAAAATATTAGATTAGCTGAGAGAGGTTTCTTACTAATTCTGCAGACAAGGTACAGTGATGTAATATGCTGTACTAAACTTCACCCACACAACTTGCCTGCAAATCTCTATAAGAAACAAGCAAGAACAACATAAATGTCCACACTCCCCTGTTTAGAGATGACCACATTTGAGACTTGCCTTCAATAAAAATATGAGATTTTGCAGTCTCCTCAAGCAAAGCAGATTTTTACCAACTCCTGCGGTGACTGACTTGTTCCAATTCCTAATAGAATAGGTTATGGAAATGTGCCTTCTGTCTTTAAGTAAAGTAGCTTGTAAGTCAAATAAAACTATAAAATACTGAATCAGTTTCAGTGAGTTTCAAACATTGTATATATTGAATTTTTGTTTTGATCCATCGTGTTAGCAACAACATCTCATTCTTTCCTCCATAGTAGTCTCAGCATATTTTCCATGTATTTTATGTTACCCTTCTGAGATTCAAAAAAAAAAAAAACTGAATATTTAAAACTCAGACACATCTTCAGCCAAAAACCAAACAACTGTGTGCTTGACATTAGTTCTTGATATTTTCACAGGATTTTATTTTAGCAGAAAAATGAACAAATAAATATATGATTTGTAAATTTTCATGATATCTAAACAGAATAGCAAGAAAGAGAAAACACACATGGTAGCTTTAAGTTAAGAAGAAAAATCTTAAAATCGTGATAGTAACCTGAGTTTGAACTTGAGTGCCTTTCAGTTTTTATTTCCAGAAATGTATATGGAAACACATGTACTCAGTTTCTTGTTATTATTATTTTATTTTTTTTGCTTAAATTTCTCAGGGAAGAGATATATAGATAAAATGTGCAGGAAATCTTATCCTGTATATCTCTTTTAAAAATTTATTGTTCAGATATTCTTTATAGGAGAGAGATAAAATTCAAAAATAAATCTTCTGGTATTTTTGGCATTTTTGTTTCAGATATATTGATATAATAATATTAGTAATATAAAATTTAATGAATACTAGAGCTTTCAGCATATAAGTAATTTTACTTCATAGCATCTATAAAGTATTTAAATATTTTCTGGATACATTTATCTGATATTAGTCTCACATAAATATTTCCTTAGTAGAGTAGAAAAATGTCTATATTTTTATTTTCCCATAATATTAATTCTTAGCATACTTTCTGAATTCTGGTTGATTGAATAAATTATAGGTTACAGCCATATATTTCATTTCATCTCAGTCTTTCTTTGCTTAATATTGCCATTATCATCTTTCTTGTTTTATTTATCACTTTTATGTACTTAATACAAATTTTGTCATTTTCAGTCACATGTGAAAACTTTTTACTTGTTGTCTTTTCTATACAGTGAATATTTTATTGATCAAATTTTAAGTGATAATATGTTTTCTAATTGAAGTTTAATCAATTTATCTTATTTTATAGCATAAATATTTGACTTTATTTTTTCTGTTCCTGTGGTGGTAGTACTGATGATTGTAGTGTGTAATATTTTATTGATATCGCCTTTCATTCTAAAAGATAGAATAGCATAGCACATTTATAAATTTACATGGTATATAAATAGTGTGATATAAGCTAATTTATTGATATAATATTGATATGACAGTATCTGTAGTATAAATTTTAATGAATACTCTTAGATTTATAAAATATTCATAGTATCTTAATCAGTTACTAAATATATCATTCTGGAGAAGTTAATTTTTTTTGCATTGATTTATTGACATAAAATATAGATGAGAAAAGAATCAATGTTCAAATTCAGTTTAACTTTCTTAAGTTTTTAAATTTCTAACTTGTATGTACGAATTGTTCATATTTATGGAGTTTCATGTTATATTTTGAGATATATATATATATATATATATATATATATATATATATATATATTATAATGTTTCAATCAAGTTATGCAACTCTGTCTCCTCAAACATTTATCTTTTCTTTATGGGTAAACATTCCAAATACTTTCTCCTATCTTTTTAAAATGTAAAGCCTAGCATCATCATCTATAGCTACTCTACAGTGCAATAGCACATCAGAAGTACCTGTTACTATCTAAATATAACTTTGATACCTATTAATTAACTTATCCCCACCCCAGCTCTCTCCAACCTCTGGGAACTATCATTCTACTCTCAACCTCTGTGAGATAAGAATTTTTGTATCCCACATATAAGTAAGATCATTTGGTACTTGCTTTTCTGTGGCTGGCTTACTTCACTTACCAATGGTGATTTCCAGTTTCAAACATAAACAGCTTACACATGCATCAGCTGAAGAGTGGGTAAAGAAAATGTGGTACATGTGTACAATGGAAAAATATTCAACCATAAAAAAATGAATATATATATGTGTCCACATTATTAAAGGTTGGCCTGATCCAGCAAAAAAAAAAAAAAAGAAAGAAAGAAATAGAAATATGCAATCTTGTCATTTGCTTCAATATAAATAGAAAACAAAATCAAAATCAATTTAGTATATTTATCGGCCCGAAGGTTTGGTAAAATGTTTTATTTTACATATTTGCCACACATAGTTTTGTACACATAGGATAAATCATTGACCATTTTTAAACACATGTTTATTGTACAAATTAAGAGGTTTTACTGTGACATTTCCCATTTCTGTACATTCATTTGTTTTTCATTAATCAGGTCTACCCTCTGTATTGCCCTCTTTTCTCCTCTCTCTGCCCCCCATGAGCCACTCAAGCAGGAACAAACTTTATTTCCAAAAACTCCTGCAAACCATGCCCAAGGCCTTCTCCCAGGACACACCACACCAACAGGAAATCCCTCCTCCGGAAATCCCTCCTACTGCACTTCCCCAACCAATGGGAACTCTCTGGGAATCCCATGAGAGCTCCAAAGTAGCAGGCTGAGGTGAACAGCAGGGGTCTAATATCCAATTGAATGCACATCTTAACATAATCATTATCATCTCAATGGCTTGCTGGTGTCACCTTTCAACCAAAAATGCCATGCTCATTCCTATTCCTTGGCTCTTAGTGGCACTTTAACATGATAATAGTTAAACTGTGTAGCCAACTTAAGCATTTTGTAGCAGATTTAAGCATTTTGCTCTGATTGGTGATCTCCTATGCCAGGAATATTCTAATTGTTAACACAGTTAAAAATTAAAACACACTTAAAAGTTAGGTTGTCACCGTATATGACATGTATCACCCTGGAAATTTAAAGCTAATGCATGTACACAGATAGCTATAACTAGATCTGTGACAAAGTGCATAGTCATTTTGACATAAAGGCCACCTATTTATCAGCTAAGTGATCAGATTAGCATCTCCCAGATTGACAAGGTCTTCCAGAAAATAATCCGTGGTTATTTAGAATTACAAAACTAGAATATTAGTACTGAATGGGAATAGTTGAGAACTATAATGTATTCTTAGTTGCTTTTATGGTTTGGATATAATATGTTTCCCCAAAAACTCATGTGTGAGAAAACACAAGAAGATTTAGAGATGAAATGATTGGGTTTTGTAAGCCTTAACCCAATCCGTGATTAATATCCTTATAGGGATTAACTGAGTAGTAACTGTGGCTGGAGAAGGTTGGTGATTGGGGTTGTGACTTTGGGGTGTATATTTTGTGTTCAGTGAGTGAACTTTCTCTCTTTCTCTCTCTGCTTCCTGTTCATCTTTGTGAGCTGCTTCCCTCTGCTACACTCTTCCACCATGGTGTTCTGCCAAACCTGGAGCCCTGAGACATGGAGCCAGCTGTCAATAAATGGAGAGCTCTATAACTGTGAGCCCTCAAATAACCTGTTCTTATTTAAATTTGTTCTTGGTAGGGCTTTTACTCACAGCAGCAAATAAAAGCTGACTAAAACAGAATTACTTGTAATTAAGCTCATAAAAAACGGTGTTTAAAGGCAGACCTGGTGACACATGCCTGCAATCCCAGTGGCTCAGGATGTTAAGGCAGGATGATGGGGAGTTCAATGCCAATGCCAGCCTCGTCAATTTAGCAAGGTCCTAAGCAACTCAGAGAGACTCTGTCTCTTTAAAAATATATATATATATAATATATATATATATATATTATATATATATTATATATATATTATATATATATATATTATATATATATTATATTATATTTATATATATATATATATATATATATATATATATATATATATATATATATGTATATGGGCTAGGGATGTTGCTCAGTGATTAAGTGTCCCTGGGTTTAATCACTAGTACCAAATAAATAAATAAATAAAAATTAAAATGGTGTTTAGAATAGCTATTATCAAGAAAAAAAATAACAAATGTTGGCAAGGGTGTAGAGAAAAACAAACCCTGATATATTGCTGGTGGGTACATACAACCACTATGGTTTTTGAGGAACCTACAACCACAGCATGTAGGTTCCTCAAAAAACTAAAACTAGAACTATCAAGAGATCAAGCTATCTCCTGAGTGTACATCCTCAGAAACACAATAAGCATATAGAAGACATATCTGCATGCCCCTTGTTATTGTTGTTTTATTCAGAATAGCAAGATATGGAATAACCATGATTTGTTCATCCAGTCAACAGATAATTCGATAAAGAAAATGTGGTCATGAAATCCTGACATTCTCAGCAAAATGTATGGAACTGAGGGAAATGTAGAGTGGAATAAATATACCAAAAGACAAGTCATATATGTTTTCTCTTACTTGTGGAAACTAAAAAAAAAATATTGACCTGGAAGTAGAATAGTGATTACTAGGGACTGAGAAGAAGTATGGCTTCTTCTAATATCAAGGAACATTCTATTACTATATGATCACACTCAATAGATTAATATATATAAATAACATAAACTAATAATACAAGCTCTATTGGTTTTTAAATCTCAAATGTTATACTGAAATCCAAAGGCAATTATTATTTGAAAAATAGGTATATGTTACATATGTTTAAGTTTCTTTCCAGAAGATGAAAAAATCATGTAGTCCTTGAATTATACTTAAAAAATTCAGTAACACATTTTCTATATTCTGCATGTTTTCCAATTTTAGTCTTTTTATTAACATTGAAGCACATTTTTAAAGATCATGCCCTATAACCCTACAATTTATTTAAAATAGTGTAATTGCAGATTATCTCTTTTTATCCTCAATTCTGATAAGCCTAAAAAAAATTCTTTTTTTTTTATCAATACCAAAGGACTTTTCTGTTGTTTTCTGCAATACAAATGAAAAATGTAATCAAATATTCAAAGATGTATTCCTAAAGATAGACCAGAAATAAATCTTTTAAAGTTAAATTTAGATATCACTTTGTTAGTTAATACAAGAAATTTGGATTAAAATACAAAAACGCATTATGTAATTGCCAAATAGTGAACCTGTATGAAATCTGTATATTATTCTCTATCGATTCTGTTGACAGGTAATCATTGGAATGTTGGAAAATTAAACCTATATGTTTGTGTCTTTTAATTTGACATAAAAAGGACTTTAAGAAAAAAACACTTATATCACGATTTCTCTAAGTCAACTCTATAAAATAAAAATTGATTTTAAAAATTTTTTTGAGTTGGGATATATGTCTCCCTCAAGTTTTTAGCAAGAGTTCCCTAATTCTGTGTCTCATTTTGACTCTCTTTGTTGTTCTTTTCTGATATGGCTCAGTACTTCATGTTCTCATTGTTTTCTCTGCTGAATTGGTGGCTTTCCTATCTTGTTCCTTTGTGTTTCATATTGGCTTATGGACTCTCTCTAATGTCTTGGTGTCAAACTGTTAGCAGCAGGCAGTGAGTGGTCTACTGAAGGATTTCCTTATTACTAACACTGGTCACTTTTTTCTTTTCTTTCTTTCTTTTATCTTTTTCAGTCTCTGCCTTGCCTTGTGCATTGAGACCTCTTCTCCTTATTTTAAAAAAAATCTCCTTATCTTCCTTTTTCTTCCATTGTTTTCTTATTTTGACTTTCTTTTGTTCTTCTATGTCCTTTTCATTCTAATAGTTTGTCTTTCTTTTTTATGGTTTCTTATTTTTGAATATCTTAAGATGCACTTTTATTCCAGTCATTTTGAGAAAATTCATTTCTTTATTAATAGGACCATCTTATCATGTTTATGAGAGGTAGAGATTTTTCCAGATAAAGCTATTAAAAGAACATCATTCTCTCTGGAAACAAACTATCTTTCTCTGGTATTTCCAAACATCATGACTCAGTAAAAAGGCAGCAACTATAAAGTCTTTCATAAAAATTTCAAATGATCACTGTAACTTAGAAGAAAACACATATGCTGCTGAGTGAATTCTAACATTTTATACTCCACTATATTTAAATTACATGACTGATTTATAATATTTTACTCCTCACCATATGTAAGTTACAGTGAGAGCTATGATTTTGGTTACAGTGGGATTTAAGTAAAAATATTTCAGTATTGATTTTAAATGTAAACTGAAATGCTACATTTAAACCTGCTCTAGGATTGATTTTATCAACAGTATTTATCATTCTGAGCACACGTCAAGATTTTTCTGATTCTGGCCTTGCATTACGTGTCAAGGGTTATAAATGTAGTATCTTTCTTACTCAGCTCTGGTTGCTCATTTTCACTAAATAATCAAGTTTATATTACTTAAATTTTCTGCCCAGAGAGTCAGTGTCAAATATTAACTTCCAGGAAGATCTCTATTCCTTCCATTCAGTACTAAAAGAGCTTGGTAGACATCTGCCATTTTTTTTCCATGTCCAGAAGGCATTGCAAACTGTTCCTCTACCCCTTGACTTAATATTCAAAGCATACCTTTACTGTGAAAAATATACACTAAAATTGAATAAAAATGTATATATCAAGGTACTTTATTCTCTTCTGACCAAGTATCAATATTCTATCCAATCTAAGATACTTAAGTTTGCTCTAGAAGAAAATAGAATCCTGAAGGATGAAACACAAATAACAAAAGTTGCCGCAGTCCAGCTGCAGCAAAATAACAGGAGAATGATGAAGAACTTGTGTAGATTGATACAGCAGGAGTGGGAGATGTTTACTGTAGGACAGGAGGGGTATGTATACATTCCACACAGGTTATCTTAATTAACATAAACTAGATACAGCAGTCAACCAATAAAGAATCTCCACACTTAATGGCTCCCTGGCGTTACTTCACAAACCACTCCCTCTGGCAAGATGCCAGGTGCCATCCTGACTTGTTTACAGACTCTAACAAAAAGTGATTTTCTCCTTGATTAATCTGTTCATAGACTTCTGCTGTGTAAGCACTGACAAAATTGCCTGTCATTCACCTTCATCTTTGAACTTTTCCCATAAGCCTGTGATCTATTTCATATCTTTATAATTATTTGGGAAAAGGTGATAAACTAGCCAGAACCAGAGTCTGTTGCTTACAACCAAGAATACAAAATGATAAAAGAAATATAAAAATTGACAAAAAGGTATATGCTTAGCACATATATTCCTATGGTTTCAATGAAATAAAATCTTCTTTATTTTGACCTTGGGTGACGTTGTCCATAGGACTTTTCAGTTCAATTTTTGTTTCCACAATCAAATGTTTTTATTCTATTGGGAAGGAAATGTCTTCTCCTTGATCATTCTTTTCTCCAGGATATTATACTACATAGGAGCTGGGCTTTAATGTAAAATGAGAAAAGGAAAAAGCTTTTCTATGAATCTTCTACTTTAAATCTTGAGTAAACACAAAATAAAAAATAAGTTTCCTAGACTCATACCCACTTAATGCAATATTGGAAAATACACAGAACTCTAAACAAATAGAAGGGACCAGCTGGATTCATCATTTCAGATGAAAATGTATTTATTCTTCATAAACCTAACAGGATTAGTATATACAAACACAGATTCTGACAAATCAATAGAAAAACTCAGGCAAATCAGTAGCTATATAGGTTAATAAATAGGCCCCTTATAAAATAGATCATCCAAATGACCAATGAATATATACAATTTGATAACTTTACTGGCCATCAAATAAAATAATTTAAAATCTACAATAACCTACATATTCTTAGAGATCATATATTATAGTCAATTTGTGATTATAGTTAATTATAATGTATTATGTTCTTAAAATTTTCTAAGTGAACTGATTTTAAAAGTTTTCATATATCAAAATATATAAACGTGAAGGGATGGATATATTAATTAAAGACATGGTAATCATTTCACATGTAAAGATAACAAAACATCACACAGTACTCTTAAATGAGCATAAGTTCAATTTAATTTTTGTCAATTATATCTTAAGAAAACTGAGAGAGAGAAATCTACAATATCTTACTACCACATGGTCATCATAATCGCTAAATTGAAAATGATGAAAATAACAAGTATTGGCAGAGATGTGGAACAAGTCAAAATTTTTTTTATGTGGCTAATGGGCATGTAAGCTAGTAGAACAATCTCATGAAACTATCTATAAGGTACCTTTGCAAATTAACAAGTACAGATATTCACAAAATAACATGTACAAAGGTGATCAAAGTGAGAATAATTATAATCATACAAATGAAAACCAAAATAAATGTCTTTTCAAGGTAGAATAATAAATCGTATTATATTTATACAGCATTCAATAGAATAGGACAACATGCCACAATCTCATTAAACCATACAGACAGATCTTACCTACATAATGTTCAAACAAACAGGCTTCTCTGAAAACCAAATACTTACTGCTATCTACATTTTATTGAAAATAAATGAATTCAATTGATTTCTGATTCTGTAAGTCTGTTTATTGAAAATATTTGGGGCAAATAGTATCTGGAAAGGGGCAGGAGAGATTCCAGAATTTTGGAAAAGTTCTTTATCTTGATCCAGATGACAGTTACACCAGTGTATTTATTTTTGAAAAATCTTCAAGCTATAGGATTTCATTGATACACTTTTCTACATATATTACAAAATTTAATGAAACATCTGCTGTAAAATTAAGTGGCTAAAACAAGAATTGGTGTTAGAAAACTTGAGTACTTCCTCTGGAAGACAGTGCTTTCATGATGCTATTGAACAAGATTTATATGTTTGTATTATGCCAATCATTCAAAGCACTTCAAAGTTTCTCATCTACTTCATCACTCTCTTACTTTATACTTATTATTGTAACACAATAATGATTTTGTAACTACACATACACTTGTTCGCTAATGCAGAAAGGATAGAATTAGTTCTACAAATAGTAATGGACTGAGGCAACATATAAGAAAGGTACAAAACATTAGGTACTTACAAATATTACTAATGTGATTAGCTGTAAATTTGTGAAATGCTTTTTGGTGTAAAGATGCTAAAAAATAATGATGATATTAGGACTTTTATCAAACTGATTATAAGAAGTATCAGTCATGATAAGAGTCATGCACAATGGAAATGTGTTCTTTCAGAGAAGGGTCAAAGTATGGTTTTCATGAAATTTCAATTTGTTTGTATAAATAAATAATACTCTAACAATAAATAAACAATATTCTAAGGATAATTGATGAAAATACAACTTTTACATACTATGCAATTTTTTTTCTTTTTTGTTTTAGAAAGTTATTTTATTTCACTTTATTTTTATTGGTCTTATTTTTTAAACACATGACAGCGGAATGCGTCACAATTCTTTCACACATATAGCACAATTTTTTCATATCTCTGTATACAAAATATGTTCACACCAATTCTCTGTGTTCATGCATGTACTTTGGATAATGATGTCCATCACATTCCTCCATCATTGCTAATCCTCTGCCCTCTCCTTTTCCTTCCCATCCTTCTGCCCTATCTAAAGTTTGTCAATTCCTCCCATGCTCCTTCTCCCTACCCAACTTTGAGTCAACCTCCTTATATCAGAGAACATTTGCCATTTGTTTTGGGGGATTGGCTAACTTCACTTAGCATTATCTTCTCCAACTGTATCCATTTACCTGAAAATGTCATGATTTTATTCTCTTTTATTGCTGAGTAACATTCCATTGTGTATATATGCCTCATTTTTTAAATCCACTCATCTACTGAAGGGCATTCAGGTTGGTTCCACAGTTTACCTATTGTGAATTGTGCTGCTATAAACATTGATGTGGCTGTGTCCCTGTAGTATGCTATTTTTACATCCTTTGGAACTATGCAATTTTTTTAATTAGGACAAATTTCTAATAATTTAGTGACAAACAAGTATCTTTTTTTTCTACAACTATATTAAGTATGTGACATATCAGCTAAGGACTATACATTTTTTTTTAAATTTAGTAGGCTTGTTTTCTTTATTTTACACAGAGAAAAGCAACAAAAATATTAGCACTTTAGTTTACACATTAGTATCATGGTGTTAAGATTTAAACCCAAACAGTAGTAGTTCTTGAAGCAAAAGAATACAGCAGAAACATGCAGAATATATTGTCTTCAAAGAAATCAACTACTCAATACTGTTTTCTATGTATATACCATTATTTCCTCACTTGAACACTTGGCACACACAGCTCCTCCTTCCTCCTAGCCTTGCCTTTCAAAGCTGTCATTAAACATTACTGATATATCATCCTTGATAATAGTATCTTGAAGAAAAGACAGGCTTTTAACTTTGTATATTCACATGTATGGTTGTTCAAATCATCAATTTACCAATGACCCATCAATTGCTTCTAAAATTCAGTAGATGAAATGATGAACTACATTTTGTATAAACTGTTGAATAATTATGTTCAAAATTTTGTGTCATTGCTTAAAGGTGCAATCTGTGCTTAGGTAGGGGAAGAAAATAGAAAAGTCAACTGTTGATTGGAACTTTACATCATTTCCTTCAATCATCTGATACAATTGGGAATGTGTGCATGTGTGCCTGAGTACAGTTTAAACTCACTTAAACTTGATCAGTCAGATTTCTTTTACTCAAAATCATATTTTTCTTGGCATTATTTGTGTATATTTGACCATGGGGAGTTGCAAGCAGGAGATTCTAGAATAGTTGGAAGAATCTTTTACACAACAAAACAGGAAGTTGATAAGATGTGTTTTATTTTTTCATAATAATTTCTGTAAGCATTGTTTATGTACTCATTTCTGGTTTAGGTCACCATATAACTAAGAATAAGAATAGAATGTTTGTTTAAACCCAAGGAGGGGGAGGAACACTTTAAACAAAAGAATACAAAATCTATATTTAATGGATATTACTTTATTTTTAAATATGACTTTCTGGCTAGGGATGAGTTACAAGTGAGATTTTTTTCAAAGTGTCATTACAGTTGCTTGAACTGATTGCAATATTTTATGAGAGAATTTGATAATGAAATTGCCATGCTAATGCAAGCTAGTTCTTTCTAGCCAATTTTTCAACAAGATTATCAAGCTGAATATACTGTTAGGCTTTTGTCATATATCAGGAATAAAGTTGTGATATCTACATACAAGTTTATTGATGATTTCTCAATTTATGAAAAAAAATAGAATGGCTTTATACATGATAAATACCTCAGTAGTTTTACAAACATGTTGACATCACTTTAAAACTGAAATTAAAGAAAAATGCTTAGAAAACAGTCTTCAAAATACAGATTTAAAATGAATATGAAAATGCCAATTTACACTCTAGTTATGTGCTCCTTTATTACTTAACAATATGCCAAAAGTGAGATGGAAAATTGGTCTAGCTAACCAGATTTCCATCCAATTTAAGCATAAATTTGGAGTGCCAGGAATTATCAAATAATTGCTTCAATTCTTCACTTTATTTTGTATATGTGTAAGCAGAACAAAAGATTAATTCTATCAGCTAAGATGATTTTTATGGCATTGGATTTTTTCCAGATGGAGGAATATTTAAGTACAGTGCTTAAAATTCATATTTATATTCTTTCATTTGCTGGTATCTGAATTTGAAATATAAGTTGTTCCAAGTGCAGATGTTCTTATTGCTAGATTCATCTGTGCCAATAAAGCAAAAGGCATTTATATAAACAGAGACATTTAGTCTTTGATTCACCCTGTTCACTGGTACCACTCATATACTGAAAGCCTTGCTTTATATTGGTGATTCAAACACCTAATATTTGGGTACTGTGATAGATTAGCCTAGTTATCTAATTTGATATATATGATACACTTCTTGGAGAAAATATAATGATAATTATTATATTATTACCTTTAAAACTTGAAAAATCATACCACTAAGCTATTTCAAACAACATAAATCCAGAAGACCAGTAATAACATCCTCTAGCTTTCATTCATGTCATATACTTATTGTTTTGTTTTCTATTTGTTTACTTGACTGGTATTTTTTAGTTATCGGAATTGAACCCAAGAGTGCTCTATTATTGAGCTACATCAGCAGCCCTTTGTTTTGTTTTGTTTTTCTTTTTGTTTTATTCTGAAATAGGATCTGACTAAGTTGCTGAGGCTGGCCTCAAACTTGTGATCTTCCTGCCTCAGCCTCCCAAGTAGCCGAGATTACAGGCATTTACCACTGAGCATGGCTTACTTTTTCATATTGTCTCAACCAACATTTGGTGAACAATGAACTTGGAAATTTCCCCACCTTGACCTCTGCAGGCTACTCAGCAGTTCCTGTCCTTTCTCTGCTGATTGCCTGCAGAGTAAGTTTCTTCTTTAATAGAAAATGCGTGTTTCCCCCCTATACCCTGGCTGATCTAGATGGTGCCTCTGTGATCTCTTAAAAGGAACAGATTCTTGGTTATGGTTCTGCCACATCTGTCTCTATAGATCACCACTAACTTGACATGAATCTCAATGCTTACTTGATTCATTCAGGCTTTACAAATATAGAGTATGGTGAGGTCAGTCATTATATTAACAAACATTTGAGTAAGAATAATTTCTTTTAACACATTTAGCTCTTTAACCCTAAAAGAGATTTTTTTTCTAAATTATTTGGCAGATCAACTAATTGTTATCTCAGATATGAAAAAATTATACTGATTTTTTAAATTATTCATATGACTTCATTCTTTATAGGCAAATCATGCATATCTCAAAATATTTTAATGTTTTAAAACTTCTTTAATTTAAAAAATCATTTATAAAATAATCTGAATAGAACTTCTAACTCCTAATGTAAATTGAATTTATGTAAAACAGACATTTCAAAAAACACTATCAATAGACTCTCCCATAAAACAATTTAATCATTATATTATTAAAGTTATAGAAATCTTGACTAACCTTAATATTTCATGATATCTAGAAAATTTTCAAATTCTCTAAAGCATCATCTTGCTTCGGAGTAAAAAATACTGTAGGAAACATGAATTTTATGAAGATCACATTGGTTCTGAAATAACTAAGAAAATAATTCACATTTATTTTACAAATGATTTTTAATTTTTTTTTTTTTTTTTGGTACCAGGAATTTGGGAATGGAAACCAAGGACACGTAACCATTGAGCTACATCTCCACCCCCAACCCCTTTGTGTGTATGTGTGTGGTGCTGGGGATTGAACCCAGGGTCTTGTGCATGTGAGGCAAGCACTCTCTACCAACTGAGCTATATCCCCAGCCCCCACCCCACCCCCACCCCCACCCCCACCCCCACCCCCACCTGTCTTTTATGTTTTATTTAGAGACAGGAACTTACTGAGTTTTGAGTTGCTCAGGGCCTGGCTAAGTTACTGAGGCTGGCCTTGAATTCTCAACCCTCCTACCTCAGCCTCCCAAGCCTCTAGTATAACAGGCATGTGCCACCTCACCTGGCTAATTTTTAATTCTTAAAAAAGTAAATTCTTACCTTAAAAACAGACATAATTCTAATTTATCAACAAGAAAAAGTAGAAAAGTTCCTGGAGAGGTGATATAAATATTATTGTTTTCAAAATAATGAAAACAATGCTATGTACCAGTCACCCAAAATAGAAAAAAAAAAAAACCATGATTAACATGTTCTGTGTTATTTTCTTATTTAAGACAAAAGACAGATGGGAATTGAATTTTCCAGTGTTTTCTTACTCTTTCTCTTCCATCACAGGCAACTACTCTCATGAATTTGTTGTCATTAATTTTATACATTAATACTAACATATGCTATATAAAAGCAGTATTTTTTGACATTTTAGGCTCTCTAATTTATTTCATCCTGTAAGTGAGATTATCACACATGCCATATTTATTCAACAGTGTGATTTCAGGGTTGGGAGTGTTGATAAGCACAGACAACTTTTTATTTATTTCCTTAAAATTATATTTCGGTCTTTTCCTGTTTTGTGCTATTATAACAAACTTGTGATGAACAAGGGTAAATGTGTTTTAATGTGCTCATATGCAAGAATTTTTTAAATATAGAAGTAGAATTTCCACTTCATGAGTTATTCATATTTTTATCATGCAATGATCACTAGTCTTTAGCTATTCCCAATTCTGTTCTTAACGTTAGAGTTACAACTTTATCCCTTCTACCCTGTTTTGCTGAAACAAGATGGTAGCAACATTTTGAAACCAGTTTTATTACAGAGTGATAAAAAAATAACAACCTAAAATTGGAGAAGCCACTTATAAAGATCCAAATACTATTAAAAATAAGTTTTGTTCATTTCTGAAAAGAACCTTCTAAAGGGTAGATAATAAAAACATGTATGTTCAAATGGAAGGTGATGTTTATTTCCTTGGGAAATTAGAATATGACTTAAATACTATTCTGAATTCCTAAACTTTTATCATAATATTACACATCCAAAATAGGATAATCAGTGTGGAAATAGATGAGGTGCTTCCATATCCACTCTGGGCACACTATAAGGAATATGGCTTCTCACACCTCAAAAGGAATGTCTCTAAGTTGTAGGAGAATAAAAACAACCATGGATATGCAGGTTTGTCATCTTAAACCTGAGTCAAATTCACATTGAATAATCACTAAACCTCTATACAGCCTCATTTTTCTTTTCTTTTTTTTTTCTTTCTTTTTTCTTTTTTTTTTGAGTTGTAAATGGACACAATACCTTTATTTTATTTATTTATTTTCATGTGGTGCTGAGGATTGAACCCAGGGCTTTACATGTGCAAGGCAAGTGGTCTCCCACTGAGCCATAACCCCAGCCCAATTTTCTACCTTTAAAACTGTTTTAAAGTAGATATTTTAAAAGTGTCTACTTAACTTGTGACACTGGGTTGTATTGAGGTATTATCATTCATAATAAAGGATATTAAATTGAACTTTAAAACTGAAAAGATTATGCAAATTATGGAGTATTTACTCAGTATTTTGAAGCACAGTCATAGGATAATGAGGCCCCTTGATTATGTGGTTTTAGTGACATGGAATACAGTATGTGACTATGGACACAAAAGGTATCAGGACTTACTGCTACAAAATCAAATACACACACACATGCACACACAAACACAAAGTCTTGTAATTAACTACCTTGAAGCAGTGTATGATATACTTTGAAACAAATACTACCAGAAGAACATCTTTGATAATGTGAATGTCTAGATGGCAAGTTCAGTTGATTGTACCACTTTTCTGGCATAGAGACTGTGTTAATCAACAGCCTGAGTAAATGAACCAAGAAAGTGTCTTATGATTGCTGTTAACCTCAGCAAAGGCAGAGGCAACAACAGTCCTAGTACCAGCTCTATGGATGCCAAGGGAATTGGTGCACTGCCATTCCTTGCATAAGCTGACAGCTGTTAAGTCATCTTTGCTGTAATTGCTATTTGTTTTACGCTATAATTCTGGGCATTTGATATTGGCTGTTAAATTTCAAAGTTAGCATGGAAGTTATATGAGCATACACTGAGTTACAAAAGTAATTGCTTGAATTGATCTACTGTAGCTTCTTTGTAATATTAGTTTATCCTATGAAGAGTAAAATATATTCTATATCTACACCTATCGGCAAATGACCGGTTTGAACCACATCTGAGATCACTTTGTGGTTCAAATAAGGTACTTGTCAAATTTAAAACTGAAAATAACATACAATACTTTCTATACTGCTAGGTTCTCTTAAGGACTACCAGCAGTCAACTTCTGTTGGGGCCTATACTTGCCACAGAGCTGCGGGTGTGTGAGGAAACAGTCTTGTGACTCTGGTCTTGTGATATTTCTGTGTATGTGACGATTTGAGTTTAAGAAGTGGCTTCCGTATATGTGCCTGTACAGTATTGAGATATGGCTTCTGCGACCATAGCAGGATATTAGAATAAATCCCCAGCAACAGGGACGCGCATATTTCTTATTGGGTCCTGCCTCATCTTGTCTCTCCTCTTCTTCGTGCTTTCCTCTGCTAAAAGTCACCCCCCCACATAATAAAGTTGAGTTGCTGCGCCATCAAGGCTGACTTGACTCCCAAGTCGGTGTGGTTCTTGGCCAGGTTGGGTGGCAGAGGCTGGGTCGCGACACTCAACATCTCGCTCAGCCCCGGAGACACTAGCTGGTCTAGTGCTCTCCCCTAATCTCTGTCGGAGGGCGGTTCCGACAAACTTCTTAAAATGTTTTCAACTTTTGAATTCCCATTGAGTATTCAATTTCACTATGATATTATGAATGTGTACTGTCTTCTAATGAAATTCCCAAATATGTAATTATAAATCTAAAGTAAGTCAAGAAAAAGCTATGTTTTCTGCTTGATTGAAATAAAATTAAACTTTAGGTTTTTCAACTAAGTTGACTACTTCTGTCACCAAAAAGAATTACGTTTCTTATGTCTTCACCAGTGAAGACAGAGAAAACCTATTTAAAGTGTTTATTCAGTAGATCTACAATAAATAAAAAAATGGTTTGTTTACTTGAGGAGAATAGAAAATATATGTTACTGTGTAAATATTAAAATGAATCATAATATATGAGGTAATCTAATTAATATATAGATACACATACAAAGAAAACAGAACATTATAAAGAAATCAAAGTGCTTTGGTTGTAGCTTAGTAGTAGAGCACTTGCCTAGCATGTGTGAGGTTTGATTTTCAGCACCACATAAAAATAAAATAAAATAAAGGTATAAAGATACAATAATATCATTAAAAAGATTAAAAAAAGAAATCAGAGTTTTTATGAGACTTGAAATTATATAAGGTTTCTAAGGTCTTTGACAGATATGAAATATTCTCTGTTGAATATGGGTCAGCAAAGATAATTGCAAATTAAAATAATAAACCTATCTCATGTGGGTTTTAAAATGAAATTGTTATATGTTTTAATGACAAATGTTACTCGTGACTCATTTTTTAAAGGCTACTTGGGGATACATATTTGCATGCCTAATTAAGAACCAGTTTTCAATGTAATAATTTAAAAAATAAATTAAAAACCAAAACATTAAGTTAAATACTAAAACATTCATTTTTCCAAGTGTAGTGGCTCATACTTGTAATCCTAGTAACCCAGGAAGTTGAGGCAGGAAGATCACAAGTTCAAAGCCAGCCTCAACACCTAGAAGGGTTCTAAGCAACTCAGCAAGACCCTGTCTCTAAATAAAATATTAAAAAAAGGGTGGGGATTTGGTTCAGTGGTAAAGCATCCTGGGTTCAATGCCTAATAATAATAATAATAATAATAATATAAAACATTAATTTAATGTCACAGTCACAACAGAATAACCCCATTTTGATGTGTAACTTGCTAGCTACATATTACAGAAATCTATTTCCTACATCTTTTTGTACACATCCATATCTACCTATATTATAGCTGTACATGTACATTTTTTTCAAAATTTCTCTATAACTATCTCATTACATATGCATGAATACATAAGTGTGTGTATTCCATATATTCACAAACACATACACTTACATAATGTATATATATAGAACATTTGAAAAAGATTTAAAAAATAAATAATGACTACTTCCAGAGTGAAATTGGGGATTTCAATGTAAATATGAGATTCAGAAAAATTTGTGAAGGTATTTGCAATGGTGAAAATGTGAAAAACAGAACTTTTATGCATTGCTGGTGAGCTAGCAAAATGGTAGACCCATTTTGGAAAATAATTTGACAGTTTCTGATAAAGCTAAATGTAGTCTTTCCATATGATCTCAACACATGATTTTGTCTACATATTTATTTTTATTTTTAGTTATACATTACAGTAGAATGTATTTTGGCAAAATATTTGTACATAAAGTATAACATTCTATTAAGGAACAACCATGGTTTTAGATCCTTACCAAAATGAGTTGAAAACATGTCTACAAGAATATATATATATATATATATATATATATATATATATATATATATATATATATATATATAACAGCTTAATCCATAATCATCAGAAAGTAGAAAGAAAATGTTTTTCATGGATGAAGAAATAAACAAACTATGGAACTATGGTATATTCATATATTGAACTAATATTTAGCCATAAAAAGATGGGATATAAAGCTGTACAAAAATGGAAGAATTACAAATACAAAATGCTAAGTGAAAGATGCCAAACAAACAGAACTATTACATAATATTCATTTCATTTAGAGGACATTCAGAAAAGAGAAAATAGAGAAACAATAGGAATGTGGATGACTGGCAGTGGTTGATACATTATACTGTGAATTAATCAACTAACACAAAGTAGAGATTAATGCCTGAAAGATCAAAAAGTACATGATTATAGGGTAGAAGAATCCCATGACAGAATGCAGACTGTAACAGAATAATCTGTCAGACAGACCTGCAGGTAAGCACTGTATTCTGGCTCTTGGGAATGTATTTTTTTCCATGAAAGTACAGATTAATGATTCAGAAATCACTACGTGTATATTGAAATAAAACAATATAAGTAAATGGATGGCAAAGAGTATAGGAGGATTTCTCACTCTTAGATTGTGGCATTACATCAAGGGGAGAAAGTAGGTAGTTTCCCTTGGTAATGGATTGGAGTTGAAGAAATCAGATAAGTGAAGTAAACTATCCCTCTCTGAGTTCAAAAAAGTCAGTATAAACTCACTTAATTTAATACAAACCCAAATAGATATATATATATATATATATATTAATAATTATAAATATGTATTTTATCTTTATGTACCTATATTAGGCACTAATTTAAAAATCAAATAAATAAATAGAAGACCAGTGAGTAGAGGAAGTAGAACAAAAGGAATAGGAAGGGATAGAAAGTGGAAGTACTGGAGACTGAAATGGACCTAATTATAAAATACATATAAAAATGCCAAAATGGATCCCACTATACTGTACAATTACAACATCCTAATAAAAACATATAAAAGCATAAAATATCTAGTTCTAAAATACTCAATATTTGAAGCTAGATTAAAAACTGGATAATATTAATATCAGATTAGATACAAAGAAGCATCATTTTATTTTAATGCAATAGAATTTAAATATGCAGGAGAAATTAGCCAAATAAAATGTAGATGAAAAATTAAAAGACCTGAAAGAATGAACATAGCTTAGTGAACAGAAGAGGAGAAAGACAGGCTGAAAAAAACAAAAAACAAAACAAAACAAAAAACACCTTTGTGGTATTAGGACCACATCAAGTGGATCAAAGTACATATATCTGGCATCCCAGAAGGAAAGAATGGAGACACTTCGGGATGAAAAAGAAAAAAAGTAAAAAAGAGAGAAAAAAATAAGTTTAATTTTAAAAAATAGTATTCAACAGTAAATGAGATAAATACCAAAAAAGATAAATACAACAAAAATTTCACACTAATTGTTGAGAACTAATTATTAAGAATCTTACACTAATTGCTGAGAATTATTAAGAATCTCAAAAAAATTATGGAAAGACTGTAAAGGGAAATAAAGAAAAAATTATCTTTGGTTTGTCTTCAGAAATAATACAAGTAATAAGAAAAGAATGACATCCGTAAAATACTACAAAAATATCAACCTAAAACCCTTGAACAATGTCAATAATCGTTCAGTATGAACACCAGTGAAGAAATCATTATATAACAAAAAATTAGAAAAACTATCAACATTAAATATGAAGCATGCCCTCCAAAAAGAATTTAAAGGCAGTTACTCAAATAAAAACAATAGGTTAACAATGGAAACCCAAATATTTTAAAAAATCTATACAGAATGTTAGAAATATCTTTTTGTTCATAAACAACTTTGGTTAAGAAAGAAAATAGCAATAAGGGATTATTCAATTCATGCATTATGTAGAAGTAAAAAAGATCAGACATGACTAGAAGGATTGCTGAGGATTAAACCCAGTGCCTCATACGTGCTAGGTAATTGTTCTATCTCTGAGCTACAACTCCAGCCCCAAACACTATGATTTTATAAAGAGTATAGTTATAGCTCAACCAGTGTACTTAAGTAGTTCTACAAATTAAAGCTAATAGAAAAGATAAAATTGAACTCAAAATTATCTGACTGACACAAAAGAAGAAAAAAAAAGGAGGAGAGATATTTTTAAAAAGAATTGACAAAAAACATTTAGCAATAGGGTTCATTTATAAAATAACATGTTAATACATAAAAATTAATGGACCAAACTTTGCAATAACATTGAAAATATCAAAATTGTTTTTTAAAAGATCAGGTTACATGGACTGGAGCTAGTTCAGTGTTTGAGCACTTACCTCAAAGATGTGAGACTTTGGGTTGGATCCTCAGCACCCCATAAAAATAAATAAATAAATAACGATTCTGTGTCCATCTACAACTTAAAAAAAATCAGGATATACATTATTGCAAGGCATAAACATAAGGAATAAAAAATGTGTTGAGTGGAAAATAATATGAAGACACAAATATTATGAAAATTAGAGTGTCTACATAAATATCATTGAAACACAGAGGTATTATCAGAAATATATTTAATTAGGAGAAAGTATCAGTTGATTAAGAAGGCATAGCAATCCTATAGCTACATACAAAGATGTGAAATATTTTTAAAAGTAGTTTTAAAGTTCTAAATAATAATTCTACCAGTACTAAGAAGAAATATACTCACCATTTCAGTTCCAAATTTGATCATCATTTCTCAGAAGCTTATAAGACAAAAAGACCAAATTCAATAAGGTGTAGAAAATTCAAATAAAACTATTGATCAACCTAATTTAATTTTTATAATAGAATACTGGACACATTAACAGATAAATACACTTTCTTTTTAAGGCCACCTGACTATAAGGCAAGTTTCAATATATTTCAAAATAGTTGAAATGATGCAAAGTATTACTCTTATAACGGATTTATTTGGTGTAAGAATAAAAGTGAATATTTATTATACAACAAAACCTTTCCTCAGTAAGTATAATCTGTCTTTAATTATTCCTCAGAATTATAAAACTTCATATATCCATACAATATATTCACAATGGCATTTTAGTTATTATTTTGATCCAAATGGAATTGTGCCTATATCTCTCCCCATACTATTACTGAAACTATAAAAACATCTTATGCTCATGAAGCCATAGTTAATGAAAAAAATGTTATGGACCCTCAAAAGATAAGTTTCAATATTCTATTATTTATACATAAATGTATTGAAGCAAAACTCTAAATTTTCTTAATTTACATACGAGTCTTACAAGTTCATATTGTAGAAGAAGACATTTTCATATATCTGATATATGATTGCTGTTGATTCAATAGCAGTGCCTTTTGAATTGATAACATAAAATCTAATAGATAAACTTTTTTTTGTCTCCTAATATCCAAATGATATACAACAGTTGGTGTTGTGATGAACAGGTTAAATGCATGGGAAGAACAGCAGGTGGGTGATGAGATGTGTTCTGAACCAGAAATTTCTCACATTCTTTAATAGTAAATCTGCTGTTGCAGACAGTCTAGAATACTTAAGGAAAATCACTGGCAATTTTTAAAATGTGACAGCATCTGTTGAAGTTGAATTAGTACACACATTACTGCTTTATTCACTACTATGCTTGAGTTTAAATGAAGTATTAAATACTTGTGAATTAAATTTTATTTATTCTCCTCTTATTTTTCTATTTGTTTGTGTCTTATTGCATTGTAATAAATGCTCCCCTAAGCACTGAATCTTCCAAATATTCCATAATTTCTGCTGCCCTTTCTTGTATCTCTCACTATCTGCCAAAATTGGACTGGAAAGAGCTCCAAAGAAAGACATTTTAGTATTATTAGCATTTTAAGTAGTCTGAATAAGCTTAATCTTCCCTTATTGTAAACTGAATGTTGAAACTGGTCCAATTCCAATTTTCCACTTCATGGCCTTATAGGAAAAACAAAATCATAAAAACATAGACTTTGGCTGAGTTTTTAAAGAAGCAATGTTGAGTGAATTTTAGAGCTTCATGCTAATTTCTTATTTCCTGCTCAGTCAATACAGTTTTAAAAAGTCCTCCTGAATCCTGTCTCTCTATATATACTATACTATCCAAATTTTTTGGAAAACCTATGCCACTTACTATTTACATGAAGGAATTTTTTCCTTGTCACTTGACACCAAAGCATTTCCTAAATTAAGTAGACAGAGTTGGGGGCATCCTGTCAATCTCACCAAATCTTCCTCCAAATGTTTACCCTAAAGACAGAAATTCCTACAATTAGTAGTTTTCTTTCTGATAAAGGTACATTTAAAATAGGTCATTCTAAAATATATGATAATACAACAACACTTGTCAACATTTTAAGAGAAAATTGTAGATCTTGTTGGGCTATAAAGGAATTTTTGTTTATTTATTGGTTCTTTTTTCAGTTATACATTTGATATCATTATACAAGCATGGAATAGTTATATTCCATTCTGAAGGAAATTAAGGTTAAAAAGGAATTTTTTGTCTCAGTCAAGATGATCTTTTGGATTTACACATATATCTATGTGGTCCCATGTTGTGTTTTGAGAAAAGCTGGTATCAGGAGAAAGGGAGAGAAACAGAGTCATGATAGAGGAACAGAGCTCCTAAAAACAAAAGGTTGCCTTTGTCCAAATGTGTCCTATTCATCACAAACATACACACATCCATCACATTTGATACACCTCCCAAACCATGGATATCAGATGGCAACTAAGAAATGCAATACAGAAGAAAAGAGTAATCAATCACAATATTTTGATACTGAAAATAGGAAGACATATGTACATATGAGTTGAAGAAATTGATTTGGGTTTGTTTCTAGATGTCATCCTTCTGTGGCCATTTTTCACAATCTAATTAATACAATTATTTAGCATAAAAATTCAAAATATGTGCCTAAGCTGGGCTCAGTGATGCATGCCTGTAATCCCAGCTGCTGGGGAGGCAGAGGAAGGAGAATCACGAGTTCAAAGCCAGTCTCAGCAAAAAGCAAGGCACTTCATAACTCAGTGAAACCCTGTCTCTAAATAAAATACAAAATGTGGCTCAATGGTCAAGTGATCCTGAGTTCAACCCCTGGTTCCCCCCAAAATAAAAAAAAAAAATCTGTGCCTAGGCAGATTTTGTTCCTCTCGTATCTACTCTTGTTTCCATTCCTTTTTCTGTAGTTGGTTGACTTCTATGTTTGTTGAAGTTAGAAATGAAAAAACTCAACCTTTCTATTCTTTATGTCCACCTTTTTAAAGGTTCATATAAAACTCTTAACAACAAAACAAGAACAAAATATAAGGTCATTGCCTTAACAGAAGTTGAACTCTCAGTATTGTGGGCCATAATCAAAAGTATTTATCTACTAGAACAGCTTGAACATTTTAGTTGTAATTTACAGGTCATTGGTTTCTTCATTATAGTCATTCACTGGGAAATGTGGTTTGTAATACAAAGGTACCTACTAGCCAAGCTGTAGTGTGTGAGAACTAAGCAACTCACCTATGACTGCAGGGTCTGAATACACATTTAATAAGCATTTGCATTCCAACTTGAACTTTCTCAACAGAATTAGTTCCAGCTGGTAAAGGAGAACAAAGACAGAACAAATGAATAAAATGAAGAATTTATCTTTCACTAAAATATTTCACCAATAAAAACTATTCTGGTATTAAAGACCAGAATTAGTTGTTTAATATTGTAACCAGGTGAAATTGTATGTGGTCAGTAGCAAATCTTTCAGCTGGCATTACTTCCATAGCTTACTATAAACCACCAACAAAAGGATCATGAATCTATCTATCTGTCCATCTATTTAGCTAACCATCCATTTATTGATTGGTACCAGGGATTGAATCCAGGGATGCTTTATCACTGAGCAACATTTACAGAACTTTTAAAAATCTTTTTCTTCTGAGACAGGATCTCACTAATTCAGGGTCTCACTAATTTCCTTAGGGCCTCACTAAGTTGCTGAAGCTGGCCTTGAACTTGTGATCCTCCTGCCTCAGCCTCCCAAGGGGCTTGTAGTATTATAAGCTTGTGCTACTGTATCTCGTCACAGGATTACGAATCTTACATCTAAGGAAGCAGAGAAAAAATGTCAGGTTTATGTTCATAAAAAATTGTTTTACTATATTAGCATATTTCTTTAAAAAGTAATACATTAAATATACATATGGATAATAATATTTCATATTATATAATAGAATTTAATGTATTGAAGTATGTTGAAATATAACATATATAATGAATTAAATAGGTGACTACTTTAAAGATAGATAATTTAGCTGGATTTAGTGGTTCATGCCTAAACCAACAGGCATGTACCACTCAGGAGGCTGAGGCTGGGGTCAATCCAGCGTATCAAATATAAATAAATAAGGCTGGGTTTGTGGCTCAGTGGTAGAGTGCTGGCCTAGCATATGTGAGGTACTGGGTTCTATTCTCAGCACTACATAGAAAGCTAATAAATAAAACAAAGGTAACGTGTCCATCTACAACTAAAAGCTTCTTTAAAAACATAAATAAATAAACTGGTTAATTATGCCAAATTAATTAAAAATCAAGAATTAGTAAATAATTATAACTTACTTAACTAAAAGTGAAATTGTTATAAATACAACATCTATATAAAGTAGGTGATATACATATATATATATATATATATGAAAAAACTCAACCTTTCTATTCTTTATGTCCACCTTTTTAAAGGTTCATTCAATCTTCATATCTTGCTTCATTCAATCTTCATATTTTTTCAAGTAGTTCCTTAATTCCAGTTTACAATGAGAAAGCTAAACTGAAAACTCTTGACTTTTCTTTTGTAACACAACTTATATATCATGGAGCCCATATAGTTTCCACTGTACTACAAGAAAAAAAATATAGACACTTCTTATTCCTTACATTTATTTGGAAAAATTAATTAAATGAATAGAATTTTGATAGTTTTTAAATACATCTTACATTAAATCATTCAAATGTTAATTTTATTCTATGAGCTTCAAGCTTTTCCTTTCTCTTTATTTCTTTCTCTCTCTCTGACCACTTGAGCATTTTACAGTTCATTAACCTCCTAGAGAGTTGTTGGAGGAGACAACCATCCAAATCAAAGAAAGTGTCATTTTGACACTTACTAGAAATCAAAGTAACAAGGAGGCTTGTGAATTGTTTGTGGAGCTGATTACTGAAAAAAAAATTAGTCTTTGATAAATATTTTGGGATAGCATTATATTCATAATAGGTATAAAACTAAATAGATCATTAACCAAATCAGACTTTCTTAAAACATATACAGATCTCTATCACAATCCATCCATGAAAATTTCTTCATCCTCTCTCCCCTCCACACATAAATGTTTTATTGCCAATTATAGTGGCAAAATATGCATCCTTTGTTTCAGTTTCTTAAACAAACACATATTAAACCTTTATTGTATTACTTATTGTATTTTTATGTGAAAAAACAGCAATAAATAAAAGGTACCAAGAGAAATTTAATACAGTAATATAATAATTTTTGTGTGAAAATGCCCTTCACACAAGGGGTATAGCTCAATGGTTGAGCACTTGCTTAGCATGTGTGAGGCCCTGTGTTCATCCCTTAGCACTAAATAAATAAATAAATAAAACTTTGAGTTTAAAAAAGTTGCTTGTAGATAATGGAAAGTTAAATGCAAAGATATGGGAATTTCTGGAGAGATAATTTAAAGGAAAGAGACAGGAAAGTTCTGATCAGAAGAAAAAGTGATCATTTGAAGGGATGAGAAGGTCAGGGGAAGGAATGGTGTGGGAAATCTGGTTTGAGCAAGTGACATTAACTTCCAGGAACACTGAAGGAAAGAATAATTTCAAAGGTTATAAATATGATTAGCTGGATTATAAAATACATGTTAAATACCTACATCTTATGTGGGACTTTAATGTAGTGTATTAATGACTGTATATAGCACATTTAGTCCTAAAACCAATTTAATTCTTATAGGTACTATTGCTATCCTCACTATCATAGATGTGGAATTTGAAGCACAGAGAAGTTCAATAGTTTTCCGACGACTACAAAACAAATTAGTTGTCAAGCCAAGTTCAATTCTCTGCAGTTCAGATGCAGGATACATATTCATAACCACTATAACATATTGCCTTCAATACATGGAGTTTGAGGTGTTCTTTCATGTCTTCAGGAATTCAACAGTGTGAATGTCTCCTATGTGCACACATTGTGATTGTCCTTATTAATGAGGTACTTCCAACAAAAGGTGTTCCAGATTCTGTTACTTATAGTCAGTATCAGTAAACCAGATATCCCTGTAAACCAATGATTAGTCACTGGTCTTGCTACAGATGGAATTGTGTCCTCCAAAAAATTCAGATATTGAAGCCCTAATCTCCAATGTGCTGGTATTTAGAGATGGGTTTTTTCAGAGCAAACTAGGTCTATATGTGGCCTTGAGGTTGGGGACCTCATGATGAGATTCACCTCTTCATAAGAAGAGACACCACAGAGCTCCTTCCCTACCCTACCCCTTATCTAGAGGAGTCAAGAAGACGGCTGTTTACAAGGCAGGAAGAAAGTCCTCAACAAAAATCTAACGGACTGGTAACTTAAGCCTATGACTTCTGCCTACAAAACCATACAAAATAAGGACTGGGGATGTGGCTCAAGTGGTAACGTGCTCGCCTGGCATGTGTGGGGTGCTGGGTTTGATCCTCAGCACCACATAAAAGTAAGGATGTTGTGTCCACAGAAAACTAAAAAATAAATATTAAAAAATTCTCTCTCTCTCTCTTAAAAATCCATACAAAATAATTCCTATTGTTTCAATCATTCAGTGTTCACAATTTTGTTATGGAAGCCCAAGATTACTAAGAATGTTCAATTAAAGTATTTAAAGTGTCTGGATTTACATACTATGTCTCTAGGAAAAGTGCAAACTCCACTGATTTTTCTCTCTCTCCATTCAAATTATAAGATACTTTTCCAGAATATTATCTTTAAAAGTTATTGTTATTGTTGTTCTGATGCAATGTTGAGTACATACTTCATGGAAAGTGTGGTTGGAGCACAAAAAGAGATATTATTCTTCATTAAACATACTGAAAATGTCTAAGGAAGGATTTTAGAGAAGCTTACCATTGGATTTTTGCTTAATTTTGCACCAGTAAATTATATCATGGTTACAAATCATCTGACTAAGTAATTTCTATTGCTGTTCAAAGTTCAATCACATAATTATTTCTGAGAATTTGAAGCACTGTGTAGAAAAAAAATTAATAGTGATGACATGTTCTAGGTTTTCTTATAATATAACTTAATATCAGAGAACATCTTGATTAAAGTGGTATCTAATGATCCAAGACTGCTGTGGACTAACGGTGGACTAGCTGTCATATTACCAGATTCCAAAGACAAAATTCAGTTTTCCATGTTGAAGGTAGTGAACTATCTACAAAGAAATAAATGAGAAAGATCCAGAGAAATGATTGTCTCAAGATACAACTAAACCTACATAGGTTCTCCCTTGCCTGAGAGAGTTAATAATTCCTATCTTTGCAAATTGATTTCTATTATGATATAATATGAACACAGAGAGTAGTTTAGCCTTACTTCTCAACTCCTCCCCAAATTCCCTTTCTCAAAGACAGAGGTATTGCTAAAGCCAAAAGACATGAAGAATCTGTAAGAGAAAATCATCAATATCTGCCTTGAGACTGGGCTTTTGTAATTTGCAAAAATATTTCAAATACATTGCTACAACTGTCTTAGTGTTTGTGTATGTGTGTGTGTTTACATATATATTGAATTATTCTTTTTTTTAAATTTTACTACTCATTATACATCATAAATAATCAAATAATTATCAATAAAGAATGAATGATAAAAACCCGTGGTGCAACTCTTTCTGTCCTGATGAGTTAAAGATTTTATAACTTTAGTATAATCTTAGTTATGTGGTTTTAGAAAACTAGCTTAAACCTTAATACTTATTAGGTATTATCATCTGTCATACAGGATTTTATCAGAGTAAATTAATTTTGTACTTAAATATGTACAGGTGTACTTAGCCTAGAAAAATGCTCTTCAGATACAACAGAATCTCAATAAAGGACCATTAATATTAAAAGAATTTCAAAGAAATTTACACCAAAGTTCTATATCTGAGATAATTGAAAGTGTATAACATCTTTCTGAGACCTCTAATCCGTGATTTTAAACATTTTTGCTGCAAAATATAACTGACAGTACATATTACATTGTGAATCAGCAAGTCAACCCAAACATATATAGTATTTTTTTAGAAATATCTTATCATGTATTATGTAATTTAGTATTTCTTTTGTTTCATTTATTAAATATTAATAGCATCCTTCTAAACTGATTTTGTGTACCCTTAATGAGTCACAGACCTTGATTTGGAAAGCTGCTCTAAAGTTCTGTTGGTAATCCATTCTTCATGTATATTGCCACAGCTCTCTCATAATCAAATGATCACAGATTCACAAAATCAGATTTTCATCCATTTCTCATGACAGTTTGTTTCTAGCTACTGAACTCAAAAGACAGCATTAGAAAATGCCCAACCTTTAACTACAAACCCACTGTTCTGACTTCAAAATAGTTTTATGTATATTTCTTCAAATTGTATAGGTTTCTCATCATATTTGCAGAGCTTGTCTTAATTAATATATATTATCACCTTTGACTATAGAGCACAATTGATGGAAATAGAATTTTACTTATAAATATGTTTCTACCATAGTTGCCATAAATGTGTTCCAAAATGTGTTTTAATGCATAGTGTTAGGATTTTATATTTGTCTTTATAATGAAATTCTATTGTAGTAGTAAAAGGCATTAACATCAAATATTGGATATTTTCAAAGGTCACTTTGTTTAAGCCTAATTTATCTTGTTGTAAATTGGCCTAATAGATATAAATCTGAAGGAATTAAATTGCAACTATACCTGGCTGTCAGGATCATGAGGGCCTTCATCAATTTCAGATAAGCACTGTAAATGACAGCATGTGACACAAGCATTCTAAAAGATATTTGATCACATTAATAATGGTAATCAATAAAAATTGCAAACCTTTTGAAAATAAATGTGAACAAAGAGTTAACGAAAGTTTATGTGAGTGATCCCTAAAATAAAAACATCTAATGGCTCACTAATTTTGACACATTAATCTTGGTGCATGCCTGGTGACTTTTGTCATTAATTTAATTCTAAAAACATTAAGAAAAAGGAATGGCAGTCTCTTTCACTCTTCTACAAGGAAAAGATTTTAAATACTATTTTATGTTTCTTAAATTATCCATGAGTATTGCTGAAAAAGTGATGTTCTTAGATTAAGAAAGTAAAGGTCAGAGTCAATGAACATTGCCTAGCCTATTCATAAGGCTTGTACTTACCATGCCTCAGATCTGGGTTAAGCTTTCCTCACTCATTCTTTCTGCTTTGTAGTTAAATAGGGATTCCCTATTACTTTATTATACACTCTCTTTCTGCCCTTTTCTGTGCCCTCTTATGCCATAAGAAGATCATTAGAATTCTAGTTAAAAACAGAAAAATCACAGCTTTACTCTCATGTGCTAAAAATAACAAGTTGTTATGCCTTATTGTGTGATAAAAGCCAAGCTACAGAGAAGAGTAGATAAAAAGATGTTTGGAAAGTCAGTTTTTGGTGCAGTATACTTTTTCTTTCTTACTCTTTTCTCACTACACATGTCTATCTGAGAACACATGTTGAGAAATCTGATATAAAAGTACACAGGTTAAAAGAAAACATAGATATAGAAATATCATAATAAAAATTTAGAAATCAGTGAAATGAGATACTTTTTAGGTTTTGTAGGGTATATAAATTTTCTGCTGCTGATTTAGCAACTTACACAGAGATTAAATTCAACACATTTATTCCCTTATAGTGCTGGTGTTAAGTCTCATCCAGCTTAAATCATGGCGTTGGCAGGGTTGTGGGTCTTTCATGAGTCTCTACTAGGGCTATTTCTTTTCTCGGTCTTACTAATCTATCCACATTCATTGACTTGTAATTTTTCATTTTCTATATTCAATGCAGCAGTAGTAGGTTGAATCCTTCTCAGACCCTTCACTGTGACCTGCTCTTCTGCCTTTCTCTCTCATATTCCTATGAACATTTGAGATCTATAGGTCTGCCCACTTAGTCCAAGACAGTTTGCCCATCTCAGGGTCAGCTGATTAACAATATTTATTAAATCTACAAACTTAATTACCTTTAGCCATGTAATTCAAAGTTGTGGATTCCAGGAATTAGGATGTGAGCATCACTGGAGTGACTTCATTCTGCTTATTTCAAAGGGAAAGAGCAACACATACACAGTAAAATAAATCATATTTACATCACACATTTTGGAACAACATGGGCAAAAATTTTCCATAATATGTTTAAAACATTAAGGAACATAACATCAAACTTAGATTTTATGTACAGCTGAATTCTAAATGTAAAGGCATAATAAGGAAATCTTAAGCATAGAGATTTTCATGTTTTCTTAATTCTCTTACAAGTTCTTCAGGAAGAAGAAATATTATGGTGAAAAGCTGTAGAGAATATAAAAAAAAGTAATTCATATTTGTTATATATGTTATATATACATATTTGTTATATAACATGTTCTGTAAAGACAGTGTTATATAACAAATATGAATTAAGAACAGTATAGTTATATATAACTGTAGCTTAGTTTTTAATAATACATATGTGGAAAGAGGTAGAAAGGGGAAGTAAAAGCTACCAAAGAGGGCATATTTGCCAGGCTATAAGGATGGTCTATGTGGTAAGAGCCAAGTGTTATTGTTTCAATGTGAAATGTCTCCCAAGGTCTCATGTGTGAGAGAATGCAAAAGGCTTAAGAGAGAAATGATTGAGGTAGAGAGCTTTAATCAAATCAGTGAATTAATCCCCTGACAAGATTAGTTAAGAGGTAACTGAAGGCCGGTTGGGTGTGTCTGGAGGAGGTGGATCATGAGGCTGTTCCTTTGGGGTATAAATTTTGTATCTGGTGAGTAGAGTCTCTCTCTGCTGCCTAATCATCATGTGAGCCCCTTCCCTCCACCACACTCTTCCACCATGATGTTCTACCTCACCCGAAGACCCCAGCTTCCTGTCTATGGCCTGAGACCTCTGAATTCAGGAGCCCTCAAATAAACTTTTCCTCTTTTAAAATTGTTCTTCTCAGATCTTTTAGCCATAGCAACAAAAAAAAGCTGACTAAAATAGTCAAGTTTTAATTTTATTAGTTTAATGTAGTTAAAAATAAAGTATGGGAAAACTATAGACCATGGCCCACCAAGGATCAAATCTAGTTACACCCATTTCTATAGGTAATATTTATGATATCTTTCAAAGTACAACGGAAAGCTGAACATGTGTGACAGAGGCTATATGGCCCACAAAGCTGTGGTCATTCTGGCCACTGGTGTGGTCAATTAGTCACTTTGATACCTCAGTCGTGGGGGACAGAGACACAGAGTCAACATACAGACACCAGGAGCTGGTGAGAGAACTGGCTGGTGACAACCTCAGTCCATGTCCAGTAGCTCATTTATTTTTGGAATGCATACAAATGTTATTGGGTTCGGGTGGAGCATGCCAGTCAATCATACATAAGCAAAATAATATCCATAATCCAATCATCTTATGCCTAATGTAACCACTCTATGAAGAAGCTCTAAATATTGCTATCCTCTGGAAGGGTCTTTGTCCCTAGGGGAGGGGCCCTTCTGAGTCAGGGGTTTCATGCCCTGAAGCTCCTGACTATTGGTTTCCTGGCCTGGTAGCTTGGCAATACTAACCACAAGTGCTGAGGATGTGGTTTCATGAATGTCTCCCTAGAGCAGAGCACTCCATTCTGCAGGTGTTCCTGTCAGGCCTGAATGAGAAGAGATTCTTCAAGCACTCCGAGTTGCTCCTAGCTGCTAACTGCTAGCTATAAACTGAAAGTTATTCCAATGCATAGCCGAAAGTATTTTTCATCTGACCCTTCACAGAAAAGGGTTACTGATTATTGATGTAAATTAAAAAGAAAATAGTCAATATTTAAAACATAATGAACTGGAATCAAAGTTGATGGAACACACATTACACATTACAGAAAAACTATATGAGAATTATATAACTTACAATATTTCTCAGAAAGCACACAGTTTTAGAAAAATACATTCTGCAATCAAAACAGGGAATTGGGGATGAAAAAAGTTTCTGTATATTTACAAAGGAATTTAATAAGAAATTGGAAGTATTGAACTAGATACACATTTAGTGACCTAGAGTTATCTGAAAATTTTCCTTTGAGACTATGCAATAATAAATCTATGGCAAAATGTAATTTATATAATTGAAAACACACATAGATCCATTACATATTTTAAAATCTTAATTTATTATATATATTTGTGTGTGTATGTGTATATACACATACATACACATACACACACACACACACACACACATATATATATATATATAATAAAGATAGTAAATAAATATATATGTGTATATATATATGGATATATAGAGATATTTTAGTAATTGTAAATTTAGTACATATTCTAGGAATTATAAAATAAGAGGGAAAATTAATGTTTCAAAATGTTTTAAAGCAAACAGTATAATTAATTTTATTTTTGTACTTTAGGTCCATACTTTAAATAATCACAATACAACTGTTATTTCTGCTCTGCTTTCGGCTGAGTTGAGTTCCTCATGATTACAGCATAGAAATTCCAGCTAACAAATTATTAAAAAATTCAAACCATGTAAATTTACAGCAGACCTACTAACAAACTGAAAAACCCTAATTTTCAAAAAAAAAATAGAAGAGAGTTTAAGATAGAGCTGATTCTTTGGCAACTCAACCACGTAACCTCTGGGAAGTGAAACAGTCAATATCCACATTGTGATTGCAAATGATTACCCGCTGGAGAAGGTAACAAATTAATCCCTTTCATTTCTTAGTATCCCTATTATGTTATTTAATCTTCAGTGAAAAAGTGTGTACTATTCTCCATGAACTTTTCAAGTGCTTACTTATATTACTGTTTCCTTTTTCTCTTTGTCTCTATGGAAAAAAATAAAATAACTTTTGTTAAATACAGACTCATAACAGTGTTGTTTGCTTCTATTTGGATAAATTTTAGGGATGGCAGTAATTTTAGGTTGTGTAGAATACTTTTGCTTCTGGGTTTCTGAGTAATGGAGCTTGGAGGGGGACACTTGCTCCACCACTACCACAATCCAGAAATAATGAACTTCTAGAAACATTTCTGGTTTAAAAAGATGTGGGCGAAATCTTTAAAAATATCAACTTGGACAATGATAGGCCCAAAGTGAATAAAACCGGATTAAAAATGAGAGTTTAACCCAAGATTCTTTGAGGGTGCTTGGAGGATTTAGAAGCGAGGATATCTAAAGTAAACTGACATGTCACAGGACAGAAAAGAAATGTCACAGACACAAGCTGTACTGGGGAATAGAAGAGACACAAAAGTGTTGAAAGCAAATCAAGGAAAAGAAATACTAGCTTAGTCATCTCAGACTATATAAACAATACCATAGACTGAGTGTCTAAACAACAGACAAATTTATTTCCTACAGTTCTGGAGGCTGAGAGATCTAAAGGAAGCCAATTTAGTGTGTGATGAGGTCATTCTTCCTGTCTTATAGGACATCCTGCTCTCATTTCCTCATTGGGTAAGAAGGAAGATCTTAATTCCCAATACCCTCATTTTAGAAGAAAAGGATTTTGACATATGAATCTGAGGAAACAATAAGGAGTCAAATGTAATCATAACCTAGAATATGCATCTAAAAATTGAAGTGTACGTTTTTTTCAAATACACATAGTTTTTTTTTAAATAAACATTTATCTTGTTCCCAATAATAAGCATGCTTGAAATTTTCAGAACATGCACTACAGATAAGAAAACACTAAGTTAGGAAGAACACAAGCAGAGCAGATCAGCCTCACTAGGAATCAGACAAACGAAACAAAATCCCAATAAAATATTTTCTACCCATTTCTTTGATACAATTTAAAAGTCTGAACATAGCCAGGCATGGTGGTGCACACCTATAATCCTAGGAACTTGTAAGGCTGAGGGAGGAGGATCATGAGTTCAGTGCCAGCTCAGCAACTTATCGAGGTCCTAAGCAACTTCACAAGACCTTGTATCTATACAAAATATAAAAAGGGTTGTGGATGTGGCCCGATGGCAGAGTGCCCCTGGGTTAAATCCCTGGTACCAAAAAAAAAAAAACAAAAAACAAAATAAAATTATATATATTTGTGATATATATATAAATATATATATATATATATATATATATATATTATATGATCTTTGAGATAATTCAATCAATATGATTTCTTTTTTTAAAAAAAGAATTTCTTATTATTTTTTTCCTAATTATCAATGAACTTGTATTTTATTTATTTATATGTAGTGCTGAGAATTGAACCCAGTGCTTCACACATGTTAGGCAAATGCTCTACCACTGTGCTAGCACCCCAGCCCTCCATAGTTTTTTTTTTTTTTTTTGTGATATGTAGCTCTTAGGATTTAAATTGTGTAAACCATTAAGCCTATGGTTTGTCATACTTTCTAAAGTTCTAAGTTCACCTCCTTTTATGACCTCACCCATCTATATTGCTAAGCACATGCTCCAGTATTTGTTTTGTACTTCACTTAGGATTGCTCTTTAAAATAATAATGTCTTTGCAAATGCAGACAATTTTACATCTTATTTTCTGGTATTTATACTATTTATTGTCATTTTATACTCAACATAATTATTCATGTGGTTGGATTTAGGGCCACCATTTTGTCTCAGTTTTTATATATATATATGTCTCCTTCTCTCTGTTATTGCCTATACTGATTTTGCATTTTTTTCTTTTTTGTGTGTTCCTTTAACATTTTTCTTTTTCTTTCTTTTTTTTGCCATTATAAGCTTATATTTTGACTTTCTCAAGTAAATTTGTTTTTATTTTGAGACAAATAGAGATTTATGTATAGACTAATAAATAAAAAGTTTTCTTTTTGACCCTTTTTCATTTTCTAAGAATGACAGCAATCTTAGAAACTGTAATATAATATAAAAATTAAGGTCCTAATATCAATATAGTTAAATTTAGGACATTTTCATCACCAAAGATTTTTCTTGTTAGTTTTTTTTCAGAACTACACAGCCCTCTTCTCCCCGTCTTCTATACCTGACTTCTAGATATCAATGATATGTTCTCTGCTTATCAATTTTTATAATTTTGTCATATCACAAATTTTTTTTTAAAGAGAGAGAGAGAATGAATTTTAATATTTATATTTTTTTTGTTTTTGGAAGACACAACATCTTTGGTTTTTTGTATGTGTTGCTGAGGATCGAACCCGGGCCGCACTCATGCCAGGGGAGTGCGCTACTGCTTGAGCCACATCCTCAGCCCAAACAACTTTTTTGAATAGAATCATATAGTCTTTGAGATTGCTGAGGTTAAATGTTTTTCATTAAATATAATTCTAGCAATATTAAATTTTAAGAGCATCAATTGTTAATTCCTTGTAAATACTGAGTAGCATCCCATTGCAAGGATGTGCTGCAGTTGGTTTAACCTCTCAACTATCATAGGACATAAGTGTCATAAGTGAGACTATTATGAATAATGTTTCTTTTAAAATTCATATTTAGATCTTTGTGTGAATGTAGTTTATTTATTTATATGAGATTAATTGGTTTTATAACTACAGTCCTTTCTTGATTGATGCTTCTCAGAAATTACAAAATCACTAAAATTTCCATAAGTGAAAAAAATAGGAATCTAAAATTAATTTTATACAATCATATATCTACTTTATTTATGTGTTAGGGATCCTAAAATTCAATAATTTTTAACTATATGTATTGAAAAGAAAATAGAAGAAAAATATAAATGAAGAATGCTAGTTCTTTCTTATATTGGATTCCATCTGATATGATTTCCAGCCATGTCTTAACATTACTTCTAGTACAGGTCTGTTAATAACATATTCTTGGTTTTTCTTTTTAGTGAACATATATTTATTTTGACATCCTTATTGCATGATAATTTATGTGGATACAGAATTATGGGGTAATTTTTTTTTCATAAACTCTATAAAGTTATTGTTTGTCTTGTTTTTATAGTTTAAGATATTAAACTATTAAATCATTAAATCATTGTTACTCTCCCAGGTTGTTTTATAGCCTTTCTATTTATCTACATTTTTTAGCAGTGTGATAATGAAGCATTGAGGCATAGTTTCCATAACTTTGATCCTGTTTATAGTTTGTTGAGTTTCTTGAACATCAAAATATATCATTTTTAATAAACTTTATGTTTTTTCTGCATTGTTCTCTCTTATCTTTATAATCATGATAAACTAGATGCACATATTTTAGTTCTTTAATATTTTTCCACAGGTCTCTGAGATTCTTTTCATTTTTTAGCATTTCTACTCTCTATTTTTTCAACTACATAATTGATAGTAATGGATATTTTAATTTCTTCCTCTATAAATTATTTTGGATATTATGAATATTGTGTTTTTTTTTGTCAAGATGTTTGATTCTGTTATATTCTTCCAGAGTTTCTTCCTTGTTTGTTTGTGGGAGTTTGTCATTGTTGTGCACAATTAATTTGATCAGACTGGAATTGAGCACATCTTTTAATTGCTTTCAGTTAAATTTCAGGCTTATCTTTCAAAAGAATTTTTGGTTTGCCTCTCATGTTTAAGGTATTAGTTTTAGTGTTAATGTTTAAACACATAGGTTTAGGGAAAAACTTCAAAACTTGTACAGATCTGAAATTCAGGATTTATGGCAAGTAATCTAAGATTTATGGATTTTTGGTCTACTCCTCTTTTTCTAGGACCTGTATTTTCCCTGAATTTTTCTTTTTTTTTTTTCTTTTAAGCTGGAAATACTTTTAATTTTCTTTTGAGTTTTAGCTGAAAAACAAAACACTGACTTGGGCTTACTATCAGGTAAAAAAATCTAAGTGACTTAGTTCTTTTCTAACTATGGATTCCCATCTAGTTTCTGCAGATTTTAGTCATTCTCTAAGGCCTAAAACATTTTTACATATATTAGGATGATAAAATTAGTAATTCTGCCATTAAGAAAAGAACTTCAGGAAATATTCAAATTAACATTAAAAAAAGTCTCCTAAGGTTAATTCTCAAACTTTAACCAAGTAACAAATTTCTTCACAATTGCTTTTTGACATCCATTATATACTCTTCTATAAATATCCACTTGTTAAAAAAATATTATCTCATTCCTTAAAATTACATTCATTTAAGGTATATTTTAATTTCAGTATATTTTTATTTTTTAATTGTTTTTAGTTGTAGCTAGATACAATGTCTTTTATTTTTATTTTTATATGGTGCTGAGGATCAAACCCAGGGCCTCATGCATCTGAGGCAAGCGCTCTATCACTGAGCTACAACCCTAGCACCAATGTCAGTTTATTTTTAAATGTTCATCAAAATAGTAAGTGCTAGAGTCTGTAAACAAGTCAAGATGGCGCCTGGCATTTTGCAGAGGGAGTGGTTTGTGAAGTAATGCCAGCAAGCCATTAAGTGTGGAGATTCCTTATTGGTTGACTGCTGTATCTAGTTTATGCTAATTAAGATAGGCTGTGGGGAATGTATAAATATCGCTCTGGTCCTACAATAAACAGCTTCCACTCCTGCTGTATCAATCTACACAAGTTGCTCGTCACCCCTTGGTTATTCTGCTGCAGCGGGACTGCAAGTAAGCACATTGTTTTTATTGGTTCATTTTAAATTAACAAATAATTAACAAATAATAATTGTAATATGAAACATTCTTTGAGAGCATTAACTCCAAAATCATATAGTTTGAATTTGAATACTTTCTTTAACATTTTCTAAATCTTTGACTTGCAGTAAAATTTTATGCTTTTAAGTAATGCCTGCATTGTCTATAAAATAGAGATAATCACATCATTAGTTTTTACAGGATTAGTTTAGAATGAATTTAAGTGAATCCTCCAAGAAGCTAATATCAAAAGAGATCATGTGTGTATGGAAAATTGAGGAGAGAAAAAAATTCCAGGTTAGCTCTAGGGCAGCAGTGTAGGTCTAAGACTTGTGCAGGAGTGAGGGAGGCAAAAAGGGATTATAGAAAACACTATAGACCACTGTGCAGCATAGAAATGTTTTGGTAAAGTAAATGGGAAGTTCCCCAGCCATACATCATAGGTGTCTTCTGAGTTTCAGGTCTCCTTTGGGCTCTTGCCTCATTCAGTTGTGACCTGGGAGAAGTTGTGGAAATGTAGCTTTTTCATATGTGTACTGATGAATAAGAGAACACAGCATCTGAGACCATTAGTCAATTACCCTTCTTGCAATCAGATAATTGAGAGAGATGTTTTCATTGCTACAACTTATATAAAATATGCATTTAGAATACTGCCTGTCACATAACAAGTACATTTCAATGTTTTTATATAATTAAAATTATTCAAAAAAGTAAAATATGCACTACTTCTGAATAACCTATAAATAATTGAAGCCTGAGTTTCAAAACTTTTTGGAAACTCTACTCCAAATCAGTAATCTTCAAACACATCAATAAGGTTGCTGTTAGTAATGTGGACCTGCTACTGATTTTTCAGGAATTCCAATTATGATTCATCAATCGAGGGACAGAAGTATAAATTTTTGTCAACCATTTTACAGGTTTTTTCATCTGTTAGTTGCAAATGCACATGTGAAAACATGGCATTTGTTTTAGAGAGTTGCATTTAGATTTAAAGGTAGGCGATATTACTTTTTGGACAATAAACTTCAAATGCATAGGAATTCTATCTTGTTGGATGGGAATTCATGTCCTTCTTTCTATTTAGTACCTCTTTGTGCATTTTTATTCTGAGAATTGAATCACTCTTTTGAAACATTTGAACATCTCATCTTCTGCACTGTATGGAAAACTTTTCCTTAACTCCTTGTATTTATGACAGCAGAGGCAAGCAAATCAGTGGTAGCCCCAATGCAGTGACACTAAGCCCAGAGTTACTCTATAGTAGCTTACAAAGTAGGGGGCAGGAAGTGCACTTAAGATGCTGATGGCTTCAGTGAGCTTTTATAATTATACAACCTCTGATTAATCCTCTATGAAAAAACCAAATCTTTGAGAATTAAGACACAAGTGCTTAGAGAAGAGCTATAGGAGAAAGGTGTTGGGGTGATTTCTCATTCTTTGTGTTCTTTGTGAAACATTTGCATGTTGTATTTTATTTGACTTTTGTCTAAAAAAAATAGACATTTTTCTTTTGACTTTTGACATTCTGGAATAACATTATGTGTTGGATTTTAAAACTTTTCACAAGTAGTACATGATCTCTGCCAAGTGAATAACCTTCTATCATTAAAATAACCTCACTAAATTTGAAATATTTTTCTTTCTTAGTAATAATATATAAATCTAATTTTAGCAAAGATAAAGCTACAAAATATTTTAACATATCTCAAACTATATCCTCAGTACAAAATACTTGTTTTTATAACTGTTGTTTTATTTAACTTATTCATTTTTAATTTCTTACACTAAAAGTAAAAGTTTTTTAGGTTGTTAATGAATGGTTGTAAGAAAAACTATAGTAGACCAATAAAAATGTATTCTATCTTAAATCAGGGCTCACTGTCAAAGAATTAATATCTTCATTCTTTGAAGTACAACTTGGTTTAGTCATTCTAGACATGAGAAAGAATATTGTGAACTCATCACCCAAATGGAAGCTCTGGTGTCTTTTTGTTTGTTTGTTTGTTTGTTTTTTCATTTTCTTTTCCTATCTCTTCTTAACTGAAAATTTCTGCCAAGTCTATAGATATTTTATAACCTGGATTCAGACAAGGGTTGAGTATATGACATATTTCCAACAATTCTGTGACATTTTCTCTCTCTCTCTCTTTTTTTTTTTTTTGGTAAAAAAAATATTTAGTTTGCAAGTAAACAGACTGTCAACCAGGTAAAGACAGATACAAATAAATTCCGTGGAAACAAGCGGAACAGGTGTATGTAAGTGACATAGCCAATTTGATTTGCTATGCATCTTATCCACAGTGCCATGTAGTGATGTGATATTCAGCAGTACTCACATCCCAATAGAATATTGACTTTAGTAGTAGGATAGTTTATGGATGGGATATTGTGAAATCATTTTCTTAGATTATATTATCATCAGGAAATTATATTATGCTTGTTACCATGATTATCATGTCATTGTATTGTTTTCCAACTCTTAGTTATTAATGCCAGCTTCATCATGTCTAAATGTGGACATAGTTTCAATAATTTTGTTGGTTCCTTTTTAAACATTTTAAGTAAATACTCAAATTTAAATAAATCCCAATTATTATCTTAGTGTTAACTTTCTCTCCATTACGGGTTTCTATTAAAGAAACTTTCCTGGAAAAGGTAACTTCTAAACATTAAACCCTAAAAATAACTAAAGGCTAGGCTCATATTTTGAAAAATACATAGAAATAGAACACTAATAACCAAGATTTATATTGACAATTAAGCTCTATTCAGAGGAAGAATATTTATTTTCACAGATGAACCTTTTCTTGCATTGACAAAGTCTGATATCCCTATGATGATTTGTTAACCCTTAAACCTTTCATGTCTTATAAAATATTTTATAAAGTCCTTAGTTTGTTTGTAATAAACTCATAAGGGTTTTAATAATAAGTTCTGTGTGACCTACACAGGGTCATTTGGAATCATCATTAAAGAATCCTAAATTTGAAAACAGTAACAACTGCTTCTCAAGCTACGGCATACTCTACAGAGTTGAGAATAGGCCAACCCAATTTTTTTTTTCTCATTAGACGGGCAATAATAAGAATGTTTGTAACATACTATTGAAGCATTTTATGATACCTATTTTAAATACCCACCAGACAATTGCAATACCTGATTCATTTAAGTCTTGGCCTTAGTTGTCTGTCTTTTCTCATTAACGTTGGAAAATTTTGGATTCTTGGCATAACAGGAGACATTCAATCATATCCTAGATTTTAAAGTTATTATTTTAGCAAACTGTCCTATTCACTAGAGAGGATGGGGTGATTGAGTGATGCCCACCCATTGCTGGTGACAGAGCATTATTTCATTCATTCTACTGCAGGCAGAATTTGCCTATCTCCTTCACTTTTATTTTTATAATTAGTAGTTTGTTTTATTTCTTCTTGTTTTTAATTCTGTAACTATAGACTCATTGAATTTGTTTATAATTGTTTTATATTTGTATGCTTTATTATTTATTTTCTTGAAGAATTTTTTATCAGCTTTGGCCACTGGGACCTCTTTCACTTGTTAAGTGTGTTCCTTTGAGAGTCTTCATCAACTTAGGTTTTTGTTTTGTTTTGTTGGAGCACTTTCTTGCTCTCTGGCACTGCAAGATACTCTAGGCTCCTCTTGTATGTTCCCTTTTTAATCCTATAATGAACCAGTTCTGATTCAAATGAGCTCTGATTAATTTTTATGAGCAGTGGAACAAGAAACAGAGCATCTAGGTATGCTCAATGCCACTGGAGTGTGCTAATTTGTTGGTACTATCAGTTAACAGAGCATGGAAACATATGTATGTATACTAAAAATGGATATACATATAAATATTTCAGTATGTAACCATCTACACATACATCTAACTATGAGTTTATACTGATGTCTACAACTCAAATCTATTACCACATAGATCTTTCAAGACTTTTCTTATTACTTATCTGTAACTTCCTATTACAACAGTAAGAAAGTTTGCTACTGTATATTTACTTAATTGTTAAATTTCAGTATGAATGCCTATAGCCATATTATAATCATTCATTTATACTTCCTTGGGAAAAATTCATTCAGTAAAACTTTGATGCTTATATATAGCTTATTTTTCCTATTCTTTTACAAATTATACTCATATAGCCTGCACTTTCAATAAAGATATATATATATATATATATATATATATATATATATATATATATATATATCTTAGTACATTGTATTAATATATAACCATACTGTACAGCAATAAATGTATTACTATATATCGGAAATACATTTAGATTGTTTTGTTACATTTAGATTCCATGCTAGGATCTCCTAGACACCTGAACAATTGTATTTTGATACTTTTAACTGTTTCTTTCACAAAGAAAAAAGCTAAAATTTCAAGAAGTTCCAATCTATTAATGATCTTTTTTTAATAGATTGTTCTTTTGGTGACATTTAAAAATTGATCACTAAGCACAAAATCACTTATTTTTTCCAATTTTCTTTTATAAGTTTTATAATTTTGTGGTTTAAATTTAGTTCATTCATCTTCTATTTTTAAATGATTTTTTGTAAAAGCATGAGACCTGTATCAATATTGTTTTTTTAAATATCTATGGATGTCCAGTTGGTCTAGAACCATTTGGGGAAAAATATTCTTTCATCTTTGAATTATCTTTTCTCATTTCCAAAGGATAAGTTCGTTATATATGTGTCTATCTCTGCACTCTGTTTAACTCTATAGTATGTCTTGCATGAGTTAGTCAAGTCCTTAGATTTGGTTGTTCTTCTTCGGTATGGTACTGGTACTACAAGTCTTTTGATTTCATATAAATGTTATAATTGTTTTATTAATATCTACATAAAAAATTTCATTGAATCTGTAGATTGACTTGGAAATAATTGATATGGAAGAAATCTTGTATTTATATGTAAGAAATCTTCTTTCCCCTTCCTTTCTTTTTAACTTGATAATCCTGGTTAAACACCATGAACACTGAACATTTCTCTATTTATTTAAATTTTGTTTCATTTCTTTCATCATAATTTTGTGGCTTTCTGCATATTGATGCTAGTCCTATTTTATTGGATTTATGTGTAAATATTTCCTTTTAGGAATTGTGTATACTCTTTTTAATTTAAAATTTAATTATTTATTATTAGTACAGGGAAAATTTGGCATTTGTATAGTTACCTTATATCCTGTGATGGTACTATATTTACTTATTTATTCTCAGAATTTTTTTCTTGTCAATTCCTTGGGATTTTCTACACAAATAATCATGTTGTCCTTGAATAAGGGCATTTATTTCTTCCTATTCAACTTGTGTATTTTTTTAAATTTTATTTTCATCTCATTGCAATACATAATAATACTGATAGTATAATTACTTAGTGACAGAAAATTTTCTTTCTTTATTGCCTAGAGAGAGAAGAGTGATGTTAGGTAAGAGTATTACTAGATGTTCTTTTCCTATTTTAAATGTGTATTCCTAATTTGCTGAGATTTTGTTGTGTGTGTGTCAGGAATGGCTGTTGGATTTTATTAAGTGGTATTTTGTTATCAATGTTTATGATCATATGTTATGGTTATACTGCTTTATTTTTAAATGTTCAGCTAGGCTTATCTACCTGAAATTATTTCCAATTAGTTGTGGTGGGTACCGTTTTTTTTTTTTTTTTGGGGGGGGGCATTTTATTTTAATTTGCTAACATTTTGTTGCAGAATTTTCAGAATTTTGCATCTGGGTTGATATATATATATATATATATATATATATATATATATATATATTTTCATCTGTGTCTTTCCCTTCTTGCAATTTCTTTATGAATTTTGGTAATAAGGTAATTGTGGATTTTATAAAAAATATGGGGAATATTTGTGTCATTATGATTGGGGAATTTTTTCAGTGATTGCCCTTTTTTAAAACTGTTATTAATAATTGATTCAATGCCCTTCAGTGGACATAAGCTTATTTAAACTATTTGTCCTTCTATGTCCCATTTATGTCTTTAAAAACAAATATGTTTCTATAAGATTTTATATGTGGGCATATAATTGTTGATTCTGCCTTATACTCCTTTAATGTTGATAAAATCTGTAGCTATAATCCATGTAACCCTAATTATTGGTGTCTTCTTTCCCCTCCCTTCTTTTTTAACTTGATAATCCTGGCTAAACACTTATTAATTTTATTGATCTTTTAAATTTAAAATTTAACCTTCAAATGCTTGGGAATTTTACATCTGTCTGTCATTTGTTTCAAGTTTAGTTCCGGATGTATTTCAAGAATACACTTCATATGACATCTATTATTTTAAATGTATTAAGATATATTTCCTTGTTTAGAATGCTTTCTATTTTGGTGAATCTTCTATCTGTGCCTGAGAAGAATATGTATTCTGCAGTTGTTGGCTAAGTTAAAGTATAAATTTCAAATCAAGTTGATAGTGCTACTTAGGTCAATGTCATACATGGTGATTTTCTGCTTTCTTGATATACTATATAATGGAAAAAGTAAATCCATCTTGAATATCAGGATCAGGTCCTAGTTCCCCTAGTGTTGAATATTTAACACCCAAAAAAAGTCAATGCAAGTGCAAAAAGTAAATTTTATTTAAAAGCAAGGGGGGGGGGGCAGAGAGAGAGAGAGAGAGAGAGAGAGAGAGAGAGAGAGAGAAAGAAAGACCAACCACCTTCTGGAGAAGAGGGTGTCCAGAGCTGGTGCATGAGGGAGTAGGAATGTTTTGCCCCTTTATAGATTTCGAATTTCTATACTTCTTATATCCTCTTCTCCCATCCTGCCTGTGTGGCCAAAAGGTGGGAAAAGAGCCACCCAGGTGATACCTCTTCCTGTTTTCCATATCTGTCCAGAAAGGTAGCAAAGGAACCCCCAAGCGGACTCATTAAAAACTTCTGGCTGTGAGGAACAGTCCCTAAGGCAAGTAACCTTGGCAACAGGTTGTTGAGAAGTGTTCTAGAGGTATTAGCTTTTCATTTCCTTTTGAATCAGCCTCCATCTTCCCAACCCAATCATTCATGTTCTATACTATTGCCCTTTGCCTCATCTCAGAAAGATGTTAAAGACTTCAAGTATAGTAGTCATTTGCTTATTTCACCTTGACATCACTTCAGGAATTTTTTGTCCATATATTTGTCGGTTTGAGCATTTGTTTTTGTCATCAAAAATATTTCGATGATCTATTTTTAGTTGCATCACCAAGAAAGCATAGTTATCTGAGAATTCATCTCTTTGTCAATATTTAATGTTTTCCTGAATTTCTGACAATTTTTCTTTTTCAGAAGTCTATTTTGTATAAATTTAGTATTGTTATCTCAGATTTATTTTAATTAGTATAACATGGCATATCAATTTCTATCCCTTCATTTTCTAAACAGCTTTATTTATACATAATTCAACCTCTCTTCACTTCTATCTTATCTGACACATTGTATTTAAAATGTGTTTTATAGGCATCATGTTATTTGTCTTTTAAAAAGCCTATGTGGCTGGCACATACCTGTAATCTCACTGACTAAGGAGGCTATGGCAAGAAGATTGTAAATTTGAGGCCAGACTCAGAAAATTAGCTAGACCCTAAGCAAATTAGTGTACTATCTTTAAAAAAAAAAAGTTGGGCACTGGGAATGTGGGGATGTAACTCAGTGGTAAAGCACCCCTGTGTTCAATCCCCAATACCCCTCAAAAAATTGTATCGTATGATCTCTATCTTTTAAATGGTTTATTTAGAAGAATTATCACTTAAAGTAGTTATTGATCGAGTTTTATGATATCTACTATGTTTGTACCTGTATTTTTTTCAAATATTAAGTATTTTTTCCTTGTTTATCTGCTCATTTGAATTGGACATTTTCTTTAATTCCATTTTATTTCCTCTTTTAGCATATAAATGATGCTTCTTTTTAAATTTTTGTGGATTCTCTAGAGATACTAATATACTTTTTTACCTAAGATTTAGAAACCTTCAATTAGCACTATATTGTTTTGTGTGTAGTAAAAATAACATAGTGGAGTACTCTCTATTTTTCCTTTTTTATATCTTCATTGTCATTTACCCATTTACCTCGTTGTACTATCACCCTAGTTATTATTAGTATTATTACTTTAAACAAAGTTAACTTTTAAATTAATTGAGAGTTAAAATTTTTTAAATTTCACTTATTTTTTCTCCTGTGAGCTTCTTTTATTTAGTTCTTGGTTTTTGATGTATATCATTTTTCACCACCGCCCCTGGATAAAAAAATAAAATAAAACCTCTTTAACTTAACATTCAGGGAAAATATTCTATCAATGAATTTCTTCATTTTTTTTTTTGGCCTATGAAACTATTTCTTCTTTATTCAATAAATATGATTTTGTTAGCTGTAAAGTTCTAATTGGGTAAGTTTTTTTGTAATAATTTAAATATTGTAGTCCTCTCTCTTCTGTTTAAATGGTATTTTTGCCATTGCCATTCTTAACTTTATTACTACTAAAGGCAGAGTATTTAATTTCCTCTGACTTCTTTCAAGTCATTTGCTTTGTCTTGATTTTCTGAGTTTGAATAATATGTGCGGAGGTGTATATTTCTTTTTAATGTATCATGATTTGTGTCATCAGGGCTTCCTGGACTTATGGTTTGGGATCTCTCAATACTTGCAGGAATTTTTCAGTCATTATTGCTTAAGATTGTCTTAGTGGTTTTATTTTATTATTTTTATTATTATTATTTGGTCTCTTATGATTTCCTGAGAATTAACAAATAACTCTTTATATTAAATAGAGTCTGAGTTTTATAGACCTTCCAATTGTATAAGGGAAGAATCTATCATTATATGCTTACATATCAGTCTTTCAGCAGACCTGTATCCATGAGATGTAGCCTTCACAAGTTGTCTCTTTACCCCACATCCTTAGTCAAGAATAAACTGAGTTGGATTCAGGGAAATGCCCCTCCCCTCCCTGCAAGAAGGATAGAGTTCTTACACATTTTCTCACCTGGATGGTGGGCCCATTTTATGGAGAAACTTTCCTCATTTTAGACAACAGTTACTTTTGCTCTGCCTGTTAGTACCCTAGAGAATCTATCTACATCTTTAATTGTGAGAACTCAGTAAGATCCCTGAAGTTAAACCTATTGAAAGTGTGTGGACATCCCTAAGACTTGGGCACTTCCATCACAAAAATCCTCAATCTGTTCCTAACCCTCCTCTCAGCAATTCACCAAGTTTGTCATTTAAAATTCCTGCCAGTTTGGGGCAACACAGCTTTGGCTCTAGAGGAGTAGAACTCAATTCCAGTTCTTTGGAGTCATCTGTCTCTAGATATCAAGGTGGCATTTTGCCTTGGGAAATCTTTTCTCTTATTGGTCTAAGAATAGTATAGCTTTCCTTATGATTAGTTTTGTTTTTAATTGATTGTTTACCTTTTTTTTCTTCTGTTGTCAGGATGAGATGAGAAACTTCCAGTGTCTTCACATGTCAGAAGGATTACATGTAGAAGGATTTGTTCCTGATACAAATTTTATGAGTTACTCTAAAACATAAGACCTATATTTTACTTATGTCTATCTTCCATCATCTAGTCTTCTGTCTCTTACACATTGGCCCATTCAAAATATTTTTGACAGTTCAGGAACAGCTAATATTCACTATAGTGAAAAATCATAAGAAATGCCAAATATGAACAAATATCTTAGTCTCATTTTTTTCTACTTTACCTTATATCCTAAATCATAAAAATCACTGTGTCTAAATCCCATGGCATCATGCAGAAAGTGCTTCATAATTTATATTTTAAGTGCAATATTTTATATTTATACAATCATTTGGGCTCTTTTGCTTCACTAATTTAGATGACAAAGATTTTCTTTAACAGGACAATGCTTTATCTAAGTCTGCCATGGTACTACATACACTTGAAACTTTACACAGTGCTGCTCCTACATGAGGAATATTCTTTTGCCTCTGTCTGAGAAAACTATTTGTATTTCCACACAAAGCCAAAGTTGTAATCTTTCTGAAAAATACATCTCAATTTAATACAGCAATTGGTCAGTTTTTATTAACTATGTTGCCTGTTTGCTCTCCTTTTGTGTCATCTTCCCACAGTTGATACTGATTGTTAGTTTAGATGTTTTCTTACCTAGGAGACATGAGTAAGGAAAATCTGCACCATTAGAGCTTCATTCACACTATGAGCATAATATATGTTTGTTGAATGATTAATGATTCAATTTAAATCAACCTCTTTTTCACTTTCTTTTAATGCGTATGGATCTTTCTAAATCAAATCAAGCTATATAAACTAGATAAAATATAACCAATTTTAAACTACAACTATCTTATATTTGATAAAGGGGCTAAAAGTATGCAATGGAGGAAGGATAGCATCTTCAACAAATGGTGCTGGGAAAACTGGAAATCCATATGCAACAAAATGAAACTGAATCCCTTTCTCTCGCCATGCACAAAAGTTAACTCAAAATGGATCAAGGAGCTTGATATCAAATCAGAGACACGGCGTCTGATAGAAGAAAAAGTCGGCTACGATCTACATACTGTGGGGTCGGGGCTCCAAATTCCTCAATAGGACACCCATAGCACAACAGTTAATAACTAGAATCAACAAATGGGACTTACTCAAACTAAAAAGTTTTTTCTCAGTAAAAGAAACAATAAGAGAGGTAAATAGGGAGCCTACATCCTGGGAACAAATCTTTACTCCTCACACTTCAGATAGAGCCCTAATATCCAGAGTATACAAAGAACTCAAAAAATTAGACAACAAGATAACAAATAACCCAATCAACAAATGGGCCAAAGACATGAACAGACACTTCTCAGAGGAGGACATACAATCAATCAACAAGTACATGAAAAAATGCTCACCATCCCTAGCAGTCAGAGAAATGCAAATCAAAACCACCCTAAGATACCATCTCACTCCAGTAAGATTGGCAGCCATTATGAAGTCAAACAACAACAAGTGCTGGCGAGGATGTGGGGAAAAGGGTACACTTGTTCATTGTTGGTGGGACTGCAAATTGGTGCAGCCAATCTGGAAAGCAGTATGGAGATTTCTTGGAAAGCTGGGAATGGAACCACCATTTGACCCAGCTATTCCCCTTCTCGGTCTATTCCCTAAAGACCTAAATAGAGCATGCTACAGGGACACTGCTACATCGATGTTCATAGCAGCACAATTCACAATAGCAAGACTGTGGAACCAACCTAGATGCCCTTCAATAGACGATTGGATAAAAAAAATGTGGCATTTATACACAATGGAGTATTACTCTGCATTAAGAAATGACAAAATCATAGAATTTGGAGGGAAATGGATGGCATTAGAGCAGATTATGCTAAGTGAAGCTAGCCAATCCCTAAAAAACAAATGCCAAATGTCTTCTTTGATATAAGGAGAGTAACTAAGAACAGAGTAGGGACGAAGAGCATGAGAAGAAGATTAACATTAAACAGGAACGAGAGGTGCGAGGGAAAGGGAGGGAGAAGGGAAATTGCATGGAAATGGAAGGAGACCCTCAGGGTTATACAAAATTACATACAAGAGGTAGCGAGGGGAAAGGGAAAAATAATACAAGGGGGAGATATGAACTGCAGTAGAGTGGGTAGAGAGAGAAGAGGGGAGGGGAGGGGAGGGGGATAGTAAAGGATAGGAAAGGCAGCAGAATACAACAGACCCTAGTATGGCAATATATAAATCAATGGAAGTGTAACTGATGTGATTCTGCAATTTGTATATGGGGTAAAAATGGGAGTTCATAACCCACTTGAATCAAAGTGTGAAATATGATATATCAAGAACTATGTAATGTTTTGAACAACCAACAATAAAAAAAAAATATACTCCATGTATGTAAAATATGTCAAAATATACTCTACTGTCATGTGTATCTAAAAAGAACAAATTAAAAAATCAAGTTTAGGTTTCCTAAAAAAAAAATAAAAAATAAAAAAATAAAAATAAAAAAAATAAAATATAACAACTATTTTTTATGTTTTTTGTTTCTAGATATTAAGTCTAAACCTCATTTATCACCAATAAATGCAAGCTGTTTATTGGGCCCTTTTGTAACCTTATATGCACATATGAAAAGCAAAAGTATCTCATAAATTAACATGGGTTCACCAGGGCATTTCGTTTTGAGTCCAAATGATGTCAGTAACGTTGCTCTATTATTGATTCTTTTGTCTTTTATTACAGTCATTAGCCACTTCACATTTTAATTGCATTACATGAAATGTTAGTAAAAAGTGATTCAGAAGAAATTTTGACCTACTGAGACCTTCATGGATATTTAGAACATTTGCTATGATTCTCAGAATTAATGTGTACAAAAGATTATTCATAAGATATAATAGGCAAAGGAAGAAAATGATGAATCCGTATGTTAAATGATGTTCTAAAATTACTAAATATATATTTACCAGACCTGAAGAGGATCACTTATTATTAATTCTTTAATATTTAAATTTATATTTTCCATATTCATCCACATTTTACTTACTTTGTTGACCATCATCTTATAAATACTATCAGTATTTTTGAATTTTTGGACATCCATCCATTTATTCATCAAACTAATTTACTTTCCTGCAAAAGGATATGATCTACCTAATAAAATAGAGAATAGTTTAATAGAGAAGAATGGATTTTATGGAATGTGTCATATCAGCACATTTATTTGCAGTATCCTCTAGCATCTTTAGCTCAATGAAACAGAGGTATGGCTATTTGAATGAGGACTATTTCATCCTCATTAATTACCTTCTTACAATCTATCCACTTCATATGTGAACATGCCATTAGAATAATGGATGTTTTTTCCTTTCTTATTCAACATTACTATGAACAATGTTTATAGTACAAAAATCTTCTTTTCCTAATGAAGTATTATTTTCATCATGAAGATTTGAGAGAGAGAGAGAGTGAGTATGCATGAAACAGAGTGTATCTAAGACATATTATTGAAATCCTATGGAATATAAACCAAGTACTCTTTATGATTCACTTCAATATTAGTTTTAATGAGATATGAATGAATGTCATATCTCATGCTGCATGAATCACTGAAGGGATATGACCTTCATTCAATCAATGGTTTCAGTTTGTGGTCCTTTTGTGATATATATTCACCACATGGTCATCCTGACATTTTTCTCAAAAACCAAGGCTTTCACTTGCTGATTTTCACACCTGAGGACCATTTGTCTTCTGCTGTCATTTTCTAGCTACTGATGTCAATGTTAACATTGCTATAAACAGACATTGCCTCAAGAAAACACACAAATCATTTCTGGTTAAAAGGAAACTATATCTTTGCTAAAACTACCCCTCATCACTTGTCAATAAGAATTGATGACGGGATTATTTTTCATTTGTACCCCTGGCAAAATAACCCTTCTAAATCCTGCATGTCCTTCAAAATTGGTAGTAAGCACAAAGACTGTACCAAATAAAATTATATTTTAATATTTTCTAACGTGTTAATAGCATATTTTGATATAGTTCTAAAAAGATTTACAGGAATGTGAATGGCACCAAAAAATAAAATATTCTGAAATGCTTAGTAAGAAGCTCCTAATGATTTCTTTAGCTGCAGATATTTTAAAAATGTAAAAATAATATTTTATAGCAGATAAACCTAAAATTATAATAATTCATTTTGCTAAATGAGTCAATAAAATGATTTGTTAACAGATGTTATTTTTACAATTTTATTTTAAAATTAATTATGATTTTATTTTTCCCCATTAAAAATATAAGTAAATATAATAAAGTTGATTTAATTTGTACGTCCTACTTCCCATTTATTTTTTAATCTTAACATATTGGAAATATAATTATCTGAATGAGAAGGATTTTTTCCTTACTAATCTTAGGATTGAGTAGAAAAATTGTAGACTAAGGAAAAGAACTAAATAGGAATGAACAAATTTAAAAAGAAGGTAAAACATTCATTCCTCGGGTGATAAAGAAAGATTCATATCAAATTAGGAGATGACTCAAGTGTGAATGTAGCCAGAAAGATGAGTCTTATTAATCAGGGACAGATAATACAAGGTGACAGATATGAAATAACAGGACAAAGGAGGATAGAAAAGAGCATAGCTAAGTGAGTCAATATCATTTTCATATAATCAATTAGAAATGAAGAATATCTTCAATTTATAGAAATCTCTGCAATTTATAGGGTTAAGTCTGGGGGTATAAAAGCCAATACTTTTCAGTTTATATAGTACCATTTTTTTCTCAAATTATATAGATTTTCATCATTGAAATATTTAAAGACAAATTAAAAGTTTCATTTTACCTATTCTGAGTGACAGTTCTTTCAGAAATTAGCAAATAAAAAGCTGGCTATAGTGGAATACATCAGTAATCTCAGTGGATTAGGAGGCTGAGGTAGAAGGATTTTGATTTCAAAGCCAGCCTCAGCAAAAGGGAGGTCCTAAGCCACTCAGTGAGACCCTGTCTCTAAATAAAATATAAAATAAGCCTGGGTATGTAGCTATGGTCGAGTGCCCTTGAGTTCAATCTCCCAGTATCTCCCTGCCCATCCCCTAAAACTAGCAAATAAAATACTAAATTTACTAAAACAAGACAACCTAAAACTCATCTAGATATCTCACTGAATTTTTTTTAAACAACCATGATAAAATATTGACAGTAAGGCAGAGAATTTTGTGCTCTAAATTGTCTTTTCATTTCAAAGTAATTAGAATCTGTATAAAATAAATTTGAATGCATTGTAGGACTCAGAGTAAAATATGTATACAAACATAATATCACATACATTATGTGTGTGTGTGTGTGTGCTTTATACACAGAACATACATCCATTCACAAATATATACACCATATATCTATGGATCTTCTCAAAAATACAAAGTGAATTAAAAATAAAAGAGGAAGCAGTAACTAAAATTCAGAGACAAGAGGAATTTTTCAATAAATGGTTATATAAGTGTTGCTATTAAGGAGGCAATTAAACTGTAGGCTATCTGATAATTGAAGGAGATAAATAGGAGACTCTATTATTAGAAAGTCTTTCAAGGAAGTATAAACAGTTATATATTCTGGGATATCCCCCCACCAAAAAAAATGTATTGAAAGTTATATTTATAACTAATTCATGGCCATTAGAGGAAAGTGAAACACAAATTTAAAAGGCTCAACTAAAACATAATTTAATATCATTTCATCATGTAGAATACAGAAAAGTTGGTACATAAAAATAAAATTATAACTTTATGCTTACATTAAAAAATAATAAAATAAAAAAAATAAAGTTTAAATTAATAGTCCGTGCCCTGTTAAAATGTTTTTAAAAAGAGGAATAAAAAGTAGAACAGAAACAAAATTGGAAGGTAGTTTTAAAAAGTAAAAATTAAAAACAAAATCACAGACACAAAATAGAATCAATAAATTGATACTTAAAATCCAGAGAGAAAACACAAATGGATTTTACTGAAAAATAAAGGTATAGTATAGCAAAGATTATAGAGAAATTATAATAATTCATATTCACATTAATAATGTTAAAAAATAGATGTGAAGAATTACTAGTAAATATTACATATAAAGACTATCCCAATAGGAAAAGGTAATTCTTAAACTATTAAAGAAATTGAATAAACCGTTTTGTAGGAGTGCCAGTCAATCTGGTTTTTTTTTTTTCCCTTTTTGGTGGAGGGTTCTGGGGATTGAACTCAGGGGCACTAGAACAATAGAGGCACATCCCCAGCCATATATATATATATATATATATATATATATATATATATATATATATATATATATATTGTATTTCATTTAGAGATAGGGTCTCACTGAGTTGCTTATTGCCTTGATGTTGCTGAGGCTAACTTTGAACTTACAATCCTCCTGTCTCAGCCTCCAGAGCCACTGAGCTCAGTAGTCAATCTGTTTCAAAGAATGGATCATTTCAGTCATGTAAACAAGGCTTTCCAAGAATACATAGTGAAAAAAGTGCTTTCCTATTTTTTCTACTAGGATAGCTTTGACACCAGAACTACACAGGACTGTTTGATGAAGTTAATATCATTAAAAATGTAGATAAAAATATTTATGCCCAAATAGATGGGAACAAAAGAAACAGAAAAACAAATATTAAGGGGAGGCCTATTTTTAGAAAAATGTATGGAGGGTATTCCTCAAGGTATGCCTATATATGTAATTATGTATATTATACATTTTATTTAGTAGTAAAATTATTTGATAAAATTCAAACCACATTCATGATTTGGGAGAAAAAATGTTAATCTCAGAATAGGTTGAGGGAAATTTTTAAACTTTTTAATGTATTCTACAAAAAATGATTATGTTGTTAATATGGAAGCATTAGTAGAATTTCTTTTAAAATCAAGATGAAGCATGTCCAGTAACACCAACAACAACAACAAAAAAAAAAGGAGGAAAAAAAAGCAAATAAACATACATAAAGTAAGGGGAAAAATAAATATCTTTACCAAAATTGATTTAATGTAGAAAATTAGAAAAATTTCCATGTAGAAAATTCCCCTCAATTGCTCACACATTATTATCAGAAATTATGGAAATTTAGCAAATTGCCTAGAAACAAGTCAACTTCTTATCTATGTAGCATGGAAAGCACAGGATGTAATTTGTTTTTATTTAAAGAAAGATTTTATAGCCATGAACACCATTAGGTATTTATTACAAAGGTAAAATATATATTCAGATATTTACAGAAAATTACAAATTTTCTTGAAAAATTGCATATTATACTTTATCTTCCTTTGTAATATTTAATTTTATAAAAATATATTATGCCAAATAATGTAATATAGTCAATACAACTTAAATAAAAATAAAATAGGCTTATATAAGAATTTGATAAACTGATATTAAAATTTATATTAAAAAGTAACTCAAGCAGAATGCTGTGGTACACACCTGTAATACCAGTGGCCTGAGAGGCCAAAGCAGGAGGATAGCAAGTACAAAGCCAGCCTCAGCAAAAGTGAGGTGCTAAGCCACTTGGTGAGACCCTGTCTCTAAATAAAATACAAAATAGGGCTGGGAATGTGGCTCAGTGGTCCAGTGCTCCTGAGTTCAATCCCAGGAACCAAAAAAAAAAAATTAATTCAAGCAATAAGAATATAGGAGAATATTTCTAGAGATAAGAAGTAAGTCATCCTTCTATATATTAAATATTAGATGTGTCAAGGTTGGGATGGAGGTAGTTTTTATTTTTTACCTTGGTAGTAGTCAAAAAAGAGTGCATTATTTTGTAGAAACTTTAAAAGCAGTAGTAAAAGTGAATAAAAGTACTTTTGTCATATATTAACAACATTATAGATAATTTTAAACCATATCAGTGATAAAATTCTTCCTTGTGTAGAGTCTAGTATCTCCAAACACTTCCCTTTTAGTATTTCATTTAGTTAATTATAAAGTTGGAAAATTTAAGTCAGTATTGTTTTGGTACAAATAAAAGTTAAATTGACCAGTGAAACAGAGCTTCCAGACACAAACCTTGCAGATATTGACACACCAATGTGTAGCATTCCAGGGTGCATTTGATGGATCCATCTGTGTGCCAGAGAGAAATGAATGGCACCTTCAAGATTTTAATGATGGGAATACTTAACGAGTCATGAGCAGGGATAAGAAAACCCAAATTAATTTTTAAAAAGTTTAAGAACTAACAACAGGTTTTGAAGTCTAGAGGAGGAAACAGGACTAAAGAAGTGGAGAAGGGACATTACCTGACTCCCAGTCATAGGAAATTGGCTGTCTTTCAGCAACTGTGGCCAGTAAGAGTTAAAAATCACAAACAAAATGACATTAAGGGAGGGGAAAAAAAGCCAACATCTATTCTTCATTTTCCTTTCATTATTGCCGTGTCTGTGGTTCTCACTGTTTAAATCCAACCAGAAGCCAAAGGTCAGAATTTTTTAGGCAACAAAGTCAACTAAAGGCAGCATCCAAGAGCACAGAGAAGACCTGAGAGGTGATCTGATAAATGAATAATACCCAGAACTCTCTAAACTTTTAACTCCCAGGATCCAATGTTAGGATTTTCTAGGGCTAGTTATCACCAAAGATATTTTTGACAAATGGTTTATAATTTTGCTGACCATACAAATCTCTGTTGCAATTTCACAATTCTGTTGCTGGCCAAAACCATTCAGTTATTTTTATACTCAAAGCCTCAATGGCAACATTAGTTTCCATTACTGCTCATTGCATAAAATAGCAGGATATTTTAGTCATTTTTTTCATCACTCTAACCAAAAGAACTGAAAAGAACAATTTTAGAGGAGGAAAAGTTTATTTGGGGCTCATGGTTTCAGAGGTCTCAGTCCACAGTCAGTCAATTCTGTTTCTTTGATCCTGAGATGAGACAGGACATCATGGTGGGAAGGTTTGGTGGAAAAAGTGGCTCAGGATCATGACAACAGGAAGCAGAGAGAGACTGTTCCACTCACCAGGGACAAAATATGTCCCCCAAAGGCAAGTCCCCATTGACATACCTTTTCCAACTGTACCTTGCTGGTGTACAATTAGCATTCAGTTAATTCATTGAAGTGGAATAACACACTGATTAGATCAAGACTCTCATAACCTAATTATTTCACTTCTAAACTTTCTTGCATTGTTTCACATATGAAATTTTGAAGCTCATACTAAACTATAACACAGGGATAAACAATATATGGAAGTGCAGGAATAGATAAGGAAAAAGTAATCATTAAAATAATATTTAGCTAAGAAGCCTAATTAATAATTATAGTTTTGTACCACTCTAGGGCATCTCAGCCTAAGGAAGAAAAAAGCATGACAAAGATTTTCAGTAAAACTCCAGACAAAGATTTCAAGTAGGGTGACCTTCTTATCAATGCACTTCATAAAGTTTTAGTTCCATGAAAGTCTTGGAACACTGTTGCATGGTATAGTTAGAAGGAACAGATATAAAGGATCTACTCTAACATTGTGTTTCCACATTCTACAGATGACCAGGAAACTCATGACTTGAAGATGCATTCAAATATCTTGAGTATCTGTTCAAGTACAGAGTTTAATTCAGTAAACATGTGGGATCTGACATTCTGTTTAGCTAAAGTTCTTTCAGATGGTTCTCTGACTACACGTAAATCCAAACATCTAGGGATCACTTACATAAAGGCTTTAGTTAGCCAGTCTATCTAACTAGATTCTTGACATCATGCACAATGTAACTGCATCCCTAATACTCAGGGAAGGGAATCTGTATCATTAGATTTGGCCTGATTGAATATTGCACTTTATTTTCTTTTTATTTATTTATTTATTTATTTTTGTTTTAATTAGTTATACATGACAGTACAATGACTTTGATATATCATACATTTGAATCAGATGGGATATAATTTCTCATTTTTCTGACTGTACATGTTGCAGAATCATATTGGTCATGCAGTCACGTATATATACACAGTAACAATAATGTCTGTTTCATTCTACTATGCACTTTATTTTCAATGATTGAATTCTCTTAGAGTCTATCTAATTTTTGTTTCTGAGAATCTTGCTAAAGTAAAAGGAACTATCCTATAATTCTTGTTATTGGAGAGAATGTCCACAACTTCTGAGGTGCACTGGAATCTAAGTCTCAGTGTTGAGGTGATGAAACAATAGGCCCCCTTTGAGGTACTAACTCCAGGCAATGTCATTGACAGAGGGTTGATTGTTTATTTTAATGTATGGTAAGTCTGGGCTCTTAGAAATACAGATTTTGCTTCCAATGGCCAGGGAATTTTAAAGAAAATTGAGTTGTGAAAAATCTTAGCTTCTTCTGAGTCTGTCAAAATGTACCCCTTGTAAATTTCAAAGCCCGGTTTCTCTCTAAATGACCTACTTATTTTACTATATAACCTGTTAAAATTGCACACTTAAATGATTTGGCATCTCTGCAATCTACCACCAGTTTCTGGGTCATCAGGCACATCTGCCCTGATACTTCAGGTCATTTTTTTAAGCTTCCTCAAATCTTCCTGTTTTTTTTTTTTTTTGTTTTGTTTTGTTTTTACTTCAACATTGATTTGGAAATACATGGCATTATTTTTTCCCCCTCAAGTATGCTCATACAGGAAGTGACAATCAGACAGCAAATCCATACTTAAAGGCTTTATTCTCATTAGTTGTCACCATTTTGTCTTGAAAGTGATCAAGTGACATAACCACATAATCTCTCCAAGCTATTCTTTCTACCTGAAAGCCATCCCATGCTACAACCTATGAAAATGTGAGTGATTATGACCACTGTATGCTATGGATTATCAACATCACATTTCCTAAATAAAAGGGGTTAATCAAGAACTCATCATATATCTGAAATAACAAATCTCAGAATTTCATGTTTTACTTAGAACAATTTCCTTTAAATACTACACTACCCCAAAGTTAGACTGGGGTGTGATCTCTTACCACATTTATTGCACCAAATCTTTAAAACTCAATATTAATCCTGGTGCTGAAAAAAATAGCCATCCTTTGGTACTTGTGATCTGCTATATTTTAGAAAGGTTAATTATCGTTAACCCTTTAATAATTATACCAATTTGAGTAATCACTCCTATGCACAGAAATCATCTACGACAGAAAAAAAAAATGTCACAAAATTTTCAACTAAGGATGATTTATTAAAAAATTAAGTTTAAAGAATTTTAATTAACTTTTATTCTAGATTCTAGAGTAGGGCAGCCTTTCAAAGCAGAACATGTTCCAAGAATTCACAGGCTGTAACGTGACTGAACAATTTATAGGTAATAAAAATGATTCTTCAAAGCTGAGTAAAATTTGCCAATTTTTAATCCTGCTGAATTTATTTTAATAGCTGGATAAGAAACTTACATATGATTACATGTGAACTATAAGAAGGGAAAAATCATTTGCATACAACACTAGGCAAATAATATCCAAAAAATCAGCTTTGGATTTTGGAAATATAGATATAATCTTGTTGGCTTTTCTGTTGTTCAGTATTAGTCTGAAGAGAGAATAAATTACAAATGGCATTGAGCACTGTAGCTAACTTTAACTGGTTCTCCTTTGATGAACCTTATTCTAAATTTTTTTTCTTTTCTCACAGTCTCCAAGGTTAGAGAATTGCCATTTAAATCTTTCTAAATCTTGCAAAAGTGTTAAATCTTGAACTAGGGTTTCCTAATTCTACAGAAATTCCAATTCATCTTAATAATCCATGAAGCTGCAAATGCAGCAGATAATTATGTTTCTCTCAAGACAACAAAGCCCATAGGTCATTCTGCTTTGGTGGGAATTGAAACAACTGTAATATTGGAAGCCAAAACGATTACTGAAATAATTCTGCAGCATCTGCATTATATTGTGCTTTCCAACATATGTTTGTCTTATGTTCTAATAATTGATGTTAAAAATAAATACATCTTTACTGCTTTTCTAACTGGTAATGAATGATTTTTGCCACGGTGGGCTAAGCAGGGCATTTCACAGAAACTCAAGCATTGTTACACTTACAGTTATTTGCCTTGATGGAATCAAATAATGCAAATCTTGGTGAATAGTTAATTCAATTATCTTGTCACTGAAGCTGACTTCTCCAAATAAGTAATAGATAAAGTCATCTGAGGTTGGATGCATTCTGTAGCTATTTTTCCAAGACATATATCACTGCAGAGAATGAAAGCAATAATAAGTTTTAATTACCTATGAATATAAAAACAATGGAGGCTGAGCCTATCATAAGTGAGACATTAGTCAAAAAAAATTTTTAGTTGATAGACAATTCATTTTTGTTTTGCTCTATTATTAGCATGATATGTTTGAAAATAATATAATTTATCCTTGAAAAATGTATGTGTTAATATTTTCTGGGATGGGGTTGTGGCTCAGTGGTACAGTGCTCACCTTGCATGTGTGAGGCACTGGGTTTGATCTTCAGCACCACATAAAAAATAAACAAAGCTATTATGTCCATCTACAACTAAAAAACATATATGTGTGTGTGTGTGTGTGTGTGTGTGTGTGTGTGTGTGTGTATATATATATATATATAAATTAAATATTTTCTAACATGAATAAAATGTTTAGGGTAAAATATTGGTTCATGCATTAGCATTTTATTAAAAGGTTTGTTATGCCAATACTCATGTGGAAAAAATTTAAAGTGTACAGAAAAATTAGTCTTTCAATTCTCAATGAAGTAGATGTCCAGGGTTTCCTTGAAGTAGATAACATGGTTCCAAGCCATAAACTTTCTTCCTCCTCATTCTCTTCCCCATTTCAAGGAAACTGACAGCCTTGCCTTCTCATGGTGGAGAAAAAATCCAGGTTTTAGGAGATTTATGTCAGTAATAATTCATTTTTTTATCTTATCCTTAATAAATAATACTCATATCCTTACTTAAATGAACATGGTGCTGTGGATATTTCCCTGAGTACCATTTTAAAATTAGTTTCTTATTTATATTTTTATATTTCTCAGGAAGCAACCACAGCTTGTAATTAAATGGAATCATTTCTGCTTACATTGTCAAATGTTTGCCTGTTTGGGAATCTGGAACATTTAACATTACAGATCCTGGAGTTCCAGGGATGAACATAAAGCCTCCAAGTACCAAGGAATGATAAGTGGATCCGCATCTGCTTCCAATATTTCTTTTTCCTGGACTCATTACTTTCTTTTTAGGACACAATACCATATTAACAACTCTAATTTAGCTTTTACACTAAAACCTGAAGAACATCATCCCTCATTTGTAGAATATTTCTTCAGGACTTTGTGCCTCAGTTGAATCTGGAGAAGGGTATTTCAGGGTTCTAGCAAACCAGGTTTCTGTTTGGTGGAGTATATGCTAAGATCAAAGGATCCTCTGTGGGCTCACTCTCTCAGGTTCATTATGGACAAGTAGATGCCTGTTTGGATGGATACTGTGTTGTGTAGGGTTTCATGCATGAGAATCAGGCATTCCATCACCCTCTAGTTAAGGTTTCTGGTTGAGACTCTGTGGGCAATAAAAACAGATCCATACCTGGACTAAATGTATGTTTTGGTTTTTGAGGAAATGCTAAACTGTTTTCCATAGTGGCTGTACTAATTTACATTCCCACCAGTAGTATATAATCATTTTCCTTACTCTGCATCCTGGCCAGCATTTGTTATTTTCTGCCTTCTTCATCGTGACCATTTTAACTAGAATTGAGATGATATCTCCTTTTTGATTTTGATTATCATTTCCCTGATGGTAAGTGTGAATCCATTATTTTTTCCCACAAACATTGACTATTTACATGTATACTTTGAATAATGTATATTAAAATAATTGGACCCTATTAAAATCATATTATTTGGTTTTGTTTTGGGCTTGTTGTGTTGTTTTTGTTGTTGTTGTTGTTGTGGAGTTGTTCGATTTTCTTATATATTCTGCATTAATTCCTTGTCTGAAGAATAGTCTTCAAATAAGTCCTCCCTTTTTGAAAGAGGGCCCTTCAATCTGTTTGTGTTTCTGTGCAGAAGTTTGTTATGTTCATATAATCCTTTTTTACTCTTATTGCCTACATTTTGAGGTATTTTCAAAATATATCTGCTTATTCCAAATATGTATTGTTCCCTCCACTAGTTTCATATTTTCCAATTAGATCTAACTTATTTTGAGTTTATTACTGTGTATATCAATAGGCAGCAATTTGGGGTTTTTTTTTTTAAGAGAAAGAGAAAGAGAGAGAGAGAGAGAGAGAATTTTTTAATATTTATTTTTTAGTTTTCGGTGGACACAACATCTTTGTTTTGTATGTAGTGCTGAGGATTGAACCCGGGCTGCACTCATGCCAGGTGAGCGCGCTACCGCTTGAGCCACATCCCCAGCCCCAGCAATTTGGTTTTATTATTCTGTTTATAAATATCCAGTTTTCCCAACACTATTTATTGAAAGGATGCTATATTCTCCACTGTGTATTATTAGTATTTTTTTTATATATAACTTGGCTGTATGTATGTGTATTAAAATTTGGTTTCTCCATACTATTTCATTGGTCCACGCGTCAGTTTTATGCCAGTACCATATTATTTGGGGTACATAGTTTTGTAGTATATTTTGCAATCAGGTCTTGTGACAGCTCCAGGTTTTTTGTTTGTTTGTTTGTTTTGTTTTTTCTTGCTAAGGATTGCTTTTACTATTCTTTTTGTGTGTGCTTCCATATGAATTTTAGGATTTTGTTTTCTATTTCTGTGAGCAATGTAATTAGTATTTAATATAGATTCAATAAGTCTGTAGATTTCTTTGTGTATTCTAGATATTTTAACAATATTTATTCTCCAGTTCATGAAAATGGGGTGTCTTTACATTTTCTTGTGTTCTCTTTAGTTTCTTTCATCAGCGATTTACAAAATTCATTGTACAAATTTCTCAATTTCTCCATTAAGTTTAATTCTAGATATTTTTGCTTTTATTGTAATTGATTTTTTTTGTAATTTATTTTCAAGAAATCTATTTATTGGTATAATAAATTTCTACTGTTCTCATATGTTAATTTTTATATCTTGTCACTTTGATGAATTTTTTAATTCAGTGTTTGTTTTTCTATATATAAAATCATGTCATCTGTAAACAGGTATAATTTGAAATTCTCCCTTCAATGTTGGTGCCTTTTATTTCTTTCTCTTGCCTAATTGCTTTAGCTAAGATAACCAATATGACACTTTTTGATTAACAGGGTTACTCATCATGATACCATTAATGTAATACATCATTATGATACAATTTTAGAAGTCCAGATGCCTCAGATATCCTCAAAATACGTCAAGAAAGAGTTTGAAAGACATAATGCAGACTCAAGGCAAAGCTACAGATGCGTATTTTTTAATCCATTTTATACAAATGTGAAACATAACTGATCTGTTGTCTAGGTTGTGGCAGAGAAGTGCACGTCCATTAAAACCATGGTTGTGCACCGTGTTCCAGAAGCTACACTGATGTTCTTGAGCAACCTTATAGTTAGCATAAATGATGCCCTCAAGACTACTATTTACTTGATAATTTGATACTCTAAAACTATTCTCTGGACTCTATCTTTGTTTTTCAAGGATAGGCTTGTATATTCAACAAAGGTATAATAGAGACCAACACTGCCTCCCTTAGATATTTAAATGTGACCTAAGTCTCTCATCTCTCCTTAAGAAGCAAGGTTGAATTTTAGTCTTCATCCTGCCTCTGTGGGGAACAGTAATAGGACATCCCATTGGTGTTCTCTGCTATGTTAGCTTCAACCATACAAGGCTGTGAGCAGATGTAGGAATTACTCCAACTGCAAAGTGCATCAGTCCAAATCAGACATGCAAGGGCAGAGGAAACAATACCAAGTGGGACTACAGATCTGTGTAATAGTAGTAATCAGGACTTTGGCCAGGATTTCACTTCTTCCTTGGCTTCCATTTTAACAGGGAAGATATTTTAAAGACAATGCTTTTCTCCAGGTACCAATGTGATCCTAGACCCAGTATCCCACAGTCCTTGGGATATCTGGGCAATCTCATTTCACCAATCCTTACTCATTTTTAGGAAATAAAAGGGAAACGTTGCAATCTATATTTGCTGTGGTATTGTAGGGTTCTTCTTTCTGGAGGCTCAGTTATCAGTAGAGAGAAGAGAGGTTGGAAAGTGGCAAGTGTCCAAGGAAATGTGATTTTTATTGACACGATGATTTCAGCTTCATGTGCAAACACTTTTCTTTTCTTTTTTTTTTTGTTTGTTTGTTTGCTGCTTGTTTATTTTGCCCCTAAAGATGGCAATTTCTGTTAGTCTTCTCCACAACTCTGTAGGTCAAACCTCCTTTTCTGGAACTCCAACACTGTTTGTCATTATTCCTGATTTTCCTGGCTTTTATAATTTGTGCATTGCCACCTGGTGGCAACTGGTTCAGGGCAACTTCTAGAATTCCTGTTTGCAGCAGAAAACCGTTGTGGAGCATCTTATTTATGCTGGTCACCTTGTCATTTACACATTTGTAACAGCTCTGTGATAAGATAGTCATCACAGCCTTTCTAGGAGGCAAATCTTCTAGTGGGACCCTCAAATGTATATCCACTGAACATTTGAGTTTCTCTCATTATTTGAATCCCTACCTAAACCTGAAATTTCAGGCCTTTTCCGCAAATTAGCCATTTATTCTCAAGCCTTTCTATTCCAACCTAGAATCAAGTTTACATCACTCCCTATGGTCCTTGCTGGGGTGTCAAACTATATATTTTGTGGAATGCCCCAAATTTAGTTTTAAATTAGTATATTGTTCATATACTCTCAAAGTACAGTAGTATAATACTCTTGTCAAATTAAATTTAAGCCTGAGGATGGCTCCACATTGAATCTACTAACTACAACCCAATTTGTTGCAAAGACTAACTGAAGTACTAATTTAGAAGTACACTTGTGTAAAAGTAACCAAGTCTATCACAGCAGACACGCTTCAGTTAATTACAGATGACTAAAGGATTCAAATAAGGCCAGACACTAAAGTTTTGCCAATTAAGCGGTCGCTGTATGTCACTTCTTTTTTCTATCTATAAATTTTATCAGACTACTCTGCAGTCCCTGAGTTCTTGGAACATGACCTGCTTTGGAGGGCTGCCCAACTGACTTTACAATCATGATTAAAGGCCAACTAAAATTTTTAGACTGAATTTATTGTAATTTTGTCTTTTGTCATGCCATTGGCTCCTGCTGACATATGCTTTCTGGTGTTATAGCTTGTTATTTGTCCAGATCTTTTCTTCCCTTATAAGATTTAGCCTGTGCCATGCTGGGTTTTTCTGTGACCAGGGCCTAATTATTCACATAGAATCCAGGAGAAGAATTGAAATAAGTACTGAGGAAACCTCTTTTGGTTTATGAAGAAAATATGCCTTCCTTATCTTCCCATGGAAAGGAAGTTTATATATAATAGTAAGGTATTCATTTAAGTAAATGTTATCAATTCCTTTCTGAAATAACTTATATAGTTGAGAAACAGTGTATTTGAGTTTAGATAAATTTTACTACAAATAATTTTACAGTAATTATTCTATATTTGTCTGAAACCAAATTACTATATATTTTGCATTGTTTTTAATGTGAATCTGTGAAATAATACCTTTAATGAGCTTATATCAACAATGTTTTTGATTAGCTTGCTCATTTAACATTAAAATTAATGCCATAAATAATTATTTAATAATCATGAATAAATTATCAGTAGAGTGAACACCACAGTGCTGAAGAGTTCTATTTAATAACACAGATTTAATACTCTGATGGGTGGTCCAGAGTTAACAGCTTTTTAAAATATAATGTTCCTTCCTTTATTTTATTTATTTTCCCAACTTTATTAAGGAGTAATTGATAAAAATGAATATATTAATCATGTACAATATGATATTTTGATACAAAAATAAATTGTGAAATGTTTACTATGCACTAATTCATCTATCCGTCATGTCACGTAACTTGTGTGTATGTGTGTGTGAGCATATGTGTGTGTGTGTGTTGAGATCACTTGAGATATACTTTCTGAAGATATTCTAGTGTTCATCACAGTATTGCTGTCTATAGTACCATGTGCTACATTAAATTCACAATGTTGTTTTCCCAGCTATTCAATGAAGTCATGACTAAATAAATGACAGAAACTTAGGAGAAAAGTTTTTGGGAAGTTCACTGAGTTCTCAGTCCACAGATGGAAAACTCCACTGCTCTGTGTTCAAGGTGAGAAAGCACAAAATTGGGAAAGGAGGACCAAACAGCGGAAAGCCTCTTAGCTCATTCAAAAACAGAGAAAGTAAGGGAGAAATGGGCCACAGGATAAACAACCCTTCCAGGGCACATGCACAGTGAATGGGCATGGCCTACAACCATGATCTATCTGCTTTCAGTTAACACCCAGTCAGTCCATTCAATCTAGGATGAACTAATTAGGTTGTAGATCTCACCATACAGTCATCTTACCTCCAAGTATTCCTGCATTAACCAGTAGGTTTTGCAGAAACACCTCACATCCAAATCATAACACATAAAAATATTAAAAATTAGACTAAAATTTTTAATCCATTAACAAATATCCATCATTCTCATTCTAGTTTCATTTTCCATAAGTTCAACTATTTTAGATTCAACATAAAATGATAATCCACAGTTTTTTTTAGTTTAGTTTTGTTTCTTTAACTCTACCTGACTTATTATACTTAGGGTAATGCCTTGAAATTCACTATCTAACTGTGAATTGCAAAATTTCTTTCTTTTTTGGCTGAGAAATATTTCATTGTATATTACATGCAACAATTTTATTGGTCTTCTTACCATTAATCATTTGTAGTGAATAATTCTATATACAAACCAGTGTGCAAATATATGAACAAGTAGGTGATACTTTTACAATACTGAGGCAAATGCTTTTTGTTCTACATATAGGTTAAGTATACTTTCAAGTCCAATCACTGCTACCCATCTCAACTATTTCAAAGCTTCACTTTATAAAAACCCAGCATAAAATCCGTGATACAGTTGCATAAATGAAATTCAGCAAGCAAAACATGACTTAAGAAAATCCAGTAATATTTACAGAAAAAAAATCCCATCTCTTTTTCCAACATCATTCAGAGTTCTCAAGTGTATGTAATCACTAGAACAAGTTTTAGATACTTAGTTATTGCCTATAGATATTTTGTCTGAAGTTAGAATTCCATGTAGAGGCCATTTGTGTCCATGTTTGAGACACTGAATTATAGTTGCCTTGCTTGTTTGGTTGCCTCAGAGAGAGCAAAGTGATTTAACCCTGTTCAATTTCAGCAAGTTGATAACTTTGCCCTTGCACATCAGTTATCTTGAATCACAGCTGACTCTGTTAGGTTCTATGTCATTCCACATTTCACTCTGTTTGTGCAAAACCTAGATTTGGTTTAATGCGTTCTGTCCTTCTGTGCAAGCTGAGTAGCTCAGCAGAAATAACGAGCACTTCACAGGATCCAGGTCTAATTTGTAGTGAAATATGGGGCACCTGGTCCCTGACCATTTCTTCTGAAATAAGTTACTCTGGAAATAAGAATCAACCAAATGAGTAATGTAAGATGAAAGCAAGCATCCACTCCAAAACTAGAAACGGTATTAATGCTATATCCTTTCCTGTTTAAATACCCATTTCTTATGGAATCAGACATTATATAAGATTTTCATGATTGATTTGAATATAAAATTGAAAATTGGCAACTTTTATTGTTTTATTTTGTTTTAGTTGTAGGTGGACACAATACCTTTATTTTACTTATTTTTATAATGTGGCACTGAGGATGGAACTCACTGCCTCACACGTGCTAGGCAAGTGCTATGCCACTGAGCCACAGCAACAGTCTGGGCAACTTGGGTTTTACACTTCAAAAGCCTAAATCTATAGGCAGTAGAATAGCATGAGAACACAAATACCAAGAATATAGTCTGGAATTTTAGTCAACATGCTCTATATTCAATGTTAAATTTCTATGAATTTTAGTTTATACTCCATGCAAAAACATTCTTAAATGCAATGATACACTTGTGGTTTTGTTTAGGACTGCAAGTTTTTTGTGCCTTATGCTTGTCTTTGTTTCAAAAAGAGAGGAAGAAATTAAACAATGATGCTACTGGTAAATGTTGTAATGGTAATTTAAAAATTCTAACAGAAAAGTTAGTCTCATGAAAACATGAAGAAACATACAATTGAATTTAAAATGTCTATATAAGTTTCCATAAAGTTATGAATTAATAGTTCATAGTTTTGTAATTTTCAACAAGTTTTGCTTCAAAAGGCAGAAAATATTTAGCCTTGGTGTTCCCACAGTCTATTTTGCTAAATGACTGAGGACCCACTGTCCCCTGAAATAACTGATTCCATGTTGTTTTATTCTTCATTATCAAGCCCAATGAGAAAGAACCATACAATTATTGTTCACATCATCTTGAATAATATATAAGTCATGTTGGGCTATCATAACAAATTAACCATTACCTGCATGATTTAAATAATATACATTTATTTATCACAGTTCCAGTGCCTGGTAAATCCAAGATCAAGGTAAGGCTGAATTCATGACTAATGAGGCTTTCCTCCTGGTTTCCTATGGCTATCTTCTGAAAATTTTACATGGTGTCAAAGAAAGCAAGATCCCTTTTGTGTTTTTACACTGGCTGTCTTGTTTTGGATGTGAGGTGTCCTCCACAAGCTCTTGTGTGAGACAGTGCAAGAAGGTTCAAAGGAGAAATGATTGTGTTGTGAGAGTCTTAACCTCATCAGTGAATTAATCCCCTGATAGGGATTAAGGGAGTGGTAACTGAAGTGATAGGGTGTGACTGCAGGGGATGGGAATTGGCATTGTGGCTTTGGGTATATATTTGTATCTATCAGTACAGCCTCTCTCTCTTCTGCCTGATCACCATGATAGGAGCTATTTCTCTCTGCCATCATCTTCTGCCATGACTTTCAGCCTCATCTCAAGCCCTGAGGGATGGGACAGGCCTTCAATGGACTAAGACCTTTGAAACCCTGAGCCCTCAAATAACTTTTCCATCCCAAAAGTTGTTCTGGTCAGATCCTTTAGTCATTCTTTAGTCACCAAAAAAGCTAACTAAAACACTGGCATTGATCCTGTTATGAGGTATTTATCCTTATGACCTAGTTGTTTGCTAAAGGATCTACTTCGTAGTATAATCACACTTTGGATCAGGATTCCAGCTTGTGAATTGGAGATAGATACAAGTAACAACTCATTTCAAACATGAAGTATTATCAAAAGTTATTTGGAATTGCAAATCTCTCCATTTCATCATTGAAAGAGCATTGCAAATATTACCTGCATAAACATTATGTACATTGTTTTTAATATTGTGAATTCTATGATTTTTTTTCATTTACTCCCTGTTAGTTTTGAATAAAGCTTACCAAGTGCATCTGCAAGATAGCATAGGCTAAGTAAGGGTTATACACAATTCGTAGCAGTTGTCTAAACAGTACCATTTCCCCTTTTTTTTTCTGATCCTAAATGTGCCAATATCTTGTGACACTATGGTTATAAACCACAGCCTTAAAGCTTTTCTTCTGTACACACAACACTTACACAGAAAAACACTGACTATTAATTGTGACTGAACAGACAAAGGAAACAGTGCCCACTCTACAAATAGCCTATCATTCTTCCTCTGCCTAGACACAAGGGCAATGGGTAACCTGCCAAGTAGGGATAAAGAGGATTGTCAGAGAAATTATTTTGGGAGGCAGGGAAATTGGTTAGGGAGGGAGGAAGGGAAAGAGAATGAGACACAGAGAGAATGCTGCACAAATGATGGAAAAAAATACAAGGAGAAATAGAGATTGAAATGATTTTCAAAGAATAGACAAACTGGTTCAACTGCCATGCTTTTCATAATTGGAATAAATATTTTAAAATACAGTTCTACCTTATTCACAGACCCAGAGATCTTAGCCAAAGCAAAAATCTATAGTCAAAACAATTCCCAGAATTCACACAAATTAGCAATAATTTGCTGTCTCATAAAACAGAGTGAAGCATCTTCACAATAAATGCAGCTTTGGAAACAATCTTCAGGAAATGCCTTGGATTATTCATCAGAAACCAGGCAGGCCAGAAGACAGTTTGAAAGAAAAAAATTAAGTGCTAATAAAAAATAAAATCAAGCCATAATACTATACTTAGTGAAGATATTTTCAAAAATACAATAAAAATATATTTTCAGATATTTAAAAAAGTTGAGATAATGTATTGCCAGGAGAATTTCCTTTAAAAACAATCTAATGGAATTTTCTTTTCAGACACAAAGTAATTGTAGTATATGGGAAGCTGGGTAGAGATAATTAGATGTTTAGACATAGTACTTCAGAGCCTAGTATACTTCTGACTCACCCATATTCCTGGAATTGTGGCCTGTCCTTATGCTCCATTTGGTAGATCCTGGACAGTCAGTGGACCAAAGCCTATTGGGTTAAAAAAAAAAATCTTTTGTTCAAAGATAGGAATCTTTCCATCAAAACTAAGATCATTTTAATAAGTTAGGATTAATACAAACACATAAATATCACATATTTACTCCCTTATACATTTCTTTATTTTAATTAATTAATTAATTAATTGGATTGTAGATGTGCATCATTGTACTGAACTCATAGTTTTCTTTTTTGTGGGGAGGGGGTACTGGGGATTGAATGCAGGGGAACTCAACCACAGAACCACATCCCCAGCCCTATTTTGTTTTATTTTAGAGACAGGGTCTCACTGAGTTGTTTAGTACTTCGATTTTGCTGAGGCTGGCTTTGAACTCACAATCCTCTTGCCTCAGCCTCCCAAGCAGCTGGGAATACAGGCATGTGCCATTGCACCTGACTGGCCCATAACTTTCTTATGCTAAACTGACTAGTTCCACCTATTGCATTTCATTTACTGTAAATATTAATTTTTTATATATCTTAAGTAGTTTTTTTTTGTTAAAGAAAAATAAACCATACTGTGTCCTGGTTAAATGGTTAAGTAAAGAATAAGTAAATACAAAAAAAAATCTCTCTCTAAGCTGTGTCTCCTAGAAATGAAAGACATTCTTACAGGTCAGGCAGCCACAAAGGCATTCTCACTTCTCTGGGTTTCTCCCTTTTCTTAGATAATGTCCCAATAATGGTTCACAATCTTAGCTCTTTTATGTCCCCAACTAGATTTTTAAAATGTATTTTCATTTAGATTACAGAAGAATTTTAGAGTAATAAATCAATTGTGAATAGCATTACACTGTTGAATACATGTCACTATGCTTTTGTCAACAAAACCATAGAATGCATCCCACCAAATGTGAATATACTTTATATACAACCAGAGAGATAAAAAAGTGTGCTCTATATGTGTCATGTGAATTGTAATGCATTCTGCTATCATATATAACAAATTAGAAAAAAAAGAGTGAACCCTAATGTCAATTATAGACTTTTGGTAATAGTGATATAATATAGGTCTGTCAATTGTTATAAATAATCCCCTGTGGTGTGGGATGATGATAATGAGGGAGGTTTGTGCATGTGTGGGAACAGGATGTACTTTCTGTTTAATTTCATCATGAATCTAAAACTGCTCTAAACAATCTACTTTAAAGTTTTGCCAGATTTTCAGTTGTTCTTGACTAAAAAGTCATTCAAACGACCTAATTTTCCTTGGCAATAATTTTTATTGATCAGTAATACCCCAACACAATTAAGGCTTATAGTTTAAAAATAAAATAAAAGAAAGACATGATGGTATTCTACTTCTCTACTTCTTTGTTCTTGATCTCAACTGCTACTATCTTCCCAATTGTCTAACTTCTATTGCACAATTTTATTTTTTTTTGGGGGGGGGGTACCGGTGATTGAGACCCATTCCCCAATTGCAATATTTTTATAATTATGATGAAATTTTCATTCAATGGGGAGTCAATTCCAGTTATATTTCCTTTCAATTTTTACTTTTTTAATAATTTTTTCACTTCCCTGATTTTCTCTTCCCACCTTGAGTTTTTATCCAGCAATATTTTACCTAAGTTCCCAGAATGGCCTTTGTTTCTTCATTGACTCACTGGAATCACATCCAGGGATTTTTTTTTTCCATTATTTTTCTTATTGGATTCTCTATACCCTGGGTTGGATTGCATAGCTTCTTCTTTATTATTTTATTCTTTGTTCTGAGCAAAGCACAGCCTCTGGTGCATGAAGAGAAAACCTATTGTGATAGTAAAGTTTTTGAGACATGGACTGTCTCAAATGTTTTAAAAAAACAAAACAAAAAAGAAGCAAATAAAAGAAAATTATACCAAATTGAGATATTGGCTTAGAAAGGTTGGACCTGATTTCACCCCGGGCTTTTTAAGGCAATATATTACTGTCTAACTTTGCTGCCAAGAATGTTATTTCAATTCCTGTTCACTGCCTTTTGTTTTTTTCTTCCTTTTCAAGGAAGTGTTTCTGTTGTGAGATTTCATAATAATGCAAAATGATTTTTAAAAATTTATTGGTAGTATTCTCAATGACCTAATTCAACCCGGATGCATAATTAACATTTATATTCAGGGAAATATTCTAATATTACTTATATGATTTATACCCATTTTCAATTTCTCTCTTTTCAGTTCCTGAAGTTCTTATTTATTGAGTTTACTGGAGGGTCTCTCTCTCACACACACTGGTAGTTCCCAGACACCAGATATTCCTATTCACTAGGCTAAGATGAATGATGGCCCACACACAGCCCATGGGTGGCTAATGATCATGACGTGTGTGTGTGTGTGTGTGTGTGTGTGTGTGTGTGTGTGTATTTTGTTTTTGTACAGTGATTGAACCCAGGGGTGCTTAATCAGTGAGCCACATCCCCAGTTCTTTTTTTTATATATTTTGGTTTTGAGAAAAGATTTCACTGAGTTGCTTAGGGCTTCCCTAAATTACTGAGGCTGGCTTTGAACTCACAATCCTCCTGACTCAGTCTCCCAAACTGCTGGGATTATAGGAATGCACCACTGCACCCTGAGAGGGTCCATAATTTATAATTGTTTATATGTCTATCTTTTAAATTCATATTCTTGTTTGGGGTAACAGCCAACATATTATTAGGGGATTCTTCTTTCTGCTAAGGAGGATGTAAGCCACCTGAGACATTAAAGTCTAGAATAATTAGTAAAGAACAAAAGACAAAAAGTCAGAAATATACTTTCAAAAGCAGAGCACCTGATAAATCCAGTCCACATAGGAGCTGCAACTAGACAAGACAAAATGGCTCCAGTGGTTTATTTGAGGGGGTATATGAAAGGCATGAATAAGGTTTCAAAGCAAATTATTGCTTCATGATGCCTTGCAGTCTGCAGGTTGACTGGCACCTTGGCAGGTCACACCCATATCAGGTGCTCTGTGGGACATGGCAGAGTGGCAGAGGAATCCACAATGTCTCTGGGCAATCATACACAAAGGAAATGTCCACTGGTAGTTCCCAGACACCAGATGTTCCTATTCACTAGGCTATGATGAGTGGTGGCCCACATACAGCCCACAGATGGCTCGTGACATTCTTGTTCTATAATTTTTTAAAAATTTAATTGTCAACATTATTTTCTCTCTATTGTTTATTGAAAACATGAAGAAGAATAGCTACTTCTCATTTTATTTATTATTAATTCTTTCCAGATTTCATGATCAACTTATCTAATTATATCATTTACAATTTAAAATACTTCTTATACTTTCCATAACATTTTCCCTTTCTCTCTCCCCAACCCAATATTTCTGTTATCTTTTATATTAAATTCTCTGCTTAAGTGGCTGGTGATTATTAACAGTTAAATAATATTTAAAACTGTAACAGAATGTAATTGTACCCTTTGTGTATTTTGGTGGGACTTTTTAATTAGTGGGCTTTAACGTGGAATGCTGATGGGAATCTAAGTATTTCACTAATGTGCACAAATGTCCAAATACATAAACATTGTCTTTGCCTGCTTAGATACTCCAGGGAAAAATTTCTCCTGTGGTAGAAGAGTGTGAGTGTGTGTGTGTGCGCGTGCGCGCGCACTTTCGCAAGAATGGAGAGGAGGTTAGAGAGGAGGTTAGAGAGGATGATGTGGGAATTTGAGGAATAATCATTACTCTCAGTGATTTGCAAAAAAGAAGGATGCCTGGTCACAATCCATTCACTAAGCTGGCTTTTAATTAATATTTGTGTTCTCTAAAACATTTCAGTGTCCTCTAAACTCATGCTTTTGACTATCAGTGACTTACAGTTTAGTGAATTCTCTCTTAGTAGAAATAGGAGTAGTATATAGTTTTCTGACAGCAATTAAAATAGGAAAAAAGCAGTGTTATAATTGCCCCTAGAATTTTAACTTATTTCTTATGAATCACAAATCACTCTATCAAAGATTTTCACTACTTTTAATTCCTGAGCTTTATGCATGTCCCTGATTCAAGTTTTTTTTTTCTTGCAAGCTTTTGATACTAATTTTTCTCAACTGAAGTTGCTTTTGCAGATATTTTCAAAGGTACCTAAACTAGTCCATATCTTTTGTAGGACTTTTCCACTTACTGTTTCTATTGAAAGTTAGGTTAACATTAGTTTATTACTTTAGACTCATTTACTGGGTATATAGAGGAACACAGACAAAATATATTTCTATTCTAATTCACCAGAAGTAATATATAATAAAATGTGTCCTTTTTTCAAGTCTCAATTATTAAGAAATGTTTCTTTCTTTCGAATTTTCCACTGAACTTGATTTACAATTTTGGTACACCTTTGAATGCTAATTATTTCTAAACATATTATCAAAAACACTTTATATGTATGTGAATTCAGTTAGTAGTCCCTCCTTAATAAGATCATTCTGTTTTGAGTAATTTATTATCACACCAATTTAGTAAGGTGGAATAAAAATAATTCATTTGTTGAAGAGTGAGGATGAAATGGTTTTATGAATTATACTGAGCCCGTGCTTTGAGAAATAAATTCACTGGGATGTGGTAATGCAAATATAAATATTTAAAGAGAGAAATCATTTATATAATAAAATAGACCATTTAGATATAAGGAAAAGGAGTTAAGATGGAAAAAAAAACATAGTATAGAATAAAAGAACTCCTTATTAGTGACATATATTAGACTATGAAATAGGTTTTTCCTGGAAATATCATAGTAATTTCCTACCCTTCACCATATTGAAGGCCATGAGTTGGGCCCAGTGTATTCTAAATTCATAATGTTAGACAGTAAAGTTCTCTTACAACTTTGTTATGTTTAAACTTTTATATTATGTAAAATGAAATAGTTTGTTCTCATAAAGCTATGAGTTGATAATATTTGTGAAATGATGGATAGTTTATTTTTTCCCAATCAGAAATGAGAGTTCCTTAATAATTAAACTTATATTGAGTAGAAGTTCAATTTCAATTCATTTCAATACCCTACTCTTTCTAACGCAAACTTCATTTATTTTATGTCAAAAAAACACTGTAACTGTGTGATATTAGGAGTGCAGTACCTTCCTGAATGATTCATTGCTAAGTATATTGACTTGTGAAAAAGAAAATTAGGGCCATAATTCTTCTATATCTAATTTGAACCTAAAGGAATAGATAAATGACACTCTTTTGTACTTTATATATCAAGAAAAAGTGTTTAACAGTCAAATAAAATAAATCTAATTTTTAAAAAAAAGTTTATATCATAATTCCTAGTATTCTTTGCCACCAGCCATATTAAAATCACCATTTCATATCAAGGGAAGATTCTATAATTTTATATGTTAACAGAAATTTTGTGTAATTATTGTTTTACAAGTTAACATTTTGAATGGCATATTTCAAAATAATCTAGTATTCCTTGTATTTAGAAAGTGAAATATGTCTTTATTAAATAAACAATATTTTTATTTTCTATGAGTAACTGTTAAATTATATAGAGTCTGTAATATGTGGATTTCTTTGTGGGTTCTCTCATTCTTTTTCAGAATAGACAGGACAATTCATTTCTTTTTCTTTTTTATTTCTTTCTTTTAAAAAACATTTCAATTGTGAGATTAATACTCTTCCAGCTAAATGCTGTGAGAAATTATACAGTTCCAAAGGTTTTACAAATCTAAAAATTTTAAAATTATTATCCAAAACTACTATGATTTAGTCCTTTACCTTTCTCCAAGTGCATTTCCCATGACATCTTTACAGCATCTTTCAATCCAGGATTTGTAACACCTCTTCTGTGAACAAAGCAAGAGATTCTCATTTCCATATATTTTTGCAGGGCACAAATGATGTTCTCATTAAATATTTGATGAATGAAAGACTTAGTTATATTTGGCTCCATTATCATCTCTTTTGAAAAATATTTGCTTCACCTACTCATTTAACTAGTTTCTTTTTTCCAACAACACTTTTAATTTACACCCATGTAGTGCTTACAGCATTTTTACAGTTAATTGGGTATGAAGTTATTAGTAACTGCTTTTAGACTGTGTAGTTATTGGCTGTCATCTCTTGTTTTTATTTTTGAATTGCTTACCTCCTGGATTCCTTTACTCTGTTATTTATAGCTGAATAGCAATGTACAACAAATTTTAGTGACATAAGCCACTCTATAACCTAACATTTTAAAACAACAGCTGCTTTTTATCTTTTGGATAAGGACATTAGGTTTAATGAGGACAGCTTTCCTCTGCTTCCTATTGAGCCTTGAAGATCATTATGACCTCATACATCTGACCCTGTTGCTAGGATAGCAGGAATTGATGAGACCTGTATTTATGGTGCATTTTCTTAGTCTTTCATTGTGGTTTTGCATCTTATTCCCTTCAAGGGACTTCTTTCCATTGATCCTCACTAGCATGACAATTCTTTTGATGGTAACTGAAGATCTCTAAGAGAGTGAGAAGGAAAGTTACAGAGCCTTTTAAAATCTTGTTTAGGAAGTCATTTCAACTTCAATTCTATTGTTAAAAGCAAATCACAGTGCTAGTACTGTGTCAATGGAAGGAAAATCTATCATTGATAGGTAGAGTGGTAAATTCTACTGCAAAAGGGCCTTGAGGCTGGGATGTTGCAGATATCAGAAAACAATCTAATTTCTAACATAGGTTAGTGGTTTTAAAGATTGAGAAAACTTTAGACCTAATGGATTTATTTGTAAATGAAAGTGTGGCTTTCCAACTTTCTACTTGTCTTTTCTTGGACAATTGTAGGTTACTTTTCTAAGAATGCTAATAAAACAAAAACAAAAACAGGCTATTACTATTTCTCCACTTCTTTAACAAAATTAAAGGTGAAGAAACTGAAATAAGAATTTCTTTTAAATATTTCTATTTCTATTAGCACAATTTAGTGAGATTGAGTACTTTTTAAAAATTGTCAACTGTTTTCATGTACAATATTTGTAAGACATTTTGGCAATCAAACCTACCCTGGAAAAATTAACAAGAAACAAGGTAATTTGTCACACTAAAGACTGAATATTTTCACATACATTTTTAAAAGTATATGTGTGTGTTTTACATAATAACTATTTAATAAATTGTACTTCATGATAATTATGGAAGTACAATATGTTGGAACATGATAATGATTGTTTTTTTTTTAAAATTAATTGACCACAAGTACACATTCAACAAATAACACACATTTTTTTTTACTGATTATCTTTCCTTATGCTATTTCTTATTCTGATTATGTTTATTAGAAAACATTTAGGGAGGGGGTTATAGAATTTAATGGTAAGTTGTTGACTTTATTTTATTTATGTATGTATGTGTATGTTCTCTCCTTAATAAGAGAAACACACACACACACACACACACACACACACACACACACACACACATTGCATTCTCCCAGTAATTCAGTTTAGTCCATTAAAAATATATTGATGTTTGACAGAAAAAAATTTTTCTTAACCACAATTAATATGAGAAACTTTATGCTGAAATACTTTGAACTGAGAGATTGGAGGAGTATACCTACATCTTACAGTTGCCAAACTGGTTTAGAATGCTTATTTCCTACTCAGAATTCATTATTACTCATTTTTTTGAACAATGGTTCACAGAGGAAAATAAAACGATGAGTATCTACTCTCATGCATCTTAGTAATTAGTTGTGTGACTGTTATATTCAATTGAGAAAAGTATTGATCTGTACTCACTACTGGATGAACAAGTAGTAAGCTAGATTCAATTTAAAAGAAATTACATGAAGAAATGTCCCCTAAATAAGCATGTATTTTTCATATGTTTCTCCTAATTAACACACTATTTTAAACTGTATATATAGGTAAATATATTACTTTAAGCTTCATGCAGATCTGCTCCTGTTGACTTTGTCATCTTCTCTTTGTTCTCCAAAATAGGCAGATTCCAGGTAAGTCAGACCACAATTGACTTGTTTGATAGAACATAAGTCTCAAGATTTTAGATTTGAATAAAAACTTAGATGGCAGATCTATTTCCTAGCAGATTAAATATCTGGAAGTTTTCCCATTAATTTGAAGAAATTATTACCTACAAATTATATTATCCTGTTATCAATTTAGAAAATGACAATGTTGCTCAAATATCTAGTTGGAAGTAAATGGTAGAACTCTATTTTTCATTATATATTTTATCTATTACTCTGTATTTATTTGACTAATTTTATTTATTTATTTTTTGTTTTCAGTTTTAAATCAAGAATATTTTTGCTTACATGTGTGAAGTAGATTGTTATCCTATAATTTCCTTTGGACAATTCTGCCTTGCTGTTCTAGTAATGTTAATAAATAACTAGGTCATATGGTAAGAATAAAAATTTCTAGTCTTTTGTGGAATCTTCATATGGTTTTCAAAAATGGTTATCAGAATTTGCAGTCCCAATAACAATGAGTACCTTTTCCCCACATTCTCACCAGCATTTATTTTTACTTGTATTTTTGATGATTGCCTTTCTAACTGGAGTGACATAGAATTGACACATAGTTTTGATTTTCATTTCCTTGATTGCTGGAGAGCTGAGCATTTTTCCATATATTTGTTGACTATTTTCATTTCTTCTTTTGAGAAATGTCTGTTTTGTTCTTTTGCCCGTTGATTGATTGGATTATTTGTATTTTTCATGGTATGTTTTATGAGTTCTTTGTATATTATGGATATTAATCCCCTGCAAAGAAATAGTAGGCTAAGATTTTTTCTCATTCTCTAGGCTCTTTCTTCATGCTCTCAATCATTTTCTTTTCTGTTCAAATATTTTATTTGATACTGTTCCATTTAATTATTTTTGGTTTTAATTCTTGCACTCTGGAGGTATTGTTAAAGAAGTCTGTGCCTACCCCATGATGTTGGAGTGTTGAGCCTATGTTTTCTTCTACCAGTTGAAAAGTTTCTTATCTAATTCCTATGGTCTTATGGCTTAGACCTACTCTCATATGACTTTTATGCAGGTTTAGAGATGGAAATCTAGTTTCATTCTTCTACTGGTAACAGTATATCACATTGTTCAAATACATTTTGTCAAAAAGGCGAATTTTCCTCCCCATGTAATTTTGGCACCTTTATCAGATATCAGATGATTTTAAGTATGTGAAATTTGTCTCAGTGTCTTCTTCTACTCTATTTCCTTGGTCTTCATGTCTATTTTTGATGATGTTAATGTGTGTTTTTGTTACCAGAGCTCTGTTGTATAATTTGAGAACAGGTATTGTGAATCCTCCAGCATCATTTTTCTTGCTCACAATTCACTTATGGCATTACCTAAGGAGCATAAAATAAGTGTTGAGGACTAAAGTCTATAATTAAGGGCTACAATATCTCATATGTTTTAAAATCATATAATCAATATGTAAAGCTCTATCTATTTCAGAGAAAGCATGAATAAAAACAAAAGAAAAAAATTAGATTCTAAAAACAGAAACAAACAAAAAAAAAACAAATGCAACATGTATATAGCATTGAAAAATTGACTACATGCTGACTGGTGATAATGCATATCATCACTTCTGAAATTTGAAAGGCTGACTGCTAATATAAAGTAGAGCAGAGATTTTTCATTTAGGATTGCAAATATGTAGTACTTTTACCATTTTTGTGGGAGAAGATGGAGAACACAGAGGTTTTTCATTTATGAATAAAACATACTAATTTATTCAACAGGACCATATTTACTAAGGAGAAATTAGACATGTCTCTCTTTCTCTATATAGGCACATATGTACATGCATGTATACATATACATACAGTACACAGACAGAGGTACACTATACAGATGTATCCTAACATGTTGATGATAAACATAGTCCCATAGGCAAGAACATAAAATGACCTTTTGTTTGTGGAATTGTTCTCTATGTCACTTAATGTGTAAAATCATGAAACAGGACTACCATGCCAATAAAAGAAAGTCTGAATAATTTTTTGGGAGATGTAGGTGAAAGCCTATTCCTTGAATGTTTCCTCAATGTGAAGATACTTGCATGAGTGTGACACCCTGCTTTCATCTGAGTAATTAGAATAGTAAGTTTGCAATAAAGAACTGAGTCTACATAGCTCTGCCTACTTTTAATTTGTTTTTGTGAATTCTAAGTTTTAAGTTATAGCTATTATTCCTTTGAGATTGGAGGTAGAAGTGGGTTGAGGTGGTCCAATAATCCTGTTTAATTCTAGGATTAAGAATTTGGGTCAATTCATTTACCCATAAAATACCCAGATTATCAGGCAAAAGGTAATATGTACATTCCTATTTGCTTTATTCTTTCTAAGTTTTTCTGAGTTGATTAATTTACCAAGTAGGAGAATGGGTGCTATCTGAGATCCCTTGAACACTCCTATGTTCAACAACATTTTAGGCTACAGTGGAAGCTTGTATGCATCAATAAAATGTGTCTTTGATTGTTCAGCCATTCATTTTACCTGTTTACCTCACATAATTTATACTTAGCCAAAATAAGATAGTCAAGCTTCTAATTCTTAACTGTTTAGAAATTCTTTTGTAAGATGTTGCATAGTTGAACACAGAAATATCTTCTTTGCTTCAGAAGTTGGGGATATTTTTTTAAATGAAATTATATGAGACTATGTCTATGAAAGCATGCAAAATCACTGTCATGACCCCAAGCTATATTTTTTTCCGTGATTTCTTGCTTGGTTCCCCCAAAATGGATAATAATAGTACTTACAAATTTAGAACTATAATCATTTTTTGCATATTAATAATGGAGCTTAAGCATTATAAAAATCCTGTACTTTTCTTAGAGCAAACTAATCCTCACTTTGAAGTTTTATTCTCCTTTTTTTCAACATTGTGTACTTACTTAAATCAGTTGTGATTCCTAAGCCAATCCACAGAGAAAATAAAGAAAACATCTAAGTCTGGTGTTATGGTATATATGTGAATTGTCCCTCAAAAGCTCATATGTGACACAATGCAAGAAAGCTTAGAGGTGTGTGAATTCATTTGTATGGAGACTGTAGGCACATAGTGTGTGACAGAGCAGGTAGGTACTGGGGAACATGCTTTTGGATTACATATTTTGCCCTTTTGTAGCAGAGTTCTCTCAGCTTCCAGGTACCACATCTCCAGTAGCTTTCCTCTGACACATATTTCCGCTATTATGTTCTGCCTCATCTCAGGCCTTGAGGAATGAAATCTCTCTGAAACCATGAGCCCCAGAATAAACTTTTCCTCCTCAAATTGTTCTTCTCAGGTATTTTGGTCACAGCAGCAAGAAGGTAACTAAAAACATTTGGATTTATGCTTTTGTCCTGTGACCATTAGTACATTGGACTGAAAAAGACAAGTCCTTTGAAATTGCACTTACATCATAACTTCCATATTTGCAAGTTTAATTTCTATGAATATATAGCATTATTCAATATAGATGTCCTTTGAAGACCTTTCTTTACATTTAAGAATGAAAATACACATGTACGAACAGATTATAGGAAGAAAATTGATATTTATAATTTCTTTTCTCCTTAAAGGTTACTAACTGAAAAAAAAAAACAACACAATGTTCTGAGTCAAATAGCATTCAGGAAAGAGATGGTAAAAATTAATTTTTGTACTTATTAACTCTTTTAGAGATACTATTGAAAATTAGAAACTCACATCTGCCAAATTCTTTTCTAATAGTAGAAACAAAAAAATAGAGACTTAGACTTGGATAAATTTCAAAGTACAAAAGTCCAAACTTCACATTTTACACTCTCAGTCTGCAAACATCAATTTACAAATGAGAAAATTAATGACTGGGTTCATAATATAATTTTCTAAGAAACCTATACACAAGAATTTAATTGTGTATTTCAAATATTGAATATTGCTACAAACTGAATGTTTACATTTTTGAATTTTCTATTTTGAAACACTATTCCCACTATGATGGTGTGTGAGGACGGGGCCATTGACAGTTACATACTGCTAAGATAGATCATTAGGGTGGCACTGTCAGTATAGGATTAATATTCATATAAAAAGAGGAGAGTAATATTCTGTTGTGTATATATACCACAGTTTCTTTACCCATTCATCTATTAAAGGGCATCTAGTTTGTTTCCACAATTTAGCTATTGTGAATTGTGCTGATATAAACATTGATGTGGCTGTGTCCCTGTAGTATGCTGTTTTTATGTTCTTTGCTCCCAAAATGTAGGCCCTCTCTTCACCTCACTGATTATTTCTTTTGCTGAGAAGAAGCTTTTCAGTTTGAATCCATCCCATTTATTGATTCTTGGTTTTATTTCTTGTACTATAGGAGTCTCGATGAAGATTTGGACATACTTTTTCTTCTATTAAGCAATGGTCTCTGGTCAAATCCCTAGTTCTTGATCCACTTTGAGATGCTGATCCATAATGGGAGTTGGGGGGAAACATTGAAAGAATGGAGATACTCTAGATAGGGCAAAGGGGTGGGAGAGAAAGAAAGGGGATATGAAGTAGGAAACATGGTGGAATGAGATGGACATCATCACCCTAAGTACATGTATGAAGACAAGAATGGTGTGAGTCTACTTTGTCGACAACCAGAGGGATGAAAAACTGTGTGGTATCTATGAACTATGAATTTAAATTTATTCTGCTGTCATGTATAACAAAATAGAATAAGTAAATGAATTTTTAAAAACTAAGTAAAAGCAGGAGAGAAAGGAACTTCTCTTTCCTTTCCTTGCACTAAGACTGAGGAAGGTCCTGTAACAACAAAACCAGGGAACCCTCATCAAGAACCCAATCATGAAAGTATCCCAGTCTCAGATGTGCATCTTGCAGAACTAAGAGGAAACTTTGATGAAAAGGGTTGGTTGTTTAGGTCATTTTTGATGAAAAGTGTTGGTTGTTTAGGTCATTCAGTCTATGTTGATTTGTCACAGCAGGCTGAATGGAGAAAACAAATATGAAGAAAGTAGTGATAACTTTAGCACTTCTATTTTCAGAATGACTGTTATTTTGGAAAGCAAAATGTTTTCTGATCTAAATTTCACAAACCTATAAAAAATGCTCACATCATTTTATTGCTCATTGTTACCAAAGAAGAAGGGCAGCATATTTTACATAACTAATTACATAAGCAAATACAGGAAGCATTACTTTAAAAAGGAGATAATGGATCTGAAAAAAATGGAAATCCTTGAAATGAAAGAAATAATAAACAAAATTATAAACTCAATAGGATGCACTATCAACAGATTAGATCACTTGGAATATAGGACCTCAAAAAATAGTAAAATAGTCAATGAGAAAGAAATAAAAACAAACAAACAATGAAAATCAGTAGAGGGAAGTATTATACTAAAGAAAAAAAAACAATCAAAAGAGCAACCAAGTCAAGTTAAATGACAAAAGTAAGCAAAAAATGACCAGGAACACAAATTATTTCTCAATAATAACCCTGAATGTTAATGGCCTAACCTCACCAATCAAAAGACATAGACTGGCAGATTGGGAAAAAAAAAGACCCAACAATATGCTGCCTTCAAGAGACTCATCTCTTGAACCCAGGAAAAGTCATTCACAGACTGAAGGTGAAAGGTTGGGAAAAAAACATACCACTCACATAGATTGCAGAAATAAGCAGTGGTTTCCATCTCCATATCAAATAAAGTAGATTTCAATCCAAAGTTAACCAAAAGGGATAAAGTTGACCATTTCATATTGCTTAAGAGAACCATACATCAACAAGACATAACAATTATAAATATATATGCCCCAAACAATGGAAAATCTATGTTCACGAAAATCTTATCAGGTTCAAGAGTCAAATAGACCACAATACAATAATTTTGGATGACTTTAACATATCTCTTTCACCACTGGATAGATCTTCCAAACAAATACTGAACAAAGAAAGTATAGAATTCAATAAAACAATCAATAACTTAGCTGTCATATATAGGATATTTCATCCATCAATTAGTGAATACACTTTTTTCTCAGCAGCTTATGAATTTTTCTCTAAAATAGACCATATATTATGCCACAGAGCAACTCTTAACAAATACAAACAAGTAGAGATACCACCATGCATTTTATCAGATCATAATGGAATGAAATTAGAAATCAATGATAAAATTTTTAAAAATAGAAGCTACTCCAACACCTGGAGACTAAATAATATGCTATTGAATGAACAATGGTTTGCAAAAGACATCAAAAAGAGATTTAAAAATTCTTAAAAGTAAATGAGAACACTGATAAAACACATCAAAATATCTGGGACACTATGAAGGCAGTTTTAAGAGGAAAGTTCATTGCATGGATTTCATTAATTAAAGGAAGAAAAAGTCAAGAAATAAATGACTTACCATTACATCTCAAAGCCCTAGAAAAGAAATAGCAAATCAAGACACAAAACAGTAGAAGACAGGAAATAATTAAAAACAGAACTGAAATCAATGTAATTGAAACAAAAGAACAACAAAAAAGGTAAAACATAAAGTTGGTTCTTTAAATAAATAAATAAATAAAGTTGATATACCCTTAGTCATGCTAATGAAGAGAAGAAAAGAGAAAACTCAAATTACTAACATCTATGATGAAAAATGAAATATCACAAATTATAAAGGTGTATTCTGCTATTGTGGAATAAATTATTATTTAAATGTCAGGTTAGCTTAACTGATGGCACTGGCTATTTTAGCCAAAAACTCACTTATTTTGAAATTGATAGATTTCTAAAGAGGGGATATTGAAATGTCCTAATTATTGCAATTCTATCAGTTATTAGTTTTTTTATACAATATACAATACCTTTATTTAGTTTGTTTAGTTGTTTTGTTGTTGTTGTTGTTTTTTGTTTTTTAATGTGGTTCTTGGTATTGAACCCAGTGCCTCACGTATGCTAGGCAAGTGCTCTATCACTGAGCCACAACCCCAGCCCAAATCCATCAGTTTGTGAAAAACATATTTTGATAATTTATTATTAGGCTTTGAGACAATAATTGCTATGTGTTCCTAGAAAATAATGACCTTTTTATAATTATTTATTATAATTATTATTCTATGTTCTATTCTGTGTTCCTCTGCATCCTTATAATTTTCCTTGGTCCAAGTCAAAGTATTTTGTCTCCAATTAATATAGTTACTCTAGCTTTCTTTTGGTTTGGGTTAGCACAGTGCACCTTTCTTCTTCTCTAATTTTTAAATTGTTGGTATTTAAATTTAAGGTGAGTTTCTTGTTGTCCAAATACAGTTAGAATTTTTTTTGCTTTCCTTACTCCAACAATCTCTGATCATTCTTCTTTAAAATTTCTAGTGATTGCCCTCAATTTTACAATATATACATTGATAACTAGTATAAATTCCTCTTCAAATACATTATATGGCGTCAAGAGTAGTGCAGATATCTTATAGAGTATCCCTAATTCATACCACTGCTGTCATTATTTCATTTCTCTATAAGTTATGATTACAAATATATTTTGTTATTATTATTTTGTAAAAATCATTACCAGTTCAGTTAAGAAGAAGAAATTTTTAAAAAAAATTCTACCCTCAATTATTACTTCTCAAACACTGCTCCTTTCTTTTTTGTATATCTGAATTTCAGTCCTTTATCATTTTCCTTCTCTCTGAATAATGACTTTTAATGTTCTTTTTGTTTTGTTTTGTTTTGGCTTGGCAGGTTTACTGATGATGAATTTCTCCCTTACTGTTTGTTGGGGAAATAGTTCATTTTTGAAGTTATATTTTACTGGATGCCCAAGACTAGGTTAGCTTTTTTTTAACATAATCAGATATTTTACACTATTTTCTACCTGGATATATTTTACACTATATACATTTTACACTATTTTCTACCTGGATACATGGTTTCTGATGAAAAGTGCAATATACTTCATATCCTTGTTTCTAGGTAGGTAAGGTATTCTTCCCCACCCCACACTACTTTTTTTTTATATTTTTTTCTCTTTGATTTTAATTCTGTAGTTTAAATATGTTGTGCTTATATTCAGATATTTTAGAATTCACCCTGCTTGCTTTTCTTTGAACTTCTTGGATTACTGGTTTGTTGTTTGTCATTAATTCAGGAAAACACTAAGTCACTTTTATTTCAATTATTTCTTTTCCTTCCTTTCTTCTCCTGTACTCTTATATCTCATGTGTATGTTATATTTTTGTAATTCCTCCTTACTCCTAATCATCATTTTCTTTTTTCCCTTTCCTCTTTGTTTTCCATTTGGGATGTTTTAAGTTTCTATTGATGACTCTTCTAGCTCTCTGACTATTTTTAATGCTGTGTTTGGTCTACTAATGGTAGCATCAAAGCAGTATTCATTCAATACTAGCTCTGATTTCTTTAACTTCCCTTGGCTCTTCCTTAGAGTTTCATCTTTCTGATTACCCATTTATTAATTTTGTATTCACTTTTTCTGTTAGAGTCCTTCATGGTGAATCTGATTCTGATATTTTCTATCTACTTTCCAACTATTTTTTTTTCACTTTTAGAATGTGTTGCAATATATATTGAAATATTGATATTATTTTCATATAAATGAAACTATGATAAACAAGTTTTTCATCTGACACTTTCTGTTTATCTGGCTAGAAGTTAGCTGTATTTTCTCTAGTGGTGGATGTTAGGTGCTAAAAAATTCACTATTGTCCTTATTTTAGAATATCTTATTGTCTTTGGATTTCCCTAGAGACTCTTTTTAAACTGAAAGCTTTGGAGTTCTTTCTTTCCCCCCACCCCACCCCCTTGCCTCACTAGCTAGGCACATTGTCTGCAAGTCCTTGGCTACTAAGCTACATCCCTAGCCCCAACTTGTAGTGCTTTTAGATGTAACCCTCTACTGTTATCCAGGAAACTGATCTATTTGTTTGTTAGGTATACTGGAAAAGAAATATTGTATAATATTATGATTACATAATATTGTATAATATTATGATTATTATGATTTTGGGGAGCATTTTGCCTTCACAATTGCTTCTCAGCTTTTTCTAGACTTTGATAAGACAGAAAAAATAGAAGGAACTGCAATTGGCTACTCCTTTTTTCCAGGAGTAGGAGAGGTTTTCTTAGACATTCATACTGAGAACATAATTGAGTTTCTACAAGTAACACAATTATTAATTGAGGGATCACCTTTGCAACTCTTAGAGTTTGAAACTCCAAAGCTTAAGATACTCCATACTGATTCCTCCAAAACCAGTTGGTTACACTTCAGTGTTTCTACCAATATTGACCCTCATTGGTGGGATTCTGCTCCTCAGTTTTTTTACTGGTAAATTCTGTTTCTTGCAACAATCCTCAGTTCTTTCCATTGTTCAGGACAGCAGTTTGTCCTGTTACTTCAATTATCTGATTCATCTAAGAAGTTTTTTGTCTATTTGTTTTTGGTGTGTTCACCTTTTTTCTTCTTGTGACAACAGAAATGATGCTTTTTAAAATATTTACATCTTGGGCAGGAATACTGAAATAATTTTTTTTTTAATTTTTAAAAATAACTATTTCTCCATCTCCGATTCTGTTCTTTACCTTTTTTTTTTGTCTTAGGCAGTCTTAAATTATAAAATTATGTACTATTCTGAACAAAAAAACTATCTATATCTTTTGTACTATTCTGATCCTAAAAATTTAAATTATAAAAAACACATCAGTGCCTTTCTCTAATTTGTAATGTGTAACTTAAAATGTGCACAGCTTTCTTGGCATATTTCTTTAAGCAGATACATATTATTTTATGAATGCAAATATATGAAAAATTTAAAATATAGAAATTAATTCATAAAAGATATATTTCATTAACATGTCATAAAATTATTATTCTGGGGGCATAAAGCCTTCTGCATACTAGGAAACAGATGTAGAATGTAACTGCTGTTACACTTTAGAGTAAGATCCAGTGATCAGGACAAAGATTAAAAATAATTATGCAAAAATTATAGTGCCTAGATAAATTATGATTTGAAATATAGTACTAATTAAATGTGTACATTTAACAAGAATAACTAATTAAACAAAAAATAAATTTAAAAAAGCAATGAATGTATTGTGAGAAAATACCTTTTGTGACTTCTTAATGGAAACTGTACTGTATAATGTATTGCTGACATCAAGGTGAAATATAAGTTCTATTTTCATGCAGATCTAAATGATCTTTCTGAACTGGCACTGATTTTAAAGTCTCTTTTTCTCACTGATTGTTTTAAATCAGCTCTTAACGTGGGTAGTAGGTGTTTCTTAATATGTGCTACTTACATTTTACCCATGTAAGACTTTTAATAATTGGATGTCCAGTTTTCTCTACTGCTCGTGACTTTTTACCTGAAATATTGTGTCTTGCTGATAGATAAAATCATTTGAAGACCTCCAAACTAACTCTGGTCAAATCTGCTAGAAGGGTTCATAACAGATAGCACTTATTTTTGCATAGACTATAATATCAAATCTTATTTTTCTGTATTATTCAATTAACCTTACAATAAGACTTTGAAATAGCAGCCTTGCTAATAAAGGCTATATTCAAAATTTGATTTCTTTTCTGTGTCTGTGTAGTATATGAATGAGATAATCTAAAAGGAAGTTTTTTTCTTTTGAATATGAAAATATTTGATCTTCGTGATTTCATTACCTGGCACATTTTTATCTACCCAGCTTTCTCAAATCCATTTGTATTGCTTTTAATTATATTGGAACACAGATGCTTAGCAACTGACAGAAATAAAAAAGAAACAAACAAAACAAAAAGAGTCACATTAAATCTCCATTCCAGCTGCCAGTTCATCAAAGATTGATTTTACCATCCATATTATTTCTTGGAGCTCCACAGAGGTACACAAGTGGGGTGTCTATAGGATGTAATTTAGCTGTAAGTTATTCTCCATAACTGTTGAATTCTCTTTGCAACTATTGAAGCATTTTTGACAGCTTTATAAACTAAGAATATCACAAGTAAAAAAAATACATTTTCAAAAGAATTTGGCTTATTAATTCACTATATATATATATATATATATATATATATATATATGTACATATACATACACACATATGTGTATATATAGTGAATTTAATAAGCATATGTGTACATATATAGTTAATATAAGTTTATAATATTATTTTATTATGTTTTATATGTGTGTGTATATATGTGTATATATGTAGTGAATTAATATGTGTGTATACATATATGTGTATATATAGTGAATTAATATAAATATAATTAATATAAGTTTATAATATTATTTTGTTATTTTTTTTCTTTTTTCATGTTATATTTTTTTCCAGAAAAAGTACTCTTATTTATTGTAAATTATGCAACAGTAGAAACATAATTGATTTTGTCACTAGTTTTCTTTCTACAGTGGTTAATTATATTCTTATGTATGCTGTCTATGAAAATATACCCCTTTGACTTCAAGGTATTTAAGAAAATAGAATAGAAAAAGAGACTTAAGAGATGCTTAAATAAAACTAAATCAAACATTGCTCTTTCTAGAAAGTAATACTTTAAATGATACTCTTTGGTATTTAAATATTTTTGCATAGTAATCACATTGAAATTAGGTTGGCCGTTAATTTAAGCTTGGAATTCAGATGAAAAGGACTAAATAAATAGCAGATTAAATTTGGCAATTTTGATATAAAACATAATGTTCATCTCTTCTTTGTATCAGACAAAATAACCATTCTATATTTTGTCTATTTTTTAGTATTCATTGATCTAAGTAAGATAGTTCTGAAAGATGAAGAACTGATTTGATTTATAGAGCTTTCCTTCTCAAGTAAGAGAAAACAATTGACTTTGAGAAGCAATTGAATTTATTATTTCATCATTTCTCTTAGTTAATCCCAGGGAAAAATTTACCACTTGGGGGAAAGTTCTTCTTTCGAATGCATTAGCATTCAGGAAGAAAGTGACTGTGAATAATTGGAAAAGAGGGAGCCTTATCACTGCAATATGTCCTCGTCACAGTAGTGCTGCTGAGCATGACATGCCACATTTATCCACCTTGAATAGCACATTGCAAGGCAATGCAACTCCCCCTGCTTTTCCTTGCTTGCTTCTATGTTCTATCTGAAGTCATTGATTTTACTCATTTTCAACCATGTCCATCCTAGGGGGAGGATGTTTGGATATTTGGATGTTTGGATGGAATGTGATACCTTAGCACAGTGGGAGCACAGAAGGGCCTGGAGGTAGTTCTCACTTCCAAATACTCGTAGATCTCCTTTGGTTCAATATATTAATTATATAAATGCATGTAATAGAGTAAAAACGTACTAGGGGGGCACTGATGAATGAATAAGTTGTTTCATAAATTACTTGAATCCTTTCAGAAAATATTCTCCAATAATGTTTTAATTCCTTCTTGTTTATCCTGAGGAATTTTCCATTTCATTGTTTTTCTTTTTATATCAGAGTCAGGCTACCCAAGAACATGAACTCTAGAGCAAATTACCTTTGTCTTCACTTCTCATTAGAATTCTACTGTACAGCAGTAATAACTAAATGAAGTGATACACTTTACAAATTCAGATACTGGTTTGTGGTAAGTATTTAAAATCACAGTTGTTTTTATTCTCTTAAAACAATGGGTTAATTAAAAATCTGAAGTCAGAATCTGAGCATATGTGGTAAAAATATTCAAGATCTAACTTTAATAATAAGGATAAATTTATTAAAAAATGCAAATATCTCAAGACTATAACTAGATACAAATATATGAAAAATAGAGTAAAATTGGATTTTTAATATGATGTTAGTCCTGTTTATGGTGTTAATTTAGAAGAAAAATTATGATGTGCTCTGTTGTACCTCCTCAATTGAACCATGCTAAGCATTTGATCTGTCTTCATGGTGAAATAGAGTTTGGTATTGCTGAATGCACATTTTTTTTTTTTCTCAGTTTTTGATGATTCTCTCATTCCCACTCTTGCAATCTGTGCAGATGTACAAAAGAACAATTTACATCTGTCTCATGAATCTCTCATTCTCCTGTGACATTTTGTTATCAACTCTGTATCACTCAAATTCAGTTCTTGCCTGAACTCCATGTGCTGATTTTACTTCCTCTTTAAACAGATGAAATGATGACTATTTCTGATCTTTGCTTCTGCTAGCTATCTTAGCTTACCCAAAGAATTAACTGAACAACCCATGTTACAAAAAACACTTTAATCATTATATTTGTTTCTATTATATTACTTATGTTATTAAAAATAATAAATGACTTGGACTAATCCAGTATTTTATGTATATATGTATATGTGTGTGTATGTATAATCTCCAAAATAATTATATGCTGCAAATATTATTATTATTCTAATAAAACAACAAAATGTCTGAGCCACACAGTTATTAAGGCTTTAGACTGAAGTCATCCATGTGTATCATATGGGCAATAAATTTCAATAAGTCCATCTGTAAGAAAAAATTGATAAGGCAATATTATTTTTTCATGGTAAATGTGGAGAAGTTCATTAAAAAATATATATTGAGAACTTTCCTCCCAATCATTTTTTGCTTTTAAGAGCAAGAATATTAATTTAATACTATCCTAATTAAATTCTGACTAAACTGTGATAAATTAACTTATGACAGACTAACTGATATTCACTTGGATAATGAACAATTATTGAGAAACAGAAGGGAAGAATCACATATTGAATTCAAAGAAAAAGGATTTTTATAAGATATAAACTAGAAGAGGAAATAAAGAATTTGTCTTGGTTTCTGACAATCATGTCACACTGAGAAGGAAAAGAACATTATGTCTATTTGAAGTTTAACTTTTGATATAATTATCAGCAAGACCATTCTGTAGAATTAAAAGAAGTTCAACTCAGCCTTCTAAATGAAGCTAACTTGCAGTCCCAGACAGCAGATAGTCAAAAATTGAAAATCAAAGAAACCTTTATTCCTTACATTTTCTTTTAAAGGCAGGTGTTATCTCCAAACAATACAGACTTATGAATCATACACACAAAGATATTGTATAAAATTAATTTTGCATAAACTCCTGAAATCTTTCAATGAGAGATAACATACATGATGGGAGCAAAATACTGGCCAATTATGTTTAGATAATATTTTCTGAATTAACTCACGAATAAAAAAAGTTTGGAAGATATCAAGTTTAATATAATTTTCATAACTAGAAAGCAAATAAATATTAATGAAGTTACTTTGAAAAATTGGAGGAAAAACAAATGCAAGACAATTAAGAGAAGTACAAAAATTTCGCTCTTAGTAGGGCAAACCAGTGTGAGGAATTTTGTAGCTGAGATGCAGATTATGGAGTTCAATAAAACAGTGTTTCTCCTAGCCATGCAGCAAAAGTTAAGATTTGACTAAGCATAAGTTTTTAGCAAGCCCTGAGGTGAGTTTTAACTCTACGTTGAACTCTAAAAAGAGGTTCAACTGTGTAATTATTAGATGTTTAGAAATGTTGCCAATGGCTTCAAGGGCCAAATTGTGCTGTGGGGTAGTTTGTTATCTGCTGTTAAGTTCTTTAAATGTTCTTCTCTTTCAGTTCTAAAATGTTTTTTATCATTTTTCCATCTGTGAGTCTAGGGAAAGAAAATTAAAAATATAAAACCACCAGTATTTTTATGCATGCATAAATTTGCATGTGTGTGCATGTATTAGCAGTGATGTGTTTGTAGTATTAGTTCTGAGTATTTTTTCCTTTTTTATTATTATTATATTTGCTCTAATAAGTTATACATAACAGTAGAATGTATTTTGACACACAGTACATAAATGGAGTATAACTTCCCATTCTTCTGATTGTACATGGTATAGAATCATACTGGTCCTGCAATCATATATATGTATATATTTTAATAATGTTCAATTCATTCTACTTTCCTTCCTACCCATGTATACCCTCCTTTCCATTCACTTCCCTCTGACAATCCAAAGTATCTCTATTTTCCCCTAGACTCCCCGAATTATGAATTAGCATCTGCATATCAGAGAAAACATTCAGCTTTTGTTTGGGGGATTGGCTTATTTCACATAGCATGATATTCTCAGCTCCATCCACTACCCTGCAAATGCCATAGTTTCATTATTCTTTAAGGCTGAGTAATATTCCATTATGTATATATGAAACATTTTCTTTATCTATTCATCTGTTAAAGAACATCTAGGTTCCATAGTTTGGCTATTGTGAATTGAGCTGCTATAAACATTGATGTGGCTGTATCACTGAAGTATGTTGATTTTAAGGCCTTTGAGTATATATCAAAGAGTAGGATAGCTGGGTCAAATGGTGTTCCCATTCCAAGTTTTCTGAGGAATCTCCATACTGCTTTCCATAATGGTTGAACTAATTTGCAGTCCCACCCGCAATGTATGAGTGCATCCTTTTCTGATAGTCCTCACCAAAATTTATTGTTGCTTCTAATCTTGATAATTGCCAATCTTACTGGAGTGAGTTGGGATCTCAGTGTAGTTTTAATTTGCATTTCTCTAATTGCTAGAGTTACTGAACATTTTTTCATATATTTGTTGATCAATTGTATTTCTTCTTCTGTGAAGTATCAGTTCAGTTCCTTAGCCAATTTATTGATTGAGTTATTTTTATTTAGTGTTGAGTTTGTTGAATTCTGAGCACTAATATCTTGGAGAATAACGCTCTATCTGATATGCATGTTGTAAAGATTTTCTCCCACTCTATATACTCTCTCTACATGTTATTGATGGTTTCCTTTGCTGAGAAAAAGCATTTTAGTTTGAATCCATCCCATTTAGTGATTATTTGTTTTGCTTCTTGTGCTTTAGGAGTCTTATTAAGGAAGTCAGTTACATGATGAAGATTTAGGCCTATTTTTCTTCTTCAAGGGCTCAGGGTCTCTGATGTAGTACCTGTCTTTGATCTACTTTAAGTTGAGTTTTGTGTAGGGTGGGAGATAGGTATTTAATTTTATTTTGCCACATATGGATTTCCAGTTTGCACCATTTGTTGAAGAGGCTATATTTTCTCCGATGAATGTTTTTAGTGTCTTTGTTTCCTATGAGATAACTGTCCTTATAAAAGTCTTGATCATAGATTGATTTTTAAGTTACCATAGATTCCTTTGGACATATAACTGAATATTCAGTTTTTAGATTGCATAAATTAGTAACTTTAATTCAGTTTTTGCTACATTTTGCATGTGGTTTCAATGTTTCCCTTGACAATTCACATGTTGGGAGCTTAATCTTTAGTGTAGCAGTGATTAAAAGTGGTATGAAACTTTTAAAAGTTAGTATCTTGGTCACTAAAGAAACTTCCCTTTACAGCAACTGATTTGATACTTGTGGTCATGAGTTAATTCTCCTAAGAGTGTGCTTTTATAAAAGAGTCTGATCACTGATTTGTGCTGTGGCTTCCTGTCTCACAATGTCATTTTTCCCTATCACATTGCCCTTGCTATCATGCCATGAATGAAATGCAAGGAGGGCCCAGCAAGAGACACTGCCTTGGTGTTTGGTCTTTCAGCTTTCAAAATAGTTTGCTTAATAAGTCAGTCTCTCTCTCTCTCTCTCTCTCTCTCTCTCTCTCTCTCTCTCTCTCTGTCAATATAATTTACTCAACAGCAGGTATTTTGTTACAGTAATATATGATGGAATTATATATTTTAGAACCAGTCCCAGAACCAATTCCACACTTGCATTTTTCTACACAGAATTTTAAACTAAAATGCATAAAATAAAACAAGAAAACACCTGGCTCATATTACTCCACTTTATTTTTTCATAAATATAGTTCTACTTTCAGAAATAAGTTATAGTCAATTATATTTTGTAATTTATGAGTATATGAAACATTTTAAATTAAAATATGCAGTACTACCCATTGGATTTTTAATATGCTTGGAATTTCTTCAGTTAGGGATATTTTCTTTCTTTTTTTTTTTAGAGAGAGAGAGAGAGATTTTTTAATATTTATTTTTAGTTTTTGGTGGACACAACATCTTTATTTTATTTTTATGTGGTGCTGAGGATCGAACCCAGTGCCATGCGCATGCCAGGCAAGTGTGCTACTGCTTGAGCCACATCCCCAGCCCAGGGATATTTTCTTGTTTTTAAGGAATTTTAAAATCATTTACCACTGTAATTTCAGTCGTGCAAAACACAGCGTTTTGACTATGTCAAGTACGTAGTATAAGTATGTGGAATGAATTAAAGGGTGACATATCAAACACTTTAAATGTAGCACTTTTGTTTTCATCAAAATTTTATATTTTATCATTTTATCTCAGTCATTGATAAAAACAAACACAAGTGTGAATCATCATTGCATTGAATGATATTGCTCTTCCAATCAAGCTGGAAAGATGAAAAAGAGAAAAGACCAATAATTTTTCGTATTTTGGATGAAGAAAAACAAGTAGAAAACTGTAGAATTTTTGTTTTACTGGGAGAGTTGAATTAACTAAAAAAAACCAAGAAGGGGAAATAGAATGGATGTTGAGAAATTCGTTTCCATGATTACTTATTTTCAGTAATGTACCTCTTTGTCTCAGGCAATGCCTGAACATGTATGACTTAGGAATTTACCATGACCCATGTCCTTCCCTGAAACATAGTTAGCATTACTTACAGACTTGTCAGGATGTGAGTGAACACTTTTGACAAACAGTTCCAAGTACCAAAGGTCATCAATTACTTTTGACTGACAATTTGCTGTTTTTCTTAAAAGCTACAAAAACACAAGAGGAAATTTCCCTCAAGAAAGAATTCATTCAAAAGATAGTTATATTTCTATTTATCTTACTGTTTGTTTCTTCCTTGAGCTGCATTACTCTTGATAATATCAATAGCACTTTGTAAGCTGACACTTTTCTGTAGGCTTTTAAAAATGTGCTGAATTTATTATTAGCGGAAGACAATATGTAATTATACAACTTCATTCCAAAACACATTTTAAAAGCTTTTGGGAAGATTGGAACATAATCAAATTAGAGATTATATTAATACAAATCAACTATCTGTCTTTTCACTTTATAAAGCAAGCTGGCAGACCTAGCAGTAACCTGACTCCAAGTCACAAGAAACTTCATTATATATGCTAAAAAATCTCTATACCAGTCGGGAACATTCTTGCAATGATTTGGCATGGCTGACTGAACTCACACAGGGAAATCTGTACAAAGGTTTAAAGATTAGATTCAAATGAAATTTTTGTACCAATTGAATTGGATCATCATACAAAAATTGAGACACAATACAGTTCTTCCATGTTAAACCGACCATATCACAGGCACAAATAAGCTATCACATCATTAACACAGGCCAATGTTTCTCCAAACACTAGTTTAGGCTTACATTCTCACAGCTCCTAAGGGGTCTCAGTGTTCTGCCTAATATACTGTTCTCCCTCCACTAATATTATACTTAATTAGTATGAAATTTGCTAGTAGTGATTAAGTCAGTTCTGAATTTAATTACTTTAAAATAAAAACACTATCACATAGAGAATGATATAAACAGTATTTAGAAAGTAAAGAGTATTCACAAATCACTAATGGAATAAAAATAGACTGATACAGTTTGAACAATGTCCATGATCAGTTTCATTATATTTGGGGACCAAGAAGAATCTCTAAGCTTATTTCTCTATTTGAAATAATAAGAGGAATGGACATGTTACTCAAAGTGTGGACCTTGGATCAATAATACCATCATTACCTGGGAGTTTGATAGAAAGCCAGTTTTAGATTCTCTACCCAGACCAACAGAATCAGATTTGCAATTAAAGAAAATCCCAAGTGAGCTAAATGTCCATGATGTTTGAGAAAACACTGGCCAAGAAACCCCATCAATTACTCTGTCATTTCTGTTTCTCTGCCTTTTAGACCTACCATAGTTTTGATCTAAAGACCATGAAGATTATCAAAGCTGAGATTACTTTGAATAAAATCACTGCTAAATATAAGGCCCATTCATTGACTTTTCATGAGGGTGTCCTTAGAAAATAATTGAAACAATAATCTAAGTAATTGGATCTATTTATATTATATCATTAAAATGGTTTTCTCAAATTTGGAAATTTGATCACTTGTACTCAATTAGATGTAATTTGATATTCATTATATCAAGATTTGATAAACCTTTCTAAGAATACAGGCCTCTGTTTATATCATTTTAATTTAGCCATATGGAAAAGTGCAAATAAAAGATGAGATAGACTATTATTCTGAAATAAGTCATTCTGCCCAAAATACATGAAAATAGAGAACTACAAATGTTAATTAAATATACAAACTTAATCATTAGAGTAGAATTTAATCATGATTGCATTATAGTGACTTTTCTTTTTGTGTAACTATTTGCATATGAACAGTTGTGAATTTATGTTTATGATCAAGTAATATTTCTCCAACAAATGAAATTCAGATTTCTTTCTAGTTCCCAATATCATAACCAGTGATCCCCCTGTATCAGCATGGAATTAGTTCCAGGAATATTTTTTCTCTGTCCTATATCTCCATGGATAGCAAAATCAGTCAATGTTTAATTTCTTTACCTAAAACACCATAGTGTTTGTATATAGCCTATTTACATGTACTCCTATGTTCTTTAAGTCATTCCTAGATTGCTTATCATACCTTATACAATTCGAAAGATACTAAGTTCTTATTATACTGTGTTATTTAGGTCCTAATGATAAGGAAAAAAATATTCTATATATTGGTCACTACAGATGCAGTTTTCTTTTACAAACATATCTGATCCAACTTTTGTTGAATCCAGGGATATGGAACTTAGAGTAATGGAAGGATCACTGTGTTTCAGTATGATATAAATGATATAAAAATGTAGGTACATTTTTAGAAATATAATGTTTGAAGCAAGGCTTGGTATGTAATTTTACATGGAAAGGTAATAATAATATTTATTTTTGCTGTTTAAATTCATATTCAGTCATCAAGATGAAAATTTATCATTTTTTTTCAGATTTTAAGCATTTCTTAAGAATAAGGAGAATTAAATATTAAAATAATTTAATTTTTAAATGATATCTTAACATTGCTCAGCAGTACAATGATGCTTTTTTAAACATTTAATTTTCTACAGAATGAATAGTCTTGCCCATGTAGAGAATTAGCTCTGAGTAGGTAACATAATGCATACTTAGTTTTAAATGGAAGTTGTTGACATTTATAACAGAAAATATTGAATGGAGTAACTCTGTTTTGAATTATTCTGAATTACCAATCATCCTTGCCTGTTAGGTAATGGCTTTCTATTAAGGTTAATGGAAATTGAATGTAAATCTCCATGAATAAAAATAAGGGTACACTGATATCCCAATTACTTATAGCATAATGATCTGAGATACTTACTCTTAAAAAGCAAAAGTGCTTACTAGAGACCCTGAGCTAATAACAAAAAAAATTTTTACAGCAATGCCTAATAGGTATGGTCAGAAAAAGAATGCCTGAATTCAGATAAACAATTTAGTTATTAGACATTAAAGCTTCTACAGACAATGTTGCATGCTTTCTCTAAAAGATCACATTTTTAACAGTGAGTGTTATGCTGAAGTGATTACAAGTTGCAAGCCTTTGGGAGTATTTGTTTTAGAAGATATATTTCTGAATTTTTTTGTGGGGGGAGTGATACCAGGGATTGAACTCAAGGGCACTCAATCACTGAGCCACATTCCCAGCCCTATTTTGTATTTTATTTAGAGACAGGGCCCACTGAATTACTTAGCATCTCACTTTTGCTGAGGCTGGCTTTGAACTTGTAATCCTCCTGTCTCAGTCTCCCAAGCGTCTGGGCTTACAGGCATGCACCACCATGGCCAGCTGAAAATATTTTTTGATAATAGGAAGTTATGGATTATGATTTCTATTTTCTCTTTACCTATTCCTCTATCTAATTTTCATCCTAACTTCTGGATTTCCTAACATTTTCCAGTCTGCTTAAACCCCATTCTAACTCCACATTCTTTATGAACTCTTCCTTTTTCTCTCCTTTCATTCTTCTCAGGCTTGCATGAAGAATCCAAGCATTTTACTGTTAAATATTGTTATTTCCTTGAATGAGTTTTAGTTGTCTCTCATCTGAACTTGAAGAGCTACTCTCTCTGCGTTAGTTTCTATTTACTCTAGATCATGTTATATAAGACAGCCATGGTTTTCTTTCCAGAATTTATATTTGATCATATTACTCCTCTTGCAAAACCTTGACACATTTTCCAATCCAAACTCTTTTATATCACACTCAAGAATTTTTATAATTTGGAGGCAAACTGTACTTTCAGGCTTCAATTGACGAGTCTTCTGTATTCCAATTGCCACAAAGTTTGTAGTTTTCCTGTGTAAGAAATGCATTTGCATGCCTCAGTTTCTTTCCTTAAGTTTGCTCTGCTTATACTGTCATTCACTTTGTTTTGAAGGTACCAATTAACTGTACTTTTTCCATGTACACAGGTCTATTTCTTTTGCTAGTAAATGAACATATTTATTTTTATTTGTTTGATTATTTAATTAATTTTCAATAACTTGCCACAAAATAGTCACTCAAATTGTGTGTTCAGTTACTGGATGAAAGATTAATTGCAAAGAATCTCTTAGGGGCTGGGGATGTGGCTCAAGCAGTAGCACGCTCGCCTGGCATGCGTGCGGCCTGGGTTCGATCCTCAGCACCACATACAAACAAAGATGTTGTGCCCGCCGAAAACTAAAAAATAAATATTAAAAAAAATTCTCTCTCTCTCTCTCTGTCTCTCTCTCACTCTCTCTTTAAAAAAAAAAAAGAATCTCTTAGCCTGATTAAAAGGCATACACATGCATGGAACCTGGGTTAGAATTAGAAAGTTGAGGTGGATGTTTCACTATGTATGTATTGTAAACATTTTTTATCTTGAATATATTGTTGTGGTTTCTTTTTCTTGTAAAATAAAATCAATAGAATATCTAATGTGAAGGGTTTGAACAATTAATATTTTTGGCTCTAAATGTATTTATAGTCAATTATCTGTGTTTCTGTACAATCTTGCCAAATCTTCATATTTATGTATTTCTTTGAGCCTGATAAAATAATTATGACTAAATCATTAGCTCTACTCTCTTCACTATTCCCATGAACACTCTGTGAGATCTTAGGAAAAAAAAATAAAGCATGCTTAAGACAACTAATGAAGCTACTCAGTACATGGCTCTAGGAAAATCTGACTTCACTTTTCTAGGTGGGAAGGGACTGTGTATGAAGTCAGGGAGCTGTTTTCCAAGATGCTGGCCACAGATGGAGGGAACCAAGTATTTCAGATGGATCTTCATGAATAAGCTAAAAACCTCAGAGCTTCCATTCTAATAAAATCCCTAGCAACTGAGATGTGTTCTTAGTACATCCAAGTCCAAATACACGCAGGTCAGAATTAGCACATTTAAGGCTACCCATGCATATCTTAAATAATTAGGACCAGAGAGTCCATGAGAATGAACCAGAGATCTGAAGTAAGTCAGGAAATTTATGCCACTTAGCATTGTTTTCTTATTCTATTTAATGGGTAAAATTTTTATTTCACTTAAAAATGTATGGGGTTAATAAACTACTAAGAATAAGAAATGAAAAGGAAGAAGGACAAGGAGGATGGGAAGAAAGGGAGGGGAAAAGGAAGGAGGGGAAAGGAGAAAGGAAGGAACTAGGGAGGAAGAGAAGCGAAAACAGCAAATAATTTGAGCAAAATCATTCTCCAAGAATATTGAATGTTGAAATTCTTCCTGAAACTACTGTTCATATTATCTAGAACATAAACACAAAGTCAAAGTATATCTTTTTCTATGAAACTATTATAAATCAGAGCATTTGGAATACCTTAATGGTGAGGACTTTACAATAAAAGTGAGAATTTCATTACATTAGTAGTTAATCTAAAATAAAGGTATCTATTTTTTTTTAATATATACTCATTGGTAACTCCAAACCATGAAAAGGAAAAGCAAATACTATAGAATTCTACATAGAGACAGAAAGCAAGAGTGGTATATGAAACTGAGGAATAAGAAAATAAAAATGTTTGTAAAATAAAAAATTTCATTTAACAGAAATAAATACATATATCTAAACATCATTGTGTACCATAAATGTATTAAATTTTACTTTCAATTTAAAAATTAATGAATAAATTAAAAAGTGGAATAAAAAAAGATAAAACACCAGGGTTCTAGATGTATTTCTTATACCAATATATTCTTATTTGTATTTGTTCTAGTTCTAATTAAAATATTTATATATATATATATATATATATATATATATATATATATATATATATATATATATATATCTTAGATGGAACTCACAGAAAATAATTTTCAAAAGCTGGAAATTTAATTAATATTTCCACAGCAGCTGCTTTCTGCAGATCCTTTTCCTCTGATCTCTTGAACTAACAAGGGAGTTTAAATATTTCTGCCAAAATAGAAAATGATCTTTTAATTTTCATTTGTCCCTAATTAAATTTATTTAAATATTGTCTTATAAAATGCTCATTTTTGCCTGTTCAACATGAAGGTAAATGTAACCTCTTAATTTTTGTAATTATCCTATAAAGTGACTTACAGTATTAATAAAAATGAAATATCTTTTCAAAATAGCATTGGGAAGAAATGACCACCTTGAGAGAATGCCTGCATAGGAGTATTATAAATAAATAATAAGTACATTCTGTTTTACTGATTCTAGTTACATATAGCCAGCTTCCTGCTATTCTGAAGCTTGTAGGTTTGGTGAAATAAATTATTAATCAATTAGTATCAATTAATAATTAATAAATTATTAATCTTAAAATAGCTGGTTTTCATAGGCAATATCAAGGAGGGGGAAATTGTCCTCATCATAATGCTTACAATTAAGGCTGCTTTGGGAAAAAAAGGAAGGTTGTTATCTATGCCAAGTCAAGTAAAAGAAAAAATAGAGTAAGGGCATTGATTTTTAATTAGACTTTTATTATTTCAAATATACCATCCTCTGCAGAAAACCTTTTCTGATCATTGAAAAACTTTTATGATTCTCCTGGGAGAAAGATTTTGGTCCATAACCATCTACTTCAGATTTCAGTGCCATTGAGATGGGTTTTATTTTCTTATCAGATATTCTACTCCTCAGAATTTGTGAGGACACTGAATATTAGTAAATTGTATACTCCAGTCCCTACCATACTGATTGGCACAAAGGTGCCAACAGATCCCTGCTGCTTCAACCATATTTTCTTGTAGATGGAAAATTTAGACACAGAAGAATTAATTAATCAGTCTGGTGAGACCAAGACAAATAGTGTATACATATAATAAATAAATGACAGATTCTGAAAGGCGAATGCCAATGGATCTTTTGTAGGTTTTGTTTCTCAGGTGGAGGGATTTCTGTTAAACATTAGTTTGCAGAAATTCTTTCCATAACAGGTAATAATATTTGTTCATTTTTTGATTTCAGATGTTTTAAACAGATTCATGTGATGTCTCCCTTTTATTTTATAAATATAAAGTATTACTGGCTGGGGCTGTAGCTCAGTGCTAGAGCACCCACCTTGCATGTGTGAGGCTGTGTATCTATCAGGTCCTTGGCTTTTCTTGGTTGGTAGAATTTGATGGCATCTACTATTTTGTCATTTGAAATTGATTTGTTTAAATCAGGTATATCATCCTGATTGAATTTGGGCAAATCATCTGACTCTAGAAATTTGTCAATGCCTGCAATATTTTATATTTTACTGGAGTACAACTTTTCAAAATAATTTCTAATTATCTTTTGTATTTCTGTAGTGTTTGTTATGATACTTCTTTTTCATCACTTATATTAGTAATTTTACTTTTCTCTCTCCTTTTTGGCTAAGGGTTTGTCAATTTTATTTATTTCTTCAAAGAATCCACTTTTTGTTTTGTCAATTTTTTAAATTGTTTCAATTTTTTGATTGCAGCTATGATTTTAATTATTTTCTGTCTTCTACTGCTTTTAATGTTGATTTGTTTTTCTTTGTCTAAGGCTTCGTGATGTAATGGTAGTCATTTATTTGTTGACTTTTTCTTCTTTTAAGGAATGAACTCCATGAAATGAATTTTCCTCTTAGAACTGCCTTCACAGTGTCCCAGAGATTTCAATATGTTGTATCATTATTTTTGTTTACATCTAAGAATTTTTAAATCTCCTCCTTTATGTCTTTTGCAACCCATTACTCACTCGATAGCATATTTTTTAGTCTCCTGGTGTTGGAGTAGTTTTTATTTTATCTTTGATTTCTAATTTAATTCCATTTTGATCTAATAAAATGCAGAGTAGTATCTCTACTTATTTGTATTTGGTAAGAGCTGCTTTGTGGCATAATATACGGTCTATTTTAAAAGAAGGATCCATGTGTTTCTGAGAAGAAAGTGTATTCACTCATTGAAGGATGAAATGTTCTATCCATGCCAGTTTACTTTAGTTATTGATTGTATTATTGAGTTCTATAGTTTCTTTTTTCAGCATTTGTTTAGAAGATCCATCCAGTGGTGAAAGAGGTGTTTTAAAGTCACCCAAAATTATTGTGTCATGGTCAATTTGATTCTTGAACTTGAGAAGAATTTGTCTGATGAACATAGCTGCTCCATTTTGGGGGGCATATATATTGAAAATTGTTATGTTTTGTTGGTGTATGGTTCCCTTGACCAGTATGAAATGTTCTTCTTTATTCCTTTTGATTATCCCTGGTTTCAAGTCTACTTTATTTGTTATGATGATGGAAACCCCTGATTGCTTCTGCAGTCCATGTGAGTGGTATGATTTTCTTTTTTTTCCCAACCTATCACCTTCAGTCTATGTATATCTTTTCCTATGACATGAGTTCTTGGAGGTAGCATATTGTTGGTTTTGTTTGTTTGTTTGCTTGTTTGTTTTGTTTTGTTCAATCTGCTAGCCTATGTTTTTGGATTGGTGAGTTTAGGCTGTTAACATTCATGGTTATTATTGAGTAATGATTTATGTTCCCAGCTGAGGGGAGCCACTCTGAATGACCCATGCTTTCCAGTCCTGAAGCAAGAGACTCTGACCAATCACTACATTTGTAGTGACTTGGATGTTGTTCCAGCTGGCATAGCAAAGCATGTCTCAGATGTAGGCATTACTCAAGAGGGTTGAGTTACACTCAAGTGTCCCTTGTAGCCCAGCTTCTCTTCTCATCCAATAGGTGCGGTCATCTGTTGTTACCTGGTATCTCTGCCTTCAGGATAGTGAAGGTAACCAGGGTGGGAGGGTTGGTCCTGGGTGGAAGGCACCTGGAAGTGGGATGTGGCAACTGCCTGTCCCCAAAGGGAGATCCTCAAGGATCTCTTTTTGGTCCCGTTCTCATGATGTGAACACCTGGTCTTATCTCACCTGAAGACCTCCCAGTTCCTGGTCTCTGCATTAGTTTCTAAACTGTATCACACTCACACTCTCCCTTACTACTTCCTAATAAGGGACCTTTCTCTCTGAGTGTCTTGTGTGTGGCACTTTGGGCACATTGCACACCTGCGACTAAGAGCTGTTTTGTGTTGGGCACTCAATGTGCCAGGTTAGCGAATGCTAGGGAAAGAGCGGGAGAGTTAGAAACTGGGTACCTGGCTAGCTGCAGTTCCATACGGGGAGTTGCCCCCATTAAAGATGGTGATGAATATGACCCACGATGGAGGCCCCTGCTTTCAGCGATGGGGTATCAGGTCAGTTCTGGTGGAGGGAGCCAGGCGATGGCATTGGATGATGTGTTTAGCGGCAGCTCTATAACATGCAGTGTGTGACTGTCTACTGTCTTCAGAGCCTGAGCAAAGTTCCCAGGTGCAGGGAGGCTACCTCTTATAGGGGACTATCTCTGTTACTGCAGAGTCCCAGGATGGAGGCACCCAGGGAGCCCCACATCGGTAGATGGGAATCCACACAGGAGTGGAAGCTGGAGTACCTGTGCATGGGTAGCTGCCAGGTGTCCTGCACAGGAGCAGTGTCTGGGATTTGTGCTTGAGTGGGGGGCCCAAGGTTCTACATAGGTGCTGATGCCAATGGTCTTGAACACCTGGTAGTCCTGCATGGGGGAGTTGTTGGGAGACCTATTCTGATGCTGAGGTCTGGAGCCCTGCATGGACACTGTAGCCATGATTCCTATGTGGGAGCAGGAATATTGCTATCAGAGAAGCAGTATTCTCAATATCTGAGTCCCAGGTCACAGAGCAACACAGAATGTTGCCTCCCTTTGGCCTGCCATCTTGTATCCCCCAGTATCTTAATCTTGGGAAATTGTTATCTTCTTAGTGAAAAATTATTGCTATCTATGTTTCTTTTAAATATAGGTCTATCTAAATTTTATATTTCATCTTTTGTCTATTTTGTCATTTAGCACAATTCAAGGATATTATCTTTTTAATCTATCAAATATTTTGATAAAAGTGTTTATAATATTGCTGAATTACCCTACTGATATGTTTAATATCTCTAGTGATAATCCCAATTTTATACCTCATATCAATAATTTATATTTCTTTTACTTTACTACTGCTAGATATTTATTAATTTTATTACTTTAAAAAAGCCCTATAGTTTTTATTTGTTCTTGAGTCTTCTGAATTCTGATATGTTCTTGTGTATATTTACTTTTCTTTGAATTCTACTAATTTTACCTTTACTAGACAATACTGAGATTTTGGTTTAGAGTTAATGTTGAAATAAGATAAGACTTTGGGGAATATTGGAATGAGATCTGGATGTGGAAAAAATATGGGCTTTTGTGTGGTGTGTGTGTGGGGGGATTGTACTGAGTAGAATAATGAGGTTGTGATAAAATTAAGATAAGGTTAGGAAGGGATGGTATGAATCCTGTCATATGACTTATGTATAAGAAGGGAAACATCGAAACAGACAGATAAACAGGATGAATGTCATATGACAAAAAGAGGAAGACATTCTAGTGCTGAGTTTATAAAAGAAGGAGCACTATGGATCCTAACCACTAAACACTAGGAAGAAGCAAAGAAGGATGCTCCCTTGATGCTTTCAAAGAGAGCAGAACTCTGCTGACATCTTGATTTTAGACTTCTAACCTCAGGACTGTGAAAAATTAATTTTCTATTGTGTTAAATCAAGGGTGAGGTACTTTTGTTATGGCAGTATAAGAAACTAACCTCTTTTATGGCCTTAAGTTTTGGGAGTGTACTTATACACAGAAGCTAGTTGGGGTTTCTCTTTTTTTTTATCATGTTTGAAATCTAAGCCTTAAAACACAGCTTTTGCTAGTTTACATTTAATATTTTATTGATACATTTTGTTATATTTCTATGATTTTTTTGAAAAGCTGGCTTTGGTTCTGCTTAAAATATACTGTTTCTTCTTTTGGAAACCTTAAATATTCTTAGATTCATTACTTCCTCTTATATCTAAATTAATTGGTATTATAAACTCATTATTTTTAATGTTTATGTTTCAAATTATAGCAGTCTTTCTTAAAACATCTTATTTTCATTATTAGCAACATATTTATTTTCTTTATAATGTTGCAAAAATCTTTAAAAATTTTAGTGCACATATCTTATTTCTGTCATTACTTCTTCTGTGTGTTTTTATGTATATGAGCATATGTGTATAATTCCAACAAAATAAAGTAGTAATTTACACACACACACACACACACACACACACACACACACACACATATATATATATATATATATATATATATATATATATCAAAATTTTGCTTTCCATTTCCTCTTGCACTTCTGAACTTCTAATTTCTTACTAAACAGCCCTTCTTAGGACTTCCTTTAGTCTTCAGCAAGTGTATGCTAGTCATGATATATCTCAGTTTTTATTTAACTAAAACATTTCATTTTATATTTACATGTCACAGAATTCTAAGTGGGAATATATTTTATTTCAGTATTTGAGGATGTTATTCATTTGTTTTTTTTAATTTTCATTATTTTTTTTGCCAATTCTATTTCTACATTTTAGTATTTTTTCCCTCTCTTTTAAGATTTTTTTCTTTGTGTTCCATTTTTGAGCATTTTCACTATTAAGCAATTATGTGTGAAATGTCTTAATGATATTTCCTAATCTAAAAATATGTAGTATTTATTGATTTTTTATGAGATCTGACAAATTCTCTTTTTGTATTTTTTCTAATATTTGGTCTAACTATTTTTTTTACCAACTATGAATCTTCAGTTGTATTTTTTATTTTTTTAGCATTCTCATAACTTTAAATTAGTTTAAAGTTTTTTCTCTATTTTAAAAATCTGTTTATCTTCCTCAGTTTTGCTCTGGATGTTTTTATCTGCCTTATTTAATTTACTAATGATATGTTTAAGTTCTGACCCATTCAGTTTACTCATTTTCTATTTATGTCTACCTAATATGTTCCTAAAACTAGCCAACAGATTCTTTTTTAAAAAAAAAATATTTATTTTTTAGTTTAGTTATTATTTAAAAAATATTTATTTATTAGTTTAGGTATATAAAAATGTACCTTTATTTTATTTACTTATTTTTATGTGGTGCTCAGGATTGAACCCAGGGCCTCGCACATGCTAGGCGAGCGCTCTATGGCTGGCCCACAACCTCAGCACGCCAACAGATTCTTAATTTTAGTACATATGTCATGATGTTTCAGAATTTTTAGCAATATTTCAGAATATAGTTTCTAATTCTGTCTTTGAATTCGTAACTTTAAATTCATGATCTTCAACATACTGAAAACAAACTTACAGACTGTATATTTTTGTAGTTTCTATCCAAATTGACAGGACATGCACCAAGAACAAAACAATCCATACCCTTCTACTCTTTGGACAGAGTACTAAGAGGCTGACAAAGTACTAAGCAATTCACCTCCTAAAAAGTACCATTGCAACAATAGCCTATATCGACAGGCAAAAGGTTCCCAAAGGTTAGAATATTTTTCACAGAGAACTTATTTTAATTATTTAACAATATTATTAGCTTTTTAATGTTTACAAGCAAATTATGCATTTTATTGAGAGCCTGAAGAGTTAATTTAATTTGCCTACTTTGCATGGAATGAAAACAGAAACTATATTATGGTATGTATTGCATGACCACACTGTTTTTCTTCCATAAAATGATTCAATTTTCTCCATTCCATCTTTGTTAGTTTACTAGGACTGTCATAACAGAGTATCATAGAATGGGTGACTTAAATATCGTATTCATGGAAGCTGGAAGTCCAAGATCAGACACTTGGCATATTTGGTTATTCCTGAGGCCTCTGTCCTTGGCTTATAGAGTCCTGTCTTCTTCTTGTGCTTCCTCTTATGGCCTTTTCTCTGCCAAAGTGCACACTTAGTGTCTCTTTGTTTTCTTATGAGAACAAACAGTCCCAGCGGATTCACATCCCTAAGACCTTATTTAACCTCATTACCTTTATGAAGTTCTTCTCTCCAAGTACAGTCACTTGGGGGCTAGCACTTCAAATGAATACTATTCCATCCTTAGCTCGATCTTGAATTTTAAAGGAACACTATTCAATCCATGGAACCAACTTCTAAGCAAATTATATCTTTTACATTTATATTTAAGAAATATAAAAGTTATTATTTATAAGACTTATTTATATTTTGCCAGAAAAACAACAATATTTATTCTGTTTATAATTGATAGTTTCTTGCTAGCCTCCCATTTTATTGAGTTTTCATGTATAGATAAAATTTCCTAATGAATATATATTTGATGATTCGTATTAAGACTCCTTGACTTAATACTTACATAGAAGGTGAAAAGTCAGTCTGAAAGTTTTATATTTGCATCTAAATTCATGGTTGTTGTCTTTCTTCTGGTTGTATTTAGAAGCTATATTTCATGATCCATCCTTTATAGGTATCATTCCTTTCTAATTACAGCACCATTTTGGTTTCTTTTTGTCCCCTAAAATGTTATATTGTATGATTTTACTTTGAGCATTAAAATAGCCACTATACTTAGCAAGGTAAAAAAAAATAAGAAGAAACATGCCAGGTGTGGTAACATATGCCTGTAATCCCAGTGGCTCTGGGGGAAGCTGACAAAGGAGAATGATGAGTTCAAAACCAGCCTCAGAAACTTAGCAAGGCCCTAAAGCAACTCAATGAGACCTGTCTCTAAATAAAATATAAAAAATGGGCTAAGGATGTGGTTCAGTGGTTAGGCACCCCAGTCAATCCCCAATACCAAAATAAATAAAATAAAATAATTTTTAAAATGTGTTATTATTGAAGAATCACCAGATAGTAGAACAGGTTTCTAACTTAAATCTTCCTTTTAACTAAATGGCATAACAGAATGAGTGACTTAGCTTCAGAATTTGTATTTTTTCTTGGTGAAATCAAGTTAACAAAACACTCCTGGTTTAATCACAAACAGATATTTTAAAATGATTATTATAAAAAACTAATTTTAAAAGTGTATAGAAAATCATGCTATAATTAGCAAAATTCCACAGAGATATTTTAGTATCTTATTAAATTAGGTAACTTTTAAAAAGTAGAAAGTAATAAGTTAATTTGTAGTTTTACTAACCTGTTCAAAGAAAATTCTATTAATAGATATATGTCTCTGGGTACTCTGGCAAACATCATAAGCAGGCTCTAATTTCTTGATAATTGTTATAACTAAAAAAGAAAGTATTTTTTAGGAGCCCTAAAAATTCTTCATCTTTCCTTTTAAAATAATTGTACACTTAATTCATATTATGAAAACTATTATGTCTTATAAATATTTCATAAACTTCATAATAAAAGAAATATATAAAAATACAATATTGTTTAGTTTGACCAGAGACTAATTTTACAATAAGAAAATAATAGTTTTTTAAAAAAACAACTGATTACTAAATATCATCTAGTTATAGTATAGATAAATGTGAATTCCAAGATTAATAATCACATTTAAAATTTATTAAGCATCTACTTTATACTGCCCACTGTTCAGATGCTTCTCCTATAATGAAGATGTTATTATTACTTATCCTATTATTACTATTTTACCATTTAATAGAATAAATAGTATCAGATAAAAAAAAAAAAAAACTTTCCTAAAAGTACAGTATAAAATATAATGACATTGGTGAAACTACTGGTCAAAATTGTTGGGGAATAGTAATAAAAATAAAAGCAGCAAGAGATATGACTATAGTTGTCAGCTACATAACTAGAGATTCATAAAATGCTGTTGTTCTTTGTTTCACTTGCAGTAAAATTTGCCCTGTTGCAGTCACTATAAGCCAGGGTTTCATAATATAAGGCAGGAGGACTAAATAGCAGACTACTGCATTTTTTTGTATGCAATCATTGAATTAAGGATAGATTTCACATTTTTACTGTTTTTTATAATAGTTATACATAACATTGGAGTTCATTTTCACATAATAATACATGCATGGAATATAATATGCTCCACTTCAGTCTCTAGTACTTCCTCTTAGGGAAGTACTTCCCCTCTTCCTTCCCCGTATTCCCCTTTCTCTTTCTACTTATCATCCTTATATTTATTTGTCATTTTTAATTGGTGTTTTATAGATATACACAAAGTTGAAATTCATTCTGACATATTCATGTAGGTACATAGCATAGCTTCCTTAGTTTCATTCCATGATTCTTCTGTTTTTCCATCCTTTTTTCTTCTCCCTCAATTCCCTTCCTCTGCTTCACTGATTTCTTTTTCATTTTGAGTAATCCCTCCCCTTTTATTCCTTGTTTAGGACTAACTTCCATATATCAAAGGAACTATTCAGCTCTTGGCCTTCTGAATCTGGCTTATTTCACTTAGCAAGATGTTCTCCAATTCTACTCATGTAGCTTTAAATGCCATAATTTCATTCCTTTTTTATGCCTGAGTAAATCTCCATTGTGCACATATACCACATTATCATTAATTGTTTAATTATGGATAGGCACCTGGGGTGATTCAAAAACTTGTCTATTGTCAATTGGGTGGTTTTTACATTTTTAAATGATTGAAAAAAATTTTAAATATCATCTCTTGAGACATGAAAATTAAATCAGATTTTACTGTACCTAAATGAAATTTTATTGGAACACACACAGCATGCTAATTCATTTTGTTGTTGTTCATAGCTAATTTTGTAGGATAGTGGCAGTTCTAAGTGGGTGAGGCAGAGACTACCCAACCTGCAAAGAAAAAAAAAAACTATTATTTGCTCTTTATAGGAAAAGTTTGTAAACTTCTGCTCTAAAATATTAATTACTTTATATTTATTTGTGTTTATATGAAGTTGTGTGAATATGTTTTTGTTTTTAATATATAAAAATAAAACGTTTTTCTTGCTATAATAGCAGATTTTTTATGTTTTTGTTTTCTCTTTAAAGTGTTCAGTGTCTCAGTTGATATCCCCAATTTGTAGTAGAGACATTGGAATTACTATGTTGGATAATAATCATTTGGAAAGGAGAATCCACGAGGGTATTACGATGAGGCTTCTGTTTTTATGCAGTCCAATATTTCCAGCTTGATCCTGATATAGTGATGAGGCAGCATGATATTTTGAATTAGATTGGTAGTTTTTATCTGCAAAATGCTTTATAACACATTCATTCAGAAGTTAACCTCACAACATACATATAATCATAATTATATCTCATTTTGCAGATGTAGCTATTTAAATCATTGTTTTAGCAATAGAAGAAAATCAAGTGTATACACTATTTAGTTGTATAAAAGGATTGCAGTTGAAAAAGTTGTTTTTATATAAATTTTGAGATGTGTCTATGTAATATCAAAATACTTTAGTTATTAGATAACTGAGGCAAGTCTTAGTAAAACTGAAATGTTTCCCTGACTCAAAAGCTATTTGACTTAGTTGGCTGGCCACTTCATAACTTCTTATGGTAATCAGGCATGTAATAGTGTAAGTCATAAAAATAATTAAAATTCACAATGAAAATTAAATTTCTTAGAATGTTAGTACGCACATTTAGTCAAATAATAAGTAAAATAAGCAAATATATGGTAGAAATTGGTGTATTGATAGTAGAATTTATCTTGAAAATAAACTTAATTCTTGAGAATATTAAAAGATAATATTCATGTTTTTGGTAAATGTTATTACAGAAAATAAGAGAACACTTTTAAATATTTTTTAAGAAATTACTTGTGAAACATTATTCCTCATTTATTTGTACAATGAATTAATGTTAAATGTGATGTTAAGTAATATTTCGGAACGATAGCCAGTATGTTTCCAGGGAACCCAGAATTATGGAACATCAACAAGGGACTTTTAAATAACTTTTATCTTTATATAAGATCAATTTTCATATTCTTAGGTTGAAAGGAATAAGAAAATATAATAGGAATAATTTTATGGGACAATTTAAAATATTATGATAATTTGTCATTTACATAACGAGTACATGTTCTTTCATTCTAAGATAGAGTATATTTAGAATTTTGCATAATGTCCATATAAGAACAAAAAAATGAAGGAAAATGTAGTCATTTCCAAATAACAACCTATTTCTAGAGTAATATTTTTTTTTCCAATGCAAGTATGGAAAATGCGTACCATCAATATTAATACATGGTAATTGTTAAATTCTGGCCTCAAAATCTCTGCTTAACAACTCTTTTCTTTGTCCTCTCAAATTCTTTTTATTTGAAGCCATGTGAAAAACAATCTATATTATTTTAAAATAGGAATATGCCCCTAAATATTTATTGTTTTATAGATAATTCTAAATTGTGTTAGTATTTCACTAGAAAATCTAAACTGACTTCTGATCTTAGTTGAATATAGAAGAGATTTAGGTAGATAAATATGATGAATTCTCGTCAACATAAATCTAGTCTGGACCTATAAAGCAGCATCATTCCAGTAACACAGAACCTGTGCTCAGATACTGGTACCTAATATCATTCTCCAAAAAAGCATCCAGAATTCCTTGAGTAAATAACTTAATACTGGACTAATGTGGAAAATATACAACAGAAGTCAGGATATCTTTTTGATTTTACAGGCAAAGAAGTACATAAAATAAACCAAACCTATCACAATCAAGGGCATATCTGAAAGGGACATAGCTGGAAACCAAATGAAAATACATCCATTGTCCAAATCTGATAATTGGAGCATCAGAGTAATACTAAATTATAACACAAAGTATAAAATAAATGTCCCTGAGTTCACACTGCTGAAACAAAACAATTGAATAGATAAATAACCAGAGAGAACAGACAGATATTCCATGCAGACAAACTCAAGTAATGTAAGTATATACTGAAACCATCAGAAGGTGGATCACAACACACCACTTCAGGTTCAAGGGCTGCTGAACAAGGTGACTTCTTCCAAAGAGTCCAGTATAGACATGGTAGAAAAGAGTGCCTTCCCTGTGGATAAATCTGATGAATACCACCTAGCAGGTGACTAAGATTATTTCATCAGAGATAAATCATCCTGACTGTGTGTACTCTTGATCAGAAATGATGAAAATTGCACTTTCAACTCTATGACCTTTTTCCTAAAATATTCATAACTCCAGTCTGATCTAAAAACAGAAAGAAAGAGAGGAAGAAAGAAAGAGCCGCAGTCTGGCTGGGCACAAATCAGCAGCCACTGAAGCAGGAATAAACTTTATTTTTGAACTCCACCAGCACACTGGACACACGCTCCCCAGGGAATTCTTCCTGAAACCAAGCAGGCAGCTTTCTCTCCGGATACACTACACCAACAGGAAATCCCTCCTCCGGAATTCCCTCCTACTGCACTTCCCCAACCAATGGAAACTCTCTGGGAGTCCCAAAGTAGCAGCCTAGGCAGACAGCAGGGGTCTAATCTCCAATTTAATGCACATTTTAACATAATCATTATCATCTCAATGGCTTGCTGGGGTCACCTTTCAACCAAAAATGCCATGCTTCATTCCTACTTGGCTATGGCTCTCAGCAGAAAGAAAGAAAGAAACCAGCAGACCATGCCAAACTTAGGGACATTCTTGAGAAAGAAATAACTAACTAGTACTCCTCAAATCTATGAAAGTGATTTAAAAATATATAATAATCCTGAAAAAACTGTCATGTCTAAGAGATGTCTGAGAAAACATGATGATCATTGTAATATGCAACCTGATTGGTATTTTGGAACATAATGAGGCATTGGATAAAACTAAATATTCTAAATGAAGTTCGAATGTAGTAAATAAATGTATAAATGTTAGTCCATTAGTTTCTTCAATTCTGACAAAGGTACTATAATAAACTAAGACTTTGAAAATATTGAAGACTAAGTGTTTCTTACATGGGTATTCTTTGTAGCATGATCATAATTGTGCTAAACTTTTTAAATACTATTCAAAGTTTTAAAATTTCTTCTAAACTTTTAAAATATAGCTCCAGATTGCAATTGTAAATGCAAGCAAAATTAATTCCAAAATTAAGCATGTTATATTCTTATTGTGACTATATGTGATGGGTACTGAAGCCAGATAAGCCAGATTTAAAATTAGGTACTCAGTGTAGTTAGGTAAATCTGGTCTAATACCGAGTGAAATCTAAAATGGAGGCCATGCCAGGAATGACTCAGGAAAACACAGGACAACTCATGGAATGTTAATGAAGTCCCGAAAAGGCCCTAGGCCAAAGTCCACCTCAAAGAAATGTTAATGGAGCTCAGGAAACAGCCCCCAACAGATTTGGAGATAGCCCATCCTAGAGAAATGATAAGCCCATCCCAAAAGGTGATAATTGGGTCCACCTGTGTCCTAACCCCTCCAACCTACATTTCATCACCAAACCTATAAAAAGAGAAACACATTTGCCAGCCAACTGAATTCCCACCTCTTGGGTCCCCTTCTTCCTCCGGGAGAAGTCTTTTCTGCTGTCCTTTAATAAACTTCTAATTTCTATTCTGACCTTGCGTCGACGTGCTTCTTTGATGTTATTCTTCAACATTGGGGAAGCAAGAACTCACCGGTCAACAGCGGTTTTAGTACCATTGAAGTTCCCATTTTACTCATGGGGTAAATGAGGTACAAAAATGCTAAGTAATCTTCCCAACCTTTCACAGAGAGTAAGTAAAATAGCTAAGATTTGAAACCAGGGATTATGACTTGGGAAATAACATTCTCAACTCTACATTCTATATATTTTTGTATTTTTCATTCATTGCACAAATTATTCACTCTCACACAAACACAATACACAGAAAGTACTTTATTAGGCACCAAATTCAGTCAATGTGAGACATCAGCTGTTTCATCAGAAGTAGGATTTTCACTAGGATGTAAAGATAGTCTCAAATGAGAAAATTGTTTTACAATGAAAGGAATTTTTCTTTAGTGAATTATTTATTTCAAGCTAGAATACAAGCTTGGACATGAAAATCAATCGATGAAATATATCACATCAAGAAAATTAAGGAAAAAAAAACATGACCATTTCAACTGATGCAGAAAAAATATTTGTGTTAATTAATGATGAAAACTCTGAACAAACCAAGAAATCACATGCATTTAAATGGAAAAAAAATAAGTAAAATGCTCTGTTTAAAGGTATCATCATGTGCAAATCTTAAAACTTCCATAAAATGATTAAATTTAGGCTGAAATTTAAATAAAATTTCATAGCACAATATCAACATACAAAAGTATAATATATTTCTATTCATTAACAACAACAGTGGAAAAAGGAAATTAAGGAAACAATCCCATTTACAATAGTATCTAAAAGGATAAAATAATTTAATAAATTTAAACATAGAGATACAACTTATACACTGAAAACCACAAAGCATTGCTATAATAAATCAAAGAAAACACAAATGAATAGAAAGACACTTCAATTTAATGTGTTGAAAACCTAATATTTAAAAAAATGTGCATACTACTTAACATGATCTACAGAGTCAATAAAATTCCTACCAAAATCCCAGTCAGTTTTGTAGAAAGAGAAACAAGTTCTAAAATTCATACAGGAAATCCTGAATAACTAGAGAAATCTTAAAAGACTGTGCTGGATAAACTGGACATTCCAGCCTTAAGCCATATACAAAAATTAACTCAGAATGCATTAAAGATCTAAATGTAAACCTCAAACTATAGAACCCCAAGAAGAAAACGCTAGCTACAACCTTCAGGGCACTGGATTTGGAGATACAATACATAAGGGTATGTATAAATTACATAAAATATATAATATTTATATATAACATATATGATATATGAACATAGCATTATACACACACACACACACACACACACACACACACAATTTTTTCTATACTTGGAATGCAAACAACCCTATATATTTAGCATGCTGGGAGAGCAATCTACCACTAAGTTGTATCCCTAGGCCCTCTTCCTCATACTTACAGCAAATTATTTATCATCTTATTATTCAATATAGAAGATCCATGTAAGTAGAGACTCTGGTTTATTTCAGTATGCTCAGTATATAGACTAGTGTTTGTCATATTGTGGATGTCCCATAAATATTGTGTACTGAATTAATTAATTTTAACCAAGACAAAATAAAGTCTGAACTTTTTCTGACCTTTTTTTTCACATATTATTTAGATTATATATTGTCCTAAATTATCCTTCCAAGAATGTTGTTGGTTTCAATATTAATTTAGTTCTACTTGGGAAAATACAGATAAGTATACAAATAGTCATTTTATGGAACACTGCTAGGGAGACCCTTAGTTATCATCTCTGTATTTGACTTTGTGATAGACACTATGCATTGTTAACTAATATTTTTACTCCCTCTCTTGTCCATAGGAAGTCTCAATTGAATTTGGGCTAAAAAAGCATTCAGATGAATAAATTTTCCCAAGGTGACTTTGCAGATAGAAGGTAGGTAGTTGTAGCCATGAGGATATTTTCTGCTTAATGAGTGATAAGAAGAGATGTTAGACTTCCCAGGCAGACTCTCCAAGGGAATTAGATAGCTTTTTATGCTAAAACTTAAAGAAATGATTTTAACCTTCACTACATTTTTAATATAAGCATTGAAAGATACAATTTCTTTCTAAACACCACCTTTGTAACATCTCAAAAATTTCAGTGTGTATTCATTTTCAGTCTCTATCAGCCTTTGTCCTCTCTTCTTTAAATAGCAATTTTTATTCAATTTAACTCACCTTTATCAAAGTCAGTGCTTGCCCATAATGAAAGACATTAATCAAACATTGAATCAAATATTTAAATACTGCTTTAGTGAAAAGCATCTTGACCTAAGTTACATTCAAATTGAGTGCCATGTAAACTTCAAGGCTTTCCTCCTGTCAAGAGCAATCTTTAAAGTATGCAAAGTGGTGTTTTTGTCAGTAATGATAATGCAAAGCTAAATTAAAATTTCTAGAATTTACAAAGATAGATTTAAATTACAATTTGAGAACATACAAAGGAAGATTAAGGGATTAGAAACATCTTTGTAGTTACAATGAACCTGTGAGAAGATTGTAATTCTGTGTATGAGTCTGTGTCTTGCCAGTGTTTCATGTCAGTAAAATCATTTTGCCTGAAGCTTTCTTCCAGCAAAAAAGTTTTAAAAGAAATTTTATGTGGCCAGTTGCTTTTATAAAGAAGTATTATAGTTAAACTAAGTGATTAGTAACAAAAAATAAAATAAGCCCCAAAAGTCTTTGAAAATATTATGAAATACATATTAGTTTTACTTCTAAAGTTTCCTATAACTTATAAACTTCCATAGAATGCATGTAGCTCTAAAAATGTTTCCAAACAAATAAGCATAATAAAAAGTCATCTCATTTTAAAACATACATGTTCACTTAAAAATATTTAAAAGAATCTTAATATGATTTCAATGGGAATTAGAGAGCAAAAGGTTAAGGAAACTAAATTTCCATATAATTAATAGGAAATAAATAGGTAATTCTAAAATCAAGCTACTTAGAAATAAGGGACTACTCATGCCGGGAGAAAAGTCTATAAACTGGGAAAGCAATTATCCATGGAGCATAATTTAGGAGTAGGTCAGAGGATTTATTTTTCTCATTATAAATTTTAAATGTACTTTCAATATTTTAAAAATATGTGCATGTTTTAGCACGATAAAATTTAAAGGAAAATTTAAGAGGTGTTTAAAGTTCTGTATTTTATTAATAGCAGAGTGAGTCATCCCTAGAGCAAATGAGTACAGTAAAATACCCTGTCCCTGATTGCCTTCTCTCTGTTTCCAAAAAGCTAGCTAAGTTTAGGAAACAAGAGCAAGCCACAGTCAGAAAGGCAAGATATATATTATTTTGAATGACACTGGCTTTCTCTTAAGCTTACTGAGAAATAAGGAAATCAGTCTTTTCAGGAGAAAGCTACTTTCTTGCATGTACCTTGGGACAATAGCTCCTTTGAATGCTGCTCAAACAATCAAACTAAACAAACTAATGCTTATGATGCCACTGCTTCTTAATCCTAACATAGGAAACCCCTCTCTGAGCAGGGACACGGGGATGAGCACAGAACTGAGGTCACTGTGGAAAGGATATGTGTCACTCCTCCAGTCAGCTGGACTGGACAAATACTTCTTGTAGAGGAGGCACTCACTGCTTTGCAAGATACCTCCAGGTGGGGAGGTGTTCTCTGTCAGTCTGTTGCCACTGAACTCAGCTTGGAGCAATTTCTTACCTCTTGTAAGCTTTCCCCAATAAACCATATGTCTCTCAATGCTGTCTCTGGGTACCTTCATTGACCTGCCTGCAGCCTAACTCACGGTCCTGACACAGGTGGGCTGTGTAGGAGACATGTTTGATATATGTAATGATAATTTACTGTATTCAAAATAGAAATTGTCCAAATGACCACTTATGTAAATAGTGAATGTTAAATCTTTTTATACAATCAGTTGGGAAAAAATACAAAAGAAAAAGTCATATTTTGAAAGGGAAAGTAATAGTTAGAAAAGACATGTCTTTGGTGATATCCAATTCCACCATGCCATTGTTCACACTGTGTCAGACCGTATGAGCAGTAATACAAGTCGTTGAATTTTACAGTGTCATATATTACTAAAAGCATTCACCCTTCTCCCAAGGTTCCCTGGGGAAGAATTTGTCAATGCAAAGAGAATTGCATCAGCCCAGAGGAGAGCCAGGACACTGGAGCAAAGAGAAAGAATACATATAACAAGAGCAAATTGTCAAAGATCAAGGCTTCCAAAAAATAGAAGTATCATTAGGGGATTAAAACAAAATGACACTGTCTCTTAAGGACCCGCACAGGCGCGCGCGTGTGTGCATGCGCGCACACACACGGTATACCTTATACAGTATAATTACGTACCACGTTATGCACACAACATGCACAAATTCAAAATTTTATTTTAAAATATGCTTTCAGTTTTCTGAACATTTCATTACATTAATAAATATATGTAATTATATTATGGATGTATGTTTCAATATGGCATTGCGTATGTTTTTTTAATAAAACAAGATCCTAAATAACTGAATTTTGGCAGTCATTTCTTGTCATTAAATATAATTTTAGGTTAATCAGACTCTTAACAACTTACAGTAGCACTTTTACTTTCATAAATGAATACAAAGAAACAAATATATTTAAAAATTCATATTCTATATTATGTAAAGGTAAATACTCAAATGCCACCAATAATGTAGTTATATACCAAGATTATCAATATTTGTTAAGCATGGCATATTTTAAAAACATTACAGTTTGAAAGTTTATATATTTCAAATAACACATACATGTGTGTTCATTTAAACTTATCTTAAAATAGTAATATCAACACTAGTCAACATGCACACCACTGAATCAAGTTTAAGATTTATTTGTAGTTCATTTTTTTTCTGTAGAATATATTGTAAGTTTTATTATATATAGATTAGCATGCTCTAAAACCAATTGAAATAATTATTTAAAGCATGGATATGTTTTTAATTACATAAAATTAGCCTTATTTGCTTTGTTTCCAGATGTTGCATTTTTATTTAAATTTACTTTGCAAGCGTATATCTTGAAAATGTTTTCAAATTTAAGTATTTAACTTACTGAAAAAGCTGTTTTCTTATCTGTGTGACGTCAACTTGCTTGTTATCACTCCTTGGTTTTTTTCCTTCACACTGGCAGACATTCCTATTACAAATGTAAGAAAGTACACAGTGTATGCGTTTATATGTATGTGTGAACATAAATATTCAAGTTTTGTCTAAGAAAACAAAGACTCATAAATGATAAACAACTCAAATATCTTCTTCTGAGTCATACATTTAATAATTTAAAAGTGAATCTTGAACATTATATCATAATGATGCATTTTGGGGTTTTCTGTTTTTGATTTTGATTTATTGTTTTTAGGGATATAATATCCCCCATTCAGGAGATGTACTACAGTTTATTTAATCAGGACTATGCTAATTAACATTGGATCTTTTAGTTTTTTGAAATTTCTATAAATATTATTCAAATGATTTTGGATGGATACCTTGTCCTGGGATTGTTCAAGGATAAATATATTAATATATCATTTTTTTCCAATATATTTACTATTTGCTTCAGTAGTGTATCAGAGAGCCCTTTCTCCCACAACTTCCACATGGATGATGATGTTACTGAAATTTTGTATTTTATTCAATCTAGTTGGTAGGAAATTTAGTCCAATATGATTTACTTTTATATGTTTGAAGAAATATTTTTATTTCTTTATCCATAAATAATATATTTTATTATAAAATTTTGATATTTTTTCCACCAGGTTATTATATCTATTTCTTTTGTATTGTTAGAAATTCTCTTCATAAAATTTCATAGTGACTCTGGTGATTCTGTTAGAATTATCATGGCAGATATTCATAGTCTCTAAAATGTTTTTGTAAGTCATTTACTTTTTCTTACATCATATTTAATATTCAAATTACTAATCCCAACAATACATTTTTTGAAGATTATGCAATGTTATTTTAATATGGTTATTTCTTCTCCTCCTCCTTCCTTTTCTTCCTCCTCCTCCTTCTTTCCTTCTCTTCCTCCTCCTCCTCCTTCTTTTTATTTGTAGTACTTGAGATTGGGTCCAGGGAAACTTTATTATTGATCTACATCACCAACTATTTCTAATTTGTGTTCATCATAAGACAGGGTCTTGCTAGGTAGCCCAGGCTGGCTTGAACTGGCAATCTCCTTCCTCAGTCTCCCAGTCTCCCAGTATCTGGAGTTACTGAGCCTCACTAATATGATAGACTTTGAAGAAAAAGTTATTTTGATGGAAACCTCCAAAAATCAACAAGCTATTCTTACTAAATCTGAATTTTGAGAAAAGATGACTTTTTTTCTGTTCTACTTGTTTCATACTTGGTAAAAACTAAGTGGTCAGAAATATTGGTAATTGTTACTTATATAGGGCTAAATGATTTTGGATCCTATCTTTTAATTTATTCTACAAAACATATACATAAATTAATGCACCACACAGTTTTCAATTTGACAAAATCAGATTTACCAATAGGGATTAAGCTTATTCTACAAATAGGGTTTTCATAATGTATCATTTAAAATCCCTCTTTAAAATGGATTCAAGTGAATATAAATAAAATATTGCACCAATAATTTCAATAATGCGATTAGTTGTGCACATAATATTACCTAAATTGCACTTCAAAAATATTTATGATTTCAAAAGACTGTGTTTAGAGATCCTTTTTCTAAAGTAGTTTATTTGAAATGATAACTTACATAAAAATGTAAATGGTTAAAAATGAAAGCAAACTGTGTTGCTTAATACCAAAGACTATATCTTAATACCAATGACTACCTAAAAGTAATAATTTGGATTTTTGGTCTGTATATGATCATCACTAAATATAGTCACTAGATACTGAGTCTACAGTGTTATCAAACTTCTCTACCCCTTATGATAACAGCAAGTGAAGGATAAATAAATATCTCTGTATCAAGCACAAATTGAAAAGTTTGTACCTAGGCTTTAAAATCCAGTTTATTTATAAGATGCTTTTGATTTGAAATTAATTTGACTCATGAAAGCCAAGTTATTTCCAAAGAAAATAAGACTAATAATTTTCCAAGTACTAAAATATCAGTGATTCTCCAGTTATCAAGCATTTATAGTGTAGAATAGAAATTGAAGATCTTGTAGCACTTACTATATTTATTATAGTATTATCATTGGCAGGTTCCATGCAAATACTGAATGACAAAGCTTCAAGTAAAATATAATATCTTTTAGATATATTGGGAGAGAAAAATTTAAACTCTATCTCAAACACTAAGAATTCTTTCAATTCTAGAGTATAAGATCTGCATGTGAAATGACAGTAAAGGACAATCTGAATCCTGAGTATCTTAAGTTAAATCTATAAAATCTTGAGAATAAACATCCATCAGTACACAGTAATTATGCACATATGATACAATGAATATATTTACATGGCTTTAACTTATTTAAATATCAATTTCTAATACTGTCACTATAATGAATTTTATTAGTTGTAATTTTAGTGGATGAGAAAGAGAAAGAGACTTTGGAATAAAACACATAGTAATTTTAATTTTAGTCCTTTATTTTATGCCGCAGTCGGGCTGCAACAAAATAACCGGGGGGTGACGAACAACTTGTGTACATTGATACAGCAGGAGTGGGAGCCGTTTATTGTAGGACAGGAGGGGTATATATACATTCCACACAGCTTATCTTAATTAACATAAAGTAGATACAGCAGTCAACCAATAAGGAATCTCCACACTTAATGGTTCACTGGCATTACTTCACAAACCACTCGCTCTGGCAAAATGCCAGGTGCTATCCTGACTTGTTTACAGACTCTAACAATTTTATAGTCCATAAGTAAACTTGGAAATATAGATAACTATGGGGAGTAAAATAATATACATGATAAATTTTTATTTCCTAATAATGTCAAAATGAGAAGTAATCTTAAGATAAACACTTATTTCATAGGCCTTTCAATTAGATATCCTCTCATATGGCCTTACTGATATACCTTTGAGAAGATAAATTCTTTATACTGTGATGATAGAAACTTTCCTGATAGCACTATACGGTAGTCAAAACTGGTATCAAAGGAGTTTGTGTGCTTTTCTTTATGAAATAATCATTAGATATAGAATTTCTAGTGATTTATTAATATCCTGAAACATTTGTCTTGAAAGGGTTTCAATAGAGTTAAATAATAGTATTATGAATGTTCATTTTATTATTTTTTTCACAATAACTAACAGCTCTATGATAATCTCTTCTCAGATTTATACTCAAATGTACTGAGCACCATGAGATACCAATTCATTTTCTTTAGACATGTTTGTTTCCAGGTAACAAATTTATGTGAAGCTGAATTGTGTATGAATATAGAACATGCCAGAAGTAGAGTAATTTAAATATTTTGTAACAGTTACTCATGAAGACGGCAGGTTTTTAGGTTTTTGTAACAATAAAATGTGGGCCTGTTTTGACTCAAAGATATTTCCTACATATTTGTATATTCTGTCATCACAGAGCATAGTTTTTAAAGTAGGGATTTTAAAATATTTGTTTTGCTGTCTTCCTTCAGTAACATGATCAAAACAGCAGACTGCTGAGATTTAGAAAGGAAGCTAGGGCACCCACATTTTGTATTAGACACTTTAAATATGAGTGATTTTGAATCATGTATTAGAGATTCTTCTTTTCCATCTCATGCATCAAATATGAATGAGCACTAGTTTTCGGGAAATGATGATTTCACTCCGTTAGTCACATGATAAAAGATCTATAAAACTGGTTTTCTAAGGAAGGCATACAGACCTTATCTACATATATTTCACTTTTATTTATTCATTCATCAAGCAATTAATGTGTCTGTTATGCACACAACACTGAGCTGCCTTCATTGAAGTACAACTGAGGATGGAGTAATCCCTTGAGAGCACCTCTGCTCCTAGACAGGACTCCTGTCCACGGACTCTTAAAATGCTTATTTAGTTCTGGCACACAAACACACTCTTGAGACTGAGAGTAATATTTCACTTCCTTAAAGCATTAAATTAGGTAATGGGTTATTTGAAAGAAGAATTCCCCATGATCTCTCTTATTTTCTATGTCATTTCAAGCTGTGATGATGTATTGAGGAGTATATAAAAGAACATATTTGAAGAATTGTCTAGCCCAATGGTTATCAACTTGGTATGACATTTTGAAATTACATTAGCTACACTGGAACAAAAGGGTAAGAGATTTTATACACAGCATTATTTGTTTACATACAATGCTTATTTTATAAATGTTGTCCACTCTGAAGCTCAGTACCTGGTGTTGCTTAACAACAAAATTTTTGCATCAGAAAAATGTTCCTCAATTAATGAATAAATAATTAATTGTGATGCAGCCATGCAAGGAAACATCTCTTGGAACTTTGGCAGAATAATTTAGTACAATACATTCTTAATGATGTTATATCATTCTCTTCAAACCTCAGATTGACCAGGACAGGGGTTAAGAGACCCCAGGACCAGTTACCTATTACTATGAACAGAATCAACTGGGACTCTTAAAGAACATGGATGCTGTTATATTTTTACCGATCATGACATGAAAGACTGGAGTCATATACATAATGCTTCTCACTACTATTTCCAGGTCTGTATGCATAGGTATAGGAATTCCAGATAAGGCACAAGCAATCAGCAAAATTTGAAATTCAGATAAACAATGTCCAATATTTTAAGAATAATATTTCCCAAGATTGCAAAGCCACATCCTTATTATTTTTTTTCATTCTATCTGAAATTAGAATTTAAAAAAATAATCCTTTATTTTTAATAGTGAAATATGGCACCTGTGTTTTGCAGTGATTTCATCATTGGACCCAATTTGGCCATCTAAACGTGTTTCACATCTCCAGCAGACTTATTACAAGCAATCAAATGTTTGTATAAAATACAATTGATTGCCTAAAATAGATGTCCCAGACAGCTCCCCTCTGAACCAGCAATCATAGAGTCATAAGATGTGGAGGGTGAATGCTGAGCCATCACTCACATGACAGCAGCTCTGGAAAGCTTCCCAGCCTTGCTACAGATTTTGAGGGAGTGAGTGAGAAGTAAGCCCTTGGCTTCTTTGTTTGCTTGCTTAATTTGGATTCATTTCATTTTATTTTCACATTGAAGTTGAGGTGGTGCTACTTTATAGAACAAAAGCTAGATTATTCTGATTTATGGAGTTAGAAATCACTGGGATGATGTAGAATAATTCTAATAATCACTAAAATTTTTTCTTGATTTTAGTGAAAATTTATAGTAACAGTTCTAATTGTATATTTGTGTGTGTGTGTGTGTGTGTGTGTGCGTGTGTGAGTGTGTGTGTGTGTATGCACATGTGTATGTGTACCCATGCTTTTACACTTATGGATCACATTTACCTATGGAGACTTGAAACTCAGCTTGAGTGGGGATTTTTCCAACTGAGTATAATGGACAAAGTTAGATGATAATATTAAGAGTGGCACTGGATTATAATGAAAGAATGTTGAGTCAAAGTTGTATGAGGAATGAAGAAGTGTTAGAGTAGGTGAAATGAACACAGATGAACTGATATCTTGGCTGGAATCAAAATGTAAAAGAAATTTATGAAATAATCTTTATTCCAGTGGAGTTTCTGTAAAACCATCCTCACAGAATTATTTGAATTAATTGGAAAGAAACCAGAAATTGAGACAAATTGTAATACAATCTTGTTATTTTATAATAATAAAGTGACTAAAATGGGTCTTGAAAATAAGGTTTGGTTAAAGTGTGAAAGGTTTTCTAAGAAGGTATTTATATACAATCTCAGATGAGCCACTATTATTTTGTACATCTATTTCATTTCACCTCTTTTAAGCTGTGGACATTTTTTTAAGCTGTGGAAAGATTTACCCACCTCAACTTCCAACCTCATTCAATCTCACAGACAATACACATTTCTAACCAGAGAACATCAAATATCTACTATGTTAACAATCCTTTTACTTTTCTAAGTATATCTACATTAACATAATGCACATATAATTTAGTTTTTACTCCTGATCCCATTAACTTTGCTATTGTTTAAAACATTAATATTTTAAGATGAAATTTATGAAATATTTATATTTTCATTAAATATATCTAAGACATCACGCAAGCCTTCAAATGATTAATTAAAACCAAATATCTTCTTATAGAGTAGATACAGAAAAGATTATCTTAGGGTGTCAAACGTTGTGGTGAAACCAATGTGCAACTTCTATAATACTGTTAGCTTTCCAGATTTTATAAATGGAGAGAGAACAGGATATTGAAAATAGATTGAGGATTAGAAAGCATATGTAGAAATCAAGTAGTCACAGAAAAGGGAGGGAGGAGATAAAAAGATTAAGCATCAGTTTATAAAAAAACTGGAAAATGTTACAAGGTAAATGTTTTTGAGCACTTCAACTTTTCCAAACTTGGATACAGTCTCATGATGTTTTTATGGCTTCTTTTTCACCCCATTGTGAATGGAAGACGTCCACTTTAGAGTGTGGAGCTACCTGGATTCTCAAACTCTCACAGAGGAGGGACAAGCTAAGCAGCACTTTATGGGTCACATATGCTCATAGCACAGGACCAGATGGAGATTTCACTGTAGATCAGAGGGAAGAATGGGGTGGTGCCAGGCTTTACAGTCACATGCTATTGAGGTGACCCTGAGTTCCCATAGATGATGGAATGTTCTAATTTGAATAACTTCATGAGCTGGAAGGGAAGTGAAGCCCATTACTCAGAGATTAGTGGTCACTCTGCCTGGTTCTCCTGAGAAGGGAGTTGTTTGGTTAAGAGATCTTATGGGTGGAACCATAATGTGCAGTAAAATGAAGTTACAATCTTCAACACTTCCCTACTTTCAGATGGGATGACAGCATGCTATATTTTTTTTTTTCAGATCTTGATGTATATGTGAATGTGTATGTATTTACCAAACTTTTTATTTTGGAACAGTTTTAAATTTCTAGAAAAGTTTAGTGTAGACCACAGTTGTAGCATTCTTTCCTATCTTTGAAACTTTTCTAAAAATGCAAAACTGTTATTATCTTACAAGGGTATGGTAAAATTATCACAATTAATGAATTGGCATTGATAACATTATTTTCAATGAATGCTCATACTTTATTCATATATTCTTAATTTTCAATCCAATCATTTTTTGTTGTTGTTGTTGTTGTTGTTATGACTTAAGATCCTTTTATACAATTTGCCACATCACATTTAATCATCCAACTCTTGGTTACTCTTGGTTGTTAATTTCTCTCAAACAGGGCTAGGGGTATAGCTCAGTTGGTAGAGTGTTTGCCTCCAATAAATAAGGCCTTGGGTTCAATCCCCAGCACTCTCCCAAAAAACTTTTTTTTTTCTCAAACACTTTTCGTTTTTGATAAACTTTATTTTTTAAAATAGGGCTGCCAAGCTACTTTGCAAATATTCCCCATTTTAATCCATTGAGTGTTTTTGTAATGATTGGACTGGGGTTATTGAGGTGTTTTGTTGTTGTTTGTTTGTTATTTTTTTTGTTTGTTTTGTTTTGTTTTTTGAGAACACAGAAGTACAACTGTCATCACATCATACAAAGGGTAGTCACTGTCAATGATATTTCTGGATGTTGACCTTGATCAACTGTCTGCGGTAGTGTTTCAAGGGCTTCTCTACTGTTAACATTAGGCTTTCCTCCCTCTTGGTTATACTTCGTTATACATATTCACTGCCTACACTTAAAGAGTGAGGTGTTAGGGTCTAGCTCCATGATGAGTGATTATATAAACTTTGAAATTTTTTATTCTTCTAGTGAGACAATTTCTCCCTTTCTTATTTATCCATTTCTGTATTTATTTATTTATATCATTATTAGATCATTAATATTTTATTATATGAATTGTTATATGGAACTCATTTATTTAATTTGTTATGCAAAGTGTTCCAGTTTTGGTCATTGGAATGTCTTCAGCTGATTACTCTGTTCCTTTGACATAGCCTATACAGTGTGTTTGTGTATTTTGCATTTTGTTACTTTCTAGAATGATATGCTCCAAGATTATTTTCTATATTTCCTGTATCAATCTTAAAATCAACAACTTTTATTTCATTAAAGAATATTAGAAACTATATATATATATATATAGATAGATAGATAGATAAAATATTTCTGTATAAAACCATCCATAACTTATGACTCATATTTTTATATTAAACCATCTATCCTGTTTCCAACAGAAATTATCCACATGGTAATGGAATAGGGATGGACACATGAACACAAACTTATTCTACAGATGCCTAACTATACAGGGTAACAATTTGTTTTACATGTGACATGCATGTAGTAAAGAAATAACCTGATTGCTTTTCTAGTAATATATATTTTATATGAATACAGCGTATATGTCTTACTCCTTATACCTCAAATAACTGTTCTTTTAGCTATATTTATTTATTTATTTATTGTTTGTTTGTTTATTTATTTATTTTTATATAGTTCTGTGGATTGAACCCAGGGCCTCGCATGTACTAGGCACGCGCTATACCACTGAGCTACAACCCAGCCCTCAAATTACTTTTTATTTTTGTTCATATACAACTTTGATTTAAATCATAACATCAGAGATTTTTTAAATGATATATTTTTTAAAAAATCCAATTATACCAGAGAATTGCTTCATCTTCCTCTCCAAGACAAAACAAATATTTAATTTCTTCCTAAAGTAAAGGATTGCAAAATTCAGACCCATTCACATTTCAAGAATTCAATCCTTTTTTTTTAACAGCTTATTTCTTTTGAGTTTTACACATCTCTTTCTTTATATATATATATTTTTCCATAAAATTTGAATATTCCATTTTTGTTTTCGTTTAATAAACCTTTATGAGTGTTCACATAAATAAACTGATTTTTTATATTTGCTTTAAATAGAACTTGCTAAAAATAAACAATAACTTGGAAAGCATCTGAGAACACTATTTTATTTTCATTTTCTTCATTTTTGTAGTCACTTTAAAGCAGACTACTTTATTTGATTGATTGACTGATTGATTTGGGAATTCCAGGGATTGAACTCAGGGATATTCTGCCACTAAGCCACATCCACAGCCCTTTTTATTTTATGTTTTGAGATAGATCTTGCTAAGTTGCTGAGACTAACCTCAAAATTGTGATTCTGTTGCCTCAGCCTTCCAAGTAGCTGGGGTTAAAGGGATGTACCATTACAACTGTCTAAAGTAGACTACTTTAAAATACCTCTTCTTCACAGGAAAAGTAAATTGATATTATTTCTGAACATTTTTAGATGTATATATTTTAAATTTATCACATAATTAACACAGAATATTTAACCGTAGGAAACTAAACTGAAAAACAATATCGCAAGTTCTCAATATCTAAAGATTAAAATTTTTGTCATGTCTTTGTATTCCTGCCTGGCATTCTATATTCATTTAGAACAGAAACATGATTCTTAACAGCTCATTGATAAGGACATTGTTGTTTGATTTTCATCTTAATTAAACTCATCAATATGTAACATTGTGGTTGACACCTCTTCATTTGGCCACAGTGGGATCATTGTTTCTTGGTCTATTTCCACGTCCTATAGACCTTCCTACTTGTCACATTCTCTGTAGGAGGCTTTACCATACATTTTTTTCTCAGATCTTAAATTTTAGCATATTCTCCCTCAAATATCTTATATTAATTTTTATGTCCTTAATTTCATTGTGTTTATAAGTGTCTTCAGGTATAATCCAAACACTAAAAATTCTTTATTGGTATGTCTAAACCAATTTTCATTTCTAATATGGCAACTTTAAAATTCCTTTGGCAAGGTCTACTAGAAAGCAAGGTTTTGATTTTGGTTTTTCATTTTACCATTTGCTATGATTCAATTGTGTCCTCAAAGAGTCAAGGGAAGCTTGGTTCCCTGGGTGGGGTAGACCTAATGGGTCGTAACAAACCAGGCCCTTTAGTTTTCTCTCCTTCAGGTGCTCCTGACATTGTAACACCATCCACATTAGGTGATGAGTGAGGAATTCTTGACAAAGCTGTTGCCATGTGGTTTGGTGTTTTGTCCTCCAAAACTGGGAGTTAAATAGACGTCTCTTTTAATTTGTCCCAGACTCTTGTTTTCAGTGAAAAAAAAAAAAAAAAAGCAAACAAAAAGGACTAATACAGTATCCTTGATTAAGTATTTTATCCGAAACCTTCTTCACTGTGTGCCTTTGATTTGCTAACCAGAACTCCTACTTTAAGTCTGAGCCCTTGTTTCTAGACATATTTAAAATCAATGTTTCAGAGATAACATTACTTTACCATTTCTGCCTGACTCACTAGGCCCTTTCACGCCCATACTCTATCAAGTTTATGAGACTGTGTTATACAGGTAAATAATAACAGACATTTTTTATCCTTAAACAAAACTGTAAACTCAACAAAGACTCATATTGGTTTACTACTAAACTTAATGTCTGAAGAACCTAGTAGAGTGCATAAATTTCTAATTCTCAATAATATTTTCTAAAGTTTAACTATTTTCAGGTAAATTTGTTTAAGAAAACCAGGCAAAAATTCCTATAGAGAGTAGGACAGTTATTAGTATTACCATATTACTATTTAGAGGTAATACAGTAAAAATTGTCCTGAGTTCTCAAAGATATTATGAGCTTGAATTCAAGTGCTTTTTTGAATATGATGAAAACAGTATCTTTTTTTCTCTCTCTTTTGAGAGACAGGGTCTTGCTAAACTGCTTAGGGTCTCACTAAGTTGCTGAATTTGACTTTAAACTAGTGATCCTCCTGCTTCAGTCTTCCAAGCCACTGGGATTACAGGTGTGCATCTGTGAGCCCAGCTAAAAATATTATCTTGATTTTGAGAACGTGAAAAGTGTTTTCCAAGGATATTTTTATACTTAACATGACTTTGACCAATTTGCATATTTACTAGTTGATGTTAATATTTACTAATGTAATAAATGGAATCCTGATACGAGTTTCTTGAATTTATTCATTTTTATGTCCTTAATTTCATTGTGTTTATAAGTGAAAGTGGTATAGAATGATGCAAATCTATGTGTTGTTTTCTATTCTTTCGTGTAACTGAGTTACAAATAGATATGAAGTCTGAGGTATATATTTGTTCTGCCAATATGTCAATTTTGAATAACTGCTATAAACATCTTTCCCTTATCACAGATAACTAAGATTAATAATTTAGTAAACCATCTGTCCAATAGAACTTCTCAAATAGTCCAACTAATTGTCTTTCCAGTAACTCCACCAAATAATAAGAATTATTTTTCTAAGCAAAATACAGAAGCTATACCTGATTCCTAATCCTACAAAAAGTCCAAACAATATCTAACATTATAGAAGACAACTTTTAAAACATTTATGTACTTTATTTCTTCTGACTTTACAAAGATTAAACTATATGAGCCAAACCTAAAATCTACTCAGGTATCTTATTTGACAGACTTCAGCTGATAATAAGCCTACAATTTAAAACAATTAAAAACAGAACAAGTTTTAATTCATTTTTTTCACTTAAGAAAATAACTTTATACCAAGTGACATTTTTGGATATATATGCATAAGGTTAAAGTCTTCTCTGGAAATCTATAGATATTAAAACAAAAATAACAATCTCATTTTTCCTCTTCTTTCCTCATTTGAAACCCTGCTACTGCTACTCAGTTTGTTCACTTTCTTTCCCCTCCTGTGGAGAGTTCTCAACTATTCCATTGTGCTGCTTGGTTTATGTGGGAAATTCGTGGAAACACTTGGAATGATTTATTTGGAAATTACTTGATCTAATTCCCTTATTTTACCATTTGTCAATGTGTTTAGAGTTTAGATCAGTGAGCCACAATTAAATCATTATATAAAATATGGATAAAGTTGTCACATCTTTAAAAATAATGAAAAAAATCAAGTAAAATGTAAGTTGGCATATGTTATTTTCTCTTTAAGAAACAAACAAATCACTCTTTGCAAATGGGATCTGAGTTTTGTGATGCATAGAAAACAAAAAGAGTAAGAACTTACATTGATAGAAGAAGAAAATCAAGGAAACCAAACTATGGATAGATATGTAAGTGTAATAAAAATCACCATTTTTCAGTACTGTGAGATATATATTCTTTTGGTGTTTCTTCTTTTTAAAACCTAATCATTTCAAATGTTTTGTTTTCTTTCAAAATTAGTGTGACCTATTTAAAACTTTCTTTACTAAGCCTATGTGAAATTTAATTTGCAGTTTCATGATATTTTACTTTTTATATTTTTTTGGAAGTTGAAAGCCAGAGACATGTATCACTCTATATCATCCAGTGTTACATAACTGGAAATCAGATTTATATTATATAACATTTACCAGTTGGGCTTGTCACAGTGTTAATTTTCTTACACCTTGGTGTACCTTTTAGCTTCTTTATATTTTTGCTACACTATGCTAGTTTGAGAGAGATTTCAAATTCCATTGATATAAAAATAGTATAAATATATCTGTTTATCTATGTTTGTAGATATATTTAATAATCCTAGTTAATATAATAGAAACATAAATTACAATTTAAAAGTGGATGTTTTGTTTCTGAGGTTGGAATTATTTGGTGGTAATAAACACATGCTTTTGAATAGGAAAATATATCTTTGACAAAGATAGAACAAACTCTGGATTTTTCCTTTTTTATTTAATAAAATCAGAAAAAAATGATTGTCTGCTTCAACTACAAAATAAGTACATGTAACTAGTCAATTTGAACTATTTAAAAAAAAAGACTGGAAGGATTTTGTGGTGCCTAATGCAATATATGACTACTCACACATTTGTTACTGAAACTGAGAGTTAAGTTGAGAGAAGGAAGTTATTATTAAATGACACCTCAGATGGGGGAGGAATTTCTAAATAGATAAATAAGCAAACTCCAGGAATGGAGACAGAAATGATTCAAGGCTTAAAGTAAAACACATGCCCCTTGAAGGTAACTCCTGAGAGACTTACAGAAGGAAAAGTTTAGTCTTTTGTTAAATATTCACTGACAACTTTTGAGAAAGTTTTTGAAATACCCTACATTATTTAAAATAATAACAAAGTGTATCTTAAAGAGATGTTAAAAAGACAAAGGAGGAACAATTATGGCAATTACAATTATCCCTTGTACTTCTGTGATGAGGGTCAATATTGAAATGATTTTTTAAAAATAACCAATTATTGAAAGATAAGTACATATTAAAATTTTGGGATACTTTTATAATAGTTTGCGAAAGAGTCTATGTGGAAGACCCAAGCATGAACTTAGACACAATTATGACTACCTGAAATAAATGTCATATACTAGAGAAACACTGTTAAAGCAGACAACAGAACATGAGTTCAGTAATAAATATGCTGAGCTTCTGGTTATACCACAATATTACAGTTCTTTAGAATTTTAGATACATTACATTATCTGCTTATCTATGTTTGTAGATATGTTTAATAATTCTAGTTAATATAATAGAAACATAAATTACAATTCAAAAGTGGATATTTTATTTTTGAAGTTGGAATTATTTGGTGATAACAGATACATTCTTTTGAATAGGAAAGTATATATTTGAATTATTTTATTATGCAAAATTTTAGGTAATAGATTAAATGCATTTGTTTTTGGAGGGATACAATTTCTGAGAAGAAAAGGAAAAACTATTTAAAAAGGAGATTCTTCAGCAGCCAGTCCATGGGGAAATTTTCTGCCATAAAATGACCAAGAAACTCATATTAAAGGTCTTCTATTCAGCATCAATTGTTTTAATGTGTTTTTCCTAAAACAATTGCCTTACTTTGTTAGATTCTGTCAAATTATGAGTTTTCCTACACTATAGACTTTCTAGAATTTGTCAATGAGAGTAATAAAAAAGATATTTTCAAAATTATTAATAAGAGATACATGGAGAAATATTCATAAGTACCAGCACTTTTAAAATAAGTCATTTAAGGGCTGGGTTGTGGCTCAGTGATAGAGTGCTTACCTAGCCCGTGTGAGGCCCTGGGTTCAATCTTCAGAATAAATAAATAAATAAATAAATAAATAAATAAATAAATAAAAATAAGCTGTTAAAATAATAAGTCATTTAAATCTTCAAACGATAATGTGAGGTAGCTACTTCTATTGCCACGTTTAGTTGAAGATGCAGAACATAAGAGGCTATTGTATGTTCCTGAGTTCCACAGCTGGGTATAGATAAAGGTTTGCACCTGAGTCCCTCAGATTCTAGAAATTGAAGTGTCTCTATCATTTCTGACATCATTCCTGAGGAGACATATTCTACATTTCTCCTCCTGCCTTGATAAAAGTGGAAAAAATAAATTCAATGGATTTGGTATGGGGACCCATTCTTTTACAAAATTTTCAGCTATTCATTCACAGATGCATCCGCACACTCTGAGATATGACTTTGGATTGTTCTGAGCACTGGTTTTGGATCACTTTTGATGAAATATGGTGAAGCTGCTACAGGTAACAAACTTATCGTCCCTTGTTTATTGCTGTGAAACATTTCCTCGAAAATCGGCTACAAGTGGAAACACTAAGTTTGTGATGCTTTCAGTTTGAAAGAAAAGCGACAGTGTTGAGAGTGAAATGCTGCTGTGGAGAAGAGGAGTCTGACTTGATGAAACGCGATCCAAAGTTCAAAGAAGCTGGATAAGGAATTCACCTGTCTCAATAAATCTTATGACTCTCCAAGAAAAGATAAAGCTTTTAGATCCTCTTTGCCTTCACCCTGAGGCAGGGTGGGGTGGGAAGGAAAGAGCATACAGCAGGCATGTCGGGCCATGCAAGGAAAAGGGAGTAAGTCATCCATACTCTAATCTCCTTCCTCCCTGAAGATTTCCAGCAGATTAGAACTGAGCTGGGGGAATGAAAGAGCTTTAATTTGATAATAAATCAATGTTTTAACATTGACAGGGTCAGATTCTTTTATTGCCAAAACTGAAATTGTTACGAATTGAAAGTGACAAGTGAAACCAAGGGATATTTCTAGGATTACAATCAAGGTTGAGGAGGGAAGATAAAAGAGGAATATTGTAAAACAATGGTGGTAAAATAACCTCCATCATCATCATCATCATCATCATATAATAGCTTTTCTATTTTCAGTTCATTAAACAAGTTGCTTACATTATTTTTTTTATTTTTCTGAGTTTTCTATGATGTAAATCAATTATTTATAAAAACAACACCAAATAATGCCAAATAAATTGCCAATGTTTTATATTCTTTGCACCTTGATGTGAACCTTGTATGTCCATTTTACAAATATTATTGTCCCACAAATGGAGATGTCACGTCTTCTTCCTAAATCAAATTCAAAGCCTGCGAAAATATATCCTACAAAGTAGTTGTAGGTCTGGTGTAAATTCTCTGTGTGCTATTTCATATAAGCAAGATTTCTCTATTATTTTTATTGCTGGTGTTAATTCCACACCAATACTCTTTCCCTACTGTTAATTGTGCCACAACCACTAGGAGTTTGGGAGATGTACTCAACCATTGGGAAAGTCTTTTGTAGGACTGATAAGTGATAGCATAAACTATTAATTGTCTTTTCAATTTAGAAAATCTAGCTGCCATCTCAATAAACAAATAGAAATAAATTTGAAAATATTAAATAATTCAAGGATGCAACTAGATCTCCATTCACTCTGACCTTTATTTTCCAATAAGAGAAACACAATAAAGTGTTATGTACCTTGTAAATAGAGAAATCAAATTTGTATGTAAAAATAATTTCAAGAGTGTATTATTTTACTTTGTTTTCAATACCAACAGAGCAATTCCTTCTGATAGCCCTGAAATTAGAACTCAGTTAATTCAGATAAATAACTTCAACGCAGAATACCTATAAAGAAAGTAAAGTCTTGATTGCTGGGCCAGAAAAATTATTGGTGGTGGTTTAAAGTTAATAGAGGATATCTCTGCTGTTTAAAGTCAAAACTTATCATTTTTTTTTTTTTTTTCGGTGCTGGGGATTGAGCCTAGTATTTCACTCATGCTGGACAGGTACCATCCTGATGAGCTACATCCCCAGTCCAATTATCATGATCTTTTGAATTATATATATTACATATAGGTTCTGGCTCTATTGTTCTCCAGTAAAGTTTTACAATTACACATTTTTAATTGATTTTATTTTTTAAATACATGACAGTGGAATGCATTACAATTCTTATTACACATATAAACAACAATTTTTCATAGCTCTGTTTGTATATAAAATTTGTTCACATCAATTCCTGTCTTCTTACATGTACTTTGGATAATGATGTCCATCACATTCCATCATCCTTGCTAACCTCCTGCCCCCTCTTTTCCCCTCCCACTCCTTTGCTCCATCTATCTAGAGTTTGAGTTCAGCCAATATGCAAAGCAGTATGGAAATTCCTTGGAATCTATCTAGAGTTCATCTATTCCTTCCATGCTCCCCCTCCCCACCCCACTATGAGTCAATCACCTTATATCAGAGAAAATGTTACACATTTGCCTTTTTGGGATTGGCTGACTTCACTTAGCATTATCTTCTTCAACTGCATCTGCTGAGGGCCATGGCCGAGTCTGTATGGCCCCTGGCATTTTGCCAACAGTATTGGTTGACAGGTGAGGCATCACTATCTGCCTCGGCCTCTACTTTTGAGTTCTCCTGCTACTTTGGAGTTCTCCTGGGGATTCCCAGGGATTCCCCGAGAGTTCCCATTGGTTGGGGAAGTGCAGGAGCCGGGATTTCCGGGAGAGATATTTCCAGCTGTGGGTTCCTGGACGAGCCATGTGGCGTTCGGGAGAATTCCCCGAGAGCGTGTGTGAAGTGTTTTCCTGCAGTTCAAAAATAAAGTTTGTTCCTGCTTCAGTGGCTCGTGATTTGTGCCCAGGCAGACTGCAGCAGATGGTGGCCCCTTACGGGGAGCCCTGGGACACTTGGGGGGTGACGAAAAAAAGCTGCCTGTCCATAGATAGGACAGGAGCAATCTGCTCGTCCCTAGGCAGATAGGGCAAGAGGAAAAATGGCCATTTTGAGAAAATGGAGAAGATTGATGCAGTATGTTTGTGTCTTGTTTTGTCTTGAAATGTTGTATTGTCTTTGTGATGAAAATATGGAAGGGGTGAGAAGTAAATTGATAAGGGAAAGAGGCACCGCAGTGGAACCAAGAATAATTAGGGCATGTGTTGATAGAAGCCCAGGAACTCTAGTCAGAAAGAAGAAAGTTCAGAGGAGGAAGGATTATCAAGAAAAAAAGTTGCAGCAAAAGGCTATTGCTGAATACTTTTCGATACTGGAGGGTGCGTGAATCAACAAGGCGGCTGTCATGGCGCAGCAAGGACTTTCCAAGCAGTGGCAACCGGCTCTTCCCCGCCCCCTGCTCGGGGAGCAGGACGCCACTGCGAGAGCTCAAATCCAGGCATAGTCTCGCTGGTTCTTGCTCCCTGTGCCCGGAAGCAGTTTGAGACCTGGACTCTCCCCAGGGTCTTCTGGGGCGGGATGCTATAGCTGGCAGAAGATGATACCGGAGTCCCTGAAGTTTGATCATTTTCAATGTCAATAACTACAATGGTTCTCCCACATCTGGAGGCTGATGAGTAATGAGTACTATTAAGGCTTATTTCAAATGTAAAAAACCTTGAGATAATGTACTAAATTGTTCTGAAGGTTGTTTTCTTAGCGCCTGCTGGAATACTACAGGATTTTCTTTAGCCATCCAGAGTTCCTGTCTTCTTTGTCCCAGTGCCTGTGAAAACAAAGGTGGAAGAATTTACAGTGTTGCTGAGAACTGGACGAAACTTTGGCTGAGAAACCACGAGACTTCAGAGCTGTTGTTATTTCTGCTGCCACAGCTTAGGCTATCTGCCTGCAGAACTTACCTGGGCTGTGATTTAAGCTAGCTGCCTGCAGAATTTACCTGGACTGTGATATAAGCTAGCTGCCTGCAGAACTTACCTGGACTGTGATTTAAGCTAGCTGCCTGCAGAACTTACCTGGACTGTGATTTACCTGGACTGTGAGTTAATCTATTGAGACACTGCTTTACCTGGACTGAGACAACAAACTGTAATCTACAACAAATTGTAATTCGGTATCTTTGCTAATGGTGTCATTGCTGGTATAATTTTTCCAAGGGCTTCTTGCATGGAGCCATCGATTGGCTTGGTATTGTGGCATTTTGTATCCTCCCTTTCTGTTTGTAGCAGGTTATTTATGGTGTTTGTGTAAAAACCACTATGGTCATTATTTAAATTAAACAAAAGGGGGAAATGTTAGAGTCTGTAAACAAGTCTGGATGGCACCTGGCAAAATGCCAGAGGGAGTGGTTTGTGAAATAAAGCCAGCGAGCCATTAAGTGTGGAGATTCCTTATTGGTTGATTGCTGAATCTAGTTTATGTTAATTAGTTAAGCTGTGTGGAATGTATAAATAACGTTCCTGTCCTACAATAAATGGCTCCTACTCCTGCTGTATCAACGTACACTGCCGCAGTCTCTGGCTGGGCACAAATCACGAGCCACCACACAGCTTGTAGATTCAAACAGCAATTCTTTATTCTCGAACTCACACCGGCCGTCTACAAACACGTTCTGGGGGAATCCACGGTCTCTTCCCAAATCTCCTCCTGCCTAAATCCACACCGCATGGGCTTCTGTCTCTCAAAAAATACTGTTTGACCCTAAGCACTCAAGAGGAACTCAGCAGCAGGATACGCCCTATTCCAAAAGAGGAACACCCTAATCTCCTATTATACTAAACTGCCCTATTCTAAAGGGGAAACACCCTACTCTCCTATTATGCTAAACTGCCCTATTCTAAAGGGGGAACACCCTAAACACGGATCCTGCCCTGGTCCTTGAGCAAGGTCACCTTTCAGAAGTCCTTCCACTAGACAGCATGGGAGTAAGCTGGCAAGGAATTTGTCATACCTACTTGGCTGATGGCTCCCAGCAGTACACAAGTTGTTCATCACCCCCTGGTTATTTTGCTGCAGCCGGACTGCGGCATGCATCCATTTATCTGCAAATGCCATAATTTTATTCTCTTTTATTTCTGAGTAATATTCCCTTGTGTATATATGTCACATTTTTTTTTATCCATTCCTCTAGTGAAGGGAATCTAGGTTGGTTCCACAATTTAGCTATTGTGAATTACACTGCAATAAAGATTGATTTAGCTATGTCCCTGTAGTATGCTGTTTTTAAGTCCTTTGTATATAGACCAAAGAGAGGGATAGCTGGGTCACATGGTGGTCCCATTCCCAGTTTTCCAAAGAATCTCCATACTGCTTTCCATATTGGCTGAACTCAAAAAGCTGAGAACAACAAATAAACAAAATAACTCAATCAATAAATGGGTCAAGGACCTGAACAGACACTTCTCAGAAGAGGATATACAATCCATCAATCCATCAACAAATATATGAAAAAATGTTAATCATCTCTAACAATTAGAGAAATGCAAATCAAAAATAATCTAAGATATCATCTCACTCCATTCAGAATGGCAGCTATTAGGAAGACAAACAATAAATGTTGGCGAGAATGTGGGGAAAAATGTACAATTATTCATTCTTTCCATGTGTCATATTTTCTTATTATGTCCATATAATTTTGGCCAATACATTCACAATGTAGACTTTATATCCCTTTCCATCCCAAATATTCAAATGTAATGGCTGACATTCTCCATTAAATAATACCTTAATCACTGGAAAAAATTCATATCAAAGAGAATTCTACTGTCATGTATAACTAGTTAAACAAATTTAATTTTTAAAAAATTCTTGAAATAGTTAATTTGATGTCAAAATATTCTATACATATATAATCAGAAGGGTATATTATAGTCTCTCTATATTAGAAGTGGAAAATTATTTAAATGATACTTATGTTTTATCAAATTTAGAAAGTTAAAGGAAATAGAGTATTTTAATTGTTCTGCAATCTCTTAAATTTCATAATCTTAGGAATTGAAACTTACCCAGTGAAAGTGCCAACTAAGCATTTGACACAATTGGTGATACAAAATAAAAAGTCTTTTTTTCCCCCCAAATCTCAAATCTTTAAACTTTTTTCAGTGTTTAAATGAGATATTTATATTGTAGACTGTTTTTATCATGATTGTCATGGTCTATCACTATCCTAAATGATCATCATTCATATTAATATTCTCATTTGTGGATGGTATAACAATTCAGAGTGAAACAATGATCATAGAACAATTATTATGAGAAATGAAATATCATATTTTCTTTTTCTCTCAATCATTTCAAATGTTAAGTCCCAAAAGATGCTTTAACATTTCTTTCCTCATCTTAAGATCTTAGCCCATTTTTACTCCAACTCTTTCTTCTGTGATCTTAGCTTGAAATTAGAAAATGTTATCTTCAATAAAATTAGAAATGAGAAAGCACCACTAGCTCAACTTCAGTATGTGAGGAATGCCTTCACATTGCACAAAATATTGAATTAGGAAAAAAAGAGATGCTGAGATAAGATGCATGCCTCTGAGATCTTATGTATTTTAAATGCAAAATGAGTTCTCAAAATTGGGTGGAAAGCAAGCTCTTCTTACTCAGACCAGCAACATTGAGTCTCCAGGGTTGTCACAAAAGGGTGGCTCGTGAGGGAGGACCCAACAAAAAAACATGCACACATTCTGTCCTTATAAGAAACACTCTTCATATACAAATTTGGGAGAGAAAAATTACACCCTGAAAATAGCTTTGCCATGGTAGTAACATGTCTTCTTAAGAGGAATGATGGAAAATAGTGACTCCATTTAAATAAAAAAAGTAACTATGTGAAGTATATACACAAATGATCCTACATATAGATATGGCATATAAATAAAGTTTAACCAATAAAAAATGAAAAGATATGTGGAATTGTTTCAGCATATTGATTTCTTCCTAAGTTTTTGCAAAAGGAAATCATACAATAGAATTCATAGGGGTTTTAAAAATATGAGTAAGCAAATAAATCATAATCCTTTATATGTTTAAGGAAGGAAATATAGAAAAAGAATAAATGTAATGTGAGTGTTCTTCAAAGAAATAGAACCAATAGTATACATCTGTGCATGCATCCCTTCAAGAAGCCGGGGAGATTTTAAGAAATTGGCTCAAGTTGTTATTGAGGCTATTAATTCCAAAATTTACAAGGAAGGCTGGCAGTCTGGAGAGTCAGAGAAAAGCTAGTGTTGCAGCATAAGTCCAAAGGTTTCCTGATGGTATGATTACTTCTTCTTCTGACAATTATCTTTTATTTTTAAGACTATCCAATAATTAAACGAGGTCCTTGCACAATAAGAGGTACAATCTGGAGGTTGGGTTGTAGCTCAGTGGTACAGTGCTTCCCTCGCACATGGTAGGCACTGGGTTTGATCCTCAGCACTGCTGAGAGCCATTGCCAAGTAGGAATGACACATGGCAATTTCTTTGTCAGCCTATTCAATGTTGCTTAGAGGAAGGACTCTCCATATTGGACCCAGGTCATTTGCAGTGACATTGCATGTAAGGTGACCTTGCTCAAGGACCAGAGCAGATCCAGGTTTAGGGCGGATCAGGGTCTAGGGTTCTCCTTGGGTTTAGGGCAGTTCCAGGTTTAAGGTGTACCCTGCTGGGAATAGGGCATATCCTGCTGCCTCAGGCGTGCCTACTCCTGGAGTTCCCATTGAGTTCTCGCAGGATTCAGAGAGTATTTGGAATTTTCCCCCAGAACGTGTTTGTAGAGGGCAGGTGTGAGTTTGGGAATAAAGAATTGCTGTTTGAATCTACAAAGCTGTGAGTGGCTCGTGATTTTGTGCCCAGCCAGACTGCGGCACAGCACCACAGAAAAATAAACGAATAAAATCTGTATTTTATTACTTTATTTATTGGTATTGTGTCCATCTACAAGTGTTATGGTTTGGATATGAAGTGTCCTCTAAAAGCTCATTTAGCAAGAAGATTCAAAAAAGAAATGACTGAGTTGTAAGAGTCTTAACCCTATCAGTGAGTTAATGCCAATGGAGATTAACTGAGTGGTAAAAGAAATGTTGGGTGTGGATGTAGGAGGTGGAAATTGGGGCATGGCTTTGGAATATATATTTGTATCTGGCAAGTGGAGACTTGTCTCTCTGCTTCTTTATCACCATCATGCATGTGGAGTCCCTTTGCCACACTCTTTGGCCAATTTGTTCAGCATCACCTGGAGCCCTGAGTAATGGAGCTGGCCTTCTATGGATTAAGACCTCTGAAACTGTAAGCACTTAAATAAACATTTCCTCCTCTTCAGTTGTTCTGGTCAGTTCTTTAAGTCGTAGCAGTGAAAAAGCTGATTAAAACAATAACTAAAAAAAAAAAAAGTTCAAAAAGAGAAATACAATAGTTTTTGCTTAAATTCAGTTGACTGTAAAAGTTAATCACATCTAAAAATTATTTTTATAATCATTTTTATAACAGCAGCCATATTACTTCTTGGAAAAACCATGGAGCACCATAGTCTAGTAAAATTGATAAATGAAATTAACCATCATAACATTTTAGGTAAACTGACATCTGGCTTACTTGGAAAATATGAACCCTGCTAAGTCTGAAGTCAAAAAGTTCAAAACACAGACCAGCTAGGCCCAGCTCAATTTGCTAAACTACAACACTGAGTAGTATACTAAGCCATTAAATTTTTCATTTTATTTTTATGATCAAAGATTAGCTAGTTCTAAAATAAAAAAGAAACTATAAATATATATTTTTTTCTAAATTAATCTACAAATTTGTTTTCAGTCATTCAAAATACATTGCTTCTTTCTTAAAAACTATTGAGCAGTCAGTAACATTCAGATTTGAAATCATGCACATGAAAGCAAAGAATCTCATAAAACAAGATGAATGAATGTTAAAATATAACAAAACACAAAAAATAAAGCTATTTAACTTGGTTCTGAATACTGAACACTGAATCAAAAAAAAGATTCAAAATAAATCTAAATACCCATAAATTTTATGATATGATAAAATGTAATTTAGAATCAATACAGAAAAGCTATTTTATCCAACAGTTTGGCAACTTAGTGATACACAGAGGTTTGGGGTGAAAAAAAGGGCTGAACCCCTATTTTCAAACACCAGAATACATTATAGATAAATGAAAATATAGACATCAGAAAAAATATTAATTAAAATATAAATTTACCAGAAAAAAAAAAAACAGAAAAACTTTGAATAATTTTATTATGCATTGGTATTTATTAAGTAAAATAGGAATTCAAAAGGAAAGAACTTCATTATGAATAGAGTATACTTATGGTCATGAAAAGTCTATGATCAGAGTCAAAATACAGGTAATATACTTTGAAATAAGAGTTGTAATATAATCATTTTATTACTGTACAGAAAAAAATTTTGAAAATAATAAACCATTGTAGAAAATTTTTTTAAAAAGTAGGCAATTCTCATAGAGAAAGGCATATTACCTTTAAAAATGCGTGAACTAAATTTTATATGAAGGTGAATACCAATTAAATTAGATGGCCTGCACATGGTGATAAGGGCAAAAATATTATCACAGATAATGTGGAAGATGCATCAGGAGAAACAGGAGAATAAAATTGGTGCAAGTATAAATGATTTCTTTAAAACAGTTCAATTTTTAAAATTAGAAATATAAATAGCCTTTGTTCTAGTAATTCCACTGGTAGAAAATTATTCTACTGAAAAACTATTGAATGAACACAGTGATGCATATAAGGTGAACGGAGTAAAGTTTATGATAATAAAATCCTGTAAACAACCCCTCAGGGCTTTGAAAAGAAAAATGACTGAACAATTAGTGTATATCTGTGACAAAAATGGAGTAGATGTATGTATGTAGTGTCATTTCCAAAGTGAATGTATAAGCAATATGCATAGAATAGCATTTTTATGAAACTACACTTTGGACAAGTAAATAAATTTTACATGACAGATGACAAATAGACACACAGATGTAATCATCTCTTTCTCCTCTGTGTTCATAATACTTAAAATATGTGCATTGGTATTGAGCATTGAGTCAAAGAAAGTACATTTGAAAATATTCCAGAGAAACTACAAAAAGTTGTTTTGTATCCACCTCTAGGAAATTCGACCCTAAGTATAAAATAAAGTTTACATTGCATGTATTTTTTATCAAAGCATATTTACCATGTGTACTACTTCAGCAATTTAAAAACAGACCGGGCAAGTAGCTCAGTGGGAGAGTACTTGCAGAACATGCTCAAAGCTCTGGGTTCTGTCCTCAGCACTACCAAACCAAAAAACACCAAAACTTTGAAGAAAATTTTTAAATTTTGTTTTGCATTTAAGTTTGGCTTTTAGGTTTTCTTATTCACTGAAATCCATTGGAAGAACTGGAAAATACTGTTACTTATCACAGTGTTTTAATTTCCTTTAAGTGAAGTGGTCATTTAACATAAAGAAATACAGGACTCAGTTAATATTGAATTTTAGACAAGGAGTTATATTAGCATAAGTATGTTTCAAATATTGCATAAGATATCCAATTTTCTGAAACTGGCAAATCTTAATTGTATATGATATAACATGTAAGAAATATGATTTTATAAGTAGGTTAAGCAAATAATTTATTATACAAATTGTAGCATTGCTGAGGATGAAGACCTCTTTATCCATAATTTCAGCATTTCAACCGACATAAACAAAGACTGTGCCCAGGAAACTAGATTATAAAGGAATCCTATTCATAATTGCAGATGAGTTAGGATGGGGAGAATGTTTGAAAGAATCTTATTAAACTATCAAAAGTTGACCATCTAATGGCCAAATTAAATATCACTGTCAAAAAAAGCGGGGTGAGTAATTCTGACAGAAAGAAGCAAAAATAGCATTATCTCACTATTTGCAATCTGAAGAAAAAAAAAAAACTTTGCTATTACATAATCCATGTACTCGCCACTCAAATATGCTGGTACTAAGAGGAATTTCATGATCTGCACTAGAGGCTGTGTAACCTCATTTTAAGGGACCAGACCTTTGACTGCTGAACTATAAAAACAGTTTTACAGATTGTAGTGCAAAAACATTTGAAGTGTATTTAAGAGAATACTTTTAAGAGGTGGCTTCCTGGAGGGAGTTACACTTTAAATGCAGTGACCTGTAAAGAAGTTTCATCTCTTTAAACCTTGTCCACTTCAAAAGGTTTATTGATTGTGAGGAGGAAGTGTAAAATCTGTGTTCGTTATATTTTATGTTTTGCTATCTCCCTTAAAGGTCTAAACAGAAAAAAAAAAACACAACAAAAACAGTATGAGTTCCTTACTATCTTTTTTTCTATGTATCACATAGATTAACAGGAAGGAAGAAGAAATCAAAATGAAAAGTTAGGTTAGCAAGGCAAAAAATATTTAGGTAGTATTGATATGGTACTTATTTGCAGAATGTTAACATTTGCAAATCATAGCTGCACCAATGTTTATTGTGTTATCTATCAGAGCTTCAATACAAGTAGATTGCATATTCAAATTAGGACAATTTTATAACAGTTCATAATGAACCCATGTGAAAATATGTCTCATAATGTAGAATTATAAAAATATATGGTATACTGTCCTGAGACTAGAAACTGAACCCTGACAGTAAAACATCTGTAGAAAATCCTCTTTGAGATACCTGTAACCTTTAGGTGGAGTCAAGGCCTTCACAGTAAGAAATAGAGTAAATACGTTGTCTTCTTCACCTTCTAATCCCCTACTAGGATTCCCTGTTTGGATGATGCCAATAGGTAGAAATTCCTTAAGCAATCTAAAGCAACAGGTCAGTCTCCTAGTTTAAAGAAGATGGTGGAGAAAGGTATAAAGGTGGTCTGGAGAGAAAATCAGAGGTGTATGACATCTTAATTAACCAATAATTATCAAGTATTTACGATCCAAAGAAAATTATTAGGTGCTGAGAACAAGCAGGACAATGTGAAATGCTACAGAAAAGAAAAGCTTATTATTAATATCTGAAAATTAAATATTGACATGAATTTGAAGGAGCTAACAATGTCAAATCATTTCTTCCACATTCACTTTTAATACTGGTTTGTTTTTAGATATAAAATTATATAGAAACATCAGTTTGGGAATCATCAATTCTTAGATTTTCTTATGTCTATTAGTTATGCATTATTTTTTTCATATCTGTTGCTAAATAAGGATTTTTGTGTGTTTTTTCAAGATATTATTCAGTTTCACTTTAATAATGACCTTATATTTTAGCAGCATTTACCTGAGGATTTAAATATTTGAATAAACTCCAGTATGTTCATTCTATTTTAATGAATTCAAAGCACAAAGTCACTTTCCTAAAACTCTTTTAATTTAATTTTAAAGTTTGAAAACTTTTTATTCCTCTCATTTACACAAATATTCAGACTAAATACCATCTCCAAGTTATAAAGAGTTTTCAATATGGATAGTACAATGAGTAATTTCTTATAAAATTACTTGGGTCTGATCTAATCTAAGCTGGTACCATTCCTTAGGGGCATGAAAAACTTTAAACTTTGAGACAATTGAGACAATGGGCAAAAAGGCAGGTCAATTATACAATAAATAGGTGATTAGTTTGGAGTATTATGCAAGAATATTAAGACAATAAAAATCAAATGTCATCTAATGTTGAAAGGTTATCTGTGGTACCACTGGCAGTTAAATATGTGGTTTCTTCAGAATTTTCTCTGTAATGGGGAATATAGAGTTTTTCACAGGATTTTTTTTTTTGTATTTTTACATTTCTCTTGGATATATCTGACATTAAAAATAATTTTTAGCATCCAAAAATCAATTGTATTAATCTACACCAGCTATGCACAATCAGGAAAGCAAGTTACAAGAACAGCCTGTAAAAGAATAAAGTACCTGTCTTATGTTGTAATGTTTTAATATATTGACTTAAATAAAATGCTTCATTAAAATTAATGTCATTTATTATTTTTTATTATTTATATAAATTCTTAATAATTAAAAATAAATAAATAAAGAATGAATTAAGTACCTAAGTTTAAATTTAAACAACAAAAAGAGGGGTAATGAAATTTACAATACATTAATAAAGAAATAACTTCCAAGAGAATGTATATGTTCTATACTCATGGATAAAATGTCAATATTGTTAAGATATTAACATTAGCAAAATGTACAGATTCAGTGAAATCCCTACCAAAATTCAAACATATATTGTTGTAGGAATGGGAAAAGTAAACATCTAATACAATTATGAGGTTCCCCAAATAGCTAAAACAATCTTGATATAGAACAAAATCAGAGGACTCAAACTTCCCAGTTTCAAAAGTTATTGCACAGCTACAATAATCAAACCATGTGATACAGGCACAAGGATAAAGGCATAAAGTTCAAAGGAATTCAATGAGAGTACAGAAATAAATCCATGTCATGTAGCTCTACTTGATTTTTAATAAAATTTTCACATCTATCCACTGGGGAAAGATTAGTCTCTTTAACAGATGTTGTTGGGAAAACTGTTCTCTGGATTTCTTTTGGGTTGATAAAATGGTTTTGGAAATAGTGGTGACAGTTAAACAAGATTGCAAAGGTAATCAGTGTCCCAGATTGGTACATTCAAAATGTTTAAAATCACACATTTAATGCTTTGTATATATATTTAACACAACAAAAATTTTTAAATAATGATTTTTGTGGAGAAGTTTGAAATTAAATTATGTTGTTCACTATACAAACATATGATAGTTGACAGAGACATCAAAAACTTGGAGGGGTTAACCTTGCAGAGAGATGGCTGGTAGTATGTATAGCATCTCCAAAATGGAATGCTCTAGAGTAGGATACTATGAAACACATGTATTTTAAGTGGAATGAGGGAAGGATAGGAAAAAATTGAGATCATACAATGTAAGGGGCACAATTAAGCAAATCAGATGAATATACCAATCTATGTAATAAAAGCATAACAGAAAGCATCAGAAAAATATGAGAAGGATGTGGCATAATTCTTTATTCAGTGTAACTCTTTCTAAGATAGAAGTATTTGACTAAATGTAAAGCCTAGCTAAATTTTGGAACCAATCTAGATGCCCTTCAATAGAAAATGGATTAAAAATGTGGCATATACACACAATGGAATATTATTCAGCAATAAAAGAGAATAAAATCTTGGCATTTGTAGATAAATGGATGGCATTGGAGAAGATAATGCTAAGTGAAGTTAGCCAATCCCAAATAAACAAATGCCAAAAGTTTTCTTTGATATAAGGAGACTGAGTCATAGTGGGATAGGGAGAGAGAACATGGGAGGAATAGAAGAACTCTAGATAGGGCAGAGGGATTTGAGGGGAAAGGAGGGGACATGGGGTTATTAATTATAGTGGAATGTGATGATTATTATTACCCAAAGTACAGGTACGAAGACTTAAATTGGTATGAATACACTGTGTATACAACTAGAGATAGGAAAAAATGTGCTCTGTATGTGTAATAAAAACTGTAATGCATTCTGATGTCATATATAAATAAAAAATTTTAAAAAATTAAATGGCACATAGCAATTTTACCTAACCAAGGGGCACAGAAGAACAACTAGATACATATGTACAATATGTAATGAACATTTTTCCCTCTCAGAGGTATTTATCTTGTAAATGATATTGTTCATCTATTTCCTGCAGCATTTATTTATCAGAAATGTTCAAGAATTTTACTTATATTGGTTACCAGCATTTTCTTTAAGAAGTAAACTTTGTAATAGAACAGATTAAAAAGAGAAAAAAATATTTTGTTATTTTTAGGACACGTGTCTCTTATAAAATATCCATTATTGAAGATAAATGGAAAAAACAGTATCATTATACCTTCTATATACACAAATACAATCTTTGTAAATCTCCCTGACTCCAATAGTGGCAGTCAAAGCAAGGCCACTTAATACCTTAGTGATAAAAAATATTAATAAGAAAAACTTTTCTTTGTCAACCGTTATCTATTGTTAAAATATTCCATAATATAGAAGAAAATTGTCCTTCCTTTCAGTGCTTACTCTATCAGGTTGTCAAACTTTTTGAAGATATGTATCAAGTATATAATAGACACGCAGTGATTCTCATTTCCTTGTCATGTGAGGTCTATAGGTGTTCAGTGAAGGGCATTTATTTTGTGTTAGAGAGAGCAGAGCAATTAAAGTTCAAACAAGTGTGAACATGAAAAATAACAACACTTGTCATCCTCACTGGACCCTCATTTTTTTCATTATTTTGAAATGGAGCAATAAATCCCAAAGTGACCTTAGATAACTTCCTGTGCAGCTCACTCACTTTACAGAGGAGAAGCAGAGCTCTATAGAGATTAAAAGCTTCTTCCAGGGAAAATTGTTGTAAGAGAGCAAACCTGGAAGATTTCAGTGTTTTCCCTGATATACCACACTCATTCTGACTTCCTTCCTTTCTTTTTTTTTTTTTCAAAACTTAGTATTTATTTAAAATGTATTTATCATTTATAATAATGTTAAAAATGAACTCTAACTTGGGAGATTGCAAGGGCAACTGAAGCCAATATATTTTATAATTTGGAGCAGGAAAAATACTCATTTATACCATTTAATAAGAAATTTTACATCTATTTTTCCACTGGATTTTAAGTGTTTTTATAAGTGAATTATAGGTATACATAATATTTGGGTTTATTATGACATAATTATACATGCATGGAAATTAATTTACTCCATTGTATTCCCCAGTGCCCCCTCTTTCCCTCCCTTCTTCCCTCCTCCATTCTTCTTCTTCTTCTACATTATTGATATTCCTCTGTTCATTTATTTGTAATTGTTCCTTATAAATAAAAAGTATGGAATGCTTCACAAGTCTGTGCCTGCATTGTGCAGGAATCATGCTCGTCACTTTATTAGTATTATGTGCTGCCAAAGAGAATATTCCACTAGATCTTTATACCAATCCTGTAAAACAAGGCAAGCAGACCAAATAATAGCATCATTTCTATTTCTTCTTACTAGAAGATCAAAGTTACAACCAGGTAAGTAAATTTTTTTCATGGCCATATGCAACAGAGCTAGAAGTGATCCAACTTAATTTGAAAACTAAAATCTAAATACAGTTCAGAGATTTCCAAAGGGTAAAGCATATGTCAGGGAGACTTGTGGTCAACACACAACTTAGTATGGTTGTGAATCCTTTCCTACTGCACTGTTTCTTTAAGAGATATTGTTGGCTCACAGATGCACCATCCATTCCTAAAGATACAGTAATCTCTAAGAAAGCATCAATCAAAATTTGCATTGAACAATTATTCATCGCCAAACACCAGTACAGACACAGTAAAACCAAGTTTTACTAAAAGCAGGTCAATTTTACCATTATCAGTGGTTTAACTGGTTCTGTCAAAGCAAAGAAAGCAAGTTATAGTAACAGAATGAACTATTCAAATCATAGTGTTTCAAGATATTCTGAGTAGTTTGATTGATAAACACAGTAAAAATGGAGTATTGTGCCAGTAACTAAAGAAAAACAGCAATAACCTACATTTCCTGAAGATTTTGACATCAATCTCAGATACTTCTAGGGATAATCATATCAAATTCAATACCAGAGATGCTCTCCCATAACTATAAGACATAAATAGGACTCAGAGAGGAACTAAAAATAATGAGCTGTTTTTTGTTCACTTAGAAAGACAAAGACATATTAAAAGTTAAGAGGCTTAATTCTCCCTGATGAAAAGCAAGAGATAACTCTCTGCTCCTTTTTCTTGGAATATTTACTTTAGAATAATTGTTTAAATATTTCTCCTTTCTTTGAAATGTACATAAATCCTCATGTAGACTAGATTACCACTTCATGTACTTTCATATGAACCTGGGAGCCATCTATGTGAAATGTGGCATTCAGGGAGAGAGTTCCTTTAATTCTGAATTTCTAAGGTAGGTTAGGAGCTTAACTTCTCTGGAATCTTGCTCCAAATTGCAAAAATCTCTCCTATCATAAAGATGAGAGAACTCTGGTTTTTATCTGAATAAAACTGGTTAGTGAACAAAGATAATCACCCAGTTAAAGTTAAAAGACACTCAGTAACAAATAGTGCCATCAAATCCTCTAGAGGATAAGTTAGTGTTTATCTTGAAAATGTGTATAAAATGTATTTGTAACTGCTTGTCTATACAGAAGGCTGGAATTTCTTGCTGTGTCTTCAGTTTCTTAAACCCTGCCTCTCATGCAACACATGTTCTTGTTTGATGCTTTTTGGTAACAAACGTTGTTTTCTTTCTCGGCCATCTTTTTAGGGAGGATTTCTGGATTTAGAGAAGATTTGGGTTTTAATTGTATTTCTCCAACATAATGGAATTAGTCTTTCTTCCTTTCTCTCTTGTTTGCTTCCTACCTTTTATGTTTCCTTTATCTCTTCAGAAATTGAGTGTTCGTACATGCCAGGATCTGTACAAAAGTTATCATTAATCTTTATTTAAAATGTAGCTAAGTTCAGCAATAGTTTATATTGCCCTGACTGAGAAGTAACAACCATGAAAAGAACTTCCTTGCTCAAAGCTGAATCAGAACAGCCAATTTCTCAAGAATTGACAGAGAAGAACAATGACATGATAGAAGTGTATACCAATTTCTTTGCTGTACAGATCTTGACCCCAACCCCTCTGTATTCAAAGGAGTTTACCACTTATAAGACTAACGACTTCTACCACAGTCCTCTATGCTTCAGTTCCTTATCTGTAAAGGGAATAACATCACTATTATGCACGGATGTTCTGAATATTTAATGGCTTTATGCATATGAAGAACTTAGAAAATATTTGATGTAAAATAATTCCTTTATGAGTTAGAGTCATTTATAAGAGTCTTTAGGAAGAACACTAAGAGCCCACCATGGTCAGTGGTTACCAGTAATTCTGAAGATCAACACAACAGGAATCTAAGACAGTATGATATAGGTGAAGAAGTATTTATAAATTAGGATTCTGGAAAGTTAATTGAAGACATGAGTAGGATCCTAGTGATGACTGTTGTAATTAAAATTTTATTCTTCTGCATGAAATTCAGCAGGCAAGTGTAATGACCAAGTTCATGGTTAAATATAGAACAACATCAGCAAGTAAATATGAGCTTGAAATCACTGTAAATAGTAAAGAGGATAAAGACAAAATAATTTTCAATTATATGTCAAATATGCTTTAAAATGATACAAAGAAAAATTGCAACTTTTAAATAAAATTTCCCTCATTTAAATGTCCCACATTTTATTATTAATAAAATAATGCATTTCTTCTTTTACACCTCTAATTTTATATTTTCTGTAGGTTATAAATATTAAAATTCACAAATAGATGTGTTAAAATTATATTTACTCTTAAAACAGAAGATAATTCTTAAAATAAATTTATTGTGCATATTTGAGTTATAAAACATGAAGTGAAATGCTTGTCAGTAGTAAAATGGTTATTATAAGGAAACAAATTGACATATTCATCATCTCACATAGGTACTTATTTTTATCCCATATAAGGAGTAGCTATAATCTACTCAATAAAAAAGAGAGAGAGCAAAAGAAAAACAAACAAACAGACTAAAAAACCCTGAGTTCACAATCAACCATGATCTTCACATTTTACATTATTGTTTTAGATTTGTTCATCCTACATAGCTAAAAATTTTTACTTTATATTCATTCTTCCCCTTCACCCTTCTGTTTTAGTATCTGCATATTATAGAAAACATTCGGTCTTTTTTTTTTTTTTTTTTTAGACTGGCATATTTTACTTAGCACAATAGTCTCCAGATCCATTCATTTTCCAGCAAATGTCATAAAATCATTCTTTTTTATGGCTGAGTAATATTCTACCATGTGTATAGACCACATTTTCTTTATCCATTCATCTGTTGAAGGGCACCTAGTTTGGCTCCATAGCTTTGTAATTGTGAATTGGGTGTCTATAAACATTGACGTGGCTATATCACTGTAGTATGCTGTTTTTAAGTCCTTTGGGTATAACCTGAGGAGTGGAATAACTGTTTCAAATGGTGCTTCCATTCCATGTTTTCTGAGGAATCTCCATACTGCTTTCCAGAGTAGTTGTACCAATTTGCAGTCACACTAGTAATATATGAATATACCCCTTTCCTCATATTATTACAAACACTTATTATTACCTATGTTCTTGTTTGTTGATATTCTGACTAGAATGAGAAGAAATCTCAGTGCAGTTTTAATGTACACTTCTCTAATTGGTGGATATACTGAACATCTTTCACATATTGGTTGACTATTCATATTTCTTCTTCTGTGAAGTGTCTATTCAGTTCCTTTGCCAATTTATTAATTTGTTCTTTGCTTATATCATCCTATTCTCCTAACCTGACCTTGGTAACAACTGTTTTATTCTTATCTCTGTATAATTGGCTTTTTTTTTGCAGGTTTGGGGATTCTACATGTAAGTTAGATAATGCAATGAATATTCTTATATATATCTTTTTTATCTTTTGTTAGGGTCTGTAAACAAGTCAGGATGGCGCCTGGCATTTTGCCAGAGGAATTGATTTGTGAAGTAACACCAGCGAGCCATTAAGTGTGGAGATTCCTTATTGGTTGACTGCTGTATCTAGTTTATGTAAATCAAGATAAGCTGTGTGTAATGTATATATACCCCTCCTGTCCTACAATAAACGGCTCCCACTCCTGCTGTAGCAATGTACACAAATTGTTCGTCCCCCCGCCCCCCGTTATTTTGCTGCAGCTGGACTGTGGCAATCTTTATTAATCTTTTTTTATCCAGAGGATTCATATTATACTAAATGACAGGATTTTAGAGGCTGAATAATATTCCATTGTATGTACGTAACACTAACACACATGCATACAAACATCACAATTTCTTTAACCAATTATTCATTGACCAACACCTAGGTTGTTTCCATATCTTGGATATTGCAAATAATGTTGCAATGCAACAAAAATGGGACTACAGATACCTTTGTGAGTAGTGATTTCATTTCCTTTGGAATTCTTTTCCGAAGCAGGATTTCTAGGCCATTTAATAATTACATATATATGATTATTTTATATATAAAATAAATATGTAGTTTATATATTTTAATATAACATTTTCTTTTTTTTAAAAGAGAGAGGTGAGAGAGAGACAGACAGAGAGAATTTTTAATATTTATTTTTTAGTTTTCAGCAGACACAACATCTTTGTTTGTATGTGGTGCTGAGGATCGAACCCGGGCCGCACGCATACCAGGCGAGCGCGCTACCGCTTGAGCCACATCCTCAGCCCTAAATATAACATTTTTCTCCCCATATATCCTGTCTTCTAAAATCATATATATATATATATATATATATATATATATATATATATATAGAGAGAGAGAGAGAGAGAGAGAGAGAGAGAAGAGCATCCTGGGGTTCAATATATTGTCTATGTGTGTGGGGGGCGGGGGGCACTGGGTATTAAACCCAGGGTGGTACCACCTCTCTCTCTGTCTATAGTGCTCTGCTAGTAAGTCTATCTTAATTTTCTTGAGGAACATGCATATTGTTTTCCATAATGGCTACAGTAATCTACATTCCTACTAACATAATTTCCTTTTCTCCACATGCACACCAATAATGTTTCTCTCTGTGTTTTCAATAATAGTTATAGTGAGGGGCAATAATGATATCTTGTAGTGCTTTTGATTTGCATTTCCTTGATGATAAGTGATAATGATAATAATGACCAATACCTGTATGGGTATCTTTCCATACAGGTATTGGTCATTATTATGTCATATTTGGAGAAATGTCTCTTAATGTCTTTTGGCAATTTTTAATCAGATTATACATTTTCTTCATTTGTTCTTTAGAAGTTTTGATATTAATCTCTTCTCAGACACAAGATATCCACATTATTTTCCCCATGTATAGGCTGGGTTTTCACCCTTTGGTTGTTTCTTTTGCTGTACAGAGGTCCCTGGGTTTATGTAGGCCCATTTATATAGTTTTACTTCTCTGGCTTGAGCCTCCATTCTGGCATTCAGGAAACCACTGCCAATTTCAATGTCAAAGAGATTCTTTTCAGTTTTGTTCCTGTAAATTTATGTTTTCAGGTCTCGTGTTTAGGTCTTTTGTCAAATTTGAGTTGATTTTATGCAGTTTAAGGGAAGAGTCCAATTTTATCATTTTGCATGTGGAACTCCAATTTTCCAGATATCATTATTTGAACAGACTTCCAGTCTCCCATTGTTTTCTTAGTGCCCTTTTCAAATTAACCATATACATTTAGATTTAGTGCTGGACTGTCTTCTGTTCTGCTGATCTATATACCTGATATATTTTTTTTATTTTATGCTAATACATAAAAACACTATATATATATATATATATATATATATATATATATATATATATAAATGTATAAACATTATGTACCATGTATTGTTTTGATACATAATGTTTAAATAGAGTTGAACATATATTTACCCTCAAATATTTATCATTTCTTTATGGTGACAACATTCAAAATCCTATCTTCTAAATTTTAAAATGTATTCTACATATTGTTATCTATAGACACCCAATATTGAAATAGTACACCAGAGCTTTTTGTTCCTAAGAGTAATAATTCTGAGAAAAAACATTTCCCCTTCCCTCTCCCCATACTTACCTCCCAAAACTACCATTGTATGCTGAACTATTTAGATTCCACAAGTGAGAGAATCTTGTGTTGTATATTTGTTTTTATGTAAGCACCACCTTGTTTTAATTACTATACGTTTGCTATATGATTTTAAATCAGAAATTGTGGTGACTCCATATTCATTTTTTAGTATTCAGAACTACTTTGGTTGGATGAGTTTGTTGTTGTTGTTTGTTTTATTTGTTTGTTTTGTTGTAAACAAATTACTTGACAAAAACAACTTAGCAAAGGAAGCATTTATGTTGGCTCCTGGTTTCAGAGGTTTGGTTTATGGTCAGCTGATCATTACTCTGAGCCCAAGGTAGGTCAGAACATCATGGTAGAAAGGAGTGGTGGAGGAAAGCATCTCAGCTCCAAGCAACTGGGAAGCAGAGAGATGTGAATCAGAGAGAAAGAAAGCAGCCACAGCACCAAGGACAAAATATAAACTCCAAAGGCACATTAACAGTGACTTATGTCATCCAGGCATATGTCAACTACCACAGTTGCCACCAATACACTCATTTTTTTTCAAATTGCTAAATTATCAAATTGCTTAATTCCTTGAATAGGTTACATTTGTCCTAATCTAATTATTTTAGCTATTAATATTTCTGAATAAATGCATAAACATTTTCAGAAAATACCTCATATCCAAATTATAACAGGGTATGATTTTGTAGTTTCCAAATGGGTTTAAAAAAAATTGAGAAAAATTCCATTGAGGTTTTGATCAGTATTGTGTTGAATCTGAATGTTGTATCTTTGGGTAATATAGATAATTTTGACAAGTAATAGGATCTCTATAAAGATTTTTATTCAATTTTATATTTGTATATATCATATACATCATTATATCATGATATATTATATCATTATATCATGATATATTATATATATCATATATATCATTATACTTATAATATATATTACTTAAACTAAATATATATACTTATGATATATATACTAAATATATATATATATACTTATGATATATATTACTTAAACATATTACTTAAACTAAAAAGTTTTTCTCAGCAAGAGAAACAATAAGAGAGGTAAATAGGGAGCCTACATCCTTGGAACAAATTTTTACCCCTCACACTTCAGATAGAGCCCTAATATCCAGAGTATACAAAGAACTCAAAAAATTAAACAATAAGATAACAAATAACCCAATCAACAAATGGGCCAAGGACCTGAACAGACACTTCTCAGAGGAAGACATACAATCAATCAACAAGTACATGAAAAAATTCTCACCAGCTCTAGCAGTCAGAGAAATGCAAATCAAAACCACCCTATGATACCATCTCACTCCAGTAAGATTGGCAGCCATTATGAAGTCAAACAACAATAAGTGCTGGCGAGGATGTGGGGAAAAGGGTTCACTTGTACATTGCTAGTGGGACTGCAAATTGGTGCGGCCAATTTGGAAAGCAGTATGGAGATTCCTGGGAAATCTGGGAATGGAACCACCATTTGACCTAGCTATCGCCCTTCTCAGACTATTTCCTGAGGACCTTAAAAGAGCATACTATAGGGATCCTGCCACATCAATGATCATAGCAGCACAATTCACAATAGCTAGACTGTGGAACCAACCTAGATGCCCTTCAATAGATGAATGGATAAAAAAAAATGTGGCATTTATACACAATGGAGTATTACGCAGCACTAAAAAATGATAAAATCATGGAATTTGCAGGGAAATGGATGGCATTAGAGCAGATTATGCTAAGTGAAGCTAGCCAATCCTTAAAAAATAAATGCCAAATATTTTCTTTGTTATAAGGAGAGCAACTAAGAACAGAGCAGGGAGGAAGAGCATGAGAAAAAGATTAACATTCAACAGAGACGAGTGGTGGGAGGGAAAGGGAGAGAGAAGGGAAAATGTATGGAAATGGAAGGAGACCCTCAATGTTACACAAATTTACATATAAGAGGTTGTGAGGGGAAAGGAGGGGAAACAAGGGAGAGAATTGAACAATAGCAGATGAGGTAGAGAGGGAAGATGGGAGGGGAGGGGAGGGGGGATAGTAGGGGATAGGAAAGGTAGCAGAATACAACAGTCACTAAAATGGCATTATGTAAAAATGTGAATGTGTAACCGATGTGATTCTGCAACTTGTATTTTGGGTAAAAATGGGAGTTCATAACCCACTTAAATCAAATGTATGAAAGATGATATGTCATGAGCTTTGTAATGTTTTGAACAACCAATAAAAAATACTTTTATTCAATTTTATATTTGTATATATCATATATATCATTATATATCATATATAAATTTATCTAATACACATAATAATGTCTTGAATATTAACATATTCTTGCATGAATATCCATTACAGTCTTAATAAGAAAAAGATTGTGTCCATATATTCAAGCATGGAAATTTTTATTTATATTGAAATCTACTTGTCCAAATTTCTATGGAAAAATGTGACTGGATGATTTAGAAATTTTTTTAAAAATGCAGAAAAACTTGCAAAAAAAGTCAAATTCCTAGGTTTATTCAAGCAAATTGCAGTACCAAACTGACACTTTGTACACTTGGTTGTGAATTTCACTATTGATTTACCCTTAGCTCTAGACATATTGAAATACAAGAACTCTATTCCTGTCATTTGCTCCTTTATGCAGTCTTTACTCCTTTATTCAATCATTCCCTTCAGGTAAAGATGTATACAGCTAGTTGATAGCAATCACTCTACTACCAAAATATTACTCTCAACTGTTTCTAAGAATTTTTAACACGTATCAATCAATTTGGCCCAATGAAGACATTTTCTGTGGTCATTCAGTAGATATTTGGCTTATCTATCATTTAGCCTCCATCTCATGCTCATAGATGATCAGACACATCTCGGTTTGTATTTCCCTACTGCATTTGATACAGCAGAGCATTTTTCTTAATATATTGCATACATATACTGCATATATATATATATATATATATATATATATATATATATATATATTTCAATTCATTTAGATAAGAAAACTTGGAATAGCAGATATCATGATCAAATATCCATGTCTATTCCATATTATCTTCAGAGCATTCACAATTCTAAATGCAATTTTATATATTTCAAATAAATTTTTCTAGGAAAAATGAACAAATAAATAAAATTAAAGTTCTATTTGTAAGAAAAATATAAATAAATATTCTTTTATGATTTATAATTACTACATATTTCACATTATATAATGTAATTTATATAATTCCTGATGTAATCCTTGCATCTTTTTAGCTTTTACTAATTCAAAAATGTCTTCAGTGTCTTTGCCTTGATATATCTTTCTTAAAGGGAAAGCAGGACAAAAGCACATTATGAAATACAAAACAATATGGGATACGAAAAAAGATAGTAGCTTGTAGGACCCAAAGTAGTGAGATATTTGCAGGAAATGAAAAGAAAACAGGATAGAGAACATAAAGCCCTCAATAATATTGTACAAGTACTCAGAATGGAAAGCAAATGGAGTTTTTGCAAAATGCCCACATTATCAATAAGCAAAGAAAAAATATTGAGAATAATGTAAACAACATTCTAAAAATTAAAAGTGAGGCTAAGGAAACTTCAGAAATGTAAATAGCTCCCTTGCTACACAGAGATTGTTTCATCTTTTCTATTAATTTTTAAATTTTCATACAGAACAGGTGAGATATATTGTACATAAACTAAGCTAATCTCAAACTTGTCAAAAAAAAGCTAGAAAAATTAAACTATATTATATATAAATTTTTTAGTTTTACGTTTCACTGCTTTTAGTGTTAGAATTATGTTTGGTAACTTTTTGCATTTTTATAGATTCAGGGTTATGAATAATATATATTCATGCATATTAAAACTACATTTTCTCTGCTCATTTGATCTTTAGAAAATGCATATTTAAAACATTTAAATTAGTACTAATAATATATCATAAAAGAATTAATTTTCACATTTTTTAATATGAAAAATGATGAATTATTCCATATTATGTGGTATGGTAATTACTATTTTAGATCAATTGTGATCATCAGTGAAAGTGATAATTATATTTATATAGCTGCTTAAGCCATAATCTTTTTATCATCTTTAAAATTTCTATTTTCTCACATCCTATCAAGAATCCATATATTCTTACACCTTTACCTTCACAATACATCCAAAATCTAACCACTTTCCATTAGTTCTCCTAGTAGTTGTCTAGTACACGTCATTATCATCTCCTTATGTAATTGCTATAACCTTCTAGGAGAAGGATTTGAGATTTACTCACTGAATAAATTAGTAAGTTACTGAATATAAACTTATAGCCAACTGTTCTCTTTGTGCCAACTATTGAAATATACTGTCCTCACTTATGTGTTGGTCATCTCTAGTACAATAAAAAAACCCCATTATTCTAGATTGTAGCAACTCTGACTCATTAATGCTGCTAAAAATAGTGCTGTAGTGCTCTGTCACTCTTGAGTTAGTTAAAGCTGACAGTAAATTAAATAACCTCTTATCAATGGTTGAATTCAAGCTGCAGGATAATTAAAAACCTGCAAACTCACTTTCAGTCAAACATGCATATAGAACTAAGAAGAAGAAAGTGAAGATACTATCCCAATAGTTTATGAGTTTCTAGAGGATTATCTTTACACTGCTTTGCAAAAATATGTATTCCTTATTGTAAATGGGGAAGTATGATGTCAATTTTGCATTAGGTAATCTGTAATTGGCTAGTTTATTAATTTCTTGGAGAAACATAAGCAAAGTTTACCTTAAATACATGGGTTTAAAATGTACTACATTCTGCATTTAAAATAATTTATGAGGCATTTGCTTCAAATATTTTGTTTCATTATATAATTGCCGGCTTAATACCAGAAAAAAGAACTGTGGTTTAAAGAAATATGAGTTTATTATTTTGAGAAAAGAAAAAGAAAATTCACTAAAATTTATGAACAACTTTAACATACTGGAATTTTAAGAATGTTTAAATTTGGTGGGAGGTATAGAATTTCTAATCTGTTAAATATTTTGTTTAATAAAATTCAAGTGAAAAAAATCAAAGCATATGAGAACAGAAATGGACTTTCAGATACCATGAGTATTCTTTTATAGACCTTGAAAAATTTTTTGTTTAAATAATTTCTGTTTAGAGACACTCAGGTTCAACTTCACTCCACAGGAAGGAATGTTATGATGTACTACCAATACCTTCTTCAAAGAATAAGGGATTATTCCCTGCAGCTACTAGAAGTGTTATCAGAAAACAGTCTGTAGCTCCTTTGTGGTGATTACTTTGTCTAAAGAATTGTCTGTTGTTCCCAAGTTCTTTCCCTCCTTCCATGGACATTCTATTTCCAAAAATTGATCAGGGTGGAAGTAAATCAGCCTGGTATCTTACTCCAATGTATAGCAACTCTGAAGCCTCTTCCAGCTTCAGAGTTTCCCACTACATGAGTTCAACATTTCTAATTTATCCTGCTTCCTTACTTCTGTCTTGTCTCCAGTGTTGATCCAACAGGCACTCACAAATAGTCTCCATAACAGCGCTCTATTTCCAATATACTCCAAAATGCAACATCTAAAAATGATAATATGGGTTTCTACTCACAGTGGTCTCTTTTTAGGATAAGGGTCTCTTTTGAATCCAAAAGAAACTGAGTAATGAAGACATTGTATTGAAGAGTACATGAATATTGAAAACTACATGAATATGTTAGGCCATAATTGACATCTCTATAGGATTAATCCACTGATATGGAAATAACTGGGTGATGACTGCATGAGGACACAGTTTACTAGGCACATGTCTTTGGGGTTTGTATTTTTTTTTCTGGTGAGCAGCGTTCTCTACTTCCTTGTTTTCATATTCAGAGGTGTTTTCCTCTGCCATCACCCTCTGTGATGATGTTCTGCATCATCTGGGGCACAGAGCAATGGAGTCAGTCATGAATCCACCAAGATCTCTAAATTATAAGCCCCAAATAAACTTTTTCTTGTCTACATCCTTCTTGTCAGATGATTTGATCACAGCAATAAAAGAGTTGACTAAAACATCTGCTTTGTTGAACTTCTTACACTGTGGAGCTGGCTTGCTCCTGTGAGTCACATGCCTTCTTTATAATCTATGTACAATATGAGTCTTTTCAGAAATAGATGTTTCTCATACGTGCCCAGGTTTCCTTCATTTTTCTTATACTGGTACCTCCTGCTTTATCTAAAATGGTAGCAGATTTAAAATTCTTACTATTTTAACCCATTAGTCCGTGGCCTGAAGACCTAAAATAAAAGCAAAGTTTCTCAAATACTTTGTTCTTTTCATTGTATTCCCTTGATATTTGTCTGCTCTTTTTCTTCCATATCCAATCTAACATTAAATGGAACTTATTGATGACCTATTATTTTCTGTAGAAAAAATAATTTGGGTGAAATTGATATTTTTGTATAACCATAAATAAAATAAATATCCTATCCGTAGTAGGTGTTCATGTTCAATAAATAACTTTTTTTGGGGGAGGGGTACCAGAGATTGAACCCAGTGGCACTCAATCACTGGGGCACATTTTCATCCCTTTTTTGTATTTTATTTAGAGACAGGGTTTCACTGAGTTGCTTAGCACCTCACCATTGCTGAGTCTGGCTTTGAATTCACGATCCTCCCGCCTCAGCCTTCTAAACCGCTGGTTAAAACTTCTAAGATGTATATCTTAAAAATCACAGGTTACACTGCACATCCTTAATAGCTAAACCTGCTGTCCTTTCTGAAATATTTTAAGCCTGATAGGTAAGAGTAGGGGGCTGGACTCCTACAAGTGATTAATGTTTGAATGGCTCAGAGTTTTCACATTCTTCTTACATTCCCTTGGTAGATGTTTATAGACATCTTCTTATCCATTCCATCTTTAACATAAATAACACACTCAATCCAGTTCCATGTGGTTATATGCAACCCACAGAAACAAAGGAGAATTGTCACTGTTCTGTGATGAATAAACTAGTGAAGGCTGAAAACTTCTTAAATAGCCTGTTTATATAATGAAAAATATATATTCTACAAGAACATTTACAATTGGTATAGAATTGCATTGTCAATATAATGAAACCTAATGTTATGTTTGTAGCCAAGGTTATAAAAACATTAAGTTTAAATAAAAGTTTTTCAGATAAAATATCAAGCTAAAGTGACAATCAAAAACCATAGTTAAAATTTTGTTGAAATTTATCTCTGTTGAAAACACATATCAGGGGCTATTTTTTTCCAGAAATAATATTCTACAATTAGTTAAATGATGAGGAATAACTACACAATTCAAATGAGTCCTTGGAATAGAGTAACAAATAAATCGAAATCATTATTACTATACTTTATCTCTTTTTAATGACAGTATAATGACCATAATTTACATACTATGTAATATTTTTTGATAACATTCTAGAGGTTTCTGTTAAAATAAAATTTTATATAAAAAGAAAATTAATTATGTAAATTCTAATCATTAACATTTTATCTAAGACTAATTACTACCTTCAGTAAAATGTTCCACAGTCATTTAATAGAGAACAGATCTGAAACAATGAAATAGCTCAAACATTAAATATATATTGGATAATGTCAAGGCAAGAAAGAAAAAATAAGTACATACTAAGAAAGCTAAAAGCCAATGGGAATATTTATGTAAATTGACTTTAGCATAGCTAAGCCGCCCAATAAGCTCTACTAAGTAGTGGTGGTATGTTGGCATTCCACAGGAAGTTCCACAAGTCACCTATAATCCCCATACTATATCTTGTGATCCCATATCAAATCTTATTCAATAAATTTTCTGTCTGATACCTTCATTAGAGAAAGATTTGGAAAACTTTTTGCCATACAAGCATAAATGGGCTTAAAAAACTAATAAGTGCCAGGTCCTCAAGTGTACTCAGAATATATGACACATAAATATTCTTTTTTAGTATTTATTTTTAGTTGTTGATGGAAATTTATTTTATTTATTTATTTATATGTGGTGCTGAAAATCGAACCCAGTGCCTCACATGTGCTAGGCAAGTGTTCTACAACGACCCCAGCTCTCACATAAATATTCTTAAAAAACATATTATGCTATGATGGCAACAAACTAAAAAAACAATGTAATAATACAGTCAGTTAAAACTTGATAATTAAAGAATGCTAAAACGATGAGGAACAAAATAGTATGGACAGAGGACTGCTTGAAATTATTATAATAATGCTTAGAAGGACAAATGTATTATTGTGGGAAAAAATGAAAAATAAAACCTGTATTATTCTTTTTAGAGGGTGCCAAACTAACACAAGTGGTGTACAAGAGAAAATGATGAAAATAATTTTATATAGACATAATTTTGTTTCTCTTGTACACCACTTGTGTTAGGTCCAGCTATTAAAAAAAAAAGAAGAAGCAATAAACTGCCATCTTCATGAATCACATCTCAACCTCCAATCAGAAAATGAGGGTTATCAGAAGGCAATCATCAGGTTAATAGTTTGAGAACTTCAAATTCTTTTAATAATTCAGCACAAGAGAATTGTTGAAATCCAATTTGCTGGAAGCAAGTATGTTAACTAATATAAAGTGACCATCAGTCAGTAATTTTTGTACAGAAAAAGAGCATCCGTGTTTAAATCAAAGCCAAATTCAAAATGACATTCTGCTGGCTCTGAGCACTGAAAGATGATGTTAAATGATTTTATAATACACATAGAGAAATACATTCTGACAAGTCTCCATGGCTGTTTTTTCTTCAGTGTTAAAAAAAATATATATATATATATATATACTTGGGGACCAAATTAGGGACAAATGAAAATCTAAGAGAACTCATAACTAGGTTCAAATATTTACTCTATGTTTGAACAACATCTAATAAAAAAATTGCAGAGGGTATATACAAAGGAATGGGATAGCTGAGTCACAAGGTGTTCCTATTCCTACTTTTTAATAACTCTCCATACTACTTTCTAGAGTGGTTATGCTAATTTGCAGTCCTGCCAACATTATATGAATGTACCTTTTTTTATTACATTCTTGAACTTTATTATCAATTTTATTGTTGATAATTACCATGCTATCTGAAATGAGATAAAATATCAATGTACTTTTTTGATTTGGTTTTATTCTGATTGCTAAAGATGTTGAACGTTTTTTTATACATTTATTGGACATTTGTATTTCTTCCTTTGAAAAGTGTCTAGTTATTTAGTTTTTCCATCTATTAATTAGGTTATTTGATTTATTCTCCATCTCTTTTTCCCCCTGGTGTTTAGATTTTGATTTCTTTATTCTAGAACCAACCTAGGTGTCTGTCAACAGATGTGCGGGTAAAGAAAATATGGTATATATACAGAGTGGAGTATGTGTATACTGACCACAAAGAATTAAATTATGGCATTTGCTACTAAATGGATGAAACATCATGCTGAATGAAATTATCCAGACCCAGAAATCTGGAGATTATGTTTTCTCTCATATGCAGAATCTAACCAAAATAGGATGAGTTGGGGGGTAGAAGAAAAAAGGAAGGAGGAATCCCATGAAAATAAAAGAGAGTTTAGAGAAATAGAGGAAGGAGACTGAGGAAGAAGGAAGGAGAGTTGGGAAAAGTGGAAAATGGCAGAATAAATCTGATCAAACTTTCCTCTGTATATAAATATACATATATTCACATATATGTATATTTAGAAACCCTTCTTTAAATATACATATATATGAATATACCACGAGCAAATTTTACCTTTATGTATATCCATAAAACACGAATTTAAAAATATATAAATAATAGAAAAAGATCACTAGCGGAAAGGGAATAGGGGGAGGAAGGAAGGAAGGGAAATTGAAAGTATCCGGACTAACTTGTAGCAAATTATATTCTATATTTGTATAATTATGTCAAAGTGAGCCTTAATATTATGCATAACTAAAATGATCTAATAAAAAAATTGCTAAAAATAATCCCAGAGTGACAGACCGTATGGATCTCATCCCTAATTCCTAGGGAAATGAAACTAACTTTTGCTATTTTTCATTACACCTTCTGAATGTTGTAGCTCTTAAAGTGAGCCCAATTTTTGTAGAATCACTCAGATATTTTAAGGACTCAGTCAGGAAAAGTGACATTTTCAGTGTTTTTTTTTTTCATTTTTGGAGCTAAATAATAAGGAAAATTCAACACTATTTTATTTATTTAAATCAAGTAACCCTCTTGTAACCCTCTTGCACTGTGTAGTGGATAGAAGCACAGACGCTGGTCTAGAGAACCATAGTTTGGCACTCAAGTCCGTCTATTTGTATAATTTTGTTCATCTTCCTGAACAACCCTGTACCTTAATTTCTTTGTTTCTAAATTGCAAACAATAACACCTAGCTTAGTTTTAGCCAAAAATAATTGCTCAAATAGGAATTAAGCAATTTATTTCTAATATACTTATTATGATCCTATCATATATAAGTCTAACTCTTAAAAAAATCATTACCTCAAAAAATTTGACCATGATCTTTAAGTCGGTTAATATAACATCACAAAATGTTATTCTCTCTCTTACATAGATTTTTCTCTAAGTAAACCCAAAGTTGAGTGAAGGCTATTGCTGAATAATGATGATTGGTTATACTCATCAAGGATCAGATGACAGTCCTTTTACTCAGATATTCTGATTAAAATGGCATGCAACAATTCACTCAAAGAATATCTAATGAATAACAAACTAACTAGAACATAATAAATTCATATATTATTTGCCATGTTTATAACAGTACTCTCAGTTGAATTCTCTAAGCATCCAAATGTGTTCAAAATGTCGAAATCATGTCAGACCAGTATATCTTTCAACTGTTTAAATAGTGGGTTTTTTTTAAGGCCTTCAAAATAAACTAACTGACTTTTATTTCTAGAAAGATAGAGTAGTTCAGCTTTTTCCCAATTAAAAGTTATAGGTGCTGGGTGCAGCAGGTCATGACTGTAATCCTAGCAGCTCAGGAGGCGGGGGCAAGAGCATCATGAGTTGGAAGCAAGCCTCAGCAAAAGTGAGGTACTAAGTAACTCAGTGAGACCCTGTCTCTAAATAAAATACAAAATAATGCTGGTGATGTGGCTCAATGATCAAGTGCCCCTAAGTTCAATCCCCCGTACCAATACAAAAACAAAACAAAACAAAAAGCTATGGGTACTCTATGCAAATAAACAAAAAGAAGAAGAAGAAGAAGAAGAAGAAGAAGAAGAAGAAGAAGAGGAGGAGGAGGAGGAGGAGGAGGAGGAGGAGGAGGAGAGAAGAGAGAAGAGCCAACAATAGAGAGATAAAGGAAAGAATAGACTGCTAGGGAATTTTTGACCCAAGAAGCAACACAGAAGTGATTTCCCTGGGTTTTCTTATTGCCTTGGATATCGTAGACTAGTCACTATAGAAGAAGATAATCTGAAATGCCAATAAGTGCAAGAAAAAAAAAAGTCCAATAAAAGCCATCTTTCTCTACCCAGAGAATCAGGAAAGAGTCAGTCTAACAAGACAGAAAAATTATATAAGCAAGCTGAACAGGGAGCCAGGGTATCAACCCACATCAGTTTTGAAGGAGCCACTTCAACCCCCACACTGAATGGTATGAGAGAAACCTGAGAAGGGAGTCAGGAGGATTCCCTGCCAGTCATTAACTGTCCCTTTATTCTTTAAGAAACAGTAGAGGCTTCATGAGGAGCTTGGACTTTCACTGCCACCTGAAAGTAAGAAGGCCTCTCTCTCTGTACCTCTCTGCTGGGGTGGTGGTGGGGTAACCAAAGACCTCCAGTGCAATCTTGCTTTCAACCATCACCACAGTGTGAGAAGACTTCACTCCTATTGGCATGGTAGAACTCAAATGGGAGACAGTAAGAAGGCACTCCTCCTCCTCCTCACTAGCATGGTGCCAGTAACAGCTTTGTAGTACACTAGCATGCCCACCCCTTCCCAGAAATAAAAGGAGACCCATCCCTTGGGTATTAATACAAACCATTGAGGAACATTGACTTCTATGCCACCCTGTGATAGCAAGATTTTAAACTAAATGGAAGACTGCCTTAATGAACAACTACAAAAACCCTTGAAATAAATTGGAAAAAAAAAGTCTGACGAAGAAAGATAAGGTATATAAAGGAATCAAATAATATTTTCGAACTGAAAAATATAGTAAAATGAATCCTAATTTAAAAATCTTAATTTACAATCTCATTAACAGAATAGAAAGGACAGAAGAAAAAAATCAGTAAACCCAAAAACACAACAATAAAAATAATCCAATCTAAACACCATTCTGATAGGCTGAAGAAAAGAAAAATAAATAAACAGCCTCCTCAGAGATCCATGGTACTACATAATAAGTACTCTTATCCAGAATTCTTAGAAACAGAAGTATTTTTGATTTGGGAGTTTTCATTTTTTTTGTAACATTTTCTTAGGAATAATGAATTATGAATTATCTTGTTGATAAAATTCAAATCTTAACACAAAACTCAAAGGTTTCATATAAACTTATATACTAGGTTGAAGGTCATTTTATACATTACTTTTAATGCATCTACATTTTGACTGTAAACCATAACATAAGATTAGCATTTGCAGCATCTTTCAGATGCCACAAAAATTTTGGATTTTGGAGCATTCCAGATTTGGAACATTCAGATTAGGGATGCCCTGCTTGTAGATAAAAGGACTGGCATTTGTGTCAGCAGAGCTCTACAGAAGAGACACTGGGTGGGACTGGATATGTTATTTAGAGAAATAAAGGTTTAGGGCTGGGGTTATGGCTCAACGGTATAGTGCTCACCTCACACGTGCAAGGCCCTGTATTTGATCCTCAGCACCACATATAAATAAATAAAATAAAGTTATTTTTTAAAAGAAAGAGAAATAAAGGCCAATAAATTCTTGATAGAGATAAAAGGCACAAATAAGATAAATTGACATATTACAGTTGCATTTGGAAAAATAAAACAAAGTACCAGTATTATGTATTAATTTGAAACATAAAACAAATTAAAAATAAAGTGGAGCTGGTGTTGTGGCTCAGTGGTAGAACACTTGCCTGTTAGAGTCTGTAAACAAGTCAGGATGGTGCCTGGCATTTTGCCAGAAAAATGTTAGAGTCTGTAAACAAATCTGGATGGCGTCTGGCAAAATGCCAAAGGGAGTGGTTTGTGAAGTAATGCCAGTGAGCCATTAAGTGTGGAAACTCCTTATTGGTTGACTGCTGCATCTATTTTATGTTAATTAAGATAAGCTGTGTGGAATATAGAAATATCGCTCCGGTCCTACAATAAATGGCTTCCACTCCTGCTGTATCAATCTACACAAGTCGTTCGTCACCCGCTGGCACTTGCCTAGCATGTGTGAAGCACTGGGTTAAATTCTTAGTATCACATATAAACAAATAAATAAATAAAGGTCCATCAATGACTAATAAAATATTTTTAAAAATAAAGTGAATGATTTAAAATCATAGGCAAATGATTTAACTCATTGTTTTATTTTAACTCATATTAGTATTGACATACCTCTGACCATAAATTAAGGTAGTTTAAATATATATAGTTACCTATACCAGATTTTTTCAGTGCATCTAATGCTATTTCAGTAAAGATAACCATTTGAATTTTCTTTGAATCTTTCACGTAATATATAAGAGTGTGACAATATACTCCAGTTCTCCCTGGAATTTCATGCTTTACGATCCCTGTTGTACTAGAATAATTATGTTTTATTTCTTCACATTTATACACTTAAACATGTCCTGGCTGAATAATGGACTATACTGCCCCTGACTATAATTTAGAATGACTGCTTTGCCATCCTACCAAAATAGCCATGACTTTCCTTGATGAGCAAAACAGTTTGAAGAAGTAGTTGTTGAATAAGTATTGGTTGCTTAAATGGTCTTGTTTGACTGAGATATTCCCAGTAGCACTGTTTCTTATATATGTACCAAGTGGATTGCAGTTCCCTATGACTTCAACCTTCTCTGCATCTTTTAAAATAAATTTAGTGGCAAATTCACTCTATGCCTCCAATATATGACAAAGAAAATAAAATTAGCCAAACAAAATGATTATATTTGTTCACTCATTTTTACATTTATACAACATATTAGATATATTACCTTTGCTTAATTTAATCTATTGTTACTATTTTATTTACCAAATTTTAAAAAATACATTTTAACTGACAGATAATGCCTTTTTGTTATTTACAACATTATAGTCAAAGGGGCATATACATTGTGGAATGATTAAATCTATGTAACTACCATAGTTAATGGTATCTGATTAGAAATGGCTACATAGTTCAAGAAAACAAGCTACATGATTAGTTCACAAATTATAAGAGAAAATGATATTCACTTCATTTAAAATTTTATAAATATGATATGTTATTAACTCATAATTTTGCTATACAATAATTATATTGCATTTTATTTCTTCTGTATCATTGTAATTAGGAATCTTTTGATCCGCATCTCATCTCCATGTCATCCTGTCTCCCTAGCCACGGAGCCTCTGGTAACTACCATTATATTTACTAATTACATAAGATCAACTTTTTAAGGTTCCATATTTAAATAAAACTGCAATACTACCATTCTGTGCCAGACTTACTCTGCTTACTATAATGTCCTCTGGTTGCAAGCATGGTGTTGCAAGTTGCAGGAATTCATTCATTTTTTTATACCTATATATATACATGTGTATATATATTTATGAAATGCTACAATAATATTTAGGTATAAAAATGAATGAATAAATTATATATATGCATATATATATATATATATATATATATATATATTCCTTATATTTTTATCCATTCATCAGTTGATGAACATGTGAGTTGATTTTCCATCTTAGCTATAATCAACAAACACATCAGCAAAGATTTTAACCCTTTTGCATATTCACCCAGTAGTGGGATTCTTGGGTCATTTTTTGTCAGAACCCGTAACAAAAATGTCTTTTATAGTAACCATAAAAATTATAAGGAACAAAGTATACCCCGATATATGCTATATCTATGTACACCATAATATAATAAATTACACACACATACACACATGTATGTACATATATAAATGTAAGACATTAATAATAATAATAATAATAAAAGGGATATTAGTAGAGCAAGTAATTCAGAAGGAGGAAATAGAGGAGTGAAAGGGAAAATACTTGGAAATGAGACTAATAAATTGTATGCATGAATATGATAAAATGAATCTCACTATTATGTATGATTACAATACACCAATAAAAAAATTTATCATAGAATGTCTGGGTCCCTCATATTTACTTTACTGTTAACGAACATGTTCCAAGACTGTATTTGAAAGCTTCTCTCCCTTTCTCTCCATGTATTTTTAAAAAAGATATATCGAATATGATGATTAAATGTAGAGCTTCATATTACTCTATTATTACATATAAACTTAATCACACCAGAGAAAGTATGTGATATTGAGTAAATTCTTCAAATACAGTTCCTTTGGAGTATAGAAAGACTCAAAAGAAACATTTTTTTTGGTATATTGTCATCATATGGCTTTATTTCTGAAAGTAATTTACTCTGAGTCCAGAAGAAATGATGATTTTGTATTTGAAATTTATACATTTCATTTTGGTGTTTATTAACTTAATCATTCTATAAATGCCTAATGCTATAAAGTTGTATGAACTAAAATATTTTAAATAAAATTTCCATTTTTACCCTCTACCTCCACTCCCTCTTACACTACCAACAGGCATTCACCTATTTATTTTGTTCCTAAAAACATAAATTTAGCTTAATTTCAGAAGCTGCTTCTAAAAACATTTTTTAGCTGCTATAAGAAATAATATTCTAAGATATTCATTTTTTTCCTGTGATTTAAAAGAGCTAAATAATATATTTTGTCAAATTTGCAATTAAACATTTTCAAACTTTAACATATCATAAATGTGGACATGTCCCATATTTAATAGCCTATTTTAGTTTAATAGGTTTTTTTGGTGTCTGTTCTCTCCAGTTTTAATAATGGCATGAATCAAAACAAGCAACACTTTAGAGTCAATAAAAATACAATATCAAATTGATGAGGAAAGATTATAAATATGTTTAAAACATTAGCTTCATTTAATAAATATTTGAAAAGTAATGCAGAAGCTATTCTGGCAAAAGGAGAATAGTTATAAGTAGTAATGGCTCAGAAGTGGTTCTGATATCTGCTGTTGAAAATAATAACTAGGAAAAGTAAAACAAAGTGTTTTCTCTAAACATCAGTAAATCAAGAAAATGGGGTGTAATGTAGTTCATAAAGAGCTCGGGGGTACTTGTACATGAGATGCATTGCTTAGAATAGATGGAAGCCATTACCTTCATTGCTTCCTCCATGAATACACAGATGATATGATGTTTCAAAATCATTAATCCATCACCCATAATGGGCATTAAATCCCAGTTTGGCTAACAAACACCTATGTTGCAATCATCAAAAATTAATACACCATGGACTGTTTATCCTCTGAATGACATGTCATCAGTAGAAAAAGCTTTTGACATATCTTTCTTCTTCATACATTGTTCTCTTGAAATTTCTCTCATGAATCAGAATTGTAGCCCATTTAGCCCAGAAGCTTCAAGTAAGTGGCAATGCATAATATCCTTCTTTGTCATTTTTGTAGCTATGGTTTCCATTCATGTGTTTATAATAAATGAGGTAGACTTTTTAAGTAGATGGGTGATCAAATTGGGAATTTGGCTCTTACTGCTTCTATTCAGTGGAAAATACTGAAGTGAAAAATTCAAACACTTAGTTTTTTAAATGAATACGTGTATTTGCAAGTATAATCTGTAAATTTAGTGGTGCCAAACAATGGCTATGTGCCTTTGAAGAGCTTCTCAGATTTGAATATGTCATTGTTAATAGTTAATACTTCTGATTTTTATATTACATAATTTAAAATAAGTAATCATATAAAACATGCTCTTCTGCAGTTGGAATTACAGAGTGCTGAGTATAAGCAAGATGCTATATTAAGTACTTATTAATTATTAAATCTTCAAGTATCTCTTTACAGTTTACATTACAAAAATAACACAGAAATTCAGTGACTGCCCCAAGATTTCTCTATTAGTCAGCTTTGTTTTTCTGTAATTGAAATATGCAACAAGAACAATTTAGAGGAGAAAAGGCTTATTTTGACTTTTGGTTTTCAGAGGTTCATTTTAAGGTCAGCTAACTTCATGGTTCTGAGCCCAAGAGGAGGCAGATTATCATGGCAGAAGGACATGCTGCTCAGTTCATGAAAGCATGTAAGCAGAGAGAAATTGAATAAAGGAGTCAGAGACAATATAATTTCCAAGTTCATAGCTCTAGTGACCTACTTCTTGCAGCCACACCCAACCTGCCTCTAGTTATCACCATTAATCCATTCAAATTATTAGTTTATCAAATGTATTAATCCACCAATTAGACTATAGTTCTCATAATCTAATCATTAAACTCTAAATATTCCTGGATTTTTCTCACATAATTTTTTGGGGGATGCCTCATATCCAAACTATAACATATCACAGTTAAGGAGTAAATTCATTGCGGTTACACTGAAAAATAAAAGAAAAAAAAGATTTGACATTGAGTGTGCACCTACCTACTATGCTAAATTAATTATCAAATTATAGTAATGTACTCTTCCTAGAGAGCTTTGCTTGTTAAACTCAAAAGCATAAATGTATCCATTAATTCTTAACCAGCACGTATATACTAAAATCAGCCAGCATACTATGTAATGCACATGGAAATACCCAATTATAGTTTTTGTAGAGTTGTTTTCTTTTCAAAAAAATTCTTTCAAAAATATACATAATTAGAATATCTTGTTAGTACATAGGATTTCCATTTTCTGATAGTTGATTAATGAAGTCTCAGCAAGTGAAAATTACTGCAACATGTCCCTGGATATTCTCAGAGAGTGAACTGTTGGGCTTATGCTACAGATGTCTCAGCCATCAAGTTATTTATCATCCTGCACTGAATATATTTGGTGTTATTTGGTGTGCAATGAAGAACTTACATAATCTATTAAGACTGGTGTATATGCTCAAGAGACACTTGAGATTTGGTGTTCACGTGAAGATTTTAATAGCATATAGCACTTTGAGGGAAATGATAGGGAGGGAAAGGAAGTGATTGGAGTTTGAAGCAATCTCTTAGACATAAACGTGCACTACAGTCATCAGTTGCAACTAGGAAATATGACTAACAGTTGATATTAGGTGAAAAGAACTGGGGGAATAATATCCTTCTTTACTCAATAAAAAATATTTTCATTATTTGAAATTAATGGGAGTGTATTTTCCATAATTTATAAAATCTTTTATTTTCATGAATATATCACCTATCTTACAAGTAAAATAAGCTTATTTACAATAATAAGCATGAGTTTGAAGCAAGCTAGTGGGTTATATAGATCAAACCTGAATTTAAAATTGTTACAGGTTTGGTGAGATACAGAAAAATGAAAATGTGCCAGTGTATGGAAACTGTGAGGGCAGTTATGAATTCTAAAATTGTGATTTCAAATGAATAATATAATTTCAGATACTAGTATTATAAATAGTATGTACAGTGCTGTGAATATGTTTAAATTTCAAAATATTTGTGTTATAATTAATTTCAGGCTGCACACTTTTTACTATAATTAATTTTGGTAGCAATGGTTTCTTATCCCTCAATCTTTTGAACTGTTATCACCTATTTACTCATTTTCTGAATTACCAAATGATCTGTCTTTCAATTTATGGTGACTAAAACTGACTTTACTGTTTGTCACATATTAATATCATTTCTGCAGCTTCCTTAAAAGTGTTAACATTTGGAGATTAACTGACAAAACAGTATACTGTTATGGAGATAGGTAAGATCACTAAGACCAGGATTAAAGAAAAAATGCTAAGACAATGATTTTTGGCTGTAGCTTAATAAATTTTACAAATGGCTTGATTTCTCAGTCAATGGAACCAATGTCACTTTATCTTGTCCATTTTGGCATTTATGATTTACAGCTTATGACAAAGCTGGTATGTCTCAATAGAGTTACAAATTTACTGAATTCAATTAGAAACACATAATTTTATTATTATCAGTTATAGACATGCATTTTGGAGCAGAGATATGGTCCCCAGAGCAAGAAAGAAATGCTGGGCTGGGGATGTGGCTCAAGCAGTAGCGTGCTTGCCTGGCATGCGTGCAGCCTGGGTTAGATCCTCAGCACCACATACAAAAAAGATGTTGTGTCTGCCGAAAACTAAAAAATAAATATTAAAAATCCTTTCTCTCTCTCTCTAAAAAAAAAAATGTTTGGTGTTTGACACTGTTTTAACATTACTCTTTCACTATTACCTGATATTTTGTAATGTACTTGAAAAGAATGCTTCAAGCAGCTAAGAAAACATGATATATTTTAAAATAATGACTTGGTTTATCTCTTGGTGTACATGGAAAGAAATAAATTATATTTATTACAGGATGTAAAAGTATATTTTTATGATAATTATTATTATTTATATGAAAGGGTGACTCATGAATTTTCAGTTTAACATAAGATTCAAAACGTTTGATTACATAAAAACTACATATAAATGACTGAACTCTCATTTGAAATTTTCATGTGAAATGAAAGATATTACTTATAAATATAAATACCTTTTTTAAAATACTCTTAAAGAAAACAGTTTAAAAATCCACTTATGTATCCACATAATCAAAACATATGCAGAAATAAATTGTCTTTGCTAAGAAGCTGTTCTATGAAAAGTTCAATTTGTTTAACATGGTGTATAAAATAATACTGTATTTTAGAATTTGTATTATAAAAATAAACAAAATTATGAATACTGCCACATTTCATTTCATTTATGTGCTTTGCAGTTGTCAAAATATTTTGACATATGTGATAAACTATAAATTCCAAACAAAAATTGACATTAATGATAATTGTCACAATCTCTTAAAATAAGAGTAATTATCAGTTTGGGATTGTAAAGGTGAATATTACAAGAATTAATGGCATGTCTTTAATATTGGTATGTAATATTTTGTGCCCATCAAGTATATATACATGGGCTGGGGTTGTGGCTCAGTAGTAGAGCACTTTCCTAGGATGTTTGAGGCACTGGGTTCAATCCTCAGCACTACATATGAATAAATAAAAAATGAAGGCCCATCAACAACTAAAAACAAAAATATTAAAGAAAACAAAAGAATATATATACACATGGCTGGGCATGATGGTGCACGCCTATAATCCCAGCAGCTCAGGAGGCTGAGGCAGGAAGATAAAGTTCAAAGCCAGCCTCAGCAATGTTGAGGGACTAAGCAGCTCAGTGAGACCCTGTCTCTAAATAAAATACAAAAAATAGGGCTGGGGATGTGGCTCAGTGGTCAAGTGCCTTAGTTTCATCCCCAGTACCCCTCCCCCAACAAAGGAACATGTACATGTGTATTAGAACATAATAGGCATATTAAAGTCACAGGAATGCAGATCTTTATGAAATTCAAGGTTATATACGTGGGAAAACAAATATTTTAAATATATTTTAGTGCCTGAAAATAAAATGAGAGAAATGAAGATGGAACCTTGCATACATTAATTATTATTTTGTATCACTAATGGAGACAATGTATATTTTTCCTTGAGTCTCAAAAAGTATGAGAGATATGTATGACTGGGTTATATTTTTTCAAAGTGACTTATTGTTATCTTGCAAATTGCTACCTCTGAACTCAGTAGGTTGAGATAGGAAGATTGAAAATTCAAGGCCAGCTTTAGTAGCTTAGTGAGGCCCTAAGAAACTCAGAGAGACCCTGTCCTAAAATATAAAATAAAAAGGGCTGGGAACTTAATATTTTTTATCTCAGCCATGGTGGAACAATTTAAATTTGACTTATTCTTCTGCTTTAAAGAAATGCAATACTGGGGAAAATATATGTAAGTGTTTTCAACAATAAGATGTGATTCCTGAGAACAAAGAAGTGAATGAACAATGCTCTAAATTCTTACTAACTTCCAGTTTGAAAACTAGAACTAGAACATTGCTGCTGGTATCCCATAAAAACAATTTGGAAGATACTACTAATAGGCAGACAGGAACATCTGTACTTCATGTGTGATCCTGAAGTGATCCATATTGGTGAATGTGAAACTTCTGGAGGTTTAGATCTATACCCTAAAAGTGCATAGAGGACCTCCCTGAAACTCAGATGTATAGCAAAGATCAACATCTCTCCAGTAACATAGGGTACAAACTAAATTTCAAATGCCCATTAATGGAGTTTCAAAGTTTAGTCAAGGCTAAATCCCAACTACTGGAAAGTCCAACTTAGAATTGTGTATTACCTCAGATACAGGGGCACACAATTTGTCAGAACTCCCCAATCTATTTCATCCTATATTGGGGGATGGGAAGCTAAGAAATATTATAACCAGGTTTGACTCCTAGCCATAATGACTGGCAGCTAGGTAAGGAACAGAAAGACATTGGACTTAACAATGCTCAGTCCTTGACTTCAATGGTTACAGAGCCAAAAATAAAAATAAAGAATAAAAAAACTATCTTTTCCAACAGCTTTAATCACCTCAGACCTATATTTTTCATTAAGAATCTTTTTCATTTATTGTATTCTTCTCCCATTTTTTTTACTATTTTAAACTATTTAATTATTTTTTAATTTTTTTTTAAAACTTCCCTTTCTTCTACTACTTGTAATTTTTTTTCCATTCTCTCTCTGTGTGTATGCTTTCGTGGGTACAGATGTATGTGTCCTAGCTGCATGAATATATTGGAAAAAAATATACACATATACACATATGTATATACACATATATACATATATATATATGTATGTGTGTGTATATGTACACATATACACACATATGTACATTAAAATAATTTTACTTTCATTTAATTTTACTTTCATTTAATTGCTTTCTTCTTTACCTGTTTATTGGGGAGCTTAAATTTATACATGGATTTGAGTTGTTTCAATCTTCTAATTATTCATTATTCCTTTTTATTGGATCTTCAAAATTTCTTCCCAAATTAATAATCTTTTTTACCCTCTTCCCTCTTACTCTATTTTTTTTAATTTTCATTATTTTTTACTCCTTTTTCTTTCTTTTTTTTTAGAGAAAGAGAGAGAGAGAGAGAGAGAGAGAGAGAAAGAAATTTTAATATTTATTTTTCAGTTTTCGGCAGACACAACATCTTTGTTTGTATGTGGTGCTGAGGATCGAACCTGGGCCACATGCATGCATGCCAGGCGAGCGCGCTACCGCTTGAGCCATGTCCCCAGCTCTACTCCTTTTTCTTTATAGCCATCATCTGCTACCTATTCCTGCTTCTGCTGTGTCCATTTTTTAAATATTTAAATTTCCTCATATTTTCCAACCCTATTTTTCTTCACTTAAGAAGCCATATCTTACTATCTTTTAGAATTATGTAGTTTATGTAATTGTTACTCTATTCATATTATTGTGATCATTAATGCAGCAGAGTACATAAATGCCTGATCTAGTTCATGGCTGTTTACTGTTGGCATGGAACAGAGACAAAATGTCAAAATTTCTGGGATAGTGTGAAAGCAGTTCTCAGAGGATAATTTATAGCACTGAGGTCCTATATTAAATATTAACAGAAATCTCAAATAAATATGCTCATCATCCTTCTCAAGGAATTAGAAAAGGAAGGATGAACTAATTTCAAAGTCAGTAGAAGAAAATAAATAATTAAAATTAAAGACAAAATTAATAAAAGTGAGATTTAAAAAGCAATGTAAAAGATCAATAAATCATAGTGTTGGGTTTTTTAAAGATAAATAAAATTCTAAAACCTTAGCTAAACTAACCAAAATGAAGAGATAGAAGACCCAAATAAACCAAATTAGAGATGAAAAAGGAATTTTTTAACACACACATGTCTGAAAGCCAGAGGATCATTAAAAACAACTTTGAAAATACATACTTCAATAAAATAAAATAAAAAAAAAACTAAAGACACTGACTGATTTCTAGACATATATCAGCTGCCAAAATTGTACCAGGCATATATAAATAGACTAATGTCAAATAATAAAAATTGAAGTACTAATTAAATTCTTCCAAAAAACTAAAGTACAGATCCAGATGGATTCTCAGCAGAGTTCTAGCACACTTTTAAAGAAGAAGTAATGCCAGTCTTTCTCAAACTACCCCATGAAATTTGAAGGGGGAAAACACTCTCAAATACATTCTATGAAGCAAATAGTCCTGAAACTAAAATGACAAAAAGATTCATTAAAGAAGAAAAACTATAGATCAATATACCTGATTTACTTAGATGCAAAAATCCTTAATAAAATATTAGCAAACTGCATTCAAAAACTCCTCTGGAAGGTAATGTAGCATGATTAAGTGTGTTTCATCTGAGGAAAGAAAGATTTGTTCAATATATATATGAAACAATAAATGTAATGTACTATACCAATAGAATTAAAGACAAGAATCATATAATCAACTCAATAGATGCAGAAAAGCCCTTTGATAAAACCAACACCATTCATGTTAAAAATGCGGGAGAAACTAGGGAAAGAAGAATCTTACCTTAATATTATAAAGGCTATATACAACAAACCCAAGCCAACTTCATAGTGAATGAAAGAAAACAACATATTTCCTCCAATATTAAGAACAACACAAGGATGTTCACTCTCACTACTCTAATTCAACATAGTTACTGAAATGTTAGACAAAACAGGTTAGAAAAGGAAATTAAAGAGACACAACTAGGAAAGGAAAGAGTCATATTATCTCTGTTGGCTAATGACCTGATTCTATATCTAAACAACTCAAAAAACAAAAGAAGAAGTTTTCTACAGCTGATAAGTTAATGCAGCAAAGTGGCAAGATACACGATCAAATTCATAAATCATTTGTCTTTCTAGAATCCAATAGTGATTTTGCTGGGAGAGAAATCAGCAATTCTATCCTCTTTACAATAACCTTAAGAAAAACCTTGAGGAATAAATCTAACCAAAGAGGTGAAAGATTTCTACAATGAAAATTATACAACACTGTAGAAAGAAACTGAAGAAAACCTTGGACAATTGAAAGAACTCCAGTGATCTGGATATGCAGAATTAACATTGTCAAAATAGCCATAGTATCAAAAGTATTATAGAGATTTAATGCAATACCCATCAAAATACCAAAGATTTTCCTTATAGAATGAGAAAAACAGTTCTGAATTCATTTGGAAGAACAACAGATGCAAAATTACAACAGCAATCTTTAGCAATAAGAATAATGCTAATGACATAATGATATCACATCTCAAATGTTAGTACAGAGCCATAGTAACAACAACATCAAAAAAAAAGGATGAAAGTGAAATCAAAATAGTCATGGAGACCAATGGAATAGAATGGAAGATACAGAGCCAAGGCAACATACTTACATTCATCAGATACCTGACAAAGGTGTCAAAATATATATTTTAGAGGGAAAAAAAGTCTCTTTTACAAATGATGCTGGAAAAACTGGATATTCATATATGGAAGAAAGAAACTAGATCTCAGTCTCTCACTCTTTATAAAAAATGAAGTAAAAGTGGATTAAGGACAGGAAAAAAAAGTGGATTAAGAAAAGATATGGTCACCATTATATCATATAGTTACAGGTACTGACTTTCTTAAAAAGACACCTATATCTCAAGAAATAAAACCAAGAATCAATAAAGAGGATGGGATCAAATTAGAAAAATTCTGTTCAGTTAAGGAAACACTTAAGAGCAAGAAGAGCACTTACAGAATTGGAGAAAATCTTTGCCACCTACTCTTCTGACAGGAGATTAATATCTAGAATATATAAAGAACTCAAAAGGCTTCACAGCAAAATGAAACAAAACCCAAGAAAACCAGAAATAAAAAAGAACCCAATTAAATGGGCAAAAGAACTAAACAGACATTTCTCAAAAGAAGAAACACAAATGGCCCACAAATTTATTGAAAAATGTTCAACAAGCCTAGGAAAGCAGGAAAATGCAAGTCAAAACTGCATTAAGATTTCATCTCTCTCCAGTCAGAATGGCAATTTTCAAGAATAAAAAATAATAAATAATAAATAAATAAATAATGAGGAATAATACATTGTTGAACAATTATTCAGAAGAATGTGAGTCCACAAATTATCTGAGATTTGTATAATAATCAAAGGGCCTGACATATCATAATTTATGTAACAAAAAAGAGAGGAAAAGAGAGAACTATTAAAATACTTATTTAAATTGATAAGAACTAAAATTTTCTGAGCTTTTTCAAATCTGATGAACAACAGAAATCTAAGGAAAGAATTATCTTAATAAAAACAAAGCAGGACATGTACAGGTTTGAAGTGCTGCATATCATAATCAAATTTCAGAAAACTAAATATAAAAAGTCATCCTGATGAGAACAATGAAACACCTTATTTATATATAGAAACAGTGGAATCTAGAAGATAAAAGATGCCATTTTAAAAATAAGAAAAGCAAACAATCAATTTTTCAATATCCAGATCAAAATTTTGGTATATTAAGTTGATATAATGACTTTTCCAAATATATAAAAGGTACATTCGTTTTTTTTTATCAGTGGAACAATCCTAAAATTAATACCAGATTAAGTTTTCAAGGTGAAAGAAAATAATATCACAGTGGGAATTTGACAAGAAAAAATTAAGGGAGAGCACTAAACATGGTAAATATAGTGTTCCAGATAACTATTATTAATTTAAAAAACTATCCATTAAAGGGGTGTAATTTATGATGAGGATTATAACATATCCAAAATTAAAGCATGTGAGCACAACACTAAAATGCATTGGTGAATAAACATACTGTGTTATTTTAATTTCTTCACATATGTTCTGGTAAAATAAAAATTTGAATAACCTAAATTGAGTTAAATACATATATTTTAATACTTTACCAAGTGCTAAAAATAGATATACAGCTCAAAAATTCAAAAAAGGAAACAAAGTTAAATTGTAAAACAGAAAGATCCAAACAAAGGCATAAATCTTGAAAAAAAGTAGAAAACATAAATCAAGATTTTAAGGTTGAGCCCTATTATCTTAGTTTTTTCATTAAGGTAAGTAAACTAATCATTCTCATTTAGAAGAAAGATAAAGAAATCACTCTTATCACTTCCAATCAACATTGTACTAAAAATACTAACTAGTACAATTGTTGAGAGCCACAGCCAAAGGGGCCCCAGCAAACTTCCAGCTGCCAGCAAACTTCCAGCTTCCAGCTTCCAGCTGATGATTGGCTCACAGCGGCCCCAGCAACTTCTAGCTGCCAACTGATTGGCTTCTCTGCAGTGATGCTCATTGGGCTGTTTCCCTGCCCTTTCAGACCATGGAGCTGCTCATTGGGGGACTTTTTTGGCTCTGTCCATACGACCCAGCCAATGGGCCTCAAGAGCAGGAAGAGTGGGGGAGGTTGAGAGGCTAGTGGGAAGCCGGTGGTGGCAGTTAGGCTCTGAAGGTTTTCCTGAGGAGCTGTTTTGTTTGGGTGTGTGGTTCTAAAAATAAAGTTTCTTTCTTTTGACAAGTGGCTCCTGAATTGTGCCCAGCCAGACTGCAGCATACAATTATATAAGAAAACACTTCACTTAATAATTAAAAAAGAAAGTTATCTATATTTATAATTATCATGATGATCTTAGAAAATTAAAATAAAATGCAAACTACTATAGCTGGTATATATTTAGCAATGTCATGAATAATAAGAGCAATTCTCAAATCAATCATTTGTCTTTGTGCACACCAGTAATACACATATTGGGGAGTTAAATTGAAATAAAAATACAATTTAAAATGAAATTGACAACTATTAAATACCTGGGAATGAATTAAATGTGAGCAAGACAATTATATCAAAAACCACCATTTTGGAGAAATTAAATAAGACCAACAAATAGAAATATATTATGTTAATGCTTACAAAAATTAGATTTATTTAAGACTGTTTCCTGAAAAGTGAATTATAAATATGATGTAATTTCATTTAAAAACCTCAACAGGATTTTTTCTTTGTAAAAATTCTGCATTTAAGGAAGAAAACAATTTCTGCATGACCTTACCAGTAGGGAACTATTTTTTTAATGTATAGGTAGAAAAATATTTTTTAATGTTTTTCTTAATCATTACAGTTGTACATAATAATAGTTGGTGTCATTTTGACATGTTCAAAAGTGAATGAAACTTAATTTGCTCCATTTTAATAACCAGTACTTCTCTCCCCTCCTCGCTCCCCAGATTCCCTTCCTTTAAATCTATTGATCTCCCTTTTGGGAAATATTTCTTATGTTATTAAACAACAAAACAAAACAAATAAACAAAAAAACCCCACTAAACATAAACATAAAATTTGGTAAAGTACCATTTATCATAAATAAAAAAAAAAACTTTAGGTAAATTTGAGAGGCAGTATTTGAAATATGGGCATTAATTTGTATCTATAATCTAGAAAGAACTATTAAAATTAATAATAAAAATAAAACAATTTGGAAAAATAAAAGATCAAACATCTAAAAAGCAACTTCACAAAATAATACAATTGTGAATCAGAACAAAAAGATTGCTCAATATCACTTAATCAAGAATTAATATTAAATCATATTAAAATGGGATGCTATTTTATATTCATGAAAATGGTAAAAATCAAAGAGTGATAAGACTAAATGTTAGTAGAGTTCTGGAGTGAATATTAAATTGCACAAAACTTTTTCAGAACTTACTTGGAAGTTTCTACTGAAACTAGACAAACAGATTGTTTCATTATGCATGTACATTTTTTAAAAAATGAACATTTGTGTCCTGCAAAAGACACAGCTGAAATGTCAAAATTTTATACAGAATAACTAAAAATTAAATGCTTATGGACAAGAGAATGGATGAATACTTACTCATAATTGAAAACTGATGATAAATTCAATATGGATTAAAGGAACAATGTTGATTAAACTTCTGACACACTGAACATGTTTTCTAAATTAATACATTAATACAGGAAACAAAACTTATTAATTTTAATGAACTTTAGTTTGGTGGAATAAAGTTTCGCACAAAAATAACATATTATGAATTATGTGATATGCATGACCACTTGACCAACGTCTATGTTAAAAGACTGAATAGGAGAAATATTTCTCAATAAAGTAGTAGAATATGTTACATATGTATATATGTATGTATATTCATATGTACATATGTTACATATGAATATTAAAACAAGTATCTGCATAGAGATTTTAGTATATTAATTATTATTAGAGTGTTTTCTGTGAAGAACCTCAATAAAGATCCTGAAGTTCCAAATATCTCCATTGAACAGGTAAATATCCTTGTCACATCCATTAAGAATTATATTTAAAAGTACATATTTTAATATTAATTAAACATTAAAAATAAATACCAACATAAAAATTTATAATAGAAAACAATGATATGGATTTAAGTTCAAAATTTTAATTAATGTTTATCTATAATCTAAAAAGATAATAACTGTTAAGAAAATAAGTATTAAGAGAATAACTGGCATTGTTACATGACTTGGGTTTAAGCAAAGTTTGGATTATTTAAATTCTTTAAAATAATTTATCTCTCAGTCAAATATGAACAATAATCACATTATTTCATATATGTCTATAAAATAAAATAATTTAGCACTATCATTAAATCTGACATGATATAAATAATAACTCAATAAATTTTAATTCCTTTAGCTAAATTTACACGTACATATTTTTCATCTCTCTAATGATTTATGAACTCAACAAATTTTTGCCCTCATCATTATATCAAGATTATTCTTAAATTTGATTTTAAACTTCCATTCTATGGATCATTATCCCAAATGATGATGCCTCTACTTGTATAACTTGCTTATAAAACATGAGCTTTGTCAGAAAACATGTCCAAAATATTTTTTTCTTTTTATCAGCATATTTGCATTCTTAGAAATATGAAGGAATATGACTTCAAAATAAATAAAGTTTTGTATTTTGATACCAGGGATTGAACCCAGGGACTATTAACCATTGAGATACAACCCCAGCTCTTTTTATTTTGTTTACGAGACAAAGTCTTGCTAAATTACTTGAGCCATCACTAATTTGCTGAGGCTGGCTTTAAATTTGAGATCCTCCTGCCTCAACTTCCCAAGTCTCTGGGGTTCCAGTGCTGGCCAAGATGCCCAGCTCATAATTAAGTTTTGAAAAACATTTTATTCTTGGTGAAATGTAACAAGTAGAGAATCAAACAAATATGAATTAACAAAAGGACATTTTTATGTATTAAAAACTCCCATAAAGTATTTAACAGCATGTTTCAGAAAATACCCAATATCAGGTAAATAGGAAATAACATTCCCTTGCCAACCACCGTGCCCCTCCCCCTCCGACAAAAAAAGAATCATTCTCCAAGCACACCCAAGGCCAGGTGGAAAATTTGCAAAATGCAAAGGACAATGAATACAAATCTCAGAAGAGCATTACCTCATTTGTGGAGCCAAATTAAATTAGTTCTAGAATAAACAACACTCAAGACTGAAACACATTAATACATACAACAAATCCAAGCAAATTAAAAACTTTAAAATTATGAATAAATTTCCTAAAAGTATGATGAAGGAGAAAGGTGAGGAGAGAGGGGTGTAATGATTATGATTATTGACATCTCACTTTTCATCATTGCTCAGTAGATTCCCATCGATGAAATAAACAAGGAAATTTTGATAGTCGTTATATCAATGAGTCCTAAAAGCAAACATTTTGAATGCTTGGGGTAATAAAATTGTGTGAAAAGAAAAACTTCTAAAAATGAAAATAAATATTATTACAATTAGAAAATATGCTCATAAAATTATTGTTCACAAAGCAAATGTCCAAAAAATCAATTGCATAGCATAAAAGTACCTAGGATTTAATCTAACAAAATCTAAAAAAAATAACAGAAAATTTTGATTCAAAAATGAAAAATCAAAACTAAATAAAAACTCCAAATTTTAAAAAATGTTCAAGACAAGTATGAAAACTTGGGTTTATTACTGCCTAATATTTTAAAGTCAGTATAAAATATTAAATATTCAGACTATACACTTCTTGCAAGAATAATTAAATAGAAAATAACAAAGTTCATAACAAATCCTAACAGTTGAATATAAATACTGACACATAGTATCATTGCATAACATTATATTAAAAAGTCTTTTTAATAAATGGTTCTGGGTTAATGTCGCATTCAAATAAAAATTTATCTTCATTCTCTCATGATATGTATATACAAAATAATCAGTTCTAGAGGAAAGTATATTTAAAGATGAGGCAAGACATTACACTTTCTGGAACATATGAGAGGACTATTTTAAGGTATTAAATATTAAGAAAGAGCTTACTAAACAGAAAAAAAAAACATTTACTATGAAGAACCTACTGCCACAGTAGATTTTATTTCAATTTTCATCAAAAAACAGTAAAAATTGTAACATTATATGACCTACAGTGAAAGAAAATATTTTCTGATCCTTCTCAAAACAGATGCTCATCCTTTTAAAAACTTCTTATGCACCACTTTTTATAATGTAGACACCCAAGGTATCTGAACAGAGAATTTGTAATAAAGAATACATGATATTCATTAGAAATTGAATAGAATTTCAATTGCACTAATCTCTAGTAAAATGCAAAACATTTCTGTAATAATATAATTTGATAAGCTCACTGACAAAACTGTATGCTGGTGAGAAGAAGGATAAATAAGAATGTTTCGGTGCTACTGGGAGTAAATATTAATCCAAGTACTCTAGAACTGCTTGATTCTATAATCTAATACCCACCATAAACAGTCTGGGATCCAACATCTTAATTCATAGGTTATATAACCAATAAAATGAGTGTACATATGCACTGAAAGCTATATGTTTTTATAGTAGCATAATTCTAATGACCTTAAATTTGAAAGTACTCCATTGTCAGCTGTATTGTATTTATGTGTTGCTATACAGCAATGAAAAAATATATATGAACTGCAGCTATACAAAAAACATAAATGGTTGAATCTCCAAAGCATAAAATTGAACCTAAGAATCACACATCAAATAAAATGATGACAAAAGAAAAGAAATAAAAATACTGCATATATGTTTCCTATTTAATAAAGTTCAAAATATGGGCAAAGTTTATACTTTGAAAAATCTAGATGGTGGTAAACTTTGGGAAATAGTGAGTTGTTTTTGATTAAAAGGTATGCTCATTTGTGTGTGAATGTTCCATTTTTTCACTTGAGTAGAAGTTTTATGACTTCTAGTTGGTTAAAAATCCCTCAACCTCACAGTAAAAATTAGTGTTTTTTTCTCACTGTATACAACACCTTCATAAAATTGTTGGTATTATTTATTGTTTCTTGTTAAATCCGAGTTCTTACAGGAAACAAATTGTTCTAATATTTTTGAAGTAAAACTACTACCATGATGTAAGTGTAAAGGAATGGACAGTGAGAGAGAGCTGCCCTGACTGTATTTTATAGGAATATTTCAGCACTTGTATTGTGCAAGCTGTGTAGTGACAATAAAAAGCAAACTGAATTTTAGCCAAATTTATTTCTGTTTTAAAATTCTCTGCAGATAAGTTGAGCATTTCCAATCTAGATTTATCACTGGGCAATTATATGCACACTGCATGCATGTGTGTTTTTCTGACATTTATTGATACACAATTTGGCTCACAAAAATCTTGCCTATAGAAAGAAGTAATGGACCAGTGTTACAAAGCATAACCCTAAGCATGCGCCATTTGATTTCAAATGGTCATTTTTTTTTTCTGTACCTTCAGTTGTCTAGGATAATTTGTTTTATTTTCACCTTTATATTCATTTAAATTCAAAATTTCAAAGACATTATATTTATTCTCCTCCCTTAGTTCATTTTACAAGCTTTTTATCGGCTTTTATTCTTTTTCAGGTTTTGTCTTGTTATTGGAAATGGAAATATAAAAAGGGCATTATCATTTTGAAAAGAACTAAAATTGGAGTAGTAAAAAAAACAGTTGATCATTTAAATTTAATATATAAATGCTAATTTTTATAGTAAACTGACATACTTCTTCAGTGATATCTACGTTTGCACACTCTCTACTTTCCACTCCTTCTCTCTCCCAGCACCTCTACCTTCCCCCACAAAAGAGACATAATTGACTTAAATGTGAATTAGTCTACTTCAAGTACATTTTTGATTGTTTCATTTTCCTTGCTCAAAGACCTTTAGGTTATCACTTATTTTGTCAAATAAAAGCTAAATAGCTTTGCCTGACATTAAAGTCCATCAGGCTATTTTTCAGAAAAACCTTTCAGGACTTATAACATCTATATAAAATGAAAATTTAACTGTTTGAGGGTCCAACACACTCAGCTTTCTTGTCCTTCTGTATAAAACACCCCCTTCATAAAACTGTTAGTATTATTTATTGATTCTTGATGATTCCAAGTTCTTACAGGAAACAAATATTAACAAATGTTTTTCACCTGAATTTATTAACTCCTAGACTACAGGAATTGATGCAGTTCTCATAGTTTTCATATATCTTGATAATATTAGGTGTATAATAATTTCACCAAATAGTGAAGTGTCTCATTACAAGCTGTTCATTAGAGAATAGGACAGAAGTACAAATACGAGAATGTAGCTAGCTTTCTTTTGAAAAACATGTAATAATTTTTTAAACAAACGTGTAACTATCTCTTAATGAAAGAAATAAATATATTTAGATTAGATTGATGCTACAGCAACTATGAAATTCCCAACGTTGATTTAATAGCACATAACATTTCAAATTAAATGTTCTTTAAGTATAGAGGTATTATTGGTTTATTCCGTGGAAAACTGGATGCCTATCAGATGTAAGGGTGAAACAGAGATTTAGGTAGATAGATAGAGGGTGACTCTAGAAAAATAAGTCAAGTCTGTCTTTTTCCAACTCAGTACTGAGTACATATTTGTTCTGAATCTTTACTCTGAGAAATGAGGTTGTAAAACAGAGTGAATTAACAGAGCTAATCCAGTCTGACTATTCTTTCAAAAGTGTGATGTAGCAATGAAAGCAGTGACTCAGAAAGCAAATTCAGCCACTGAAGAAGGCCCACCAAGTGAACAATAGGGTGCAAAGTAGTCAATAGTTTTATAATTCCAAATCTATTTTTTTTTCTATCTGAGCTCAAGCCTGGTACTGTATTTGAAGGCAACACAATAATTTAGTATTTAAAATTCAAAATTCAGAATAATACTTTAGTGAAATCTTTAGTAATATTTTTACATTAATAATTGGTTCATATTTTACTTTTTTCTTAAATTTAAACAATATCATTGATAGCCTTAGCAAATTTCATTTATTAAAAGACACCAAACTTTTTTTAGTATATGGCTAGTTTATCACCTATTCATTATTTTGTGACCTTAAACAGTAAAGGTTAAATAAGAAATTCAAGCTTTTTTTCTGATGTCTCCACATTGGACAATATTGACAAGTGTTTTTCATCTGAATTTATTAAATTACTTTATAAGATTCAGACAACCCTAATACTTAATGAAATAATAATTCTGTCAAGTTCCTATGTTATTGCTACGTATTGAAGAAATTCAAATGTTAAATGATATTTTTTCTCTAGTAACACCCTTATTTGGATAACTAAAGAGAGATGGGAGTAATATAAGTACCAGAAATATCATGGGATTATTTATGGTTGACTATATTAATTAGTGAATGTGTATTGATTGAGTAGTGAATGACTATTAGCAATGTGCCCATGAAGTAATATGAACTGCAGAACTTAGACTGCAAAACTTAGACAGAGTTAAGTTAATGATGTAAGAATCTATACATACATGTAACTAGGTACAACCCAGACCTCACCCAGTTATCAGCTACAAGCACAACTGAACTAGGACTTAAAATCCAGATTTCTCGGGGCTGATGGGACTAACAGGACCCAGACAGAGAGACCGAGAGCTCCTTCACTATTGTCCTCCCTGCACTAGACTCCTCTGGCCTAGATCAAATTCTAGTGAGCCAGACTTAAGACATGTCAAAGGTAAGTATCTTGGACCCTTGAGTGTAGACTCCATTAGGACTTAGAATTAGGTCATGAGTCTAAAGTGTGATGAACATTAATAAATAAAATAGATTTGATCAAATCTAACTGCGCCTCAGACTCAGTCTATAGAAACTGCTCAGGAGCGTCAAAGTAATTTAGAAGAAACATTACATGTTGATAATTTCCACAATATTTGCTTACTCTCAGAACACAAATAGAGATATATTTAAAGTTTTTGATTATATGCCGGCTGATAGTACTTTCTAGATATCATAAGTAAAAAATAGTCCCTTTACATATCTGAGAAGACTTAAAAATATATATTTCAAATTTATTTTTCCAAAGATAAACTTAAGATCCAAGAGAAATATTAAAATATTTTAATTTTGGATTTAACTCAGTCATCCATATATTGGTCTATTTATACATAATGCCTTCAATTGAAATTTTCGTAAGAGTTTTCCAATATTAATCCAAATGCTTATAAAGATCAATTTTTATTTCTTATCTGATTGCATTAGTCATTCCCATTTATATTTATTTACACAACTATAGTATATACTATATTCACAACACACATATATGTACATATTAACCCTTTCTTATGTACTCCTGCTTAGACATACTAATTTAAAACCATTTTAAAAATCTAATCCACAATCAACTTTTTATGTTTGACTTGCACACTTTCTTGAATTTACTTAATCTTGTCATTATATTAATTTACTTTCAAGTTAAGTAATTACCTCCCATGTTTTAGCTTAATATTAGTAAATTATTTTTGTCTGCTTGCTTATGGTGAAATTAAAGTAATAATAAAAGTATCAAGCATATTAACCAGACTCATCTCTAAATGTTCATGGTCATGTAAGGGGTTTCATATATTGCACATCTAAATATTTAAAAGCTTTGAAGCAAGATACAACTATACCCTCACCCCTTTCCCAATGATACACCCCACCCCCAAATTCCCTGCAAAGGTCACCAGTACAATACAAGTGCAACCGTGAGTCCCTTGGAGAGACTCATTTCCCCTTAGGGCAGTCCTGATGCTTGTCTGTGTAGCTCTTCTGGGGCTGGAGTCCAAAGCTGGAACCAAATCCAGGATTCCTGAAGGAGAATGGGATTAGCCTGGCCACATTCTCCAAAGAGCTGAGTGGCCTTTCCTCTGTGGCTGGGAATAACTTTATCTATCCTGGATTTCCAGCTAGTTAAGAAGATGTTCTACATTAAGTTTATCCAAGCCCAGGGAGGAAAGAAAACACATCTGCAACTGTTGAAGCAAACTTTGTGGGTGATAGGCTTAAAACAAAACAGCCAAATTCCTGAAAGTTGAAGCTTTGTTTTTCTCATTTTTTGCTACTGACACACTCAGAAATATATATACTAGCTTAATGGGGCTTGCTCTCAGAGCCACAGTTTTAACAAGAATACCTGATTTAGCTTCCACATTTTTTCTTGCATTTAACTTGGACTCAGCAGAGTGCCCAAAAGCATTTTTACTAGGATGAAAGAGAGAGAGAAAGAAAAAGAAAGGTTCATGTTCCACATCTGCAGCAGGCAGATTCTTCTTAAAACACACAGGTGACTACAGGAATCTCTCACTAACAAAAATCTAAGAATGTACTTTAGTGTTACTGCTAAAAATTAATCATAGAGGTTTAATTATAAAACAGTTGTAGTGTACCTTTAGGGTAAGAAAAATGTATATTTGATATGGATTATAGCATGCACAAACATTTTCATAAGTGAATTTCTTATTGTCTTTATAATTTTTAAATATCTGACTCTAATTTTTAATGGTCCTTTTCATAGTTTAGAGTTATATTAGTTGTAATAATGTAGTTAACCTCGCATATTCAAAGTACAATAGTGATTTTAGTGAGCATGGTATACATTTAGAAATAACAAAATATGTGCAAATTTTCTGGATCAAATAAGACCAGGGTCTTCTACTTCAGCACTTTTTGTTACAAGTTGCCAAGGAGACCTGATGAAATAGTTCCATAAAGGATGCTGAAAAATACATGGCAAAATCATAGTTTATGAAAATAACTCTTGTGAAGTATTAAATACCTTAGCTAAAGACAAGCCTAAAGCCTGTGAAAATATATAGCAAGAAATATTCTCAGTGTACAAAAGTACTTTTAAAGACTTTTGAACACAACTATAATTATTCATTGGAATGACTAATAAAAAGAGACGTAGGTTATTGTAGCCATTTTAAGACAAGAATTCAAAGCTACACTAGGGACTTGCTGTAGCAGCAGTACCTTACTTAGTCTGAGCGGCTTGGCAAAGTTAGAGTAAAGGTAGTATCTGAAGGATGAGTTAGTCATGCTAAGAGGTATAAAAGGAGAAAGATCATCTAAGGCAGACACATGTTCAAGGTCCAGAGGTAGGTAAGATGTATTTCTCAAGGGAAAAGGACTCATAAAAAAATAGGCAGGTAGATTTTAGAATCTCATCTAATCATTTGCTAAGACATTTATATGTTTTTTATCAACTATTTATCTTAAATTGAAGCTCATGTTGACCACCATCTTGCACTGTCTTATGTACTTTTAATTTAATATACATATGTCTATCTAGATCTCAGTCTAGATCTAAATATATTCTATTAAAAATTGCCTGTTATTATACTGTGCTCCTATAGCACTCAAACATCTGGAATCACTGGGTCACTGTAAGTGGCTTTGATTAAATGTTAATATATATCTGAAGGGTACTGCTATCACTGTTAAGTGAATTTTTTTTTCCATTTGACTGTGCCTTAAAAGAGGGTGCAGTTTTATTTATTTTTTATCTCTTCCTTATTGAAACCTTTTAAAACTTAGTAAGCAATTTATTTACCAATCACTAGCTACACTTATTTATTCTTCATCTTTTTTAATGATGACTTGTGTTCTACATCAGTATCTTTGGACAGTGTTAGAGTCTGTAAACAAGTCACTATGGTGCCTGGCATTTTGCCAGGGGGAGTGGTTTGTGAGGTGGTGCCAGCGAGCCATTAAGTGTGGAGAGTCCTTATTGGCTGACTGCTGTATCTAGTTTATGTTAATTATATAAGCTGTGTGGAATGTATAAATACCCCTTCTGACCTACAATAAACGGCTCCTACTCCTGCTGTATCAATGTACACAAGTTGTTCCTCACCCCCCGGTTAGTTTGCTGCAGCTGGACTGCGCAGGACGGTCTCCAATGTAATGCAGATATGAAAGTATAATTAAATATTCATGATTATTTCTGGACTAGAAGTCTTTAAGCCTAGTTTAGTTACAGGCTCAATTTCAGAATGAAATGTTCATATGTGAAAAAAAATATGATTTATATAAAGGTAGGTTGGTGGTGTGTCAAATCTTTGATAAACACTAAAAATTAGGACTGGACTTATAGTTCAGTGGTAAATCGTTTGCCTAACAAATTGCCTAGCATGTGCTTGGTCCTAAGTTCAATATCCAGCACTACTTATAGACTAAAAAGCAAATAGTAAAAAGTGAATTGAGTCATTTTTCCATTAAACTTGTCCATGTTTTCTAAAATAATCTATTTTCTTTTTTTGAAAGACAGAGAGAGAGAGAGAGAGAGAGAAGAGAGAGCGAATTTTTTAATATTCATTTTTCAGTTTTTGGTGGACACAACATCTTTATTTTATTTTATGTGGTGCTGAGGATGGAACCCAGTGCCCCGGGCATGCCAGGCGAGAGCGTTACTGCTTGAGCCACATCCCCAGCCATATAATAATCTATTTTCTATCATGTAATTGTGACTTTCTCTTTGTGTTATTATTTGTATAAGTTTAGGAAGATACTAAAATGCATACACCAGAACTGGCATATATAATAGAATAAGCAAAGCCATTAGAGAATGCAGGTAACTAGGGTTAAAACAGTGAAATATATAAAATCATCATGACCTGTATAAGATTTCCAAGTATTATGTTTTTGAAAATGGAATTTGTTCCTTATTTGATATTATTTTCTTTGCTTCCTAACATTGTATTCTGGTTAAAGTTTTGAGTTTTTTAAAAGATCTTAAATTTAATACTGAAATTATATTTATTTACTTTTTCCAAATCAATGTAATATTATGCTCAATGTCCTATGGTTGTCTGCTGTGTAGTTCAGTGGGGGGGGGGGAAGCCATCTTAACTCTGCAGCTTTGACATTATTGACCTTGTCAGATATGGAAGGATGACAGAAGAGAACACACATTTTCAGTGGTATAAGCTGATTTTATTCAGTCAACTTGACGTGTAAGGATCATTTCTAATCACATTTAGGTTTGAATCTCTTGCTACTTTTTATAAGGAGTTTCTGAACCTTATAGACTGTTGAACTTAAAAAGAAACTGTCTGGTCCTTGAAAAACAAAATACTTGTCAATGAGGAAAAATGGATTGTAATAAAGGAATTAAATGCACACATGAAAAGGGAAAATCCCACTTTTAATTAAGAGAACTGTAATCTACCATGTGATATATGATGGAAGGCAGGATATCTGATATTTTATTCACTGATTTTCTTTCTTTAACAAACCTAGGTTGCTCAAGAGTATCTCCTTTGTACTAATTATAAAAATGAACTTTCATTTTATTCATGTATTGAATTCTAGAGACATACTTTCAGGAGAAAAATCACATACAGACAAAATTACCTTTCATAATTTCACAAAACTCTTTTTAAAAACTATTCATTCATTCATTCATTTATTTTGTTTTTTCAGGACTAGGGATTGAACCGAGGGTCTCACATATGCTAAGCAAGTGTTCTATCACTGAACTACATATCCGAGCCTATTATTATTATTATTATTATTATTATTATTATTATTATTATTATTACTATTATTATTATTATTTAGACAACATCTTGTTAAATTGCTTGGATTGTTCTCAAAATTGCAATCTTCTTATCTTTGCCTTCAGATTACTTGAGATTACCATCATGAATCACCATCTTGGGATATACAAATTGTCCTTAAATTTCTAAAACCTGGGACCTCAAAATATTGAAAGAATGTGTATTTTATTCATGGCTTGACTCTTCTGAAGTAGTGGAGCTCAAGATTTTGTTTGAATTAGGTAATATTCTACTTCTTTTGTTTATTTATTTTTCTGATTTCTCATTTTCTTTCTTATTTCTCTTTTTCCCTTCCTCCAATTTCTACCGACACTTCTACATCCACCTCCATCTAAATCTATTCTCTCTCAGTCATATTTGGCAAAAAAGCAGGATAAATATGTGTGCGATATGATTTCATTGTACTGAAAATATGACGAAACTGATTAAACTCAAAGGCTATAATTCAACACTAAAACTTTGGATAAAATTTACAGTTGAATTGTGAAAAGATGATATATCTAATTTGTTACTGGAACATATTTTCTCAGCCTCCAAATGCTAGTAAGATATGAACAATATCAGGAAGGATGATGAAATACTCCAAGTTCTATTAATTTGCACTATATTCAAGATCTGAATTAAGCTGGTTTATTATTTTAATACTCTCATAGTTACATTAATTTGAGTTTTCCTTTATCTTTACATTTAGCCATGTAAATGTGTGTACACACACACACACCACATGGTTATATATTCCCTTGAAGTGGGAGATTTAATGATTCATAAATAGCATATTATTTTTTTATGTTTGAGTTAGAAAAGCCACAGAATAAGATGGATGAAATCTCTAAATTTAAGACATACTGAAATGATGATCTTGTAAGATTCACTTTGTTATATCTAAAGAAAAAAACAAATCTCCCAAAAATCTATCTTTAGCATTGGTCCATAAAAATTGTTATCCACAAGAATAAGTTCTTATTAAAATATCTTTATCAGAATAAAAGATATTTCAATATTCCTCCAAAACCCAAGAGTCATTGACAAAGATATTTCACCTACACAACTTCAAGTGAGTCAAAAATACAAAGAAAATATCCCCCCATTCGCATTCCAAATTTAATTTTTTTTTGTCCCACTACTATTTAACTACCTGCATGATCTGGAATTCAACTCTGAATAAGAGCAAATAAAATGTCTCAAAGATATATTTGTATTTCTGCTGAGAAAGTTTGCTCAAGGACTGTTGGTAAAAATATTCTTTCTGAGGTCAATGATTTTTAAATTTTACAAATATTTCCTAAGGTTGAAAGGGTCACTATAAAACCGGGTAAAACACAAAACAAAGAATTTGAAAATATTTTCATTGAAGAAATTAATAAAAACAAATATGCATAAATAAGCAAAAAGAAAACAAATCACAGTAAATGAAGCTCATGGTAGCTTCTGTAGTCTGACTACCCTTCCTCCTTTTCTTTCCAAAGATTTGAAATTTAAATCTGATGTAAAATATACCTCTTCTCAATTTTTATTGCTATTTTATTCCACAGTAGATTGAAAGTGGTTGATATAACTATTTAAGCCTATTAGGCAAAATGCACAGGTAAAATAATAAATACAACTAATATTATTCTTGGTTTTGTTTCTTACTAAATTAAATAGTTAATTCATCAATTAATATGTGTTTAAGTAACCATGGTAGTTTTAGAGATCACCTAATCAAGAGGTTGCCCATTCCTTTTGAGCCCCTTAGTTTAGATTTCTTTCCAGTAGTAAGTTACAAATTCTATTTAAAGAAATAAAATTTTGATGGAGTGAACTGTGGTTAAGACTTTTTGCTATTACTGTCCTATTCAGTTTTATATATTTTATGATTGGCAATACATTTCAAAATTATTAATTCAGTAAATATAAACTAATAAGTGGAATTTTTCCTTACATTAACTTGTAAAAGTACATCATTTATAAAATTCAAATAAATAGAGTAAAAATAAATACGTGTGTGATATGGATCAAAGCAGAATATTTCCTTTGTATAAAATATCTTATATTCTTTACAGCATAAATCTTCATATCTCCAAAACTTTCCATTGGCTACTTTCAGTGTTATAAAATATTGTCCATTGGAATAATTTTGAGAATTTTATTTTTATTTTTCAAAAAGGCCTAAATCATTCACAATATCCTTTCAAAGAGACATTTATTCTCTGGCAGTCAATGATTATGTTTTTTTCCCTGAAATAAATATGCATAAACATTCAAAAGTAATGTGATGGTTACACCTACAAATATTAATAAAAACTTTAAAAAATTCAAAGGACCACTTTATTCTGTAAATATATTATAAAAATAGATACCATTAAATGCATTTTTTTCTTCCAGAATCTAACATGCAATTTTGGGTTTAAATAAGAACCATATATTATGGTAATCTATTATTAGAGAAATCTACAATTATAATAATCTATAGCACTCTATTATCTATCCAGATAAAGTGATAGAGGCTACTTACCTGTCTACAAGAGTTCAAGACCCTATTTAAAATTCACTTGAAGAAATTAAATACATATTCTATGATTAGGATTATGCATAAAACAGAGAAAAAAGAGAAAGAGAGCTAGGTAATGAAATAGTATGATTATAATTATTTTATTAATATTAATTTTAAAATATTAAATGATACCTAATTCACTGTTGATATTTTATTTTATTTGTGTATATTTATCCCAGGAAAATTAAAGTGTCAAATACTGTTAAATGCATAGATGCACACATCTATGGAGATTTGCTCTAAATTTTCATGATTTCTTTGGTCTTGAAATTTCCTCCACATTAGTGTTAGAGGGGCTGCCTGTGACAACTGTAGCTAGGCAGAAATTTTACACAAGTGTGGAAACATGCAGGAAAAATATTCCATGAAATTTTATGACAAACAAATGTAGAAGTTTTGCATTCAGTAAAAAAGGAGAAACAGGAAATTCACAAATATATAGTAAATTTATGTATTCACAATATATATACTGTGTGTTATATAATTCTTAGTGATTATAGCTTGACAATATGATCACAAAACATTTTGTTTCCTAGATTAGCATCAAATAAGTAGAAAAAATATTTGCATAATTAATCTACACTGTGGCATGTACAGTGTTACATTATTCTGCTGTTTTCTCAAGAGGAATATAATCCTTTGAAATCAGGATATTTCTCTTATGGAAATGTGTATGACCCAAATAATCAGTACAATGCCTTTCTCACATCTGATGGTCTATAACTGTCATAGGATTACTTTTAAATTTGGCACCATAAGAAATAAAATAAAATTTTAAAAAAGGGAGGAAACAGTATCCTTATTCACAGAAATTTTATAATTTATTGTTGAGATAAGGTTCTATTTAAAAGTTTCAATCATTGCATAAGAAAACATGATCCAGCATCAATGCACTCAAGCCTGCATACATTTATAGAAAAAAAAGTGAAAAAAAATCACAGACCTTAGAAAGGAATTTTAAACTCCTGATGTAATCTATTTATTTATAGCATGCAAGTTCTATGATTCCAAAACACAAACTATTGAGGCTAACTTTTTGTTAATAAATAATTAGTTAATATTGTCTAACTTACAGAATTTATGAGAAACTAGAGACAAAGTCAGAAAATAAGCCAAAAGAAAGAAAATATAGGAGGTGCATTTTGGCCATGATCATAGTAAAACTTAATCCAGCTGCCATGGCTCTTGAATACTTCATATCTGCCCTTTTACCACCAAAATGAGATCATACTGTCCCCTGATGACAACCCTGGTATCTGAATATTGGAGGTCACTAGCCCTGCACTTGATCCTAGAATACTGTCCTCTTCTGAATTCAAACCTGAAGATGCATGTCTGATTGGTCAAATCTAACCTGTCCTGGGTACTTGGCAGGGTCAAAATGAGTACAGTATTTGAATATTTTGCTTCCTGTGATGGGAAAAAGAATTTTTCAGTCATTGGGCAGTCACATATTAACATATGTTTCAAGAATCATGTTTCTCATTTGCAGGTATACTCTAGGAACTTGTATGTTTTCTGTACTTGAGGTATATAGTTCCATATCCTAACATTCTATATAAGTGAGATTTTTATCTACTTCTAATTAAGAAGCTACGAAATAGTTTAATGCGAAGATGACAAGGTATAGTATTCTTTATTTTTGAAAACGTGTTCATATTTCCAAAAACAAGGAGGGAAAGCTTTCTTTACCAAAGAAACCAATCCTGAAATGGAATTCTTTCCATAACTCCTCCTCCTATTACACTATAAGGACTCATGAACTACAAGAGCAAAAATTGTACATTAATCATTTTCCTAACCTTTTAGATTGCAACAGTTAAATCTCGGAGCAAGATGCACAATAAAGAGTTTGCTTGTGGTATGGTATTTCATAGAATGAGCCTGAGCAATATTAATTTTTTTGTAAGTTATTAAAATTTACTTCTTGTGTGATATCAATTAGTGAAGTTTCAAAATAAGACACCTCAGAAATTTTCACATACAAACATTTAAAATAAAAAATATAAACGATGTGTAGTTTAAAACTAACAAACCTAAGATGTTTTATAATCACATTTATTTATGAATTTAGAAAACAAAAGTGCATATATTATGTCTGAGCAGAAAAATAAAAGAAGGTATCATTCTTTGTTTTTTAAACTAAATATATGGCAAACAACTAATATATTAGAGCAAGACAAAACAGCAATTTTGCTTCATATAAAATAGTAGGTCATAGGTTAATATTTTTTAAAAATATATAAATAAGGGTTCCTTACAGATAGTTACATCAAAATTATAGAAATTATTATGACTTTTTTTTTTTTACAAAGAAACTGATTTATTTGGTGAATCTGATGAAAATAATTAAACTGATATGCTTTTGAGAATGCTATTTTTACATGAGTTTTCACATTTGGTGCAAAATAGCTACTCAACATGGCATGATATAATAAAATGGGAATGGTGATGGAAATTCAGAATTGTTTTAAAATACAGAAAGTGATTTTATTTTCTCATCTTTCTTACTATTGAAAATATAGTTTTAACAACTTTCTTTGCCCATTGATCTAGAATTTGTAATATGCATTTATAGCTAAATCAAGTCCACTTTCAAATAATACTGTGGCACTTCATAGGTAATATAAGTACCTGATTATACTAAAAATTCCTGATTTGTTATTGCTGTTTCTTTTATCAGTGATGTTATTCTTTTCACTTATATATACGTCTACAAAGACCTATATGTACTCATAAGCCTGCATAATCACCATTCTGAAGAAAGAGATAAATGGATAAGGGGATAAATTAAGGATAAGAGAAAATTTTAATTTTACATTTTTATTTATCCATTCTTTAATATTTTTCCTTTCTTTTTGTAGATTGAGTCTGTGAACTGTATCATTTCCTTATCTCTCTGGGAAACTTCTGTAATATCACTGCAAGGCAGAAGAAAAGGGAACAAAGTCCTTTAATTTTTGATTAAGTGAGAAAGTCTTTATTATCATCTTCATTTTAGAAAAGAGAATTTTTCAAGGCACAGAATTCTACAGATGTGTTTTTTTTTTTTCCTTTTTTTCCTGGAAAAACTCCACTCTTGCCAGGTGTGATGATGCATGCTGGAATCCCAGGGGCCAGAGAGGCAGACAGGAGTAACACAAGTTCAAAGCCAGCTTCACAAGTGAGAACTTGTCTCAAAATTTTTAAAGATAAATAAATAATAACAAATGGGCTGGGGATGTAGCTCAGTGGTTAAGTGCCCCTGATATCAATCCCTTGGTACCAAAAACAAACAAACAAATGAACAAAACCTCTTTTCTTGTTGCTTATATGGTTTCTAAAGAGAATTTGAATATGATTTTATACCCTACCTTCTTTCAAGATTTTCCTTTATCTTTGATATCCTAAAATTTAAATAGGATAGGCCTAAATAGAGTGTTTTGATATGTATCTGTTTTGTGTTCTCTTAGATTCCTGAATCTCTGGTTTTTAATCTAACATAGTTTTGGGTGAAATTCGGAATCATTCTTGCTTCAAATATTGCTGGTATTCTTTCCTTTTTTTTTTTATCCCAGCAGTTAGACTCTGATATACTTATTTACATTTTTTTTATAATTGTCTCACAGCCTTTTATTGTCCTGATAAGGCATCCAACCCAGTACTTCTTCATTTTGATTTTCTGTTTCAGAAGTTCAGTGTCATATTCTCAAGCAGAAATTCTTTCTTCAGTTATATCTAGTCTTCAACTGAGCCCAAAACATAATTTTTTTTAAATTTTGTTTCTGTAATTCTGATTTTAATCTTTAGTTTTTATCCCTAGTTGTTTCTTATAATTTTCATCTACTTGCTTATTTTATTTTTTCAGTCCTTGCATATTGTTGACTTTTTACATTTAAGCCCTTAGCATATATAAACATAATTGTTTTAAATTTCTTGTCTGATTATTCTACTGTTACTGTTGTAATTGACTTTGGTCCTGGTGCTAGTTTAGTCTCCTCAAACTGTGAATTTAACATTTTAAAAGGTCTTGTAATTTTTTCTTGAGAGATAGGCCTGATGTAATGAAGCCTTTAAGAATGGAGTGGAAAGGTCTGAGAGGAGCAGAAGCATTCAAGGACAAATAAGGAAGAAAGCATGAGTCTTATGGTTTGGTCTGAGTCTTTTTCTTTTTCTTTTTCTTTTTTTATTAGTTGCTCATGACAATACAATGATCTTGACATATCATGCATTTGAATCAAAGGGGGTATAATTTCTTATTTTTCCCAGTGTACAGATTGCAGAATCACATTGGTTGTATGACCACGTATACGCATACAGCAATACTAGTGGTCTGAGTCTTATCATGAAACTGTTTCCCTGAACTTGATTTTCACATATACTCATCAATTGATCTCCTTTCCAAATGAGGAGGGACAAGATGTGGGGAAGTGCTCAAAGTTTTGTACTTTCTTTCCCCATGTAACATGCTAGCAGAGGTGATGGAATGACATTTTTCCTTTCCTCAGTGTGACAAACTATAAAAGGCTGGAGTTGGATATTTCTCTTCCCACACATGGAAAGCTAAATAGGGTTAGAGTTGAGTCTTTAACTTCTACCAGGTATGTTTGACTGTGCTAGCAACCCAGCTGTTTAGGCTCTGGCATATTTTCTCCTGAGCAAAGGCTTTACGAAGAAGAATAAAATGTATTTCATAATAATTCATAATAGCTCCTCCTACTAGATCATTCATGGATTTTTCCCTAATATTCACTCTGAGGACACTGAAAGGTAAGACTCACAAAGTATGAAGGCTGTCCTATGACAGTGTTCTCCCAGAGTTTCTCTCTCAGGCTTGCCCACTCTGAGCCTCTAACAATTCATCAATTATGATCTGGGCTTTTCTACACCAGACAAGTTTTGTTGCAGAAATTTCTGTTAGTCAATTCTATTTGGCAAGTTGTGATTCTCTGTATCTACCTATCACTTCAATTTGGAGAGTAGCAGTTTTCCTTGTGAATTCACTTCTCTGACAAATGTAAGAAAACTGACTGATTTTTCAGTTTTTTATGTGTTCTTAAGATAGAGTAAATACTTTCAAGCTCCTTGTATGTAGACTGATAACCAGAAGTGGTGCTGTATACTTTTGTAAAGATTTAGTTATTGATTTAGTATGTTTAATGAATACTGGGATTTTCAAGGCATTTATTTATTTATTTATCTTCACTTTTTGTTGTTTGTGTTTTTTAAAAATACAGTCCATTTTATCTGTTTTCAAATTTATGGGCAAAAATTTTCATAATATTTGATCTTTATACTTATAAAAATACCAAAGTCAGTAATACAGACTCTGTCTTTATTTCTAATATTAGTAATTTTTACCTTCTATCTTCTTTCACTTTTTAACATGGAAACAAGTTTATTAATGTTACTGATATTTTCATAGGATAAGGTTTTGGTTCTGTTTATATTTTTATTGTTTTTCTGTTTCTCCAAAGTAGTAATTTTTGCTCCAATTTTTATTATTTGATTTCTTTTGCTTCCACTAGACTTCCATTGCTCTTCTTATTCTAGTTTAAGTTTTATCTTTATGTACAGACAAATATATAAATAAAGATATAAATAAGACATCATAGTTTAACTGTTAAATTCAGGTTTAGAAGCTCTATCTGTAGAGACCCATGTTCCTTAGTCTTTTTTTCTTCTACCCATATGGAAAATACCACCTTGCCCTAACAGAACAGATTTAGAATTGAATTCCTCACAGCGGGAAGGGAAATTAAGTCAAAGGCAAAAAGAAATACACTAGCTAAGAGTTTGTCTATGTAAGAACATATCTGTTTATATCTCATTGACAAAGACTGTGCTTCAAGGTCAGCTGTGCTTTCCAGAAAGGGTGGAAATCCCACATTTTTAGATGTTCACATTTTCATGAGATTGTGAAGACTGACTAGGTAATTCATAGTGTATGTCTAAAATCAATTCTGTTAGCAAATTGAATTATATTCAATAGCACATATTCTGCTAAATAATTGGAATAGAAATTTTATAGAAATAAGAGTATTGAATCTGTCTATAAAAAAACACTACTAGAAAAACTAATTATTTCATCATAGCATCTCACATACTCTGTTTTATGGTGAAAGAAAACTGATTTAATCATATTTTGGAAATGCTTTGCTTGACTATATTTTATTTATTGACAATATATTTATATTTTCAGATACAGATGATACAATATTTTACATCTGTATTTTTATCTTATTTCAAAGATATTCCTGTATAACACTATGATCATCTGCATAAACTTTCATAATATAGTGTCTATAACATCAACTTGTTAATTCATGCAAATGAATTTCCTATATGAGCATGGACATGTGATGATTCATACTTTAGGGAGATAAAAATAATGTTCAGACAGTTACATTACTGTCACAAAGAACTATCTTTAATTTATGTGTCCGTTTCTTTGCTTGCCACTGTATTTCCCAATATACTATAAGCTTTGTTACAATTTAGCATATATTGTATTCTCTTAAAGAATAAAGCCATTTTAGTATACCATTTTTATTTTAAAGAAGTTCAAATTAAAACTATGTTCAAATGAAACATGAAGATATTATATGACTTTGAAAATGTCTGTAACTTGTCATTTGTCTTTTAGCTGTTGGCAAATTTGAAGTAATTTTATTAAATAAGAAATTATTATAAGTAGTGAAGAATATTGGCCACTAAGACTTATCTTATACATATGTTTGTTCTGTGTTGACAAAAATTACACACCAACCATAAATATGTACGTATCATATGTACATGTCCTATCATACACAAGCAATGTATGTGTGTTAACATGATTTAACAGAGTTAGGTATTGTCTTTAAATCACTCACATTTATTAGTAAAAGGTAAGGTGATGTTGCATGATTATATTCATTGTTTTAGTTACTAAAAGACAATTATTTGCAAAATAAAGATTTAGTATTTTAACTTCACCAAGATTTAACTTCATCAAGAAGGGAATAAAAGCACATGCTCTTTTTTGTTTAATTTTACTTACAGGTAAGCTTCGGTGTTAGTCTTGTTACTGTACACATGATGATTAACGAACCACCTAAACTCTTCAAAACTGTTCAAATCTTTGATCCTTATTTTCTCTATTTTTTATTTGTTTTAATTCAGAACAATGATTCTTATTTTGTAAAGATGCAATATTAATTATATTTATACATATATTACTGTGAAAATGTATTGAAGCCACCACAAAGCAAAAGTACCATTTCTGATACATAAGATATATTTTATGTCAGTCGTTATCTATTATTTATACTTCATGTTCTCATTTTCTTTTTGTTTTTATACTTCATGGGTTTTATTATTGTTTTAGATGCCAATATATCATTACTCCCATTGTCACTCAAAATTTCCACCCAGCAGTTACCTTACAGGGAACAAGATGCATTCACCAAAAAAAATCTATGATAGTGGACACCTTCTTGTCAACTATCAAAATAGAAACCAGAAGCGTGTATTATGATTAAATTTTCATAAACCATAAATTCATAAATGACTATGCTAGTGATCTGTTGGTTATTCATTACCTACTTTAAGAGAAAAAAAAAGTCTCCAAAGCAATAACCTAAGTAATTTAAGATTTTTTCTAACATAGACACACTTTGATGTGGACTTTTGAATATAGTGTAGCAATTATAACTTCTAAGTACATTAGTATCTCATGAACTTTGTAGGTATTATCACTTTCACATCTTTCATTCAAAACATGTAAGATAGGTATTGTTATTGTTATGCAGGTGAGTACTATCAGAGTCATGAAGATAAAGTTGTCTAATATAATATGCCACAAGGGTCAAATTTCAAAGTTTTTTGTTTGTTTTATAAGTAAGTGCAAGTACATTGTCTGGGAAGAAGGTAGCATAGATATTAGCAAATGTGTGTTAATATGGAACACGAGAGAGAAGTAAGAAACTGATTAGGTACAGGATTGACTGTTGATTAATGAGTTAAACTGCCCAGAGACCATTGTAAGGTGGTGCACAAGTCTACTACAGGATCCCAACTATTCAGGAGCTTGAGGCAGAAAGATCTCAAGTTTAAACCCAGCCTGGGTTACTTAGCAAACATCTGTCTCAAAATTAAAAAATAGTGGGGCTGGGGATGTGGTTAAAGCGGTAACATGCTCGCCTGGCATGAGCAGGGCGCTGGGTTCGATCCTCAGAACCACATAAAAATAAAATAAAGATGTTGTGTCCACCAAAACTGAAAAAATAAATATTAAAATATTCTCTCCTCTCCTCTTCTCTTCTCTTCTCTTCTCTTCTCTCTCTCTCTCTCTCTCTCTCTCTGTCTCTTAAAAAAATAAAAAATAGTAAAGAGGGTTTGGTATGTACCTCTATGGTAGTGCACTTGCCTCACATGTTTTAGGCTCTGAATTCAATTCTCAATACTGGGAAAAGAATATATAGATATACAGAGAGGTCATATTGTAGAGCCCCAGAAAAGTATAAAGATAACTTTCAGTTGATAAAATAATCAGTGAGGAGACTTCTAGCCCATGACAAGGCAAATCAAAATATAATTTTAGGAAGATTAGGAACAAAATGAAGAATGGAATAAAGTAAAAAATTATACATAACAGCCTTGTTATGAATTTATGATACTGAACAAGAAGTAAGGATAAGAGAATCACCATGGACATGTTTTGAGACAAAAGTCCTAATAAAATTATTTGTGATGAAAAGTGAATATCTTAATTGATTATTTGTCCATAGATGATAAAAGGAAAGAAAAAGGAAATATTTTATTTTAAAAGAAAAAAATTTAAATAAAATATCCATATAACAAATATGTACCTTTTTCTACCTTCAGAAGTTTTTCTGTGATTTAATAGAATAAGAAGAGGTAGCATCAATTTTATAGCAGTTCAAAAGTTCAGCAATGTTATGGACAGCTTGATAACTGCAATATCAAGAACACTGTACTTGTCACTTAGTTGGAGATTCTTCCAAAATAAAGAGAAACAGCTAAAGAAAATGAAAGAATGTTAGGTCATAAAAGTCAAACAGGGTATGGAATAAAATTTTATAACTCACCTCCAGTCAATTCAAATAAAAAAAACAAAGGAAGGAAATGGGAAGATTGTTTATCATGGCTGCAGAATGTCAGTGGCCAGCAGGTTATTCTCAGAATAATTGGAGATTTACAATGAAACTTGAAAACATATGGAAATACTGTAATAAGCTACTTATTGGTCATTGGTATCCCAAGTTTGCATGTAAGTTATTCTGTTTATACAGTATGGTTATATGTAGTTATATATAAATAAGTAAAGGTGAGTATAGGGGTTATGTACAGACAAGATAGTGAAAAGCAGTATCTTTCAAAGACAATTCAGAGGTCCCACATAATATACATCAAAAATAGAATGAAATAGAACATCTAATCTAAGCTATTCAAAAGGACAGACGTGCTGTGTAGTCTCTCCATCTCCTAAGTGATGGATTTTATGAATGATCTGAATAATTGGAATAAGATGATGATAAAACACAGAAAATATAATTATACATTGACATTAAATATCATATGAATAATAACACATTGGAACCAGGAAAAGGAAAAGCTTTAAATAAGAAAACCTCTTTTCTGCATCTAATTTTCTGTCTGCACTTGATATGAAAGTTGAGACAATTTGTCAGGTTCTAAGAAGAGTATATGCAGTATAATTCTTGCCTCATTATCTCTGATCTGTTATGAGGAGAAGAAGGGATTTTCTCCCTATGGAAACGCTAAAAATCCCTCCTGTTGATGAAATTTAGTGTGATTTCCTGTTCCAGTGCCTCTTTAGTTGTGTAAGCTTTTGTTCATTGTGGATAATTTATCTCAATCTCTGATGAATATTGAGATATGACCCCAATTGTAAGCTAATAATGAAAGGTTTGAATATTGCTTATAGTGCTTCTTCAGAAGAATGAGCATCCTCTATGTAGTAATCCAAACCAGGTGAAATTATTACTACATTTTCAAGTCATGAAAATTTAGTCTCAATGGCACAGACAACCATTCTCCACACACTGTCATTGAGGGTCTTGTCTGGGACCACTCCTGTCACTATTTCAGAATGAGTCATGGATCATTCAGAAGAAATAAAACACATAATAATTTGACTAGGACATGTTTAGAATAAGTAGTTCTTAAGTATAATAGGTAACTGTTTGCCATATTCCAAACAAGGAGTGTTTGATACTATTAGTGATAGAAGGTTTACAGAGCCATCTCACCCATTAAGGCTAAAATAGTGTACCACAGGATCTCAGATCTCTCAGATCTGTCCTGGAGAGGGAATATCTTTAGGTTACTGAATGAGAAAAACTTGCTTCATAACTTGCTATAAAAGTGCCTATGTTCTAGGAGCCATGTGCTGAAGAAACTTGACATACATCTGAAATCGTGTACTGGACAAAATCCCATTTCTGTTGAAGCTACTTATGCGGCTGAGTCAGATTCTATAGTACCAGGCCTACTGCAAAAGCCTGACAGAGGAACATAACTTTGAAACATTACAATAAAACTTCAAATATCTTCATAATATTAATTTTTGTCATTTCCTCCATTACCCCAAATTTATTGTCTTTGTTATTGTTGAGGAAAAACAACAAAGTAATTATTTTAAAAACTGAGATTTATTTTCACTTATAGAGTGTAATATAAAAGAGAAAAGGGAAATGTGCCTTGATAACTAAATGTATTATATATAAACAACCCTGAGTTTATAGATTGGTTGAGTAATGGGTCATATATTATTTTGTGAAATCAGATTATATATTTTAATATGGATTCAATAAAGTATTTTATCTATATTGTTTATTATGTCCTGGTAAATTTCCCAACATTGTGTTTATGCTGCATCACTCTTACATATGTTTAAAATAAGCAGATCTATACTTTCTAAAATTTGACAGTAACAAGTCTTCCACTTTTGCGGCCATAATTCCCCTCTATTTTTATAGCAATGTGAAAGATGGGTATTTTCCTTCATCTATATGTATATGGCAGAAATAGTCTCAACTAAATTTTTATTTCAGTGCTACTGTTATATTTTTAGTTCTAATTGAGTCATCACAAACCATCTTCATGAGAACTTTGAAAAATATGGTGTAACTGAACATGATGACCATATAATCAACCTTAATTTATTTCTATGTATATATATTATGTTATTTGATTCTGTCTTTTATTTACTAAACTTTATGTTTTTATATATATATATATATATATATATACACAAAATATATAATGTATATATCTGTATACATATATAACTTTATATGTGTGTGTATATATATACATATATTATATATATATATATATATATATATATATATATGGATAATATAATATAATATAATAATATATATATTAGATGAACACAATACCTTTGTTTTATTTATTTATTTTTATGTAGTGCTGAGGATGATGCTCACACGTGCTAGGCAAGTGCTCTACCCCTGAGATATAACTGCAGCTATATTTACTGAAATTTTTACTTTAATTTTTCTTTGTCCATTTTTTTTTACCTCGGCCCCAAGACTTTAATTTTAATGTTTTTGCTCTCAATTTCCATAAAAGCTTTGTTCCTCTTTCTAAGTTTTGTTTTAGTTATTCCATGGAATTTCTAGAGAATCAGATTTCCAATCCCTCTGTGACACAGCTTGAAACTTTTAATGATACCAATGTCACGTTTAACTAAATCATCCCCCTCTGTTCTAAAGTGGCAGAGTATCCACAAACACTGCCAAGCTGACTTCTGATTTGTCACAGATGATAAGTGACATCATTAGAGCTTAGAATAGGTGCTTTCTAAAATGTATTTGAATTATACTCTAAAAATATTCCACTGATATTTTATGCAATTTTTACTGCATGTGAACTTTAAGATAATAATAATAATTACCATTAAAAACAATGTCCATAAAGATGATCTTTAATGGAGATTAAAATGAATATGAATTCCTGAAAACTTCTCTTTCAATAAAGGAAAATCTCTAATCAGGTGTTCTATAATATGGACGGTAACTCAAAGGAATATCTAATGGTGTAATATCATCCTTCTTCATTCCATTAATAATATGTATCTGCAAGAAAAAGTCACTACATGTTTATCTTCTAATTCCCCTGCAGCACAAAAAAGAATAACAAAACTAAAAAGTAAAAAAATAAACAAATTATTATAATTAAGATTTTGAAAAATATCGTGTTTAATTTTCCTAAATGACCCTGAAAAATCAGATATTGAAAATCCTTCGCTGTTGTTGGTTTAGTTATTTTTCATTACATAAACATTAACCATATCTTTTTAACATAAGGAAAACTGCACATATTGCACATGCTGTTGTAGATTTTAACCATACATCCTTGGCCACATTAGAGATACATCACTGATTAATTTGCATATAACTTTGCTTTTCAATATATAAAGTTAGCAAATAAGTACAGTGATAAATTTAAGAATGTTTCCACCATCCTGCCTCAGAAAAATGGGAAATAAATGTTAAGTAAATAACAGATGATAGGAAGATCATATACATATACATAGATGTTGATGGCATTATCAGACATTCCAATGTTTTTTAAAAATATGTTTATGAAAAGATTTGCAGTGTCTCCTTTTCCTGTTTATATAGTGAAACAACAAAAGAATCTATAGTATATGAGAATGGCTACTATCTTTATGTTTGCAATTAAATTGCCTCAGAACTATACCATATGAAAAATTAAACCAAATCCAATGTGCTTAATATTTTGTTTGTTTGTTTCTACTTAGGTTTGACATTTTAGGAGAATGACATAGTTCTATGCAGAATTATCTGTCTACACCTCAATTTTCCTTTGAATAAAATGGTAGGGTTTTTGAAAATATGGGACATTACTTTGAGTATACTTTAAAAATTTGACATTAAATATTAATTTACTTAGACCAGAAAGCTGGCAAACACAACAGCTTGAAATAGAATTTCTGAATGATACTTTGAATCAATATTTTATCCTGTTCCTCTCACATATTATGATATTATAAAATATATAGTAAGAATGAGACTCTAAACAGTGTTCTTCTTTAAAGTAAATAAGCAGATTTTCAATGTTTTTCCTAAGTAAGTATTCATTTAAATTTTATTCATTTGGTTATTGCATTTTCATTTATTTACTTATTAGTGCATTATAGTTATACAAAATAATGAGGGTCATTTTGACATATTCATAAATGAATATAGTATAGTTTTTTTTTTTCAATTCAATCCCCACTTCTTCATCTTTTTCTTCTTACCCCTGGTCCCCTTCTTCTACTCTATTGGTATTCCTTCCATTTATTTATTATTACTTTAATTAGTACATTTTAGTTATACATAAAATTAGAATGAATTGTGATATATTCATACAAGACACATTTTGGTTAATATCATTCCCCAATTCATCCCCCTTTACCCTCCCCTTTGATTCCACTTCTACTGTACTGATCTCCCTTCAAATTTTGCCTGATTCCTTCCCTTTGGTGTTCCCCTTTTATCTCTAGCTTCTGCAAATATATGTGGAGAACACATTTGACTCTGGTTTTAGCTCTGTTGTGGTTTTGATATGAGGTTCCCCTCAAAAAACTTATTATTATCCAATGTAAATAATGTTCAGATGTGAAATCTTTAGATGATAGAGCTGGAACCTAATCAATGGATTAATTAAATAGATGAATTAATGATTAATGATTATTGGTTGGTAACTGTAGACAAAAAGGGCATGTTTGGAGGAAGTAGGTCAATGAATACATTCCCTTGGTGATTATATTTTGTCCATAGCTTTTCTCTCTCTGCTTCCAGAATTCCATGAGCTGGGCATCTTTCCTACACCATGCCCTTCTGCCATAATCTGACACATCTATGTCCCAAAGTAATAGAGTTGGCCAACCATAGACTGAACCTCTGAAACTGTGAGGAGTACATAATCTGTCCATCCTCTAAGTTATCTCTGTAGGGCATTTTGATCACAGTGAGTAAAAGCTTATGAATGTAAGCTTTAATGAAGTTCGCATAAGGAATAAAAAACAAAAACAAACAAAAAACTCCAAAACCTGCCACATAGAATAAAAGGAAGATGATAAAAAGCAAAGATAAAATATATGGAATGCAATTTTTTTCGAAGTGAAATTAAAAACCAGTATTTTGTGAGTGTGTCTGGGTGTTTGTGTGTGTGTGTGTGTGTGTGTGTGTGTGTGTGTGTGTGTTTGTGTGTGTGCACGCTATCAGAGCATATAGCTAATAAGAATGCATGCAAGTTAACAAAAATAAGTCCAGGTAATCAGAAATCTTCATGATCTTTATTTAGTAATTCTCACTAACATAACACAAAGTTTTAAAAAGATTACACGTAAATGTTTTCAATCTCATATATCTTTGAAAATAATACAGAGGAACTGGAAGTAAGGCTTTAAACAAGTATAAAATTGAAATATGTCTTTGTTTCTAAAAGATTTAATTAAATAATTGATCCATCAAACTCTTTGACAAAAGAACATAAAGCTCTCTTCATTGTGTATACATTTAAGTTTTTCATTTCATGTTAAATGACTACAATCTTTGTCAAAATTATTATAAAGGAAAATCTCAGTTTTAAAAATTTAAGATATCAAGTCTACTGAAATTAAAAACTAAAGTACTTAGGAAACAGCATTGCAATTGTAATACTTCTACAGGAGGAAAAAAAGCAAGAAAAGAACAAGTGAATCACATTTATTAAAGCATTATCTGTAATTCATCTGATTTACTCTTATAAGTTGTTATTAAAGTCAAATTTTTATTTTCTGTTATCTTTGTATGTTGCTCTTGGTCTTTGAAGAAATAAGCAAGATAGTTGAAAATATCTCAAAGGGCTATTGTTTAGCATGACATTGAATTACCAGATATAAAGTTTTGTGTGAAACCCCTAGAAGGCTTCATTCAAAGTAACTTTGTCAGTTAAATCAATAGTGTTACTTTTGAAGCAGAAGGGATTTCAAATTCCTCTAAGGTTCTCCAATATCCCAGTTACACAATTGCCTTGACTCAGAACTCACTAAAATGGTTGGTAGCTAAGCTCAGATTATTCCTACCCACAAATATACTATTAAGTTTTTTTTTCCAAGTTTATTTTCTTTGCTAAAAGAAGAGGAGTGGAGGTCCTCCCATGCAGCAGCACCATTATATAACCAGTATGAGGTAGCCTAAGATTGTATGCTCTTTGCAGATGCTAAATGATCTGAAACTTTCTCCTTATATTACTTTGTGTTACTGGGTCATTCTCCCTCACCTATCTTGCTGTTTTCCTTGTCTTGTAATTAATACTCACAAACTTTGTTATTTTTCAGATAACAGTTTAGGTGACTATATTTAATTGCTAATATGCTCAAAATTATTTATTCATTTTGTAATTTAATAAGTTAATTGAATACAAATTGTGTAATATTAAGAAATCAAGTAACATTATTTATGAATGGAGGTAAATTTCAGTAATACTGAAATTGTTTAATTCTACATTACATGAAAAGCATTTTGCATCTAATTTTAAATTAACTGAAAATTTCTTAGGTCAAATGTGTAATAATTGGCTTTCTAAAAAACTAAATTTCAATGAATTATATTACATTATATATGTTTATTAAATTTTCCTTTTTTAAAGAATAGTATATTCTGGCCTGGGCTCAGTGGTAGTGTGCTTGCCTAGCATGCATGAGGCACTGGGTTCAATTCTTAGTACCACATACACATACAAATAAATAAAGGTCCATTAAAAACTAATTAAAAGAAAAGAATAGTATATCTTCACCAAGGTAATATAAAGCTTTAAAAATATTACACAAATGTTTTAAATCTCATATATAAGAAATTATTATGAACACGTGGTAGGAAGTTAATTCTATGGCACAAGAAAACTACACCCTGGCATTTAGCCAATAATTTATATCTGAAATCTTAAAAAATACTATGTCCGTGAATATATTGATGATAACTGTTTTAGCTATAATAAACAATGTTTATGTTACAACTTTTATAGTGGTTATATATCTACTATTATTTAAAAAACATAGTATGGCACCATGAAAATATTAACAAAATAATGATAAAATAGCTAAATATAAAAAGTTTTTATAAAATGTTTAGGTTTACAGACATTATGAGAAACAAAAATTAATTTTTAATAGAAAGATTTTAAAAGAGAAAGCAAAAACAAAATCGAAATATAAATAAGAAAGTGGATCAGTCTGTTTTATATTCTCTGTAATTGATCAATATCATCATAGCATGGTAACCTGGTGAACTAAGATTACCACAAGAGCACTAACTAAATGCCTTTCAATTACTCAATCTACTTTCTAAATTATAGAATCTATGGCTTTTTTCATCCCTTATTACCTAAAACCTGGCTTAGAGAACTCCCAACAATTGTGCAAAGACACAGGAAAATGTCAGCAAGTGTTCACAATTTCCTTTTTCTGCTTTGATTTTGAAAACAAATGTCTGGGTCCTTAACGATTGTTGTGTGCCCTCTACTTTTGGGTTCCATGCTATAATAATCTCACTGAAAAAAAAAAAAGAAAAAAATACAGATATTATTTCTGTTTATTTTAATATGGTGATGTAAGAGGCTTCCTAAGAGTAGGGGCCAAGCCTTAACTTTGGATTTCTTTCTGACATTATTTTACAGTTTGGGTACACTTCATGCTGTCACTATAAACCTTGCTGTTCTACTGATTTTAAAATTGACATGTTTTTTCCATCTTCCCATTACTACTCCTGTTCTCATTCTCCTTAATCATAGGACGAAGCAAGATTAGCTTTCTTTCCATTCTAGCCCATGTCATAGTGCCCTTCAGGTCACTGACCACAAGAATGAAGGGATGTGTCAGAAAGACTCATAGACATGGGTACTGGTGCCAGGATGTCTGAGCATTGGCTATCTGAAGGCCACCGTCTGGACATGCATCATGTCTCTGACAGGCAACCCAGAGCCCAGTGCCTGAGATTCCCTTTGAAAAGCCCTATGTTTCTCCTTAAAATTGAGGAAATAGTTCTTAAAACTAGTTTGCTTCTCTTCTCATTTGTTGGCTAATTGATAAAAGTTTTTTCTTTCCTCAAAACCTTGTAGTTACTTGGATTGACACTGGGAGCAAAGACTGAGCTTTCAGTAACATCTGTATTTTTGATTTTCAAAACTCTTTATGGTAGGGAAAGATTATATCAAAATACAAGAAAAATCACTGGAATAGAGGAAGGTGATTGAGGGGAAGGGAGGAAGGACAGGATAAGGGGAGAAAAGTGGAATGAGTCCTCTTAACTTTCCTATGTGCATACATGAAATGGACATACATGAATATATCTATATCTATATCTATATCTATCTATTTATCTATCTATCTATATATAATAAAATAATTTTAAAAACTTTATAGAGATACTTAAATTAGGTAAAAGAGAATCATACATGAATATTGTTTAAATAAAAATTTCCAATCACAAAAAAGAAGAAAATTACTGAGAAAAATAATTAGCTCATGAATAATGTAAATATGGTAATATTTTAAGGGAAATAGGAACTCTTTCTGCCTCAATGAAAAGTAATAGCAAATGGAAAGCAAATGAAATGGAAAGAAAGAATCTTGAATAGTATAAATGCCTACAAATGTGATCTTGCAACTGAGCTGGTTTATAACCAATAGGTCAGGTTAATTATTATTATTCTTTTATTATTGGTTGTTCAAAACTTTACAAAGCTCTTGACATATCATATTTCATACATTTGATTCAAGTGGGTTATGAACTCCCATTTTTACCCTGTATACAGATTGCAGAATCACATTGGTTACACATCCACGTTTTTATATAGTGCCATACTAGTGACTGTTGTATTCTGCTGCCTTTCCTATCCTCTACTACCCCCCCTCCCTTTCCCTCCCCTCCCATCTTCTCTCTCTACCCCATCTACTGTAATTCATTTCCCTCCCTTGTTTTTTTCCCTTTACCCTCACTTCCTCTTATATGTAATTTTGTATAACAATGAGGGTCTCCTTCCATTTCCAGGCAATGAACATATTAAAATATTTCTGTTAAAATTACTTTATTATTACCAAAAAATATAATGTAATTTGCATCAATCCTTAAGATTTACCATGTGGTGTGCTATTGACTATCGTTTCTAATAGTGGTAGTATTAAGGACTGATAGTTAGAGAAGTAAATAGCCAAAAATACAAGGAATGTAACTTATTAAACCTGAAAACAAATCAGCTGACTACAACTTTTCTGATGGCTTCACACATTTGTTGTCAAAAGATGCATCATTGCAACATGTAATTAAAACATCTGGAAATCATACCAATGTGAAGCTTAACTTCCAAGAAGCAATAAATTCTTCTGCAGTGAACTTCAGTTGACTAAATTGCTTATCAGAAACTGGAAAATTTCTGCTACTGATAGGAATTTTGTTAACTTGTGGCTGTCTTGCCCTGAGGGTCTGACAAAAAGAATCTTAAAATGTTACAAGGCAATTGTATTAAAAATTATACAAAATACACAGATAGTATATCTAAATAGTGATACCTAGTGTGTTTTAGATAACTCAACATGAACAGATTTATACCAAAGCAACCATAAAGTGAAAATGAAAAGTGAAGATACTGGCATACCATTAAAAGGGGAATATTCATTGGTTGAAATTATGTTGGGACCAATTAATACTTGTTATAAATTGGATATATTAGGCAATTTTTCAAGTCAAGCAGGATATTTTGTTTAATTACTCATTTAGTCTAGAATATACACCTTTTCTGCCTGTGTACGTTTACACAAATATAAAATGACATTTATTTAAATTCCCTTCATTGTGCTTTATCTCATTTGTAATCACTCCAGTGACAATATCCTCTTCAGGAAGAAAAGTTATGTTCTTTAGGGCTTTTCTTTTTTCCAAAATATATGGAAAATAAATTTAAATAAATTTGCATCAATCCTTGAGATTTACCATGTGGTAAATCTAAAAAACCAATAATTTCTTTTTTGATCAAGATAACCATACAAATATTTGTATTACCCAGTTTTCTTCTATCTGTTGGAAAGCAGGTACTTTGGGCAATGATGTAAGTTTTTGCTTTCCACAACACACCCTAATGATTTCAGCTGAACTTTGCTACTGTAACTGACTTGGGGATTTTCTGAGATTATAGATGGCTATGAAAAATTCTCCCAAAATGCCAAATAAATCCCCTTTCTATTGCTAACTCTGGACTGGCCTCTGCCTTTAGGCAATGCACATAGAAACAGATGTGATGAGTTTTACTGTATTGGCACTTTCATACTTACTTCATGTTGCCAAATTGATCTTCAAAGTATTTATGACAATTTATAACCTTATCCCATCTGCAGTAAAATATATCTGACATGATATTTTGAAATGCATGCTAATGTCAGTTGCTGTATTTCATGTTTCCTTAACTGATGAGTCTTGTCTGAGATTTTTCCATTGTGCTTCAATTTGCATTTCCTTTATTGTATGTGAATGAGCACTTTTAATATATTTATTAGTTTGTTAGCTTACTTTGTCTTCAATTTTCTTATAACTATATTTTCCTCCATTTTGCATTATCTTTTCTGTCTTTTCATTTAGCATTCTTAAATTCTTTTGACTGATATAAATTTATCTTTCCTTAGGTTTTTGCAACACAATTATCTTTCTCCCATCTGTGGTTTAATTAAGGCTTTTTCTGGAACAAAATTTTGTTTCTTTTTTTGTTTGTTTCCAAAAGTTCTTCCCATATAAAGAAAGAACTGGCCCATGTACCTTGGATCTTTTCTTTTTAAATTTTATTTCATAATTGTTGTTACTGTAAACAAGTAGTGCTATTTTGATCAGTTGGTAGTATGTCCAGGAACTGACTGAATTATTTTTAATTGCTTTTGACATTTGTTTATTTCTTTAATGTTTATAAAGTCAAATAATACAAGCTAGTCTTTTCCAATATTTGTTATTTATTTCATAACCTTGTTATCCTGCTTAATTCTCTCCATACAATATTGATACATGAATAAAAGATACATTAGTGGACATGCCAATCTCCATTTATAGTATTGACATGCCTCCACTTCATAGTATTGATAAAATGGGCCTTTTTGATTATGTTCCACTTAAAATAAATTCTCTCACTTAAAATTGCTAAATTTTATCAAGATTATATATTTGTCTTAATATACTGTTTTTTCTTAATTTCACTATTGCAATTTTATTATTTTCAGAAAATAAACAAGATGATATTTTATGTAAAAGTGTTCTTACTATTACCTGGTACTTGAGAGTTCAGTAAAATTTATACATAAATATACATGGATCTGGAATGTAATTATTGAAGAAAAAAAGATCATTTCATTATTTATTTAATTTCTTAATGGTAAGTAAATATTTAGATTTTAAATACTTAAAAAGTTAATTTGTAGTGTTTATGTTTTTTGTGAAAATAAGGTTTAACTCTGGTTACATATAAGTGTTTACAAATTATATACTGTGTTCTTGTGGGAATTTAAAAATCTATCACCATTTCCATATTTTGATACACAATGTGATTAGTTTGTTATTACTTTAATTTTTAAAATAAGTTTTTTTAAGAGAATTTTCTATTAATAATTATGTTTTAAACACTTCCTGTGTGGACTTAATACAATTATAAAATCTATCTGTGGTTGTTTCCTCATCTGAAAAAATAGACATTTTAATTATAATTTCAGGTTCATAGGGTTGGTGAATTATTTCCTAAGATAAATATGAAGAATCTAAAGAACTTCCAGAAACATTAAAAAAATTTCAATTAACACAAATTTTATCATTTCACATATAATTAATAGTTTTGCTTACCTAGCACCTTGATTTTCTCTGTTTTCCTTTGACTGATATTTCTATGTCTTTAGATAAAGTACAAGTGTCAATAAACTAAAATGACCATGATCTTAAATGGAAATGTTTCAAATATATTTAACAATTGCAATTATTTTTGTAAACCCTTGTTATTCTCCATAAAGAGTTGTAAATTTTCTTAAAGCAAAAAGAACAAAAATATTTTCATACTTCACTCTAGCTATTTGCCCAATGTACCATTTTGCTATTACTTGTTAAGTAATTTACATAATGTTACAGCAATTGAGATGAAAGAATTGGTAACCATTATGTTCTTTCCAGTTAGGTTTTAGGTGGTTGCTAAATCAATCTGTTGGGAAGAATTCTGAAGGAAATCCAGAGAGATTAAAAATACCAGGCTGGATTGAATATAATGGTCGCATATATAACATGGCTTCCCATCCTTTTTTTCTATAAGAGTTTCCAATTGAGGAAAAAAAAAAACTAGAGTGGAAAGATGGAGGTACAAAGTCTATTTCAGAAAAAATGTGAATGAGTGAGGGATTAAAAAAAATTCTGTTTTCTAGGGCATTTAAAAAGAGACGAGTGGAGGCAATTAGTGCCAACACTACTAAATACCATAGATTTTGGAAGAAATAATTGTGCATAGATGATCAGGCCAATTATTGGGATTAAATCATTATTAAGGTGGTCTGCCCAAACATAATGGCACTTTAAATGGGGTAGTAAATCTACATATGCCTCTGATTTTTTTTAGCCTCTCTATTAAAGCCTCTCCATTTTTCACAGATATTTAGTTATGCACAATTAAGCAATGTTTACTTCTACAAAGTCAAATAGATTCAAAACCTTTTGCTAAAAAATATCTTTCAAAATAATTTGCCTAAGTGTTTGGAGTCATTTGTTTTTATTAAAAGATTATCTTCTATCATAATGCAAATACCTGGAGGTTTATAAGTAAATTTTTGGTGTCTATTTGTCATATAGTACTCAGAGGAAATATAAGATTCTAGTTTTGGTAGAGTTTACAAGAAAGCAAATAACAACAGGATACATGTGGAATATCTGTACCATACCACAAATTTTCTGAGCACAAGAAGGTTCAACTAATAATAATGAATTGGATATTGATTTCAAGATATGCAAAACTCCATAACTTGCACTCCTCTGTTAGAAATTAAAAATTACTTAATATATGAGTTTTCTATCTTCCCACAAACTTATCATAATCAACACAAAAGGAATCTTTTCAACCATCAAAAAAACAAAAAACAAAAAACAAAACGGAATTTAGATTATAACTTTGCAGTCTAAGTTAATGTTAAAGTACATAAATGTCAAAAGTAGATAACCAAAAATAGAAATGTGATCTGTAAGTGGGTTGATATTGGAGCAGCTTCCGATTTAGAAAGTAGAGAAAGAAGATTCTGCAGTTGTAGCTTGGGGTAGGGAATTGAACCTCATGTTCCTTGAGAAAAATGATAAAAGGTGTAACTTATTTTAAATAAGTACTTGATTTTAAATTATGCCTCCTTAAATACAACTCTCAGGATAAATTGAACTTCATGGGGCCATAGATTGTAATGTGGCCACTTTGTCAATTGCTTTAGGTAATCTGTAGTAAATTAAATCCTGAGTTTAAAACTGATCTAAGAAAAAAATATTTTCTTTATACTTATTTATTTTTACCACCAAGCCATGAAAAGACAATCATATATTAAAATATGAGGTCTTTATATTTGAAATTGGAATGCAGATTTCAATTTTTATTTGTTAACAAAATGCCATTTGAATGTAGAGGATATGTGTATCACTCAAGAAATTTAATTACATAATAACTTTTCTGCAACACAATCCTAATTATTCAGTATAGTATGGATTATTAAGTTTACCTGGAAAATGCATAAAAATGTATACCTGGCTTGGGATTTTATGAGAAATATGTAAAAAATTAGCAAAACAATATCCTACTGCCACCTATGTTCATGGTTAAAATGTAAATATTCTAGCCATTATTTTTTGATAGATATAAATATTATATAAAATTAGAAGGAGCTTATATTTGAACAAGGGTATCAAACTTGACTATTTTAGGTAGATATTCTCAAGCTACTAACTCTTCTGACCTGGAATGATCTCAATATCAATCAGCTAATAGTGTGTCCTTGTATATTGTGAAACAATATCTGACCTATTAATTATGATAAAGACACATTCATCCTCATAATCTTATTATTTCTTACTCTTAAAATTGAAATGAGTGTGAATTACAAAGTATATATTACAAAATACTTACAGTATAAAACTTGGTAATTCTTTAATTAAAGGATATAAAATAATTGTTCACCTATTTGTATCAGAAAACCATAAAGATAATGCAAGGAACATATTTGGGCTGGGGATGTGGCTCAAGCGGTAGAGTGCTTGCCTGGCATGCACAGGGCGCTGGGTTCAATCCTCAGCACCACCTAAAAATAAAATAAAGATGTTGTGTCCACTGAAAACTAAAAAAATAAATATTAAAAAATTCTCTCTCTCTCTTTCTCTCTCTCTAAAAAATAGGAACATGTTTTCAACTTGCTATTATAATGTTAGTCTCCAATTTAAGTGTAGGAAGCTCTGAATTTGCCATAATTTTAACTTGTGGAAGATGATATAAATATTAGGACATACTCATTTTTAAATGAAAGTTATTACTAAATTATTGCATTTTAAAAGTCAATAAATATCAGAAATTTATTTTTATATATTTTTGCTAGGTGACTTTAAGTGTGTCCAATTAAGAATTTCTTATTTTCTAAAGAAATCTATACTTACTAATTCTTTGAAATAGTAGGAAACATTTTATATTATTAAGGTTTTTTTTCTTTCCACCCATAAGATAAAGTTTAGAATCAATATTGCTAAAATGAACAAAAGAGCATTTCCTGTTGTGATTAGTTTCATTGTAGTTCAGACATATACATGTATTATGAATATTCTCAATTCTTATCACTTACTGGTATGAAGGTTCTTTATTTACACTCTTTATCAATAATAAAAAGAGATAATTTTTTTTGTTTAATAAATATAAGTACATTTCTCTAACAACATTGAAATTCTTCAAAAGAAGATAAAAAGCAATTATTTCAACATTTGGTTCTGAGTTGATTCTTCATAACATCATAGTTAATTAGTAAGAAATAAAAACACATTTAAAGTAGATATTTATTTAAAATCATAACAATTTTTACTGATTTGTAAGTTTGGAGTCTTTTCAAATACTACTTATAGTGAAAACAGAAAGGAGTTATTTGCTAGGGCATTCGTATCTGAGAGGGAAGCAAATCTGTATTTTAAGACAAAAATGTCAATCATCAAAGTTTTGCTGAAATGAAGTGCTTCTAATTTAGGCACATTTCAGAAATCAAAAAATTTACTTTCAGTTTAGAAGTATAAGAAAAGTACACAGATCATGAATTGTGCACCAAGACAATTTCATGTTATACACCATATTTTCTTTAGCACTTACTCATTTTCTGGTAATAAAACCTTGACATACACTGGAATCATTCCTTATTGCTCTTTATAAATATTTATAAATATCTCTAACATATGAATGTATAGAAATAAATATGTAAACTCACACATATATGGCATATATTTGATATATATGTACTATATAAAAACAAAATGAGAAGTAGAAAGTAGAAACAAAACAACTATTTTGTCATATTTAAATCATAGGTTTACATCTGTTTTTCAATGATGTATAATTTTATTGCAATAGAATACATATATTTCCACAATATCCTCATGCAAATCATCATTTACTTTTCAAATACCAGTTTGTAATATAATTCAATAATTTTTAAAGGAACTAAGGACAAAAGGAAAATTTTAAAAGACATGAATGCTATAAGCTCATTTATTGTTTTAGGCAATATTTTTAATTCAAATGTTGCTTATTACTAGCCAAATGCCCCTGGAATATTAACTTATTAACTTACAAATTGACAATTTTTTCAAGGTATATAATTTTATTCCATAATTGGATTATTTCATAACCATAATGCGTTAGAATGTATTAATCAGATATGCACATCTTGTTTTATTTCAATATTACAGTTGAGAAATTTCAAAAACGTCCCATGATTATCAATATTGCTGAATTCTTTGATGCTATATTTCAGTCACTGATTTGCTTTTGAGAAAGACGAAGTGTCTCTTCAAATTTTTAAAGAGAATAGCAACATTGTAAGAATTCTCTTGTAGAGCACATATAGTGACTTTTTATATCATTTAGCTTTATTAGAGTTCATTAAATTATGTCAATAGGCAGAATTTTTTCTGACATATACAAAAACACATAACTTATGGAAAGAAATCCTATTGAAAATTTATAGCTTTCATGGCATGCTTATTCATTTCCTACAATAAATTACCCATAGATATAAGCAAAATGAATCAGTGTATGGGCAAAACAGAGATATACACCTTTGGTTTACCTTTTGATATAAATAATCTCAAATACTCTTGTTGCAGGAAAGACTAATTCTCAAAGAGACATTTGGTTCAGAGTACATTCAAAGAAAGAAGTTTTTCAGTTGGCAGGTGTTGTTTCTCTTTATAAAATGTATAATTGGTTGTTAATCTAGCTTTTTCACGTGTTCTGAAGTCCTCTCTTATTTAACAGATGCCAATTTAAATCCATAAATTCAGATATGCAAGGATTATATTTTTGTTACTTTTGTATAACTAAATTCAGTATTCTTTTCTAAACTCCTTCTCTGGTTGACAGTTAAAATTAAACAGTTCAATTCAAAAAACTTTGTATCTTCCTTGAACTCTACATAAGAAGAGATGTATGGGCTTCTCTGATCACAGATTTGGAAAATTTATCTGAAGCTACCGGACACAAGATTTCACCTGTCTAAATTTTTCATTAGGTTCCCACTTAAAGCGTTTTTGATTCTCTTCTGACATTAAAAAAAAGTGGTTCTCTAATCCAGGGAACCTTTCAAATCCCATGGGACACCAGCACTGGTCATATGTCATCAGCATTGAACGGATTTCTTTTTCTATGAGAAAATAAGTAATTTCAGTCCTGTAATTTTGGAACTCAAAAATCTAGTGAGAGTAACTTCTTGCCTGTCTTGTTGTGTTGTGCCATCTCTTCCACTAGGCAATGAAATGCAAGTGTGCTATACACCTTTTGAGAGGAACCCTGGATCATGAGCTGGGAAAAAAGAGAGCAAAATTATATAGTGATAATGCAAATATATTATCAAATTCAAACAGAATGAGTTATTGTCACTCTCCATCCAATATGCCAAAATTATGCATGCTGCTGCCTGTGTACGTCTGTGTATATGGCTGCTTTACACATGTACATATCTGTAAGCAATGATGCAGAGTTAGGTTTCATTACAAATTTAATTTATCCAAACTCATATTAAATATGCATGAATATGCTAGGAATATTTTGCTCCAGTTGTTGGCCAGAGAGATAGGTAAACAGTTTCTGAACACACACACACAACAAGGATTGTGTAAAAACAGGGAAGTACCCTACTCCTTGAGAGTGGTCAAGGGCAGCAGTTGCTCCTCTTGACCAACTTTGGGACCTGAGTTCCTCTATTCTTCAGCATTGAGTAGCTCTCTTTGTACCCTGTTTCATTAAAGAAAGTATTTACTTTTAATATATCCATTGAAAACTTTCTTTCAGTTATATATTCTGCTGTGAAATAGTGGAGACTGCTGTTAGATATGATTTTAATGCAAACACCACAGATGAGAATAGTTACTTTCCTTCACAGAAACATAGAAAAAGTTACGAATAAACTGTTAAAACTTTATTTCCAAGATGTGCTCAGGTTAAATTTATAAAAACTAAAATAACTTTGAGTATTAAGAACGATCCCTGTAATGGAATGGACTCACTCAACCCTATATTTCCTGTTTGGCTGTCAAAGTAGTAACCACTTGCATCCTTTGTACCTGTCTGTATGATTGCTCATTTACTGGGAGATACTAATAAGTTCCTCAAAAATTACAGATTATTTTCAATTTACAATGAATTATAATAAATTGTACAAAATATCCCAAACCTCAGAATACTAAAATATAATGATATTCCTGCAAATAAGTAAGAGCCCATTATATTAGTTTATAAATCATTTTAAACATCTCGTCCTAATCACTAAATGCTATTGTTGCTTATTGCTTATGAGCAATTTTTGTATGCATGTTTTTCAGTTTTAAATTGTTTGACTTATTAAAATACTTTAAATTTACTAAATTTCATTTGTCTTTTTTAATGTATTGCCCTTACTAAATTTTCTTATTTTTCCTAATTCTTTAAAACTACCTCAGGGCTGGGGATGTGGCTCAAGTGGTAGTGCGCTCGCCTGGCATGTGTGCGGCCCGGGTTCGATCCTCAGCACCACATGCAAACAAAGATGTTGTGTCAGCCAAAAACTAAAAAATAAATATTAAAACTCTCTCTCTCTCTCTCTCTCTCTCTCTCCTTCTCTCTCTCACACTCTCTCTTTAAAAAAATAAAAAAAATAAAACTACCTCACTTAAACAGCATTTATATTAATATTCAGCAAACCTAAAAAGCAAACATGAAACATGCCTAGTTATCCAATGGTGAAAGAGAAGGGTTCAAACTTGACTCTAACACTTTTGAGCCTCTCTTAGCAGTAACCATAGCCAGCATGATCATTGTCTTCTTTGTTAAGCATTTCAAATCAACACATTTGAATCTGAGGTTGATGTTAAACAATGGAATTTGGAGTATAAACAAAAATTTTTCACTCGTATTTTTTATGTTGGGATGTAAACATACAATATTCCTCAATGAACACTGGACAAAAATCCACACTGGTTTGAAAACTATGCATATAAGGTCTAATATATGAAATAAATTATAAAAATTTATTTGGGCCACTGAAATCAGTAGATAATCTATTCATAGCCTAAAATAACCAGACTTAATATTCATCAGAATTTCTGTAATTTAGAGAGGTAGTGGCATAAGAAGCTAGTACATGATTTGAATGGATTCCACTCTGAGTTAACAAACCCTAAAACTTGATAATTTACTGGGGAATGTATAAGGAACACATTGGTACTTAAATATATGACTGTTCATCACTCCATAAAGTGAGTTAAACAATGGGGTACAATTGGCAATATCTAACAGAGTTCAAAATGTAAATTTTCTTTAATCCACATTCACAAATATACAAATTCAGGAATTGAATATGTTAATTGCAATGCTACCACTACTTTCAAAACACTGGTAATGAGGTAAAGGTAATATATTGAGTGACTTTAGTTAATAATTGAGTATTTATTAAACATGTCAATCACCACGTAAAAATGTGCCAATTTGATATGTTTTGATGGGTAACAATCCCCCAAGTAAAGATTCAGAAGAGTCTGATAATTTTCATCAAAATTATGCTATAATTTAAATTAAAAAGTATTATCTCTATGCTCTAGGTATATCTTAACATATTCTTGTGTTTATAGAAATCAGTAAGCATACACAAAAAAATGTGATATCAGCTGAAGGGAGAGTTTTAATGGCTGATACATAATGGAAAGGTGATATACATTTTACTGCCTGCAGGTATGTTTTCTGCTTAAAAATATCCAAAAAACATGCTCCCAAAACTTTCAATTTAATCATGCCTAAGATTATTATCACATCATAATAATTGTAACAATACTTTGTATTTAATCAATATTTATGGAACTCAGAATTTGTGATGCATGAATTAAACTATTGCTTGGTTTTTAAGCAGATAGATAGATAAAGTTGAAGCTAACTTATTCAGCAACTAAACATAAGAAGTTATATCATTCTCACCAAGCACTAATTTGCCTAAGTTGTGCTTGTTCAGAGTGGGAAGCTGCACAATTTCCTGTATTTTTGAAGTAACTCCTTTCTCTAAACGACTTTGTACTCATAAGATTTAAACAGACTTTGAATGTGTAATTCTATAATCCTATGATTTGTTATATTTACCAAAATTGTATTTGTAATAGAGTAAGACAATGTCTTTCCTCCTAAGTATAAATCTTTGAATCAGTTAATACATATGTGCGTACCAGCTTGAATGTGTGAGTAAATACCTGCTATTTTAATGCAATTTACAGACATATCCAAACTGACTTGTCAAATGAAAGTTACATAAAATAGGTATGTAAATTTATAAATAAAAGAGAGAATGTAAAATTCACAAATTCCACTGTTTATTTAATAAGAAGAAAGTCTACTCCTGAGGCAGTGCAAGTTCAATCAGAAATATATTTGGCTTGACTACTACTGAGGAGATCTATTAATCTTCCTGCTCCAACCCAATTTTACATTTTACAACCGGAAAACATCCCCCCATGATTAAGACCCTGGAACTGTGCCTGTCAGTTATGAATCCTATAGTGTCAAGAACTTTATACTTCTTGACTCAGGTAGCTAGGATTTATTCCTTTGGAAAAGGCAATAACTATGTAGTTAGCAGAGATTTTGGCCTCATAAATTCTTCATAGCATCACTCAATGTTATAAAACTCATAAAAGCATTGGGGGGCATTCTGATTTATAATCTGATTCAGCACAAAAGTTTGAGAACCAGAATTCAAATATATAGCATATGGTTACATGTTCATTTTCAAAGATAGATGTATAATGAATTCATTGCTTTTAAACTTCTGTTTAATCTGATATAATTTTAAATCACACAATTTAATTCAATGGGAAGACTATCATCAGGGGTTAATAATAAAACCAGTTATCTTTCACTGAAAATATATATTCTCATGTCTTCTTTCTAAAACTTAAAGTATGAAATTTATTAATTGTTCAGTGACTTCCTGTGGAAACACTATTTAGATGCTCTACAAATATAGCTCTCTTTGCTTTCTTATCTAAGTTATTGTATACTCAGTGATTTGTGTCTTAGTGATAAAGTACCATAGTCTATATTTGTTGTATTTGGAGATACATCAATCAGTTTTTTTTTCCTTGCTGTGACAAAAATACCTGAAAAGAACAACTTATAGAAGGAGAAGCTTATTGGGGGGCTGTTTCAGAGGTTCAATTCCTGGTTGGCTGACTCTATTGCTTTGTGCCTAAGGTTTGGCAGAACAACATGGTAGAATGGCATGGTGGTAGAAAGGTATTCAGTACATGGCATCAAGGAAGCAGAGTGTATCAAGGAGCTAGGGAAAAGATGTATTCCAAGGGCACATTCACAGTGACTTACTTCATCCAGTGACACCTCAACTGTCTATTGGCACCACCCATTAGACCATTTACATTTTAGTCCATCAGATGCCTTAATTCACTGATGAAATAACGGCTCTTCTGAACATTCCTTTTACACGAGTTTTTCAGAGACATACTCAAATTGTAATAGTCAAAAAGTACTAAAAACAACTTTGCATTTTCAAACTGTATGTATTATTATTTACAAAGTGCATTTACCAACTATATATATTATAATTTTCCTGGTGTATTAGTATTCATTTCTGAAGTCAAAAAGTTTGAACTTTCAGTAATTACGAGAACAGTGAGGATAGTAGACAATGCTAGAATTAAAAGGAAAGCGGTTAATATTGAGTTTCATTTATTTTATCTTGAATACTGTACATAACTTAAAAATCATTTAATTTTTTGAAGATAAAGATTTGCAATGTGAAATTTGACATTTTCTTAAGTTTTAATGATTTAAATGTTACTTCAGGGATCTCAAATAAGATGTACATACCCTAAGAGTTACACAAGAGAGCCATTAGGACAATGAGAGAAAGACTGGAATTTCTATTCAAATGTCAACATTTTAATAAATATTTTTATGTTTTCAAATACAGAAAATATTGGTATAACAAAATATATTTTATATACTTGATTTTTTTAAACTGGAAGAATTAGGTGATTAAAATACATAGAAACTGCTGAATAGAGTAAATAGAAGACAAGATTTTAAAAGAGATAAGCAGAAATTAAGATGGAGAGTTATGTCTCTTAATTACAGTTGAACAATAAAGTATGCGAGGTGACATTAATTTAAGAATTCTCAAAATATAAATATCACCACCCCATTTACTTTTCTGTTTTTTGCATACCTATGCAAATATAACGCCTGTGTCTATACTATTTTAAGCATTATTCTTTATTTTTTATGTTCTTTATTAGTTAATTAAGACTACCATTATAAAATGACATGAATAGGGTAGCTTAAGAAACAGAAATATATTTCTATGTTTCAATCAAGAGGCCAACAGTCCTGAATGAAGATGCTGACTAATTCCTTTACTTGTGAGGGACTTTTTCTTGTCTTCTAGCCACCACCTGTCTGTGTTCACAATGTCCTCTTTGTGTACATGGATGTCCAGAGAAGGAGACAGTGGGGGAGAGAGCACCTTCTTTAATAAGAACAACATCAAATTGAACCAGAGTTCCCTGTTATGACTTCACTTAATCTTACTTACTTATAAAGGGTCTATCTCTACAGTCACCTTGGGGTGACTGTAGAGGGGTTAGAATTTCAACATATGAAGCTGGGGAGAAAAAAAAAATCAGTACAGAACATAATCCAGGAGAGAAGAATAAAAATTTTTGAATTTCTTTTTTTGCAATTCATTTAAAATAAATTTTAAATGAAGCAATACAGTTTCTGGTATACATGTCCATATTATTTTAACTGGTATACTTAGTTAAAATAAATATATGTATAAATATTTCTAACCAATATAGGATACTATATATTAGAATACTATAAATAAATATACTGTAAATAATATATATTTCAAAAAGTCTTTTTATAATAGAAACAAGTTTATTAAATTTAAAATAGTCTATAATGAACAAAATATTTTAGCATAAAAGTAAATGTCATTCTGTCTCTCTAAATGTCAAGGTGAAATCTATGATACACACACACACACACACACACACCAACATATTTGCCTTCAGTAGAGATGACCCTACTTTGTATGATTTGGGAATCCTCAAGGGGTTTAGAGCAGCAGTTTAAATTATGCCTTGAGCTAAGGGAGAGGTGATTTCCCTCTCCCACTCTCACAGCAATACTTCCATACATCATCTGCCAAAAGGAAAAGGGAGAGGACAAGCAGCAGCCCAAGGGGAGAGAGGCACAGTGTTTTTCTCCAGTGCTCTGCTTTTGTGATTTTTAACATTGCTGAAATGTACATTTTGATTTTGGAATTGTTAGAAATACCTCCAACCTCTACTCCACACACAAAAAGGTAAACAATGTCTTATGCTCAGAAAATGAAACTGTCAGCAATCATCTGTTTTTTGAATCCAGAAAAAGGACAGTAACACAATATTTTGTTCTGAAAGTGAGATGATGAGTGAAGCAATCTGCAGGGAAGTTTTTTGAAAGCTTATTTTGCAGGCGGCCAGGTGTAGTTCCTTCTGTGCAATATAACTGACCTCTGACTAAGTGGTAGAATATTTATAAAAATGTCAGCTGTTCCATTTTTCTATTATACTCTGTTGAGGTGACTCATAGGTTTAGAAAAACAGAATGATTCTGTTGGCAACTACAGCAGAACTTGTACAATTTTGAATTTTGTGTGCTCTAGAAACTAAAAATATCTCACATTGTATTCTAATTTAAACCCTTCTCTTTTATTAATATCAAACAATATGTTGACATTTTTTTAGAGATTTGTTTTTGAGAGAAAGCATTAAAAATATATTACTCAAAACAAACAAGGTCTATTGACCTAAAGGAGTATTAATTATAAGTATTATAGAACATTATCTGTGGAATAATTAAATTTATATTTCAAATTTGGATCAATTGCTACAATGTATTTTACATTGCTAGGATGGTTGGATTACAATTCCAAAATAATATTTCATTGATTTTTTTTCTTAAAGTAATGAGCATACACAATTTTAGAATGCTAAACTATGTAATATATGACAAAATGTGTATTTCTTTCAAAATATAGAAAGAGTTCCAGAAATACGATGTTTCTCAATAAATATCAACTTTAATTTGCTGGTAAAATTTTTTGCATAATTTTAAATAATAGAAATTTATGTTAAGATTTAAAAATTTTGAGTATTAAATGTTACAAAACAGAATGATATTTTATCAATTCTCTTTCCCCTTTAGCAGCCTGTGAAAAGGTCCTAAAACAAAGCAGAAAACCTTTACCTACTTTTAAATATAATCCAAGATAAAGATAAAAGTAGTAGGAAGTGGATTCTTTTTGTTGTTGTTTTGGTAAAGAAAAACAAGTAATATTACCTGAGTCTCACCATGGTCATGTATTAAGCTTGGAAATTATAAATAAATTATTTGGCTTAATTCTCATGACAAAGAAGATAAGGATTTTGACCAATATGGGACTCAGAGATTAGAACCTTCCTTCAGGTCAACTATCTAAGTGACTATATGTTTCTTCTAGGTTTCTTTGACTGAAAATAATAGAAATAACACTTAAGCTAATTTATCCCAGAGGAGAAATTAAATATTAAGTCCACATTTCATAATCCATGTATATAGATCCAATTGGGAGTCAATGTTTATATCTCCTGGTTTTGGTTTGCTCTTTGTCTTTCCAACAGATTCACTGTCCACAATCTGAGAAATATCTGCCTCAGCCTCCTTTCATGGTACAACATAAGCAAATTTCCTAAGTTACACTTGTAGCAATCGAAAGTGAAAAACTATTCAGTTATCTCTCTTTTCAATTAAAGTATGTATTAGTGGATCAAACAACTTGCAAAAATGGATGTCACATCATATTATCCTGTTTGCCGTTATAACCAGGAGAATGATAAGTTAAGAGGGTTATCTAAAAAGTGGTTATATGAGAAGAACTGGCACAGTACTTGGTTTTAGGGTTCATTGTCTCAACCCATGGGTTAGACACTACTGAGGTTTCTTTAAAAAACCTTCCATTTTTTACTTCAACTTTCTGTCTACCTTTCCCCCAGATACAGTAAGTGTGTTCTACAGCTGTCAATGACAAGTTAGATTTCATTAAAAAAAAAAAACAAAAACTAGATTTTAGAAATATTATTGTGAAGGGAAAAACCCTGTAATGTAAAATGTTTCAAAATTATAGTATAGAGAGTCTATTACTATCCCTGCTCTACAAAATAGAAGAGTTAATGACTTTCTGAATTGTTTTTGTCATTTGGAACTTTTCAAAATCAAGACCCATGGAATCTTATGTTTTAAAATAAGATACATAAAGCTGAAAATGGTGGCCCACGACTGTAATCCCAGTAACTCATCAGGCTGAGGCAGAATGATCTGAAATTTGAAGACAGCTCCCACAATTTAGCAAGACCATGTCTCAAAGTAATAAATAAAAAGGCCTAGGGATGTATTCAGGGTAGAGTACCCTGAGTTCAATCCTTACTGCATAAATAAATAAACAAATAAAAACAAAAAATGATGTATGAAATGTTAGGATTTGATTAATTTCAAAAATAGGTACAAAGACTCTATCCACAGGAGTCTACCCTTCTGTGTGGCCTAAGCACAAGAAAAAAATGAAGAAATAGAAGATATTTGAATTTTTATTTTAAAACTGGAGCAAAAGAAGGGAAAATTATTTGGTCTCATTTTCTTATTTACACTACATATATAGGTAATTTATACTGAAAATTGCTTTATTCTGACACTTCATACAGAGAGATACAGATTCTGGAGCATTTTCATATTAATAAAAAATTTTTAGAGAATAGTTTCCTACAGTGCTTGGCAAAGTAATGTAATATGATTGAACCAGCTCTGTAATCAGATGCAAGTGTGAAGTACTGTTTCTGTCACTAGATACTTCCACAATATTGTTCAAATTAATTGTGTTTTGTTAGTCTCAGATCCTAATCTGTTAATTGGGTTTAACAGTGGGAATTAATCAGTATATCAAGTCAAAAAGTATAACATGTAATTATTACAGTTAAGCACATTTTTTTTTCTGAGTAAACACATTGGCATTTGAATCTCTCCTCTGTCCATTATTTATCTTAGAACCTTAAATAAATAATAGTAGGTGACCTGTGCCTAGTCTATTTCTTTTAGTGTAATGTCTTCTAGTTTCATCCATGTTGTTGGAAATGACAAAAATTCCTTCTTTAAAATGGAAAAAATTAATATACGTGTGTGTGTGTGTGTGTGTGTGTGTGTGTGTGTGTGTGTGTGTGTGAGAGAGAGAGAGAGAGAGAGAGAGAGAGAGAGAGAGAGAGATTTGAGGATTTTTTTTATCCATTCTTCTATCTACATATAATTAAATTGTTTCCATAATGACTTGCAGTTTACATTCTAACCAACAAGGTATGTTTTCCCTTTTTTTCCACATTGATGCTATCATATATTGTCTTTTGACATTTAACAGGCATCCTAAGAGTTGCAAGGTGGTATTTCATGTGCCTGTAACCTGCATTTCACTATGGTTAGTGTTGTTAAACATTTTTTTAAATGGGTTGGCCATTGTGTGTCTTTTTAGAAGAATGTCATTATCTCACTTGTATGTGGAACGTGAAAATGTTAAACTCATAGAAACAGAGTGCAAGAGTGGCTACAGCAAAGAACAGGGAGACATTAATCAAAGGATACAAATTTGGATTTATAATATGAATAAGTTATTAAGACTTAACTTATATTATGGTGACTATATTTAAAAATAAATCAATGTATATTTGATATTTGTTAGAGATAGTTCCTAAGTACTTTCAGCCTTCACACAAAGACTGGTAACTATATAAAAGAGTTTGAATGTGGTAAGCATTTCACAATTTATTTATGTATCAACCATCATACTGTTTACTGTGAATTTTTTTCAATTATAATTCAATAAAACTAGAAAGGAGAACAAATTGTTTTAAAATTAGATTGTGGTTTTTGAGCAACCTTGTAAGATTTGTTTTTTTAAAAAAAAATCTGAGTCACATTTAAAATTTTGCATGTTTTGTAAATTATAGCTCAATAAAGATCATTAAAAATAGTAGCTGATCAATACATACTAGTTCTTTGTTAATGAAAGTCAAGATATGTTAACATCATCATTGAATTTGCTAGAAATGCAATCTCAGTCCACACAATCTCTACTAAACTGCAATGTGCATTTTAACAAAGCTACCATGCAAATTGTATGATCACTAAAGATTGATAAGAACCATGTTAGTTCTTCTCTTTCTTGTAAAGAGTGTACATAAGTGGCTTTTGATAAATAATTGTTGATGTGCTTGTCCATATTATCTCAAGTGAAGCCACCAAGTGAGAGCTTATTTTGTACTGTTGAGATACAGCCTTACTCTCTCAGAATTGTTAGATTGTTTAGATGAGTTTGACAGTTCCTGGTTTTGGCAGGCAGTGAGAGATTAAAGCAAGAGCAGTATAACAGATAGACGCCAAGTTACTTGAAAATCTTTGGAGAAAACAAGGTGAACTCTGAACTCCTACATGTTTATCAAAACTAACCTTTATTCATTTATTACTCTCTTGTTCTCAGCCTCAGAACAATTACCTCGGTTACAGAGATTGCTATGGAAGAAAAAGAGTGGTTTCTTTTTCTTGAAAATGTAGATGTCCTTATATGCTAAGCATATTGGGAGTACTTGATAAATAAAACTTGGATTGTTAAATCAGAACATATTCAATGTTTGAACTAGCTCTGTGGCTTTGGAAACTAACTCAAATTGTATTTCATCATTGGCAGCAAAATTTTGTGACACAGAAATTCTCCATTAGAATTTAACATTTCATTTGTATTCTATTAAAACTGGGATGATCACATAGGGAAAATTCACATTACCTGTATGATAAAAAAGCATTCATTCTTAACAAATCCAACAATTAATTCAATTTTCTCATTTTAATAATTGAAATATTATCACTACCCGTTTGCCTATGGAAAGAATGTTATTTTTCTATAAACCTGTTTTAAGGATCTATTTGTTTTCTACTACTAAAACCTGATTTAGAAGATAGAATAAAGAAAGTTTTATAATATGAGTCTATTTCTACTTCTAACCTTATGGATTTGATGGCTGTAGGTAAGTTTCAAAGGTTATGATTTCAAATAATATTTTTTAAATAAAGGAGATGGACTAGATGAATTTGAATTGGAATAAATCGTAATTTCCATAATTTCAAAACCCATATGAAACTTCTTTCCTTCCCTCAAGAAGTTTATGAAAACTGTACTACTTTGCTTTGTGAAAACAATTAAATGCTTTGGTTATGAAAGGAAATAAAATCACAAGAGGACAGGAAGTTTGTAATGAGCAGAAAATCATCTCCGCTGAAAGCATTTGATTACCAGGTATGTTAGAAACCCTCAAAATGTCTACATATACAGTTTTGTCATAAAATTATGAACATTTTGTTGCTTTGACAACTGCCAAATGTTTATTTCATATAATCTATAATATGAGCTGAAATGCAACTCTTTAGCTAATGAGCAGTATAGACCCACACATACAAAACCTGGCTGTTGAACCTTCCCCATACAGTCCTATTACAATAGCATTCTAGAAAAGTAACATTTTTCCCATACTTTAAAGGTGCCCAAATTGTATGATCTTAAAAAATATTGGCTCCCAATATGTAAACATGAATTTTATGACAATTTCATTTTGCCAATATTTTTCCCTCTTGCCCCTATGTATATTTCTGTGAACACAATGGTTCTACAAATATATCATTGCTAAAACATTTCAGTACAATATTTAGAAAGAAAATGAACAACTTTAAGATGACTTATAACATGATGATTTTAGAAAGGCAAAATTATCTTACATGTCAGTGGATATTATTAAGCTTGCATTATTGTACATGTGTTTAACATGAATAAAATTCCAAATTGAGAGGAGTCAACCAGCCCTTGCAGATGGATGCTGTCCCAGCTGGAGAATGCGATTTGGAATACAGACAATTTTAAAAGTTTATGAGATTAATCTCTTTTTACTAGCTCTGTACAAGAGGAAAACATGAAGAGATAATTCTCTACACACAAAATTTTAAAGTCCTAAATTATTCTAAATAAAATTTTTGCCCACTTTTGCATAGTGTAAGCAATTGACTTATGATATTAAATCAAGAACTCTTCTGAGAATTTACCATAACATCAAACTCTATATCAGCTTCTATGTTGGAGATTTCAACTGTTAACTGTTCAAAATCAAGTGAAAAGATGCTGGAAGAGTTTACCCAGGCTACTTCAAAGCATAGTATAGAAATATGTAGACAAGGAAAGAAGGCAGTTATTAAAAATATTATCTGTATGGAGGCTACTAAAAAAACTATAAGTAAAACTGCCTTATGAGCAAGCTATTCCACTCATCAGTATATCTCCAAAATAATTAAAGTCAGCAAGGTTTAGAGATCCATGAATGTCCATATTTACTGCAACACAATTCACAATTGTCAAGTTATGGAATCAGCCTAAGTATCCATCAACTGATGACTGGAAAAAGAAAATGCAGTACATATGCACAATAGGGTTTTATCCAGAAATATAAAAAATGAAATGTCATTTGCAAGAAAGTGGATGGAAATAGCCTCATGTTAAGGAAAATAAAACATTGATCAAGTGTTTTCTCCCATATGTGAAAACTTCAGGAAAAAAAAGAGAAAATAAGTGAAGAACGGGTCTGGGACTATAGCTCAGTGGCAGAGTACTTGCCTAGCTCCTATAGATAAAAGGCACTACATTGTAAAAACACCCAAAGCACTTAAAAATTCAATCTGTTTTGAACCGTATTCTTGGTGTCTAAAGAAATTAAAGAAATCATCCCTCAGTCTTTTTTACCTTACAATTTTAGAGTAAAACAGGTGTCAACACAACCCCAGTTGATTCAAATGCTGAATGTGGAAGTGCACAGCAAGTGTGTAAGATGCCATGAACAATATCCCAATGCTAAAAGAACTTTTTAAACAGCAGCACTCAGAGTGGCCAGAGTCAGGAGGGCAGAGTACATACATACACATCAACTTAAATTTCAGAACCTGAAAAGGCTTGCTTTGATTATTCCCTGCTTTTAATGGCATAACTTAAAACAATTTTTCAAAATTCTCTATTTCTGTATTATATTTTTAATCATTTGTGGCCAATTTCTTAAGTTTTCTTTCTTACCAAGAGTAAGTTTTTTTAAAAAAAAATTAAAAAATAATTTGTATATATGGCAGTATATATGTGACTGCATGACCAATATGATTCTACAAAATGTACACCAAGAGTAAGTTTTTAAATGTAAGTCGCTAGTTCATGTTGAAGCCTTGATTAAAAACAATTGTTGTATTTTTCATGAATTATTCCCATAGACCATTGAAAGCATCATGCATGGATTACTGGAAACAATCATGTCTATTTGGACAAAAAGTATTCATTAATCTATGTTTTTTTCTGAACCAGTTACTAATTGTTTAAACAGCACTGAGTAAAACTTTTAATTTCTGCTTTAATTCCCCCCTGAAATATCAATATCATCCATTTGATTGGTGATGTTATAAGATTAATTAAAAAATCTGAGAGAAATCATTCATTATAGTTTTAAAGCTGTATTAGCATTGTTATATATAAGAATATTTGTTCTCAGTGGAGTCACTAGTATTAAGCAATAATCCCTAATAATGGATTTAAGAATTCCCAAAGTACTCTTTCTTTAGCATCTGAAGTGATTGAGAAACAACATCAGGAATTTTCCCCAGATAGGAAAAAAATGGATAACAGAAGTCAGAGTAAATAAATAACAAAATAAAATATAATATGGTTACTCCTCATTACTTATAAATTCCAAATTTGATGATTTCCATGCTCATTAAAAATAATTTACAACCTCTAACTCAGCACTCATGATAACTTTAAGGTCATTTGCAGGTATGCGCAGAATGCATGCCCATTCAGTTTCACAGGCTTGATTTGAGGCTCTGTCTTCTTTATCAGCTCCCACTCTAAATAAATGCCTCTTTCACTGTCTACTGAATGCCATGTTTTTCAAATTTTTGTGCTTTGACTTAATAACTTTGCTGTTTTAAGTGTCTCCTACCATAGTTCTAAAGTGCTATTTACTGTTGTTAAGTACTAGAAAGCTGTAATATGATTCACAGAGAAATATATGTTAGATAAGGTTGCTTCTGGTTTTGTATGAGCTGAATTGTATAATTCTCTCTCCAAACTCATATTTTGAAGCCTAACTCCCAACATAAATGTATGTGACCACAATACCTTAGGGAGGTAATTAAGTTAAGTGAGATAATAGGGTGGGGCATCCATTTGATAGAACTGGTGTTCCTAGAAAAGGAGACAGGAGAGTACCTGCTTTTAGCCATCATCACACAGAACGCTGTGAGGACACAAGGAGAATCATCAGCAGAAACTAAAATTGTCAGTGCCTTGATTATGCTATTTAACTCCCAGAACTCTGACAAAGTGTGTGTTGTTTGGTATTAGGTATTTGGTTCCAGCAGCCCTAGGCAACTAATATAGTTATGATGCTGTTGATCATATGCTCAGTGTAGGGAGTTCAACAATATATATAAAATTAACTGTCTTAAAACTAATACATATAAAACAAGATTATATTTTGATTGGCTCAGGAAAATGTTATGACTAGGAGCTTGCAGCAACAAAATCCAGAATATCTGTTAAAATTTGGTATTTGCAAATTCAGTATTAATGGACAAATAGTGAGAATTAACTGTACATAAATAATTTTTCTATGATTCTATATGGATATATTTGGAATCCCTTCAAAAAATATGCTGCTAGAAGACAAAGATGAACTAAGCATATTTTAAGGTTTTATCTAATTTCCATGAAGTCAAATTTCTTTGGTTTTAGATCTACTATCATTTCTTCAACCAGGATAAGATCATATTATTATGTGCCTAGTTTTGCAAAATGAGTTACCATGATCAGAATATACAGGCAAAAGTAAGCAATTTCTGCATAATTGTATAAAAATTGCATTGCCAGCTGGAAAAATACAGATGTCTCTTAAAGCAACAAATGAAAAAAATGTTACATTCAAATGCTCTCAGAGCTGTAAATCTAATCACAGATTTAGATGATACTGAATATAGGTTTGATTCTTAATACAGTGGCTTCTTTATCTACTTTCCATGGTTATAATTACCCAGCATCAACTGTGTTGCAAAAATAATAAATAATAATAAATTCTAGAAATATGTAATTCATAAATCTCAAATTTCATGCCATTCTGAGTAGAGTGAAATCTCCCAGTATCCTATTCTACTGCATCCAGGACAGGAAGGACCACTTCCTGAAGCTTATCTGTACCACAAGCACTATTTGCCCATTAGTCATTGAGCAGCCAACATGGTTGTATCATCAACTCTGTGGCATCCTGCTTGTTTTCAACTAATGTATATTTAACTTAAAATAGTCCCATTGTGCAGCAATGGAAATGCCAGCAATTTGGGTATGCCTAAGAGAAGACTTAAGGTCCTCCCTTTAAGTGAAAAGGTAAATGTTCTCAACTTAATAGGGCAATAAATAAAAACCGTGGACTGAGCTTGCTAAGATCTATGGTAATAACAAATCTTTTATCCTTGAAACTGTGAGAAAGAAATAAAAGAAATTTATGTTAGTTTTGGTGTCATACCTTAAATTGCAAAAGTTATGGCTGCCGTGTGTGATATGTTTTTAGTTAAGATGGAAAAAAGCAGTAAGTTATGTGGTTCAGTTCTACCCATAGTTTCAGTTCTATCACTATTGTTGGCACATACTCAGAAAGTAGGCTTCACATTATTTACTTTTGCAAACTGCTAATTTACAAAACTACTGCTTGAAATTGATTTTATGAAATTGATTAAAATTATTCATCTTAAATAATGTTAAAGTTTATATATATCTATATCTATACATATAGATATACATCCATATCTATTTATATATATATATATATATATATAAAACTATGTGGCTATTCTTAATATATATATATATATATATATATATATATTAAGAATATATAATATAATATATATATATATATATATATATATATATATATATATATATATATTAAGAATAGCCACATAGTTAATTAGCTGAATGTGTTATTCTTATTGACTGCGTATTCAAAATATGGTAAGACAAAAATTTCTTTGGTTGAATGAGTTCATTAATAGGAAAGATTTGATTATAGTCCCTGTATAAATTTAGTTCTCTATCATCCCATCATGGCCAACCAAAATACATGTGTATTATTTTGGATTATTGGGGAAATCAGAAATTGGGTAATTAGAAATAATTAGTTTCTAGAGGAAAATATATAGGAAACCATTGGCACATCTATGAAAGTGCTGACAGATCCACAATTTTAAGGACTCTGGTACACAAATAGAGCCAGTGTAGGCAGTGCTTGCCAAAGGGCTTCATTTCATCCCCACTGAAGAGTAAAGATGTCACAGAATTTGACTTTAAGTACTGGCAGGCAATAGTCATGTTTATAATGATAAATATTAGAAACTCTAAACTTTTGGTCCTATGTTCATGCATGTCTTCTTTAATTGTGTGACATTGGACAAAGTATTACAGACTTATTATGACAGATAATGTAGAAAGCCATAAAATAACTCACATAATTGTTGGTATGTGGTAGATGTTCATAGATAACATGATCACTTTTAGTAAAACCTCTAGCATGAATATGAGGTTACTGATAGCATAATAGACTGCAGGTTTTTATCCTTATTAATTCAGATGATTCACATACACAGAAATGTGCATATGTATTCAGTAATAATAACTTCACACCAAAAAACAGTAACAGCACTATCTGTCTTTTCCTGGAAACTCTTAACCTTATCTGAATTAATTCAGAAGCTCTTTGTTTTATTTATGCTCATATTCCTAGATACTTTCAGTTGAACTTGAGAATGATTACTCTATTACTGATCTTGTAATCCTATAACCAGAACTGTTAAATAGCATTCTAACTGATTTTATAATCAAGAGCTATACAATATGTATGATATAGTTGGATATACATGTACACTTCATGCTGCATTTAGTACCATATCACCAGAGTAGTAGAGCACCAGTAGAATACCGGAGCAGAGAATTGTCATTTTACTTATAATTTTATTTCAAAAGTCTGTGTATAAACTAATTTAATTCAGACTCATCAAGCAGTTAATTTAAATAAAAATATAGCATAAGAATTTGCAAATGCATAACTCAATACTCTTACTAAGAACATTTAGACTTAAGCCTCCATTTAGTTTCATGTCCCCCAACATAATTGAGTATTCAAATGTTTGAGCTGACTGATTAAATGAGGATGATTAGTTGAACATTGTTGCATTATAATATTTCTACACTTGTCTCAAGTGTGCTCCCTATAAATGTAAAGTACTTATGAATGTATCATATGATTTATGACAGTATCTGTATAATGTCCCTAAAAATAAGTGTACCTTTGGCAGAGTTAGTGTTGAAATATGCTTAATCAGTAGCACATCAAATATTAATACTCACCAAAAAGAACTAAACATTTTGAAAACCAATATGTTCCAGTTAGTCATTTCACAATATGGCTGAGGAAATTTTTTTTTCTAGATTCCATCTAGAAAATGTGGAAATCACATCCAGGTGATGTCTAAAGGGAGTCCTGGAAAATAGAGAGATTTTAACCTTTGATTTTAGCTGTCAATGGACCTTTATTATTTATTTGTTCGTTTGTTTATATATGTCATGCTGAGAATTGAACCCAGTACTTCACACTTGAGAGGCCAGTGAGTTACTACTGAGCTACAACCCCAGCCTTGGTGATTTTGATCTTAATGGAAACAATGTAAAATATTCAGGAGAAAGGAATAGCTGGAGTGAACCCATGAAGAGAAACTAGGTATATTAGTTTCTTTATTCTGCTGCAACAAGTTGTTCAAAGGTAGCTTAAGAAAAAAAAAATGCTCTTTTAAAGTTCTAGAAATAAGTTCAAAATCATCTTCACTTCATGTGTTGGAAGAGAAGGAGTCTTTCATTGCCTTTTCTATCTTCCAGAGACCATCTGCGTTTTTGTACCCTCTCCCATCTCAGTAATTGCTTCACGCTAACCTCTGCATCTGTCATCACATTGCATTCTCCCCTGACCAACTCATCCTGACTTTATTTAAAATAAATTTTGGTGTTTATTACACCAACCTATACAGGATACTCTTCACAAGATTTTTTAAAAATAAATATTGTGTATATTTAGGGTGCACGAAGTGATGATGCATCAGTGTGTGCATATCTAAATGAAAGAAAAGTCTTACGAATAGTGGAACAGATTAACATATACATTATCAAGTAGTTAGGCATTTTACTCTCCTATGAGAAAAAAAAAAGGTACAATCTACTCATTCAACAAAACTTTGAATACAGGTCACTATCATCAACTATAGTCTCCTGCTATACATAAGATATTTTGACTTGTTTACCCTATGTATTTGTTAATTTGTATTCTTTGGTCTACCCCTCACAATTTCCACCACCCACCCAGATCCTGTTAACCACTGTTTTATCATTTCTGTCTATAAACTTGCCATAAAACTTATACATACAAGTAGATCTTGCAATATTTTTATTTCTGTGCCTAGCTCACTTCCTTAGCATAATGTCCTTCAGGCCTATCCAAGATGTGACAAATGACAGGATCTCCTCCTTTCTTAAGACTGAATAATATTCCATTATATACATACATGTGTGCTTGTATTTGTGTGTATCTATCTATGTATATATACGTACATACTACAATTCCTTTATTTATTAATCCAGTGTCTGACATATAGGTTATTTTCATATTTTGGCTAATGTGCAAAATTCTGCAATGAACATTTAGTGCAGATGTTTTTAATTTTTTAATTTTTTGTACCAGAGATTGAACTCAGGGGTGCTTAACATATCCACATAATTTTTTATTTTTATTTTTATTTTTGAGACAGGGTCTTGCTAAGTTACATAGTGCCTTGTTAACTTGCTGAGGCTGGCTTTATACTTGAGATCCTCCTGCCTCATCCTCCAGAGCAACTGGGATTATAGCTACTGGTGCACTGCACCCAATTCTTTAAGAGGTCTTATTTGCATTTGGGGAGTGTAAAACCCAGAAGAGCCTTTTCTAGAAGGAGATCTCTACTTAATCACATCTGTTATGTCCCTTTTCTTACATAAGGTAAGATTTACAGGTTCCTCAAAGTAGGCAATAGATATGTTTTGGGGGTGGGTGACCTTGATTAGTTTAACTATACTTAGTATTTACCTAGAATGATATAAGACTTTGGTTCATCCAAATTGAGGTTTTATCTGTCTATGTAAACATTATTTACCTTGTGATTCTATTAAAATACAGACTTGGTACAATTTAAAATTTCTCCTGAGAATTTGAAATCTTGAAGTAGAGAGTAAGTCCTAAGAAAGCAATGAATGCCAATATTTTTAAAAACTTAAGCTCTCCACGTGATTCTGAAGTGGATGATTTAGGAAATACAGTTTGAAAAACACCAACATGAACACAAGGTTGATTATCATAATATTTACACTTTAGAAGGTTCATTAATTTTGGAAAGTTGTGATGTTTACACATCAGAAAATTCTGATGGTACAAAAGATAGGAATATAGTGTTGAGAATTAAAATTAGGTAGCAAGCTTTTTAGATTATTTATGACAAAATAAAGTGATTATAGAAGCTGTGACTTAGTATACATTTAGATGGCAGTAATAAAAAACAAAAGCCAAATCAACCAGATCTTCAGAATTTGGAAGAGGAGATGCAGGGATAGTAAAGAAAAGATCTGAGATGTGTAATTATTCCCAGTTTTAGAAATTATTATGATATGTTTGAGTAATAATGGCTAAAAGACAGAGACTTAATATTTAATTGTGTGATAGAGAAAAAAATGGCATTTTCCCTTATTTTCCCCATAGTCTAATTGAACTAAATACCAAAGTTTACTATTTCTTTGTTACCTCAAAATTTGAAGTTTACAAAATGAAAACATAATTTCGACTTGTTTTTTCAATTTTTATTACCATAATTTTTGATTTCAGAAATGCTTTTATTTACTAAAAATTAATACCACTGACTCATGATAATACTTACATATTTATTCCTTTTTAAGGAAAACATCAAGCACTTTTAAATAGCTCTTTTCAATCTTATTAGCATGTATCACTATAGCTACAAAAGTGATAGGGGATAGTGTGTATAGAAAAATATTTTTGTTTTTAAAGTAATTAACAAAGTGAATACATTTTCACTGTGTTATTTTCCTTTCCTGTAGAAGAAACCAGTTTGAAGATGGAGGAGAAATAAATGGGCCACTAAAATAAATAGATTTTTTAAAATAGGCTTTTGCAGATTAAGGTAATTAGCTTATCACCTCTCCCATCACCTGAAATTCTGAGCAATTCTAAAAATCTTTCAATAATTAAAATTTTTTATTCAAATTAATGCTCACAATAGTAGTGACTTTAAAAGAACAAGGGATACCATATTGCTAATTCTATACAGAAAATGTTTTAAAATCTGCTATATTTGCTAATATTTAAATATTAGGTGTTATTGAATATTAAGCAACCTACATATGATAGAAAATACATAAAATTTCATCACATATCTTTGTAAAATTTAAAATTAATTCTTAAACAAAATTATGCTTATAGATTATTTAATTGATATATAAAGCAAGAAAAATTCATAAAGTTAGAAATGGTTCTTTTTTATTGAACAGATTTGTTAATATCCGCATCTGAATTATAACTAAATACCTCATATCCAAGGAAAGCTATAAATACATGTCTTTCCCTTGATTTTATTATGCTCATGTTACCTATTCCCAGGTTCTAGAGTGCCCATATATATCTTCTTGTCCAATTTGAGACACAAAGAGAAAGGGATGAGTGAGATAAATAGCAACATAAATAGGATATTGGAATACTTATATACCATGTTTGCTCTACGAAAACCAGAGCATATGATTATATTTTAGTTCATACAGATATATCTTAATTCATCAAATTTTCATATTTTTTATTTCTTTTGAGTTTATATTCATCTTTATAAGTTAAAATTATGTTAAGGGGCTGTGGCTCAGATGTAGATCACTTGCCTTGCACATGTTAGGCACTGGGTTCGATCCTCAGCACCACATAAATATAAATAAAATAAAGGTATTGTGTCCATCTACAAATACACACACACACACACACACACACACACACACATATATATATATACACATATGTGTGTGTATAAAATCATGTTAAAATTTAAATTTTGTAATGAAATATATTTTTCTCATAATGAATTTTCTAAATTATATTGAGATGCTTTTAACCTTAATTTTGTGTGAGGTTTTTAAAATTACTTTTTGAGTGCACTTTTATTCAGTTAGTTTTAACATATAATAAGTCACCTAAAATCCAATAGCATAAAATTATAATCACCTATTTAGCTCACATTCTGTGGTTCAGCAATTTAGGTTGTTCAGAGGTAGGTGGTTTTTCTAATCTGGACCGGGTTCAGCTGATTTTGGCTGGCCTCAGTGAAGCATCTGTTGTCCCCTGCCAACCTTGCTGAGTGTTGACTCTTGTTAAACTGGCTTCACTAGTATGGCAGTCTATGTGCCAAGTGTCCAATTATTCATCAGCAGACCAGCTTGGGTTTATGCACAGAGCATGCAGCAACACAAAAGTTCTAAGAAGGCATGTGAATAGGTATAAGAGTTCATACATCCAAATCTCTCTATGCATAGACTTACATGAGTGCACACCTGTACCATACACACTCACTATCATCCAAAATAGACATCAGAGTTAATTAGGGACTGATTCCAAATTTAAATATATCCTTTACTTTCCCCCCCTCATTTGGAAGTTTAAATATATCCAAAATAATGGTAAAGAAATAAATTTATTTATTTTATCTTATTTGAAAAATTATTTCTAGGTCTGAGATGATGAAAATAAAGGAAACAACAAAATTCAGGTGCTAAAGGAAAGGGAAATTTTGACAAAAAATTCTTACTAATGCAAAGTTCAAAGAACCATTGCAAAGCAACATCAATAGTGCTTTTTTCAATTGTTATAGTCACTACTTTCTTCAAGGAAATAAATGTTTCTGATTTTGTTGCTAATCAAAAACACCTCAGTCCACTTGTATCTGTACAATCCTAAAGATTGGGATTTTAAATTTCCACTAATGAAGCTATTCTTAAAGGTCCATGATGCAGGGATTTTATGTTCAGCACTAGCAATGTTTTTTTTTTTTAATTTTATTTTATTGTTAGTTTAAGCTTTTAAGCTTGTTTATTTCCTGGTAGTAATTTCAGAATGTTGAATGTTTTTCAAATAATTTGAGGTAGGCGACTTAATTATAGAGCAATTTCTAATGTGGGAGATACTGAATTCAATCTCCAGTTCTTCAAAAGTTAATAATAACTTCAGGCAAAATTTACTAACTGGTACTGTTGTATACTCCAATCTCAATATTCCCTTTTTGCTTGAAGTTTCTCTTTTAAAAAATGAGCAAAAGATTGAGTTTTTCTTTGAAAGTGGTTAGTATATGAATTTATAATATAAGTGCAAGCACAATTTCTCAATCATTGTTACCTGACAATTCCAGAATTTTCTCTGACCTTCCCTTCATGGTTTACCTGTGAATACTCTTAATTATTGTTACCATGATTTTATATTAACCTTGTTCTTCTTTCCATTTTGAGGGATTTTAATATGTTTCAAGTTGAATATTTTAGAAGGCTAGCCTCACATTTTAGCATTCTTCCCCATCTGGTGCTCAAACTCTTTACTGTCTATGAAAATAAATGTATTTTAATTTCTTTATTACTGAGAATTATAAAAATGAAAAGTGTTCAGATTCTGAAAATCTGTTCCTTTGGTACAACCTCCTGTCATTTATTCTCTCTCTCTCTCTCTCTCTCTCTCTCTCTCTCTATATATATATATATATATATATATATATATATATATACAGATATATAAATCTTATGCATGACAAACTTCCCTTGTTATGGTCCAAATGGCATCTTCTGGAATCTTTTTATTTTTCACTGGACCCAGTTGAATGAACAAGTAATGGTTTTGCATTGCAATACTTGTTATTCTAATCCCTTAAATCTCTTGCTCTACTTCACTGACTTTATTAATTTCTTCACATATATCTTTTCACTAAGCCTATAGAATTCTGATGAAACCCAAACATTGGATTTTTGTTGTTGTTGTTGTTGTTGTTGGCAGTACAAGTCTCTGAATTATCTGATATTGTTAACAGCCCTAGCAGGAACTGCTCTGCTTCCTTGGTTCCTATAACATAATTCTTCCCTAGGTATTCTTTGATTCTTTCTTCTAATTGCTTCTTCAGCTCTTCCTCTTTTATATGTTATACCTAAAATTTAGACCTCAGCACCTTTTTCCTTTTTCTTCTGGATTTCTTTCTTTCATGGTAATTGTGTCTAATCCACATCACTTGGCCAACTGCTATGCCAAATGTTTTCATCTATGGAGCTCTAGTATTGAAATCTACCCATTTCTAACTGCATTTTTGATAACTTTGCAGATGTGTCCTAGAGAGCACAGTTTCAAATCACAGGTCCATGTTTAAAAACCCCATTTGATGTAGGTATTTGTATATTTTCAATTGTATTTTCATATTCTTCGTTCTCTTTGCAAAACTTTTCACCATGGATAACTTAGGTTTTTACTGGTCAACATAAATTCTGATTCTGTGAAACAGAGGAACATGTCCAAATCTTATGTACATTTTCCTAAGCTTCCTGAATATCTACTACGTAACACCTCCACCAATGAATTAATCTCAAATACATTTATCTTCTTTGAAATAACTTTTCTTTGTTACCTACCAATTTTAGACAACCAATATTAATAGGATAACACATTTATTATAAATACTTGTTATTATATTCTCTCTGCATGTTTATTATCTCACTTTGATACTGTCACATAATCACAATTTAAGCAATTATTAATAGAAGTTTGTTGGTAAATATCAAAAGGATATTCTCTTTCTTTGTGCCAGATGGATGTCAGAAATACATGAGGAGGTCAATTTATTAATGGTAAATGGATAAATTTTCTAATTCTTAATTTTTCATTATCTATACATGTGACCAGAAATATAATATAATATATAATATATGTAATATAATTATCCATTTTAAAAAGTTGTTGGAAAAATGGTTATAAATGAAAAAGACTTTCTGAAGTCACAAATATACAATTACAAAATTACATTATTCTCTCATTTATGGACATTATTTTATATGCACATAGTAAATAGATATGAGATATAAATATGATTTTTACATAATTATAAACACATACTGCACTTTATTTCTCTTTAGCTCTCTGAAACGAAGGAAAATAGAAAAGGAACTGATTTTAACTAATAGTATTACAGTGTCCAACATGAAACAATTAAATTAGAAAATGAAATCTCAGGAGAAAGAGTCCATTATTCCTTCTCATTTAGCTGTATGTTCTGAACCTACTATTCTAAGAGGGTCATGTAGCCTTATTTAATATAATAATAATCCCCAGTTTGTTAATTTTTTTTACAATACCATTTTATACAGAAAAATAAACAAGTTCTCAAGTGTGCCTTAAAAACATCTCTCAGGTAATAAGCAGCTCAGCCTCCATGATTTCTATAACAACTGAATGTACATATGAAGAATAGGGTGGAGATCTCTGCTGAGAGTTTAGAAAATTGGGCATTTTTCAAGTAGAATATTCTTACAATGGTGGTTATAAGTGGTTCATCAATCAAGGAGTGTTAATATGAGTCAAGAAATTATCTCCTTAATCTTTAACATGGTATTATACAGATAAAATACAATTGTGCATATGTTATGGTTTAGATATTAGTTGTCCTACAAAAGCTCATGTGTGAGCCAATACAAAAAAAAAAAAATTCAAAGGTGTGTGTGGTGAGGGGAGAGTCTCTTTCTTTACTTTTCTTCACCACACTTTTCCACCATGTTGTTCTGCCTCACCTTGAGCCCCAAGGAATGGAGCTGCCTGTCTGAGGACCAATAGCACCATGAAAACTATTCATCCTTAAAATTGTTCTTGTCATGTCTTTGGGTCACAGCAAAGAAAAACCAGCTGAAACAGCATATATAGTTAAATAACAATAATGAAACATCAATATAAGTAATTTTATTAAATATGAAGGGTGATTGCTAGATGAGAGCAGCAAAAAAATATAACTCCCTACTGTTCTCCTGAAAATTTGTTTAACCACATCCCTACCACAAAGATAAATTCATTCTTATGAATATAAGCATACTTGTACTGAGAATTATGAGACTGCATAATGACTTGCTAAAATCATTCATAATTTAATCCAGTGATAAGAAACATACATATTTATAACTTTTATCACAATTTATTCTCTGACATTGAAACAAAATATTTTAAAATTTACATAGACACTCTGATATTTAAAAACATTATGAAGCTAGGTACGGCAGTATACCCTTGTTATTTTAGTAACTTGGGAGGCAGAAGCAGGAGGATTAAAAGTTCAAGGCCAGCCTGTGCAGCCTGTATTAAAATGAAAAATAAAAGGGTTGGTATATAGTTTAGTGGTATAGCATCCTTTTTTTTAATGCTTAGTAACATACACAAACACACACAAACAATAAGTGAGTGAGTGAATGAATGAATAATGATGGAGCTATGGATATAGCTCAGTGGTTCAGCACTTGCGAAGCATGTGTAATGTCCCTTTTTTAATGTCAGAAAGATACTTTTTAGTATTAAATAACGAAAAATAAATGAACTTCATAGGCTTTTATTCAAGTAAACTTCTACATGGCAAATTCTGTTGTGAAAGAATTCTCTTTATTTTAGTCACATGGAATATGCTGAAAACAACATATTTTATTTTCTAACATTTTACAATCTTGACAGTACTTATTTGGTTACTCTACCTGGTTGATCAGTCAAATTTATAAATGATGGTTCTTTTAGATATAGAAAAATAATGTACTTGATACATGATATGTCTGCATGTTTTAATACTGCCAAATTTTGTATAAGTCATTTTTACTATTAATCTTTGAAAAAAGAGAAGTTTTGCTGATATTTGTACACACTAAGATAGACATAAATTTTCTATAGTCAATAATTGATCATTTCAGTCCTCCTAGCTGCAAATATTCAGATGTTTTTAATGGCTCAAACTTTTCATCTTGTTATTGTTCATAAATAATTTGACTTCATTGTAAGTAACACCATCTTGAGAGAGAGAGAGAGAGAGGAGAGAGAGAGTGCTTAAGAAAAGAATAAGACTAATATATTCTAACTTGTTTACAAATTTTTACATGTAAAAAAGTATATATATATATATATATATATATATATATATATATATATATATTCAAAATATATTTGATGGTATTAATTTCTTGAAAATTTTTTCTCTAGTTACATGAATTTGAGAAATATTGAAGAAAAAGCAGGTAACCAGTTTGTTTACTACAGAACAAGAAAACTTCAATATGCAAATGTGTGCTGACAAGCCCCAGGTTTGGCAGGGAATGAAGACAATTGAAGGTAGGAATAAGAGCAGACACAGTATGAAATTGAAATTCACCTAGAGAAATTTATTTCTGACCCAAACTCAAATAATAATGAGAAAATTATTTTTAAAAATTGAATATTTTTCTGAATTCAGAGCAGACACATACTTTATCTTCTTTTAACATTCAGGAATTTCAGGATTCTTACCAGGAATTCCCACCAGGATCTGATAATGAATCATGAGCTGTGCAATTTTTTTGGTGACTGTTCAAGGATTATATTTGTGTGTGTGTATGTTTGTGTGTATTATGCTTAGGGAAAATTTAATCTTTTTTTTTTTCCCCATGTACCCTAGGGAAACCATGCTTGTAGTAATTTTATTCACTCTACGCACTTCTCAAAAATTAAATGTTTTTACCCGAAATGCCAGAAAGTTCTCAAATATTGTATATGAATTTTAAAAATACAATTGAAAATTTGGAAAGGAAGGTGCACAGAGTTTTCTTTTTCCTTAATATTTATTATATTATTTGAGACTTTTTTCTATTATGTGCCTTTTTATTAATTCAGACTTTTTAAAATTTGTTCTAATTAATTAAACATGACAGTAGAATGCTTCCCCCCCACCCCCAAATCATACATAAACAGAGTATAACTAACTTCTCATTCTTCTGGTTGTATGAGATATAGAATTACACTGGCCGTGTAATCATATAAGATACTCAGTTTTGACACACAGTTTTAAGAACTTTTCATTAACAACATTTGATAAAGTTGTTTTATAGATATTTCAGGCATTCATATTATTGGCTTTTGTTTAAATAATTAATTTTCATTGAAATTTCTATCTTGGCAAGTATAATTTAATTTGGATTTTTTTTTAAAGAGAGAGAGAGAGAGAGAATTTTAATATTTATTTTTTAGTTTTCAGCTGACACAACATCTTTGTTTGTATGTGGTGCTGAGGATCAAACCCGGGCCGCACGCATGCCAGGCAAGCGCGCTACTGCTTGAGCCACATCCCCAGCCCCAATTTGGATTTTTAACTTGTCTCAAATGGCAGATTCTATACTTAGAAGATAAACTTCAAACTTGATTCATTGCCTGAAACTTCTTTGCTATTACCTGATCTCCTGCTCTTCATTCTCAGCCTCACGTATTATTTCAAGTTTAAAAAAAAATATATATGATTTCAAGTGTAATGGTGGTTGTTTATAACTCTGTTTATTTTATAAATACGACTTATTTTGCCTAGGCTATTTTTTCATGCTTGAAGTATTCAAAGACATCGGTGCTGCTCCAGCCTGAAATATTAATACAGGAATGCTTTCCACACTAACTGTGAGATTCTTCTCCATCCCTGTATTCATATAAACACTCCCTTTGTTTAACTCAACTACATTTAAACGAGTTGTGATCACAGGATGAAATACCATCAATTTTTAACCTGTTTTCTAATTCTTTGTGCATATTAGTTGTGACTCTTTGTTAAAAAAAAAAATAAGACTCTCATAGGGCTATCAGGATAAAATTAGGGAATTGTAAAATAATTGGCAAAGCGCTTGCCATGTAGAAAATGCTCAGTATGTGGTAGTTATTATGTGACATTTATAATTTTCTAATACTGTATTTTGGATATTTTTCTAAGTTTTGATGAGAATCCCAAGATGATTTTTAAGACTAGAACAAAAATGTCCTTGAAATGCTCATATTAAATACCTTACTGTCCTTTAAAGACCAAAAAATAAGCCAAATATTGCCCACTCACCCCAAAATAGTTCAATCTATAATGGGGGGGAATTTAAAATAAACTTGGGAGGTGATGTTTTGATGACAATGAAACTTCTGCTGCATCAAAAGATAAATGGTTTTCTTTGCCAGTAACACACCATTGTGTCACTTACTTTTCTCCTCTCAATTTGAGAGAAAGCAATTTAATGTTTTATGTAGCTACTGGTGAGCAAAGAGCATAGACTCATTATTAAGTTAAAATCTCATACTTCCTCCTACAGATATTCCGTGAATTCTTATTTATCCTTTATGACTCTGATCTAAGTCAGCACCAGAAAGATAACAACAAAATCTGACCTTAAGCATTTTGCTCATCCTTTTCCTTCAAGCTTTCCATTTCTAGAAACCAAGGTGTTCTAATAGTACTTTATTGTTCACATTTAATTTAAACTTTTTATACTCTCTTTATTGACATTGTGTATGTATGTGGCAGAGATCATTATTTTCTTCAAACAAGACAGGACTCTTGCTTTTAAGCTATGAGCATGTGTCATGCATTTTTATCTCTCTAGCATTCAGCATCCATCACAATGGAAAAAACACAGTAATAAGCTTAATGTGCATCTTAGTGCATGTGTAAATAAGCAATTTTCTTAGTTTTGGAAAATATGTTTATAAAACTTCCAATTCCTTTTCCACTTGAGGAACTATGTAGAACATTTGACTCAATATTTAAAAACTTAATAATGAGGCATTATGAATACTACCAGAGCATACTTCCTTTTTTTATATCCATAAGAAAAAGGCATTTGATATGTAGTAACTGTTTTCTTTTTTGAAATAAATAAATACATACATAAACAAAGGCCTAGTACCTATAATCCCTGACTTAAAAATTGTTCAACTGAACAATATTCCAAAATTACCATAGTGTGTAAGTAAAACACAATCAGTAATTCCATACTTCAGATTATGAATTTTGATCTTTGTCTAGGATAACAATATGTGGTTTTGCTGCCTTGAAATGCTGAGCTTCCGCAGCATGTTTCAGCTCCTTCAGTTGCTTGTATAAACAATGGTTACTGTACTGTACACTCTGATGCCCAGCTATGAGGCATGGAAAGTTAGCTGTATGAAATGGATTTTGACTTTGGG